>NC_092718.1:60473501-61137266 GCF_047496885.1 Scyliorhinus torazame | reverse complement strand
GCCGGGCGGCGCATGCGCGGGAGCGTTAGCGGCCGCTCACGGCATCCCCGCGCATGCGCTGTGGAGGGAGTCTCTTCCGCCTCTGCCATGGTGGAGACCGTGGGGAAGGCGGAAGGAAAAGAGTGCCCCCACGGCACAGGCCCGCCCGCGGATCGGTGGGCCCCCGATTGCGGGCCAGGCCACCGTGGGGGCACCCCCGGGGTCAGATTGCCCCGCGGCCCCCCCAGGACCCTGGAGCCCGCCCGCGCCGCCTTGTCCCGCCGGTAAGGTAAGTGGTTTAATCCACGCCGGCGGGACAGGCATTCTAGCAGCGGGACTTTGGCCCATCTGGGCCGGAGAATCGCGGGGGGCTGGGGCGCCAACCGGCGCGGCGCGATTCCCACCCCCGCCGAATCTCCGGTGCCGGAGAATTCGGCAACCGGCGGGGGCGGGATTCACGCCAGCCCCTGGCGATTCTCCAACCCGGCGGGGGGTCGGAGAATCGCGCCCCAGGTGTCTAGCCAACTGAGTTAAACCAGCCAATAGCTAAACCAGCCAATATGCACCAACTTTTGCACAGTCGAAGTTCGCAAACATTCAAATGCAGATTACAGAGTGGGGAAGGATGGGTTGGCCAGCTTGATGTCCAAAAATAGTAAAGGAATCTGTAACTGTCGCTGACCTCAGGCTGAATTTAGTCGTCTTTTAATGCTTCCAATTTAAAGATGTGGATGACTGAGTTGGTTGTTCTTTAAGCGACGATAGTGTTGGGTTTAAGCAATCTCTGTCTGCTGTAGGGCATCCTTAAATCATCAGAGTCAGTCAGCAAACAGAAGTTGAAGCTTACCGGGTGGATTGGAGAAAAAGAGAGGCAGGAGATACCCCATTTAGGTCTTCTCCCTAAGCTGCTTAACCTCAGTTTTGCTGAGAAAATAGGTGCTTAAAATGTACAAAAGGGATAGATTGTCGTAGAGTCATGGAATCCCTACAGTGCAGAAGAAGGCCATTCGGCCCATCATGTCTGCACCGACCCTTTGAAATGACACCTACCCCTGAAACCCCACCTAACCCGCACATCTTTGGACACTGTTATAACCTGCCTGCTTACCATTGGCTGGGGACTAATGACAATCCCACAATCCTGTGGGAGTATGAGCTTCCCCAATGAGGGGCGGAGAAATCATTAACAGACTCCCTGTATGAATAAAGCTGGCCAGTTTGGAACCAGCAGGAAGGAGTAAGCAGCAAGTGAGGTTGCTGCTGTTGTGTATGTATATGTTATTGTAAATAAATGTTATTTCTTTGTATCTTTAAAACTCGTGCCGGATTCTTCGTGGCCCTCACAAAACGACGAGGGTTAAAGTGAATAGCTGTCTACACTGCTGAAGCCACCTCCCTGGATTTTTGTTGGATACAGGTTAGAAATTGTTTTCTATTATACCATGCCTCTGTACGGACGTTTGGATGTTTTTGATGCTGCGCTGGAAAGCTGGAACCAGTACGCACAACGGATGCGTTACTATTTCCGGGCAAACAATATCACCGAAAACGAGCGCCAGGTGGTCATATTGCTCACCGCCTGCGGGCCGCATACATTTGGGGTGATTAGGAGCCTTACGTACCCAGCTGCGCCGGACACCAAAATGTTTGCTGAATTTGTGAATTTAGTGGGGCAACATTTTAACCCAACCCCGTCCACGATAGTCCAATGTTACCGGTTTAATATCGCTGAGAGGACCCCAGGAGAATCCCTTGCCGACTTTCTACCAGGCTACGCAGGATTGCGGAGTACTGGGACTATGGTGAGACCTTGGGCGTCATTCTCCGACCCCCCCGCCGGGTTGGAGAATCGCCGGGGGCTGCCGTGAATCCCGCCCCCGCTGGTTGCCGAAGCCTCCGGCACCGGATATTCGGTGGGGGCGGGAATCGGGCCGCGCCGGTTGGCGGGCCCCCCCCCGCTCGATTCTGCGGCCCGGATGGGCCGAAGTCTCCCGGAAAATTGCCTGTCCTGCCGGCGTGGTTTAAACCACCTTTTGAACGGCGGGACAAGGCGGCGTGGGCGGGCTCCGGGGTCCTGGGGGGTCGCGGGCCGATTTGGCCCCGGGGGGTACCCCCACGGTGGCCTGGCCCGCGATCGGGGCCCACCAATCCGCGGGCGGGCCTGTGCCGTGGGGGCACTCTTTCCCTTCCGCCTCCGCCACGGTCTCAACCATGGCGGAGGCGGAAGAGACTCCCTCCACTGCGCATGCATGGGAAACTGTCAGCGGCCGCTGAC
Source organism: Scyliorhinus torazame (assembly GCF_047496885.1). NCBI lineage: Eukaryota > Metazoa > Chordata > Chondrichthyes > Carcharhiniformes > Scyliorhinidae > Scyliorhinus > Scyliorhinus torazame. The sequence goes on along the minus strand of NC_092718.1, from coordinate 61,135,012 downwards.
GCTCCCGCGCATGCGCCGCCCGGGGATGTCATTTCCGCGCCAGCTGGTGGGGCTACAAAAGCCGTTTCCGCCAGCTGGCCTTTGGGGCGGCGCGATGCCCGTCTGATTGGCGCCGTTTTGGGCGCCAGTCGGCGGGCATCGCGCCGTTTCGGGAGAATTTCGCCCCAGGTCAGAAATGTTACGCGACCGTTTGGCTTGCAGTATTAACAATGCGGCCACCCAGAGAAAGTTGTTAGCTGAGCCAACATTGACTTTTAACAGGCCGTTCAAATAGTATTGTCCCGAGAGAGCGCAGAACGAGGAGTGCAGGAGCTACAAGGAATGGAGGTGCATGCCTTGGGGCGCAACCCCTTCCATCCGAAAACGTCCCCCCGCACTCCTGCGGTACCTTGGGCGAGGCGACGTCCAGATCGACGCCAGTGGCCGTTGGACATTCCTCCCCGAAGGGAGCCTTCTCCAGAACCAATGGAGGAGGAGCCATGTCCGTGTCAGACTTGTAGGCACCGACCCCATCGCGGACGCCAGTCCTGGGGCGCCAGAGGCGCCGTTGTTCCGACCGAAACTGGGACCAGCCCAGGGGCCGTACCTTCCATGTGGATGAACCTGCGGCGACTACTCCTGAGGACGTGGAGATGGAGGACGACTGCCTGCAGCTGCATTGTGTGGCAGCTCCCCGTGTGGCCCCCATTAAGGTGACAGTACGGGTCAATGGTCACCCGCTTGAGATGGAGTTGGACACTGGCGCAGCCGTCTCCGTGATCGCCCAGAGGACATTCGACCGCTTCAAGCAGGGTATACAGACCCTTACATTAACCGACACACAGGCCAGGTTGGCCACCTACACGTGGGAACCATTGGACATTGCAGGAACTACGATGACCCCTGTTGTTTATGGACGCCAGAAGGGGCGTTTCCCACTTATCGTGGTGCGCGGCCATGGGCCCAGCCTGTTGGGTCGGGACTGGTTGCGCCATTTGCGGTTGCAATGGCAGCACATCCTCCAAACAGTTTCTGGAGGGTTAACTGAGGTGCTAGGATGATACCCAGATGTATTCCAGCCCAGTTTGGGGAAAATAAAAGGGGCTGTAGCCCATATCCAAGTCGAACCAGGAGCCACGCCGCGCTATTTCCGAGCGCGCCCGGTGCCTTACGCCTTGCTCGAGAAGGTAGAAGGGCAGCTCACTCGTTTGGAGACTTTGGGTATCATCAGGCCCGTCCGTTTCACTGACAGTGCAGCACCAATTGTACCTGTAATGAAGCCAGATGCCACAGTTTGCTTGTGCGGCGACTATAAACGTACAGTGAATACGGCTTCCCGACTCGACCGATATCCAATGCCTCGCATAGAGGATCTCGACGCGAAGCTTGCAGGCGGACTCTCGTTCACAAAATTAGATATGAGTCACGCCTACCTACAGTTGGAGCTGGACCCTGCCTCCAGACCATATGTAACGATTAATACACACCGGGGCCTGTAGGAATATACACGTTTGCCCTTTGGAGTATCCTCTGCCTGCGTTATTTTTCAACGTGTTATGGAGGGCATTTTGAGAGGTTCACCGCGTGTCGCTGTCTACTTAGATGACGTTTTGATTACAGGGACGTCGGAGCAGGAACATTTGGAAAATCTGGAGGCTGTCCTTAGATGCTTTTCGGAGGCTGGAGTCCGTTTACGTCGCACAAAGTGCGTATTTCAGGCAAAGGAAGTAGTCTACATAGGTTATCGGGTGGACCGCAAAGGTTTGCACCCCGTCGCAGAGAAGGTGCGCGCGATTCAACAGGCCCCCGCCCCGACTGACACTTTGTATCTTCGTTCTTTTCTCGGCCTCGTAAACTATTACGGGAAGTTCCTCCCCAATCTGGCACCTACGTTGGCCCCGTTGCACCTTCTGCAAAAGAAAAATCACACCTGGGTTTGGGGTCAGCCGCAAGAAACCGCTTTCCGGCGGGTAAAGCAACAATTGTCGTCGTCAGCGTTACTAACCCACTATGATCCTGGAAAGCCTTTGCTCGTCACATGTGATGCATCCCCGTATGGTATTAGCGCCGTCCTGTCCCACAAGATGGAGAACGGGGCCGAACGTCCGATAGCTTTCGCCTCCCGCACATTGACTGCAGCGGAAACAAAATACGCGCAGATCGCGAAGGAGGGCCTGGCAGTGGTCTTTGCGGTGAAACGCTTCCACCAGTACGTGTAAGGCCGCCACTTCAGTATCGTGACTGATCATAAGCCTCTGCTGGGACATTTCAGAGAGGATAAGTCAATACCGCCCATTGCTTCCGCACGGATCCAGCACTGGGCTTTGTTGCTCGCTGCATACGAGTATTCTGTGGAGCACAAACCAGGAACGCAGATAGCGAATGCCGACGCACCGAGCCGATTGCCTTTATCGACCGGCCCCATGTCGAACCCCCACGACCGGTGAGGTGGTTGCAACCCTAAATTTTATGGACACCTTGCCTGTCACGGCATCACAGATCCGTGAGTGGACCCAGACGGAGCCAGTCCTGTCAAAGGTTCGGCACATAGTCCTGTATGGTGGGCAGCATAGACAGCTCCCAAGCGAGTTGCGGGCATTTTTCTCCAAGCTGTCAGTATTCAGCGTGGAAGACGGCATCCTCTTGTGGGGGACACGTGTGATTGTCCCGGAAATAGGACAGGAGCTGATACTAAGAGACTTGCACAATGGGCATCCAGGTGTGACCAAAATGAAAATGTTGGCCCGGAGTTCTGTCTGGTGGCCAGGCCTCGACACCGACATTGAGAAGGTGGCCCAACACTGCTCCATTTGCCAGGAGCATCAGAAGCTTCCGCCGGCCGCACCCCTACATCACTGGGAATGGCCAGGGCGGCCTTGGGCGCGATTGCATGCGGATTTCGCAGGCCCTTTTCAAGGATCCATGTTCCTTTTGTTAGTTGACGCCCAGTCTAAATGGTTAGAGGTGCATAAGATGGTAGGTACAAGGTCCTGCGCAACAATTGAGAAGATGTGTTTGTCTTTTAGTACACATGGCCTCCCCGAGGTGCTGGTCACGGATAACGGCACTCCATTCACGAGTGAGGAGTTTGCGAGGTTCATGAAGATGAATGGCATACGCCATATCCGCACTGCCCCTTACCACCCAGCTTCAAATGGGTTGGCGGAGCGCGCAGTGCAGACATTCAAAAGAGGCCTAAAGAAGCAGTCTTCCGGGTCAATGGACACGAGACTGGCTCGCTTTTTGTTTTTGTAGAGGACCACCCCCCATGCGGTGACTGGGGTAGCTCCCGCAGAACTCCTAATGGGCCGGAGACTTCGCACCCACTTTAGCATGGTTTTCCCGGACATTGGCGCAAAAGTACGCCGCACACAAGAACGGCAGGGACAGTTTGCGCCCGGTGACCCAGTGTTCATTCGGAATTTTGCTGGTGGTGCTCAGTGGGTCCCTGGCGTAATATTTCGCAAAATGGGCCCTATATCTTACCAGGTGCAAGCCCAGGGTCGTCTCCAGTACAAACATGTAGATCACGTTCGGTCCAGAAGACTATCCCTTCCAAAGATTCCCTGTCCCTGGAGCTCATTTCTACAGCCCCAGAGACCAGAGACAATGGAAAGTAGTCCTCACAATCTTCCTCTGGGGCCTCACTCAAAGCCTGCGCAGGTCGTTACAGAACCGCATGGAGATCGAGACGCCGAGATGATGGAGGCAGCAGACTCTGACTCTGAGATGGAGACACAGGACGCATCAGAGGGGGAATCCTTGGGCCCACGGGCTGTGGATGTACAACCGTTACGCCGTTCATCACGGAAGCGCCGGTCTCCGTCTCGTTACAGGCCGCCCGATCCAGCGCCTCGTGCAAATGGTGTGCGGCCTGATGCAAAACGGGACTGACGCCCTCCTTCGCCAGGATCTTTGGTGGATTCCTTGGACTTTGGGGGGGGAGGGATGTTATAACCTGCCTGCTTACTATTGGCTGGGGACTAATGACAATCCCACAATCCTGTGGGAGTATGAGCTTCCCAAATGAGGGGGGGCGGAGAAATCATTAGCAGACTCCCTGTATAAATAACGCTGGCCAGTTTGTAACCAGCAGGAAGGAGTGAGCAGCAAGTGAAGTTGCTGCTGTTGTGTATATATATGTTATTGTAAATGAATGTTATTTCTTTGCATCCTTAAAACTCGTGCCGGATTCTTCGTGGCCCTCACAAAAGACACTAAGGGAGAATTTAGCATAGCCAATCCATCTAACCTGCACATCTTTGGACTGTGGGAGGAAACCAGAGCACTCGGAGGAAACCCATGCAGACACGGGGAGAATGTGCAAACTCTACATAGTTACCCAAGGTTGGAATTGAACCCTGGCACTGTGGGGCAGCAGTGCTAGCCACCGTGCCACCCTCATGTTACCATCCTTCGACAACCACCAGAGGAATTAAAAAAATACACTGTCCACGTATTCCAGAGGTAAGATGATTAGCTCATGTCTGGAAGCTAACTGAACCAGGGTCTCATTGTTCAACTGATTCGTCATAATGGCTTGGCTCCAACAGTTGAATACCTCTGGTGTTTGCCATAGAAACCTTGCTGATGAGATAGTAAATGTGAGTCCTTCACACTTCCTGAAATCTATGGGTGGGATCTTCCACCACCGCCTCCCTCAACTGTGGTGTGTTTGTCAGCGGCCGAAGTGGCTCACCATTGTTGCTGTCAGTCTCGCTGATGTCTATCGTTATGATAACTACCATTAACAGGGATTACTTTGTGTTCTGTGCAATGAGTTACTGTAAATTTTAACTTCTGTTTTACCATTGAAACTAAAGATCGATTGAGAAGAAGTGAAAGCTATTGAGGTGTATGCACACATGATTTCAATTTGTGTTCATGCTTGTAAACCAAAATTGGAACTAATTTGGTAACTTATAAATCTTCAATTGTTTTGAAAGCAATCCCCCAATTTCCCCCTTCTCTTAATGACATGTTCTACAGGAGAACAGACCCCAAACTCTATATTTCTTCCTCCTTCCCACCAGATATGGAGACCAAAACCAGCATTTGTAAAATTATCCAGATTTAGATCAACTCATTTAGACCAACATCACCTTCTCGTTGTGTTATCAAATATTTACTATTATCAACTACAATTAAAAGGTAACAACTAATATATTACAGATGATGTAATCAAATTAATAATGATCAATAATTCAGTGCTGGAAAGAGGGGAGATCCTGAAGGGCTCGAGGACAGAATCTCAAAGTTTAAAAAAAACATATTTTTAATCTCTTTTTTCACATTTTCTCCCAAATTTACACCCAACAATAAACAATAATCAGTAATGAATGCAATAATTCAGTGCTGGAAAGAGAGGAGATCCTGAAGGGCTCGAGGACAGAATCTCAAAGTTTAAAAAAAAAATATTTTTAATCTCTTTTTTCACATTTTCTCCCAAATTTACACCCAACAATAAACAATAATCAGTAATGAATGCAATGTTAATCCCCATTTCAATAACAATCTTATCCTCCCACCAAACCCCCAAACATTAGCCCGCATGTGACCATAAACAAATAACAAAAAGGAATCAGGAATCACCCATAGTCACCATTAACACAGACAGTCCCCCCCCCCCCCCAACCCTCCCAACCACCCCTCACCCCCCCTCCCCATGTTCGATGTAATCCAATTCTCGAAAGTGCATAATGAATAACGCCCATGAAATGCAGAACCCCTCCATCCTTCCCCTCAGTTCAAATTTGACCTTCTCAAGAGTCAGGAATTCCAGCAGGTCCCCCTGCCATGCCAAGGCACACGGTGGAGAGGGTGATCTCCATCCCAACAGGATCCGCCTTCGAGCGACCAATGAGGCGAAGGCTACAATATCTGTCTCCGCACCCATTTCCAACCCCGGCTGGTCCGACACCCCAAATATGGCCTCCCGAGGGCCCGGGTCCAGTTTCACATGCACCACTTTAGAGATTACCCGAAAAACCACCTGCCAGTAATCCTCCGGCTTTGGACAGGACCAAAACATATGAACGTGGTTTGCGGGGCCTCCCCGCAACGTTCACACACATCTTTTACCCCCTCAAAGAGCTGGCTAACCCTCGCCCTTGTAAGGTGTGCTCCATAGACCACCTTCAGCTGTATCAGCCCTAACCTCGTGCACGAGGTGGAGGCGTTCACCCTCCAGAGCACCTCACACCAGAACCCCTCCTCCATACCCACTCCCAATTCTTCCTCCCACTTTGCCTTGATCCCTTCCATCGGTGCCTTCTCCTCCTCCAAAATAGCCCCGTAAACTGCCGATACCACCCCCTCTCCAGTCCCCCTGTTGTCAGCACCTCCTCCAGAATGTGGAAGCCGGCTCTACTGGGAAGCACTGTATCTCCTTTCTGGCAAAGTCTTGAACCTGCATGTATTTAAATATTTCCCCCTGCTCCAGCCCATACTTCGCTCCCAGCTCCTTCAAACCCGCAAACCAACCCCCAAAAAACAAATCTTTTAGTGTTCTAATTCCTTTCTCCTCCCATCTCTGAAAATGTCCACCCCGCTTTTCTGGCTTAAATCTTTGGTTCCCCCGAATCAGCATTTCCCTTGACCCTGCCCCCAACCCGAAGTGCTGGCGAAACTACCTCCAAATTCTCAAGAGGCTATTACTACTGGACTCACTGAGTATTTCCCCGGGGTCCTTTTCAGGATGGCAGCTGGTGACTACTGGTATTCTGTAAGGGTCAGTGTTGGGACCACAGCTATTCACAATATACATTAATGATCTGGAAGAAGGAACTGAGGGCATTGTTGCTAAGTTTGCAGATGATACAAAGATATAAAGAGAGGGAAAGGTTGTGTTGAGGAAGCTGAGGTGCTGTAGAAGGACCTGGGCAGGCTAGGAGAGTGGGCAAAGAAGTGGCAGATGGAATACAATGTAGGAAAGTGTGAGGTGATGCACTTTTGTAGGAAGAATAGAGGCATAGACTATTTTCTTAACAGGGAAAGACTTCGGAAATCAGAAGCACAAAGGGACGTGGGAGTCTCCATTCAGGATTCTCTAAAGGTTAACGTGCAGGTTCAGTTGGCAGTTTGAAAGGCAATGTTAGCATTCATGTTGAGAGAGCTAGAATACAAGAGCAGAGATGTATTGTTGAGACTGTATAAGGCTCTGGTCAGACCCCATTTGGAATACTGTGAGCAGTTTTGGGCCCCGTATCCAAGGAAGGATGTGCTGTCCTTGGAAAGGGTCCAGAGGAGGCTCACAAGAATGATCCCTGGAATGAAGGACTTGTCATATGAGGAGCAGTTGAGCACTCTGGGTCTGTACCCGATAGAGTTTAGAAGGATGAGTGGGGATCTCATTGAAACTTCCAAAATACCGAGAGGCCTGGATAGAGTGGACATGGAGAGGATGTTTCCACTAGTAGGAGAAACTAGAACCCGAGGACCCAATCTCAGACTGAAGGGATGATCCTTTAAAACAGAAATGAGGAGGAATTCCTTCAGCCAGAGGGTGGCGAATCTGTGGAACTTATTGCCAAAGAGGCTGTGGAGGCCAAATCGCTGAGTGTCTTGAAGACAGAGATAGATAGGTTGGGTGCAGACTCGATGGGTCGAATTAGCTCATTCTGCACTGTAAGGATTCTAAGGAACAAAGGAAAGAATTTATATTCTGAACAATACCGTCAATGGTTTATCCATAATTGGCTAAACACAAAACTCTACATCCCCATTGAGTATTTACGTGTCTGAAAATTCAGTAACATACAAGCAAAATATACTTGCTTTGAACTTAAGTTTAAACATTGGGTCTCCAAATGACCTGTGATGAGTTGCCCTTCCTGTTCACTCCTGGTGAAGCCAAAATTGTTCGTGCACAACAGGAAACCAATAGCTCGTGATACCAGGAGACATTTCCTTAAGTACAAAATGTCTGAGTAATAATTTCAAGTAAGGGTTCGCCCATTTCCTGGAAACGGAGGAAAGTTTGCTTATCCGAGTCACTCAACTATTTATCCTTGTCTTTCATGATGTAATGAATTATATTTAGAGGACGGGATAATTGCCCCTTTCTCTCTCCTGTGCAAATTCCCCAATTCAAAAATAATAGCTATTGTCAATATCTTCACCTTGTGAGGGTTAGAAATATAGAAGGGGCTTCAAATTCTGAACAATATATTAAATAATGTTGCAATGATTACTAACGGCCAGATAGAAAATCAAGCCTGGCTGATATTCTCAGTTGATCAAGGAAAAGGAGATGCCGGATAATGTGCGTAACATTCCAAACACCCTCCTAAAAATTTCCCTTGATCTGTAAAGACAAACTTACGAGGAAATATTCAGCAATACATTCCCGATGTCATTCTAAGTACATGCTGTTGCTGCCAGATCTTAACTTTGAGCCGTGGCAGAGAACAGGAAAAAAACTACAACTTACATTTATGTAGCACATTTAATGGAGGAAAACGATCCCAAGGTGCTTCAGAGCTACTTAATCATTCAAGATTTGACACTGAACCACATAAGGAGATATTAGGACAAGTGACTGACAGTTTGTTCAATGAGGTATGTTTCTAGGAGCATTTTAAAGTCTGATAGTGTGAGACCTCAGGGCCAACCCAGACATATATATCAGTAAACCTGGCGAAGGGACTGAATAGTTATCCTTAACAAGCATGACTATATCAACAAAATGCTTGTGGTTCTTTAGACTGGTCCAAATTTGTATCCATTGGATCTGCTGTTAAGCATGACCGCGCACCCCTGCTTGAAAGCAAGTTACAAGCTTGTGTGACTTGTGTAAGAATAACAAACTGCCAGGTGGTATATGTGGTAAAGTTCATCCTCATGGCTCACTGCGTCCATGTAGGTATGGGGTGCCCAAGACACACACAAGTGATTTTCCTTTGTACTCTATCTCGTCCATGACTGATTCTGCACAACATGAATTGGCCAAATGCTTGGGTCAGTTGTTACAACCAGCTCTGAGCAAGTTTTCCACATATACAGTGAAGGATTCCTTCACCTTTGGAAAGACTATACAGGACTTGCATATTGATAGCAATGTCCATGTGCTTGTTTGACATTGCTAGCCTATTCATGAATGCACCGCTCAAGGAAGCCATAGACATTTGCACCATGTTCCTATACACAAAACGGCCTCCATTGCGTGAATCAGTATTCATTGAATTTATGAACTCAGCAACTCGCACAGTTGAGTTCAGTTGTAATGACACCATGTATGCCCAAAAAGATGATGTTGCCAGAGGAATCCACCTCGGCCCAGCTCTTCCAAATATCTTTGTAGGTTTGATGAGAAATGCGACTTTGATGGAATGACACCAGCAAATTTCCGATCTGTGGATGACACGTTTATTATATTTCAATCTGGAGCTGAATGTAAGAATTTCCTTGCACTCTTTAATGCGCTTCATCCTGTGTTCAAATTCATCTTTTAGATGGAGCAGCCAAATAAGCTCTCTTTCCTTGAAAATCTGCCAGTTGGTTCTCTGTTAATGTCTACCTCAAGCCTACCTTCACTAACCACTATACATGTTGAGATGTCGACAGTTCCATGCGCTATAAGATTGGCCTTATTGGCAATCTTGTAAATAGGACCTGCGCTATTTGCTCACTGTGAAAGCTTGATGATAAAATAGGCCACCAAAGCCATCCTACAGGATAATGGCTACCCTGATCAGATCATTGCTCACTGTATATCGTGCAAACTGAGAAATAATAATAATAATCTCTTATTGTCACAAAGTAGGCTTCAATGAAGTTACTGTGAAAAGCCCCTAGTCGTCACATTCCGGCGTCTGTCCGGGGAGGCCGGTACGGGAATTGAACCCACACTGCTGGCATTGTTCTGCATTACAAGCCAGCTGTTTAGCCCACTGTATTAAACCAGTCCCTGGGGCCTAAGGTCGCCGCTTTCAGTCCTGAAAAGTGCCCAGTCTACCTCAGATTACCCTGGAAGGGTAAGGTGTCTCACAATTTGAGCAACGGGTGAAGCAAGCTGTTTCACGCTGTTGCTCTGCAGTGGAAACATGAGTGGTATTCTCCACTAACTAGACACTGCCGTCAAGTCAAAAAGACGTTCTGCCTCTCTCACAAATGAGTAATGTGATATATGAATTTCAGTGAGAGTGTGATGCCATATATGAAGGTCATACATCCCAATGACTGTCAGATCGTATCAAACAGCACAACCATCCAACTATTGCAACAAGCAAAGTACTGACTGTACCCAACCAGCTTGTGCTTGCAAAATGCAAAACATAGTGCCCAATATCAGATGTGATTCTGTGATTGGACAACACTTGCAAAACAATCCTGATTGTGCTAAGAATTACACTGACAATCACTTTCAGATAATCAGCTGGACTCACAGTGTGGTTCATTTATACATATTTGAGGCAACTTAAATTCATACACAGGGCCTTGTCCTTTCAAAAAGAAAGAACATGTCAACACTTTGTGCCTTTTTCAATTAATGTAAAGCTTTGGGGGCCAGCCATTCCCTGGTACATTCCACATGGCAATGCATTGACCAATCAGAGTCGGCCTGCCTGGTTTGAATGTAATCAAAAGCTTGGCGGTTAACAGCCTCCAGTGCATTCTCCATAACAATGCCTCTATCAATCAGAGTCCACTTGCCAACCAATCGGCACTCTCTTCTCATGCAATATAAATTATTATTCCCTTTACAATTGGTATTCTTGTGAATCTATCCTGATGAGTACAAGTCGAAAAGCTTCAACAGCATGTCTCTTTTTCCTCCGGTGTCAAGTTCAATACTACTAAATAACTATTAATACACATGTTAAATATATTGTCATTCTTGTCTTGGTTCATGCACATTGAGAACACTTTTAACTCCTTACATGGCAGAGGATATTGAGGCCCTGGGAAATGTTTAGATGTTTGATAATCAGTTTAAGAGTCCTTAATTAGCAGAAAAGGCTTCGAGAAGTTAAAAGTTTTATTCTGGAAATGTATAGTCTTGGAAAGGATTTGGATCCTGAAAATTGTGGAAGGATTAGATTCCATTTCAGTGGACTGATTATTTGACCTATCGAAGCAGTGATGATTGCTATCTCACAATCACAGATTTGTTAGGGCGCAGAAGGAGGCCATTGTTTCTGCACCGGTTCTCCATTCCCCTGTCTTTTCCCTGTACCCCTGCACATTGTTTCTGTTCAAATAATCATCTAATGCCCTCTGGGGCTGGTTTAGCACACAGCTAAATCGCTGGCTTTGAAAGGAGACCAAGGCAGGCCAGCAGCACGGTTCAATTCCCGTACCAGCCTCCCCGAACAGGCACCGGAATGTGGCGACTAGGGGCTTTTCACAGTAACTTAATTGAAGCCTACTTGTGACAATAAGCGATTTTCATTTCATTCATTTCATTTCATTTCTTGAATGCCTCGATTGAACCTGCCTCCACCACACTTCCAGGCAGAGGATTCCAGACCCGAACCCCTCGCTATGTGGAAAGTTTTCGCTGCATCACATTTGCTTCTTTTGCAAATCACTTTAAATCTGTGCCCTCTCTCATTCAATCCTTTTATGAGCGGGAACAGTTTCTCCCAATTACTTTGTCCAGCCCCTTCATGGTTTTCAACATCTTTATCAGATCTCAAAGGAGAACAGTCCTAACCTCTCCAATCTGTCCTCATAACTGAAGTTTCTCACCCCTGGAACCACTCTTGTGAGTGTCTTCTGCAGTCTCTCCAATGTGTTCACGTCCTTCCTATAGTGTGACAGGACAAGTCACAAAAAAACAGAGTTAAGTGCCTGAAAATTAATTTTTCTCCAGAGAGTCACCGGCCTCTGGAATTGTGTGCGATGGAGATTCAATACGAGTTTTCAAAAGGCCACTGGGAGTGTTCCTATGAATGGAGGACATCTTGCATTGTAGGAGGTAAGCAGGCTAATTGGAACTAGTGATATTGCTTAATGAGGTTTCGTGGAGTTTGCTGAAGTGTGATGTGGAACCCAGGGGGAAGGCATGGCGCAGGGTATTGTCAATATGGAGGGGGGGGGGGCCATGACGCAGGCCATAGCCAATCGGGTGGGCAAAGGTGGCATGTCGCAGAGTATAGTCATTCCGGGTGGGCAGGGGGGGATGGCACAGGGTATAGTCATTCCGGGTTTGTGGGGGCGGGCCATGAGCAGGCCATAGTCAATCTGGATGGGCAGGGGTGGCATGACGCAGAGTATAGTCATTCTGAGTGAGGGTCCATGGCGCAGGGCATAGTCAAATCTGGGTGGGCAGGGGGACCTGGCATAGGGTATAGTCAATCATGGGGGGCCAGGAGAGAGGGGAGGCATGGCGCCTAGCATAATCAATCTTTGGGGGAGGATAGCATGGTGAAGGGCATATTCAATCCAGGCAGGGGGATGTAGGAATAAAGGACCACTTAAGTAGGACAAGTCGGTTAGACTGTCCTTTTTCATTAGTTTGCAATTGGAAATGATGCTGAGGTATCGGGTAACAGTTGGTTGGAGGAGTGCAGGACCTTGTGCTACCTAGGCCCTGTTTTGTTTAATCCATGAATTCACCCGGGAATTCGCTGGGAGGCACTAATTTGAAATTTGTTCAAATTGAACTGTTCCTGGGAGCATTGGTTCTCTGTTCCTTTAACACAGGTGATGTCAAGTGACCATCCAGCACTTACATCCCTCACTACTGTTCAACAAATCTCACTGGAAAATTTGCCAAAACAGTAAGTACTGATGTGAGGGTAGGATGGGGGATCTGCTTCAATACCCTATGTCTTTAGAAAGTCTGCTGCACTGTCTGCCACGGCTCATAATCGAGGATTGGTGACTTAGCTGAAGTCAAAGATCTTCACTTCCTGGACACCAGGGTTTTTACCACTCTTCATGGCTGATCACTGCGCAGAGTTTGGAGAAACTGTCAGAGCTGATGGTTCAAAATCACAGAATGCAAACTTAGAGTTGTCCCTAAAGATGCTGTGGCCCTTTTGCTGACTATGGTTCCTTGTAGTTAATTGTGTCAAGGGAGAAGCTCCCTTGATTTATCTTTATTTCCCAATTTTATTGTCACATTTTCTGTTTTCTGAATTTTTCCATGAGTGGTTCATTCAGTACACAGCTTGATAAATGCGAGCTGATTGCATTTAATAATCTTTATTATTGTCACAAGTAGGCTTACATTAACACTGCAATGAATTTACTGTGAAAAGCTCCTCGTCGCCACACTCTGGTGCCTGTTCAGGTACACTGAGGGAGAATTCAGAATGTCCACTTTATCTAAGAGCATGCCTTTCGGGACTTGTGAGAAGAACACCATGCAGACACAGGGAGAACATGCAGACTCTGCACAGTGGCCCAAGCCAGAATCGAGCCTGGAACCCTGGCGCTGTGAAGCAACAGTGCTAACCACTGTGCTACCGTGCCGCTCTTAGGTATTTAGGTATTAAATGCGTGCTGTATTTAGGTATTATAGAACACTGGTTCAACCTCAGCTGGAGCATTGTGTCCAATTCTGGGTACTACATTTTAGAGAGGGTGCAGAATGATTCCACCAATGAGGAACTTCAATTATGTGGAATAGATTGGAGAAGACAGGATTATTCTCCTTAGAGCAGTGGTTCCCAACCTGTGGTCTGCAGACCATTGGTGCTCCGTGAGGGTACTACAGGTGGCCTGTGGAATTTTAATACAATTCTGTGTACCTCGTATGTTTCATAATTGATGTCACGTTCATGTTTGCAATGTAATTTGCTTGAGAAACATCCTTGTGTAAAATAATCCGCAATGTATTTGTGCGTGTGCATCATAAACTATTGGAAATAGCTGCATTTTAAATACCCGTTGATACGTACGGTTGACTCACGTCAGCTGTAGGCTATGCTAAAGCTTTTGATGATGATCTCTGGTCCGGGTAAAGGAAATGGTTGGGAACGGCTGCCTTAGAGAAATGAAGATTGAGAGGGGGCTGAGTGTGAGTTCACATTCACTGTCTCAAATTACTGTTTGATCCACAATATTCCTCTCTTCCCCATCTCCTTCTTCTGATCTGTTCAATTTTTTGTTTTTGAGTTTCTTCAGCCAAACAGCTAATGTGCAGTATTAGTCCCATTCCCCCCTTCATGCTACTGACCCCAACTGCTACCTCTGTGCACTGGAGGTGAGAGTTCTCACAAGGATTTAAGAGCATTCCTCCATTGAACTCAATAAGCAACTGGGGCCAATAATGCTGGAAGTGTGCGACAAGGAAGGAGCAAGGCCCAGCCTGATGCATAACCCATTGGATTGTCAAGGGGAGGGCAGCAGGAAAGAGTTACCGGGGGGGGGGGGGGGGGGGGGAGAGGAATGCAAGGGGATGAGACAAAATGCACTATAAGTTGGAGGATAGGGGTCAGAGTGCATGATGAGGAGAGGAAGGGAAGGAGCAGAATGGCTGAGAAAGGAAGGAGGAGAAATTGATGGGAAGAGGGAAGCGGGAATGGGTGGAATGAAGGAGTTGGAGGGAGTGGGTAACTCAGAAATACAAGGAAACAATGTGAGGGGGTCAGTGTCTCTGAGCTGGATTTACTTGCAGTTGAACACCTTTGTAAACTGGGACAGTGTGGACTGGAGTATGGCAAGGTAACCACATAAAAGATTTAATGGCTCACTTGCTGCGCTTCCATGGTATCATTTATTGACTAATTGTTTTGTTTACCCTCCTGAATTTGGAATTCACTGAGACCTCATCTTGCACAGGAGCCTGAGTGAAATACACATTTTGTCTTTTGCACCAATGATTTTTACATTAAATGTATTCTATTATTTATGCCCCTTTCAACAACTAATGCAGCAAGTAAACATACCAAGCATTACTGTTCACATTAGTATCTCATTTATTCAGCTAAAGCAACTGCATACACATCAGCCTTCAGTTACACTCACTAATTGTGGTTCAAAATTAAAGCAGTGAATTTCCTCACTGTATTTGGCTCAATTTTGGTGCATAATTGCATCAGGTAGCTTTCTGTGGCAGCATTATTGAGCAGAATCAGGTATCGCCTTATTTCCAATTTAAAAATTGCACTCAAGCCAAAACTAGCTTGTGTGTTTTGGTCTTTCTCATGGTACACCAGTCTTGGGGGCATGGGATGACTTTCAGTTTGCTAAACCTCGACGCTCCACCACCCCCTCGATTCGATTAACACCCCTCCTCTGCCCCACCAACATTTTTAGGCAGAAACAGATAGTGAGTCGAAAAATGTTGTGGGGCGAGGGGGTGCGGGTTGGGCGGGGGGGGGGGGGGGGCGGGTAGAGGCAGTGGGAGAGGAAGAGTCCAATTAATTTACAGCAGCAACAAGAAATTCAAGAAGTTTTATTTACATAGCGCCTTTAACAAAGTAAAACATTACATTAAGACAACATTTTACACCAAGACGCACAAGGAGATATTGGGAATAGATGACCAAAAGTTTGGTCAAAGAGGTAGGTTTTAAGGTGTGCCTTAAAGAAGCAGAGAGAGCTACAGAGGTAGAGAAGTTTAGGCCACGGGTTGTTCAAGAAAGAAAAGTGAGAAAGCCAGACTCTTTCCTTCCTTGTCCTGGTATGGACATTAAACACCAGTTTTCACTGAACTCGATTAATTAATTTTTAAAGTTCTTTCACAGGATGTGGGTGTTGCTGGCTGGGCCATCATTCTTATTGCCCATCCCTAATTGCCCCTGAGAAGGTGGAGGGGAGCCGCTTTCTTGAACCATCTGTTGTAGGTACACCCACAGGCATGTTGGGGAGGAAGTACCAGGGTTTTGACCCAGCGACACTGAAGAAACAGCAATATATTTCCAAGTCAGGGTGGTGTGTAGCTTGTTGGGGGGAGGGGGGACTTGCAGGTGGCGGTGTTCCCCATGCATCAGCTGCCCTTGTCCTTCTAGGCGGTTGAGGTTACTGGTTTGGAAGGTGCTGTTGAAGGAGCCTGGGTGAGTTCCTGCAGTGCATCTTGGATGTAGTAGACACTATATGGTTACTATGTGATGGTGGCGGAGTGAGTAGAAGTTGAAGGTGGTGGAGGGCATGCCAATCAAATGGGCATCTTTGTCCTGGATGGTGTCTTGAGTGTTGTTGGAGGGGCACTCATCCAGGAAAAATTCCATCACATTACCCTTATTTTTATATTTACGCTACACAAAGAAAACTACTTGAATAAATTACTTTGGCTACAAATACCGAATCACATTAAACCCCAAAATGTGCTAAAAGCAGAACCTGCACCATAGGAAATCACTTTTCCTTTCACAAGTTGTCCAGGTCCAAGAATTGCACTGCTGCTTTGTAGAGTTTAATCTTCCCGAATGCACAACTGGTAGATTATCAGATACAGTTATGGCAAGCTAGAATCCCACTGCATTGCAACTACTTGATGCATGAGGTCATTGGTTTCATGTTTGCACAGATAAACAAACTAAACTTCAAGATGTGTCCCAAAAGGCAATTGGAAATCCTAAAAGCTAATGTCACGAAAAGGAATTACATTTATTCAGTGACCTTAAAGTAGTGACCGTGGGCATGTCGTTTAATCTGCTGCATGCTGTTTTTTGAGTTTTGTAAAAAACCTTTTCATGTTTTCACTTCGCAGTGTGTGACCTGTGGCCAATCTAATCGCATGTTTGTAAACAGGACATTACGTGAGCACATACACCCAACATTGCTCTGTGGAATACATGAGTTTTGATTTCATATATTGGTACTGAATCGCAATCTTCTTTAAGCACCTTTACCCATCTTTGGCCACTGAGATCCTTTAGTCAATGAGAAATCTATTCCAGCCAAACAACGCAACTTCTATTGTTCCGTTTTTAAAGCAATGTGTCCAAGTACTAATCTGTGCTGATGGTACTGTGTTGGAATGGGGATGAAGGATGGATACATTGAACAAGTTATCTCTTGCCTGTAACCTTCCAACAAAATAATTTTGAATACATGTGCCTGTTGCATCGTGCAGCTGGCTAATGGCTGCTATGCAGATCCACATTTATTCAGTGTGTTTTCCTTTATCGTGCGTAGTCCCACCTTCAGTGATGCTGGAGGCTTTTATTAAACCTTAAACTGTCAATGAAAAGCCAATATTTAAATACTTAACCCTGCAGTAGATTTAAACTTGTCAACCACATTTCAGCCTCATTTGTAAATGTGTTTGCGGACTGAAGGTTGTCTGTTTGATCTAACTGCATGTGAGAATTACGCGGCCATTTTCACATTGCTGTTTGTGGGATCTTGCTGTGCACAGATTGGCTGCTACGTTTCCGACATTACAACAGTGACTACTATTCCAAAAATATTTTATTGGCTGTAAAATGCTTCGGGATGTCCTGAGGTCATGAAAGTCAGTACGCAACTGACAATATTTCTTTTTTTTTTAAACACACATTGGGCGAGATTCTCTGGTCGCCCTGCGGTATGTTTCTCGGTGGCGGGAGGTGGCCCAGCCATTGGCCGGCAGATGGATCTTCTGGTGCAGCCGCTGTCGATGGGATTTACCACTGAAACCACCCCACGGCCCCGGGAAACCAGTGGCGGGGATGCGCTTTCAGCAGGAATATTAACCCAAAAGCTCCCAAATGGCAGTTTTTATGGGCGAAGTCTTATTGGATTGGATTGGATTTGTTTATTGTCACGTGTTTCGAGGTACAGTGAAAAGTATTTTTCTGCGAGCAGCTCAACAGATCATTAAGTACATGGGAAGAAAAGGGAATAAAAGAAAATACATAATAGGGCAAGTCAAGGTATACAATGTAACTACATAAGCAACGGCATCGGATGAAGCATACAGGGTGTAGTGTTAATCAGGTCAGTCCATAAGTGAGTTGTTTAAGAGTCTGGTAACAGCGGGGACGAAGCTGTTTTTGACCCTCCCACCGACTGGTCCCGCCGAAGTCAATGGACCTTTGAACGGCTCGCCACAACTTGTGGCCCCAACCCTTCCTCACCCCAATGCAGTCATAAAACTCCACCTCATGCTTTCATAAGCTTGTTCAAAAATTAATTTTGATATGAAGACGGCGATGCTTTGTCAGATGGCTTACATTTCACATACATTAATGACAAAAAAGTGCCATTTTAAATAAAGAAAGTACATGACCAAATAGGTGCAAAATTGTACAATGATTATGTCTGAGAGAGGTCGAAAATGTTCTGAGAAGAAGTCGTGGCTTTTCGGCCTGTTTGGTAAACTGCACTGCTGATTTGCAGGAACAAGGAGGAAATCAAGCCTTTAATTGTTTTACATTAAAGAGTTGGAGTTTCAGTCTTGCTGATTGCCATTTCCCTATCCCAAAAATTGTAATCTTTTGTAGTCCATAAGTCTCGGGTTCAGTGCGGTTTGTTCATTAAAAATGCTCAAGTGATGTGGTTCACTGTAATAGCAGCTTCATGCAGAAGCAGGGGATTCTCGACGTCCCTTAAAGACTTGTGTTCCTGTTTCCTGTGGAGTTGCTTTAACAACTGGATAACCATTTCCAGATAACTCACTGCAGCCACAGGCATCCCATACCTTATTGGGGTGGAATTGTGGCTGTTTCTTGCATTCTGATTTATATGCTATGTTCACTGATCAAACTGTTGCAGCTACTCATTTAGGCCAGCAGTGATTTTCGTGCACGATTAAGTTAATTCCAAATGCTGTTTCAGAATCTTTCTCCTCCTCCTTGCCTACTTGGAAACTTAAATGTGACTTCACTTTGTTGGTGTTTGCCGTTGTTTTTCAATGGGCATCACACACACACACACACACACACACACACATACAACAAAGCTTTGCATCTATTCAGTACCTTGGTAAGTCATCAGGATGTCATCAGTCATTTCACTGACTTCTGAATTCGAGAGCAGTATATCTCAAAGGTTTTTAAAAAATCATTTACGGGATGTGGGCGTCGCTGGCTAAGCCAGTATTTATTGCCCATCCCTAGTTGCCCTTCAAAAGGTGGTGATGAGTTGCCTTTTTGAACCGCTGCAGTCCCTCCGGTATAGGTACACCCACTGTGCTGTTCGGGAGGGAATGCCCGGATATTGAACCAGGGACAGTGAAGAAACAGCGATATATTTCCAATTGATGTGGTGAGTGATATTGAGGGGAACCTCCGGGTGGTGGGGCTCCCAGGTATCTGCTGGTCTTGTCCTTCTAGATGGTAGTGGTCGTGGGTTTGGAAGGTGCTGTCTAAGGAACCTTGGCGAGTTACAGTGCATCCTGTAGATGGTACACACGGCTGCCGCTGTTCATCGGTGGTGGAGGGATTGAATGTTTGTGGAAGGGGTTGCAATGAAGTGGGTTGCTTTGTCCTGGATGGTGTAGAGCTTTTTAAGTGTTGGAGCTGCACTCATCCAGGTAAATGGATAATATTCTATTCCACTCCTGACTTGTGCCTTGTAGGTGGTGGACAGGCTTTGGGAGATGAGTTGCTCGGCGTAGGATTCCTAGCCTTTGACCTTTTCTGGTATCCAAAGTATTAATACGACTAGTCCAGTTCAGTTTCTGGCCAGGATGCTGATTATGGGGGATTCAGCGATGGTCATGCCTTTGAATGTCAAGGGGCAATGGTTAGATCCTCTCGTGTCGGAGATGGTCATTGGCTGACACTTGTGCGGCACAAATGTAACTTACCACTTATCAGCCCAAGCCTGGATATTGTCCAGATCTTGCTAAATTTGGACATGGATGGCTTTATTATTGAGGAGTCACGAATGGCGCTGAAAATTGTGCAGTCATCTTCGAACATCCCCACTTCTGACCTTATGTTGGAAGGGAGGTCATTGGTGAAGCAGCTGAAGATGGTTGGGCCTAGGACATTACCCTGAGGAATGGCCACAGTGATGTCCTGGAAATGAGATGATTGACCTGCAACCACCACAACCATTTTCCAGGTATGACTCCAACCAGCAGAAAGTTTTCCCCTTGATTCCCATTTCCTACAGTTTTGCTAGGGCTCCTTGAAGCCATACTCTCAAATCCTGCCTCGATGTCAAGGGCAGTCACTCTCACCTCACCTCTGGCACTCAGCTCTTTTGTCCAAGTTTGAATCAAGGCTGTAATGAGGTTAGGAGCTGAGTGACCCTGGAGGAACCCAAACTGAGTGTCCGTGAGCAGGTTTTTGCTGAGTAAGTGCCGCTTGATAGCATAGTTTTTAAAATCAATTTAGAGTACCCAATTAATTTTTTCCAATTAAGGGGCAATTTAGCGTGACAATCCACCTACCCTGCACATTTTTGGGTTGTGGGGGTGAAACCTATGCAAACACGGGGTGAATATGCAAACTCCACAAGGGCAGTGACCCAGAGCCGGGATCAAACGTGGGACCTCGGCGTCATGAGGCATTGATAGCACTGTTGATAATTCCTTCCATCACTTTGCTGATGATGGCGATAATTGGCTGAGATGGATTTGTCCTGTTTCTTGTGTACAGGACACACCAGGGACAATTTTCCATAATGCTGGGTAGATGCCAGTGTTGTAGCTGTACTGGAACATCTTGGTTAGGGATGCGGTAAGTTCTAGAGCACAAGTCTTCAGTACTATTGCAGAAATATTGCCAGGGCCAATAGCCTTTGAAGTATCCATGGCCTTCAACCATTTCTTGATATCACATGGAGTGAATTCTGTTGGCTGAAGACTGACACCTGTGATTCTGGTGACCTCTGGAGGAGACCGAGATGAATCATCCATCTGCACTTCTGGCTGAAGATTGTTGCGAATGCTTCAGCCTTGTCTTTTGCACAGATGTGCTGGACTCCTTCATCATTGAGGATGGGGATATTTGTGGAGCCTCGTCCTCCAGTGGGTTGTTTAATTGTCCACCACCATTCACAGCTGGATATGGCAGAACTACAGACCTTGTGAGTCATTCTCCGACCCCCCGCCGGGTCGGAGAATGGCCGTTGGCCGCCGTGAATCCCGCCCCCGCCCCCGCCGAAGTCTCCGGTACCGGAGATTGGGCGGGGGTGGGAATCGGGCCGCGCCGGTTGGCGAGACCCCCCGCTCAATTCTCCGGCCCGGACGGGCCGAAGTCCCGCCCAGAAATTGCCTGTCCCGCCGGTGTAAATCAAAGCTGGTATTTACCGGCGGGACCAGGCGGCGTGGGTGGGCTCCGGGGTCCTGGGGGGGCGCGGGGTGATCTGGCCCCGGGGGGTGCCCCCACGGTGGGCTGGCCCGCGATCGGGGTCCACCGATCCGCGGGCGGGCCTGTGCCGTGGGGGCACTCTTTCCCTTCCGCCTCCGCCACGGCCTCCACCATGGCGGAGGCGGAAGAGACTTTCCCCACTGCGCATGCGCGGGAAACTGACAGCGGCCGCTGACGCTCCCGCGCATGCACCGCATTTCCGCGCCAGCTGGCGGGGCAACAAACGCCATTTCCGCCAGCTGGCGGGGCAGAAATCCCTCCGGCGTCGGCCTAGCCCCTCAGTGTTGGGGCTCGGCCACCAAAGATGCGGAGCATTCCGCACCTTTGGGCTGGCGCGATGCCCGTCTGATTGGCGCCGTTGTTGGCGCCAGTCGGCGGACATCGCGCCGTTGGGGGAGAATTTTGCCCCTTAGATCTGACGCTGGTTGTGGAATTGCTTGGGTCTGTCTATTACCTGCTGCTTATGCTGTTTGACACACAAGTAGTCCTGTGTTGTAGCTTCACCAGATTGACACCTCATTTTTCGCTATGCCTGGTGTTGCTCTTGCCATGCTGTCCTGCACTCTTCATTGAACCAGGGTTGATCTCCTGGCTTGGTGGTAATGGTGGAGTGGGGGACATGCTGGGCCATGAGATTGCAGATTGTGGCTAAATACAATTCAACTGCTGCTGATGGACCACAGCGCCTCATGAATGCCCAGTCTTGAGTTGCTAGATCTGTTTGAAGTCTATCCCATTTCGCACGGTGGTAGTGCCACACAACACGATAGAGGGTATCCTCAATGTGAAAAAGGGACTTTGTCTCCACAAGGACTATGCAATGGTCACTTCTACCGATACTGTCATGGACAGATACATCTGCGGCAGGCAGATTGGTGAGGTTGAGGTCAAGTATGTTTTTCCCTCTTGTTGGTTCCCTCACTACCTGCTGCAGTCCCAGTCTAGCAGTTATGTCCCTGTTTAGGACCCGGCCAGCTCGGTCCTTGGTGGTACTACTGAGTCTCTCTTGGTGATGGGCATTGAAGTCCCCACCCGCAGTATATTCTGCGCCATTGTCACCCTCAGTGCTTCCTCCATGTCATGTTCAACATGGAGGAGTACTGATTCATCAGCTGATGGTGGGTGGTACGTGGTAATCAGCAGGTGGTTTCCTTGCCCATGATTAATTTGAAGCTATGAGACTTCATGGGGTCCAGAGTTGATGTTGAGGACTCCCAGAGCAACTCCCTCCTGTATAACACTGTTCCCCACCTCTGCTGGATCTGTCCTGCCGGTGAGACAGGACATACCCAGGAATGGTGATAGTGGTGTCTGGGACATTGTAAGGTATGATTCTGTGATTATGACTGTGTCAGGCTGTTGCTTGACTAGTCTGTGAGACAGCTCTCCCAACTTGGGCACAAACCCCCAGATATTAGTAAGGAGGACTTTGTAGGGTTGGTGGGGCTGGGTTTGCCATTGTTGTTTCCGGTGCCTGGGCCGATGCCGGTTTTATTCCTTTTTGTTCGTGTTTTGGTAGCAGTTGAATACAACTGAGTGGTTTTTCAGAGGATTTAAGAGTCACCACATTGATGTGGGTCTGGAGTTACATGTAGGCCAGACCAGGTAAGATCTTCTTCCCGAAAAGTACATTTGTGAACCAGATGGGTTTTTACAGCAATGGTTTCATGGTCATCATTAGAGTTTTAATTCCAGATATTTTATTGAATTTAAATTCCGTTACCTGCCATGGTGGGATTTGAACTAGGTCCCCAGATCATTATCCTGGGTCTTTGGATTACTAGTCCAACAACAATATCACTATGCCGCCGCCGATGCGCTGGGGAACCCCTTCCTTTCCTCACTGAGCATGCCCAGGTATGGTTTGGATGACAATTGCCCTGGAAGTACAAATTTAAATCATAAACATCGGATGGTCCAACTGTGCCACAGAAACAGTTACCCAGAAATAGTTAGAGGAATTAAAACTATTCCAGCTTCTTTAACATAATATTTGCATCCTGTTATATGTTCAATTCCATGGCAATGCCTTGACTAATCAGTTAACATGCCTGGTTAAAGTTTGGCAGTTAATTATCTCCTGGAGGATTCTCCATGGCAATGCCTCTACCAATTCGAGCCAACTTGCCAAATAATCAGCATCATCTTCCCATGCAGTATAAACTGTTTTTCTCTTTCAGATTTGGTATTCTTGTGAATCTGTCCTGTTGAGTGAAAGACAAAAAACTTCAACAACATGTCTCTTTTTTCAGCAATACTAAAATTATTTCTTCCTTTTTCTTTCTTTTTTTTCTTCTCTTTTTCAAATAAATTTAGAGTACCCAAATATTAATTTTTCTCCAATTAAGGGGCAATTTAGCATGACCAATCCACCTAACCTGCACATCTTTGGGTTGTGGGGGTGAAACCCACACAGACATGGGGAGAATGTGCAAACTCAACACGGACAGTGACCCAGGGCCTGGATTTGAACCCGGGTTCTCAACGCCGCAGTCCCAGTGCTAACCACTGCGCCACATGCCACCCTAATTTCTTCCTTTTTCTGATGGGCCTCCTGCCATCCCTTTGTTTTGTCTTTAGATTGAGCTGTCTCAGCTGGTCTTGGAATTTATTACATAACATTGTGCCAATATCAGTGCTTCTAGCTAGATCCTGAAGTGACAATAAGACATTGACATAAACCGAGAGATTTTGGAGCAGGTCATTTTTTCCAATTAAGGGGCAATTTATCGTGGCCAATCCACCTAGCCTGCACGTCTTTGGGTTGTGGGGCCGAAACCCATGCAAACACGGGAAGAACGTGCAAACTCCACACTGACAGTGACCCAGAGCCGGGATCAAACCTGGGACCTCAGCACCGTGAGGCTGCAGGGCTAACCCACTGCGCCACCGTGCTGCCCGGATTACAATTGTACAGCGGCACCTAAATGTGGAACACAATGTACGGAGTCATGTCGAGTTTTCTACCGCATTTTCTGTAAAGGTTTTGTAATGTGCTCCTTATAGATTTTATGAATGAAGTATATTTTGTGGAAATAATAATTCTTTGGACACTACAGGTAAAGGAAAAACTAAAACATGTAAGGTAATTAATACAGGAGATGTAATGGGATTTAACAAAATAAATTTAGAGTACCCAATTTTTTTTTTCCCAATTAAGGGGCAATTTAGTGTGGCCAATCCACCTAACCTGCACAACTTTGGTTGTGGGAGTGAAACTCACGTAGACACGGGGAGCATGTGCAGACGCCAGATGGACAGTGACCCGGGGCTGGGATCGAACCCGGGTCCTCAGCGCCATAGGCAGCAGTGCTCCGGTTTCCTCCCACAGTCCAAAGCTGTGCAGGTTAGGTGAATTGGCCATGCTAAAATGCCCTTAGTGTCCAAAGCTGGGGTTATTGGGTTATGGGGATAGGGTGGAGGTGTGGGCTTACGTAGGGTGCTCTTTCCAAGGACCGGTGCAGACTCGATGGACCGAATGGCCTCCTTCTTCACTGTATATTCTATGATTCTGTGATTTGCTCTGCTTCACAATGTCCCTTCATCTCCCAGAGTGCCAGCGATAGGCATGAGGGATTTCTTGAATAAATTAAGTATTTGTGTCCATGTCTTGGCTCAGAAATAAATTGAATCAGGAGCTTTGTTTGGTGCAGTTCAGTTGAAACATTCATGTTAATGCAAATTCAAAAGCCATGGGATGGGAAAATCCAAGTTCCTGTTTGTTGAACGATTACAGGAAGAAAACTGACTTCAATCATTCTGTTGGCATAAATGGCTGCACAGCTTTCTTTATTACTTCATGGGGTGTGACCATTTGTTGTCCATTCCTAATTGGCCTTGAACTGATTGGCTTGCTCAGCCATTTCAGAGGGCAGTAAAGAGCCAACCACATTTCTGTAGGTCTGGAGTCACATGTAGGCCAGATCAGGTAATGGTGGCAGATTTCCTTCCCTAAAGGACATTAGAGAGCCAGATGGGGGTTTTGTTTCACAACAATCGATGATACTTTTCATGGTCACCATTATTGAGACTAGTTTCATATTCCAGATTTATTAACATAGAACATTACAGCGCCGTACAGGCCCTTCGACCTTCGATGTTGCGCCGACCTGTGAAACCGCTCTAAAGCCCAGCTACACTATTCCCTTATTGTCCATATGTCTATCCAATGACCATTTGAATACCCTTAGTGTAGGTGAGTCCACTACTGTTGCAGGCAGGCCATTCCACGCCCTTACTACTCTCTGAGTAAAGAACATACCTCTGACATCTGTCTTATATCTATCTCCCCTCAATTTAGAGCTATGTCCCCTCGTGCTAGACATCACCATCCGAGGAAAAAGGCTCTCACTGTCCACCCTATCCAATCCTCTGATCATCTTGTATGCCTCAATTAAGTCACCTCTTAACCTTCTTCTCTCTAACGAAAACAGCCTCAAGTCCCTCAGCCTTTCCTCATAAGATCTTCCCTCCATACCAGGCAACATTCTGGTAAATCTCCTCTGCACCCTTTCCAATGCTTCCACATCCTTCCTATAATGCGGCGACCAGAATTGCACGCAATACTCCAAATGCGGCCGCCCCAGAGTGTTGTACAGCTGCAACATGACCTCATGGCTCCTAAACTCAATCCCTCTACCAATAAAAGCTTCCACACCGTACGCCTTCTTAACAACCCTCTCAACCTGGGTGGCAACTTTCAGGGATCTATGTACATGGACACCGAGATCTCTCTGCTCATCCACACTGCCAAGAATCTTACCATTAGCCCAGTACTCTGTCTTCCTGTTATTTCTTCCAAAATGAATCACCTAAATTGAATTGAAATGCCACCAGCTGCCACCAAATTCACATGTCTTAATAGTAATTGGAGATTTGAAACCCACGAGTTCATTGGAAGAGCAATTTCTGCTTGCAATGATGCCCATTGCGCAGGTTTGCAAAATTTTCTCATCCAAAAGTCTTGTAGATTTTAACAATAATAATAATATTTATTAGTGTCACAAGTAGTTAGCATGGCTGCCTCACGGCACCGAGGTCCCGGTTTCGATCCCGGCTCTGGGTCACTGTCCATGTGGAGTTTGGACATTCTCCCCGTGTTTGCGTGGGTTTCGCCCCCACAACCCAAAGATGTACAGGGTAGGTGGATTGGCCACGCTAAATTGACACTTAATTGGAAAAATGAATTGGGTACTCTAAATTTATTTTAAAAAATTTAAGTCACAAGTAGTGCAATGAAGTTACTGTGAAAATCCCCTAGTCGCCACACTCCGGCGCCTGTTCAGGTACACAGAGTGAGAATTTAGAATGTCCAATTCACCTAACAAGCACGTCTTTCAGACGAGATCGAGTGTTTTTCAGACTAGTATGGCCGTAGGCAAGCACATCTTTCAGGATTAATGGGAGGAAACCAGAACGCCCGGAGGAGACCCACGCAGACACGGGGAAAATGTGCAGACTCCGCACAGACAGTGACCCAAGCCGGGAATCGAACCTGGGACCCTGGAGCTGTGAAGCAACAATGCTAACCACTGTGCTACCGTGCCATGATTTCATGTTGTGTAAGGAATATGTTTTAAAGGGTATATTTGATCCCTTGCATACTGAATTTATGTTTACGGCACAGCAGTGGAGGCGGCCCCTTCATTGGCTGGTGACAGGATCTTCCGGTTCAACTTTTGTCAATGAGTTTTCCTGTTGTTCGCACCCTCTGCTGTGTTGGGGGGGGGGGCTCCGTTGGCAAAACGACCAGAAAATTTAGGCCTCATAATTGCTGCATTTCATTGATTATTATATGACCTGTAATTATTGTTTTTTGTTTAAGTCTTCCTATGTTGGCAAAGGGTTGTGGTGAAAATCCCATGTCAGCTTTAATGCATTGTTCCATATAAATAGGAACAAACAGTTTGCATTTATCTAGTGTCTTTCACATCCACCTGATGTGTCGAAATGCTTCACAGCTAATGAAATACCTTTTGAGGCTCAGCAATCTTCTTTCATCAACAAACCCAGCAGCCAATATGTGTAAAACAAGGTCCCCTAAACAGCAATGAGATAAATGTCTAGTTAACCTGCCTGGTGTAACTATTTCAGTGGTGAATGTTGGCCAGAACATTGTCAAATTGAACATTTTACATTTGCCGGAACTGACAAGAAGGGCCCCATTTAATGTCTCATCGGAAAGATAGTAGGTTGAAATTTATCTTGGCGATAGTCCGAATGGGCGATTATGACATTGGCCAGAATAGAGCTCACCACTGGTGGACAACACTCTACTGCCAAGCATCTTACCAATGCTGCACTTCCTCAGTGTTGCATTGGAGCTCCAGCCTAGATTAAATGTTGTAACACAAACCAGCCATTCAGAAGCGGGAGTGCCCACTGGGCCAAGCCGACATTTTACGACATTACACTAACACCTCCAAGGGGAGAAAGGAAACCAATGAGATCGTTGTTAATCAGCGGCATGCGATTCCACTCATAGACTGTCCGAGGGCACATAAACCAAAACATGAATCCAATAAGACCAGGGTGGGTACAATCATTCCTCTTAAAAAAGCTTTTTAAGATTGCCAGCATTTTGAAAGTCAGGCTGATATTTATGAGCCTTATGAGTGCTGAACTGTGGTTTTGAAAGTCATAATATTATAATTGGTCACAACCTTAGTTTCCAATTACTGTCTACATTGATATATTGCGAAGTTACTTCTACACTATTACAAGGTCATTAAAGAGATGCATCAAGCAGCCTTTCGGAATTAGTGGAGCTATAAGATAGACTGATATAGAGGAAGGACAGTTTGGTTAATGGATATAAAGAACTGGTGCAGATCCAAATGAAATCCATCAGTCCTTTGCTCAGTAGCAGGAATCGCCCATTTTAACTTTTGTGAATTAGTCACAGAGCATAAAAGTATCTAGTTTCTTAAAACGGCTAGATTTTATTTGGGGAAATCTCTTTATCTGTGTCTCATGATAAAACAAATGTCTACAACTAGTCGTAATACAGAGATTGTGTTGAAGGATTACAGCTGGAACATTTAAACATGGGTGTGTATTTAACATTTATTTATTTATTTATTTTTAAATTTAGAGTACCCAATTCTTTTTTCCAATTAAGGGGCAATTTAACGTGGCCAATCCACCTACCCTGCACATCTTTGGGTTGTGGTGGTGAGACCCATGCAGACACAGGGAGAATGCGCAAACTCCACAATGTGCAAACTCCACCCGGACAGTGACATGGAGCCGGGATCAGACCCGGGTCCTCAGCGGCGTGATGCAGCAGTGCTAACCACTGTGTCACCGTGCTGCCCCAACATTCCTTTATAAACGATTAGATTAGTTCTAGGAATTGCTATCTTTATTATTTTGCCTCTTTGTTAGAAAATAAAATATGACATCGAACCACATACGGAGATATTGGCCCAAATCTTCCGAGGAGAGGCAATCGCCCCGCCCCCGCTTGCCTCTCCACTCCTACTTTTCTATCTCATGCTAGAGGCTGGTATGGGGTTAAAGTTAGTGAGGTAAGTGTGTAAGGGGGTAGAGTGACACGTCGCCAGGTGGTAGGTGGGTAGGATGGCAAGTGGATGAAGAATTCCTGTTGTAAATATGTTAAAGTTTGATACATTAGGTCTCAGCTGTGCTTCAGTGGGAAGCACTATTGCCTTTTTGTCAGGACGGTATGGTTTTATGGTCCACTCCAGAGATGGGATTATACTCCATTGGCTGTAAAGAACTTTGGGATGTCTTAGGATTGGAATGGTGGTGAATAAATATATATCTCTCTCCACCTGCCACTTTGCTCACCTACCCACTTATTATCCTAACCATCGACTGCCCTACTCACCTGCCAAACTACCCACTTAACAACATATTGATCTACCACCTTCCATCCTATGAGCTGCCACTCTACACACCTACCCACTTATAACCCTAACCATCCACTTCCCTACTCACCTGCAACACTATCCACCTAGTGCCATAGCCATCTACCACTCCATCGTACCCACCTACCACCCAGCGACACGTCACTTTACCCCCTTACACACTTACCTCACTAACGTTAACCCCATACCAGCCTACATATTTACCTATTCTCTCACCGATTCACTCTGACACTCATACATTCACACAGTTTAAATGTCCTAGCTTTTCAATGTGTTAGTGGATGTGTAACAAGACATGGCAGCTGGTTCCGTACAAAGGGCCCATGTCTTGTCTTCCCTGGGGTGATCCTGTGCTATGAGGAAACAGTTAGATTGAAGGTACGCTCTGCACTTGTGGAGGAGCAGGGATCAGAAATCCCAGCCAGAAATGTGGAGCTCTAGCATGAGATAGAAAAGTAGGAGAGGAGAGGCAAGCGGGGGAGGGGCGATTGCTTCTCCTAGGAAGATTTGGGCCAATATCTCCGTATGTGGTTCGATGTCATATTTTATTTTTGATTGCCCCCGTGAAGTGCTTTGTGAAGTTTTATTACATTGAAGGTGCAATATAGATAGAATTACCATTGCCTCATTGTTTTCATGTTTTTTAATTTCAGGATTCAATTCCAAATTTTAAGTTTGCAGACAGGGGTGTTGTGATAGCCTCTCACGTTTGAACACGGTGAACGGGATTTTCCGTTCCGCTGCACCCATTTTCTGGTGAGGCGCGCCCCTCCGGCAGCGGGATACTCCGTCCTGGCAGCTGGCCAATGTGGTTTCCCATTGTGGGCAGCCCCACGCAGACGGGAAATCCGCAGGCGTCAGTGCGCTGCCGGCAAAACGGAGGATCCCGCCGACGGAGAATCCAGCAAAGGAAGTTTAATGGAGGCCCGGACAATCCAGTGCCTGAACACAGGTTTTATTTACCCGAGTTCACTTCCTACACCACAAAGGTAGACAATGTCAAGACCAGGCAATGTTTAAACTTTGAGGAACTGGGATTCACCCACAACACTAATCTAAACTATAAGTAAAAGAACAATTTTAAAGATTGATAACAATACATAACCTTATGCAAGGAAAAGGTGGAAGTTCTTGTGTCCTGGTCAACATTCATCCCGTAATCTCCAGAAAGATATTATTGGATCAGTCATTCATTTGCTGCATGTGATGACATTGGCTGCCTTGTTCCCAGACATAACAACAGTGACTTCACTTCAAAAATATAATTCATTTTCTGTGAAACACTTTGTGACATCCTGGGCACCTGAACTGAAGGTTAGTTTTAGTAATGGTGATTATCAAACTATCATTGATTGTTGTAAAAAAACATCTGGTTCACTAATGTCTCTATAGGGAAGGAAACCTGGTCTGGCCTATATTTGCCTCCAGATCCACAGCAATGTGGTTGACTCTTAAATGCCCTCTGAAATTGCCTAGCATGGATATAGGTGCTTCAGGAGAGTTAGAGGGGGATGTAAAAGGAGTGGGGGAGTAGCATTACTGGTTAAGGAAAATATTATAGCCATACTGCGGGAGGACACCTCAGAGGGCTCATACAATGAGGCAATCTGGGTAGAGCTCAGGAACAGGAAGGGAACAATCACAATGTTGGGGTTTATTACAGGCCCTTCAACTGCCAGCGAGAGTTGGAGGAGCAGACAGGTAGAGAGATTTTGGCTAGGTGCAAGAGTAACAGGGTTGTTGTGGTAGGAGATATTAACTTCCCCTATATTGACTGGGACTCACTCAGTGCTAGGGGCTTGGATGGGGCGGAGTTTGTAAGGTGTATCCAGGAAGACCTCTTGATGCAATATGTAGATAGTCCAACTCGGGAAGAGGCAGCACTGGATCTGGTATTGGGGAATGTGCCTGGACAGGTGGTTGAGGTTTCAGTAGGGGAACCTTTTGGGAGTAATGACCACAATTCCGTAAATGTTAGGGTACTTTTGGATAGGGATGAGGATAACCCTCGGGTTAAGGTGCTAAACTGGGGAAAGACAAATTATGATAACATTAGACAGGAATTAAAGAATTTGGATTGGGTGCGGCTGTTGGTGGGTAAATCAACTTCGGACATGTGGGAATCTTTCAAGTGACAGTTGATTAGGATTCAGGAAAATCATGTTCCTGAGAGAACGAAGGATAAGTATGGGAAGTTTAGGGCGTGTTGGATAACGAGGGATATTGTTAACCTTGTCAAAAAGATAAAGGAGGCTTTTGTATGGTCGCGAAGGGTGAGGACAGTCAAAACCCTTGAGGATTATAAAGAAAGTAGGAAAGTAGAAACCACAAGTGGGAAATTAGGAGGGCTAGGGGGCGTCATGAAAAGTTCTTGGCAAGTAGCATTAGGTGAATCCGAAAGCTTTTTATTCATATGTAAAAAGAAAGAGGTTGGCCAGGGAAAGGATTGGACCACTTAAGGACAATGGGAGGAATCTATGTGTTGAGCCAGAGGAAATGGGCGAGGTACTAAATGAGTACTTTGCATCAGTGTTCACCAAAGACAGGGGCGTGATTCTCCCAGCCCGGGGCCGGGCCGGAGAATCTCTGCAACCGGGCCATGTCGCCCCGACGCCGGCACGCGATTCTCCGTGGAGCGGCGAATCAGTGCCATTGACGCTGGCACGTTTGGCACGGCGTTGGCCGCGGGCCGCTGTACACGGCTGGGCCACCGATTCTCGGCCCGGGATGGGCCGAGCGGCCACTCTAAAAAGGCAGAGTCCCACCAGCGCCGTCCACACCTGGTCGCAGCCAGCGGGAACTCTGCGTGCAGGGTCGGGGGGGCAGCCTGTCGGGGGGGGGGGGGCCTCCGATGGGGCCTGGTCCGCGATCGGGGCCCACCGATCGGCGGGCCG
Organism: Scyliorhinus torazame; assembly: GCF_047496885.1. NCBI lineage: Eukaryota > Metazoa > Chordata > Chondrichthyes > Carcharhiniformes > Scyliorhinidae > Scyliorhinus > Scyliorhinus torazame. Next base: position 61,103,104 of record NC_092718.1, on the reverse strand, counting down.
GCCTTTCGCTCCCGGGCCTATTTTCTTCCGTGCCGGCCCCTGAACTCCAACGCCATGTTGCGTCAGTGCCGGCGCGTTGATGGAGGCCACCGCACATGCGCGTGTTGGCGCCGCGCCACTGCGCATGTGCGGATCCCGCGGCGCACAGGTCGCGCCGGGATGGGAGGCTGGAGCAACGTGAACCGCTCCAGCACCATGCTGGTCCCCTATAGGGGCCAGAATCGGTACTCCCAGCGGCCCGTTCACACCGTCGTGAAATGCGATGCCGTTTCCGACAGCGTGGACACTCTGCCGCCGAATGGGAGAATCCCGCCCAAGAACTTTGTGGAAGATGATTCTTGGGTAGGGTGTGTGGATAGTTTGGGTCAGGTTGACATCATAAAGGAAGAGATTATATGGTGTTTTAAAAGATATTAAGGTAGCTAAGTCTCCTAGGCCTGATGGGATTTACCACAGAATAGTGAAGGAAGCAAGGGAGGAAATTGCTGAAGCCTTGACTGACTTCTTTGTATCCTCATTGGCTGCAGGTGAGGTCCCAGAGAACTGGAGAATAGCTAGTGTGGTACCGGTGTTTAAGAAAGGTAGCAGGGATAATCCAAGAAACTAAAGGCCGGTGAACCTTATGTCGGTAGTAGGTAAATTATTGGAGAGAATTCTCAGGGACAGGATATATCACCATTTGGAAACAAATCGACTCATTAGTGATAGCATGGTTTTGTGAAGGGAGGTCATGTTTTACTAACTTGAAAGAGATTTTTCAAGAGGTGACAAAGGTGATTGATGAGGGGAGGGTGGTGGATGTTGTTTACATGGACCTCAGTAAAGTCTTTGACAAGGTGCCTCATGGCAGACTGGTACAAAAGGTGAAGTCACAGGGGATCAGATGTGAGGTGACAAGATGGATACAGAACTGCCTCGGTCACAGAAGGCAGAGGGTAGCAGTAGAAGGGTGTTTTACTGAGTGAAAGTTGTGACTAGTGGTGTTCCACAGGGACCAGTCCTGGGGCCTCTGTTGTTTGTCGCATACATAAACAATTTGGAGGAAAATGTAGCTGGTCTGATTAGTAAGTTCGCAGATGACACCAAGGTTGGTGGAGTGGCAGATAGTGTTGAGGATTGTCAGAGGATACAGCAGGACATAGATAGGTTGGAGACTTGGCAGATAAATGGCAAATGGAATTTAATCCAGACAAATGTGAGGTAATGCATTTTGGTAGGTCTAACATAGAGGGGAACATACAGTAAATGGCAAAACTCTTAGGAATATAGAAAGTCAGAGAGATCTGGGCATACAGGTCCACAGATCTTTGAAAGTGGCAACACAAGTGGACACGGTAATCAAGAAAGCGTATGGAAAGCTTGCCTTCATTGAACGGGGGATTGAGTATCAAAACTGGCAAGGCATGCTACAGTTGTTTAAAACATTGATATGGCCGCACATGGAATTTTGCGCACAATTCTGGTCGCCACACTACCGGAAGGATGTGGAAGCTTTGCAGAGGAGTTTTACCAGGATGTTGCCTGGTCTGGAGGGTGTTAGCTACGCGGAGAGGCTGAATAGACTCTGACTGTTTTCATTAGAACGACGGAGATTGAGGGGCGACCTGACAGAGGTTTACAAGATTATGAGGGGCATTGATACTATGGTTGGGCAGGCACTCTTTCCCAGGGTGGAGGGGGTCAGTCACTAGGTCCGTGTGGCAAAGTTTAGAGGAGATGTGCGAGGCAGGTTCTTTACACAGAGGGTGGTGAGTGCCCGGAGCGCACTGCCAGGGGAGGTTGTGGAAGCAGATACACTAACGACGTTCAAAGGGCATCTTGACAAATACATGGATAGGATGGGTGTAGAGGGATACAGCACTAGGAAGTGCTGAGGTTTTGGCCAAAGGTGGTATCATGAACGGTAGAGGTTCGGAGGGCCGAAGGGGCCGTTCCTGTGCTGTATTGTTCTTTGTTCAAACCACTCAGTTCCAGGGCAATTAGGGATGGACAACAAATGCTGGCCTTGCCAATGATGCCCACATCCTGTGAAAGAATTAAAAATAAATTTGGCATCGCATTGGTGTTCATGTTGTACCACGACTGGCGAGGGGGCCTCATTTGCTGCATGTAAATGACTTGACCCCACCTTGGCCCAGGAGACCTTGGTGAGGTCAGTGATGCCTGCTTTACGATACTTTAAGAAAATATATTTTTGTTGGTTTTGCATTTCTTCATCATGACATTTTCCAGGGTTATCACACACTACGAACGAGGAATCTCAAAAAAGAAAATGGGTATACAGAAAGGAAAACAAACAAGGAAACAAAATTACACAACAAATTAATAAGTTTAAATTCAAGAGTGATCTGTGTGCAGGTGTGGCGACCCCTACTTTTGTGCCCCTGATGGTCAGTTGCTGCAATCGTACTGTTTTGATTATGTACCTGCTGCCACCTGGTTTTGGAACATATCAGGGGGCGTGGTTGGCATCCACCTTGGCGTTGCTGTTGCGGTCACGGTTGTGCGCTTCCCTGCTGCTTGTCCCTTTTGGCTCCCTACTTGCCCCGTGTTTTGCTTGATGTCCTCCCCCCACCCCTTGCCCCCCCCCCCACCTCCTCCCATTCGATCTTGAGTCCTGCCCCTATCTTCATGCCCAGTTCCTCCTTCCATTTCTCCTGCGTCTCATCAAGACTCTGCGTGCCTCTTCTAGTATCCATCTGTACATGTCTGCGCAGTTGCCATTCCCCAGTTCACCCACGGTCAGAAGCCTGTCCAGTAATGAGTGTCCCAGTATCCAGGGGAAAATTGTTTCTTTTTGAAGGAAGTTTCTGAGTTGTCTGTATCGTAGCTCGTTCCCTTTTGAGAGTTGGACCCCTCCCACCCGGCTTACTTACTCTTCCAACTTCTTCCATCGGGCAGGAGATACAGAAGTCTGAGAACACGCACGAATATACTCAAAAACAGCTTCCCCGCTGTTACCAGACTCCTAAATGACCCTCTTATGGACTGACCTCATTAACACTACACCCTGTATGCTTCATCCGATGCCAGTGCATTTGTAGTTACATTGTATACCTTGTGTTGCCCTATTATGTATTTTCTTTTCTTCCCTTTTCTTCCCATGTACTGAATGATCTGTTGAGCTGCTCGCAGAAAAATACTTTTCACTGTACCTCGGTACACGTGACAATAAACAAATCCAATTCAATCCAATCCAAAGGACCCTTCGTCTTGATCGTTGGCATTCTCTCTGCCTTGGAAAGCGAGAGCAAGTCCCACCTCTGTAGGTCCCTTTTTACCTCCTCCACCAGACTTGTTAGGTTTCACTTATGGACCCATGTCCAGTCATGGGCTATTTGGATCTCCATGTATTGGAATTTGGGCTGGAATAGTTTGAACAGCAACTTCCCTAGCTCTGATTACCCCCCCCCCCCCCCTCGGGTTCACAGGGAAGATTTTGCTCTTGCTCAGGTTAAGTTTGCAACTTGAGAAGGTTCCAAACTCCCTTAGGGGTTCCGTTATACCCCCATACTAGCTAGGGGTTTTGAGACGTAGTGGAGCAGGTCATGCGCGGGGAGTGAGACTCTATGCTCTGTCTCCCCTTTGAATGCCTCTCCATCCCTTCATAGAAAACAGAGAAAATAGAAGCATGAGGAGGCCATTTGGCCCTTCGAGCCTGCTCAATACTCTGATCCCGCCTTCCCCCCAAATCCCTTGATCCCTGTAGCCCCAAGAGCTATATCTAATTCCTTCTTGAAATGTCACAACGCCTCAACTACTTTCTGTGATAACGAATGCCACAGATTCACCACTCTCTGGGTGAAGAAATGTCTCCTCATCTCAGTCTTAAAAGGTTAACCCTTTATCCTCAAACTGTGACCAATAGTTCTAGACTCCTCCACCATCGGGAACACTCTTTCTGAATCTACTCTGTCCAATTCTGTTAGAAATTTGTAAGTTTCTATGAGATTCCCTCTCACTCTTCTGAACTCAAATGAATATAATCCTAACCGATTTAGGCTTTGCTGACCTCAGAGCGATTGCCAGGGTAAATAGTAGCGGGAATAGTGCGCGCCCATGCCTTCTGCCTCCGTACAGCTGGAAGTATCCAGAGTGGGTGGTGTTTGTGCCGTACACTCACCATGGGAGCGCTGTACAGTAGTTTCACCCATGAGGTGAACCCTGGCCCAAACCCAAACCTTTTAAGTACCTCTGTGAGGTACCTCCATTCGACTCTTGAAATGCTTCTCTGCATCTAGGGAGATGATCACCGCTGGTGTCTTCTCCCGGGTGAGGTCATGATCATATTCAGTAGGTTCCTGGGACTGGATTCTCCCGCAATCGGCAGGGTGGCCCGATGCTGGCACCAAGAACGGCGTGAACCACTCCGGCATCAGACCCAGGCAGGCCAGCAGCACGGTTCGATTCCCGTAACAGCCTCCTCGAACAGGCACCGGAATGTGGCGACGAGGGGCTTTTTACAGTAACTCCATTTGAAGCCTACTTGTGACAATAAGCGATTTTCAGTTCATTTTTTTTTTCAAGGCCTGTGCAAGGGTGGGGGATAGGATCCCTCTTGATAGCGAGTCACTGAACATCTCCCGCAGATGCGGGCCCAGTGGTGCGTGAATATTTTACAGAGGTCCACTGGGAATCAACCTGGACCCCGCGCCTTCATCGCCTGCATGGAGTGGGTGCTCTCAATGATTTCCCCCAGTTCTAGTGGTGCTTCCAGGTCCTGCCTCTTTTCTTCCCCTACGACTGGTATTTAAAAAAAATTTAGAGTAGCCAATTATTTTTGTTTTCCAATTAAGGAGCAATTTAGCTTGGCCAATCCACCTAACCAGCACATCTTTGGGTTGTGGGGGTGAAACTCATGCAGACATGGGGAGAGAATGTGCAAACTCCACACGGTCAGTGACCCAGGGCCGGGATTCGAACCTGGGTCCTCAGTGACCCCCCCCCCCCTCAATGACTGGTATCTCTAGCCTTTCGAGAAACTGCTACATCTTCGAGTCCCCTTCCAGGGGCTCAGAGGTGTACAGCTCTTGGAAGAAAGTCGCAAAAGCCTCATTAATCTTGTCTAATGCTGTGACTAGTTTGCCGTTCCTATCCTTCACCTGCGCCATTTCCCTCGCATATGAGATGGATCACACAGACCCATCTCGCTTCTGAACACTGACGCCAAAGTACTGGCGAAAGCCTTGGCCAGGCGACTGGAGAATTGCGTGCCAGAGGTACTCACAGAGGACCAGACACACTTTGTCAAGGGCAGACATCTAACGGCTAGTGTGCCTGCAGGCAGTTGGCCTTGTCTCCATGTTCATAGAAGGTCTCCCATGTCTGGCGGAGTTGGTTCACTTCTTTCCTGGTGGAGAGCAGGTCAAATTCCATTTGTAATTTTTTTTCCTCTCCGCCAATAGTTCCACGGTCAGGGCCGTGGAGTATCACTAATCCACATCCAATGTGGAGTCAACCAGCTGCTGCCTAGCTTCCCTTCCCTTCCCTGAGCGCCCTATATGCAATCATTTCCCCCCTTCCCGCCTTCCGTGCTTCCCAGAATGTGGAGGGTGATACCTCCCCATTCTGGTTGCAGGTTACATACCCATCGATGGCTTGTGATATTATCTCACAGAACGCCTTGTCAGCGAGGAGTGTCGTGTGCTCCCCGACACTTATACTGGGATGCCAACCACCCTGTTGGTATTCTAAGACCTGTCAAGTCTGTGCAGTAAGTATGATCAACATTTGGCAGATGAACTCTTAACAACTACCCCATTCAGTTTAATTTTTGAAATGAATTGGACTCTAATCTGAAGATTTGGCAGATGTGCTGCTTTACCTTTCCCAAGAGTTTACTAGAACAAGAGTCTGAGCATGACCGTTTTGGCAAATTTGTTCTGTATTTGCCTCATTCGATGTGTATGCACCACACTGCGATTTCTTACAACCCAACATGTGTATTCTGACCTCTACACACCGTGTTGCTATCATGTCACACTGTTAACACATTTTGAAGAATGTCTATTCTTTCCCAAACTCACCTCCCTTCTCTATTTGTGTCCTGTTGGGAATAATTGATGGGTAGTCATTCTCGAGTTTAAAAGTAGAATGTTTTCTCACCCTTCCTTAGTTGTTCACATCAGTCACGTCCTTGTTGCTATTACCCCACCCTCCTTCTAATTGTGTTTTGCTCCAGTAATGTAAGGTTGTTTGGATATTTTCCACCAGCCATTTGACATTGCCATGTAAAGGTCAAAAGACGGTGCCTAATGTTATGTCATTTGGGGGAGCTCGTTCAATTCTAGAAGGAATACTAATATTGTACCTGCACAAAGCTCAAAAACAGTCTTTGAGACCAATGCTTTTCAAACATGCTAAGGTGAAGAAATTGTACGGCTTCTTCAAGCGACACTTTAATGAATGTTCCTGTGGCTCAGACTAAAGTTTGAAAAGAATGGAGATTAAGGTGCTGCATATGGGTGGTCGGGGGTTAGGGGAAGGTGGGGGGGGGCGGGGGGTGTGGTGGGGGTGGGGGGGTGGGGGGAAGCGGGGCAGTGATAGTAGACAGCCCTCACCAGAGAAGGGTGGTTTCAATTGCGGCAGGTTTCGTATCACTGCGTAGGGTGGCTGCAGTGGTTGAACACTCTTGGTTAGGTTCTCCATCCCGCCGCGTCAGGTTTCTGGTTCAGCACGCCGGCGGGGTGCTCCATTTCGCCGGCTGGTCAGAGGGGTTTCCCATTGTAGCGCAGCCCCATGCAGTCGGGAAAACCCCGGGCTGCTGGCAAAACAGAGAATCCCGATGGCGGAGAATCCAGCCCTCTGAATTTCCATATTTCGGCTCATTCAGTAAAGTTTGCCTTGGAAGAGATTCCTTTCTATTTAATCGCTTCATTTGGTCTAATTTTTGACATACACTGTGATTTTGATCTCGGTCTACAGGACCTGGTGTTAAAATCCCGGACCCCATTTGTTAGAATACCAGACAAGAATCCCAAACACTTATTTTTAATTTAGAAAAGTATGAGGAAAGGATACTTCACTCCAGGAGTGGTTTCACTGACCAATAGGTATCTTCTATATTCAATCAAACTTTATTATTAACACAGTATCAAGCTACATTAACATCACAGAAAATAGCTGACCATTAACAGTTAAGCAATTTTTAACAATAAAAGGAAACACTTTAACTTCTAACTGATAGCTTCTCTATCTCCAATTAAGCAAAATCCATCACAGGTCCAAAATCACTTGTGAATAAAGTTAGCAAACACAGGGTTACTTGCTGAATAAAAAATTCTTGGAACTACTGCTTGAAGAGACAGAGAGATCCTGTCAGGAAACAGCCTGCAGATTTCTTGTCTATGTCAAACTACTGTTTAACTTGACAGCCTTCTTGCAAAAGCTCCTGCTCAACTCCAAATTTCTAGCAAAATTTAAAAACTAAACTGTCTTCTACAGACCTGGTTCTTTCTATCAATTACATCTCTATCTCATTAACTGGGTCATTACCATCTTACTCAGGCTAACCTCAACTCCTGAATTATCTAAACCCCAGGGAATCTTCTTTCTATCAAGAAATGTCCATTAGTCCTATATAGATAAACAATTAAATGGGTATAATCAATTATTATTTGACTTTTATGACATCTTAATTGCACCTTTTGCAGCCAAAGAGTCTGGATACCTTAACCAAAATTATTTAATAATTTTATTGCAACAGATATATATAACCTGAACTCAGGCACTTAAAAATATTATTGCAACAGATATAAAATACAAAATATATAAGAAATTCTTACATTCATCACACTGGCTCCTTGCACTTTTTTGACATTGTTCACAGAAGTGTTATTTTTTGATTCACCTCGATGCTGTTCTTTTTAATATTTATTTTCTTATCGATTTTCCTTCTCTCCTCTCCTGAATATGCACATAGGCATACAAATTAGAAGCAGGAGTAGGCCATTCGGCCTCTTAAGCCTTACTCATACATTTGACAAGTATTATGGGCTGGGTTTAGAGAACAACGAAGTATATCATGGAGTTCATCTGACCCACAACTTTTAATAGAGTTTGGTTATGGGGAGCACAAGGGCCCACTTTACAGGTGTGATGCAACAGAGAACTAAAAGTATTTTTAAACAAAAACAATATTTATTCTATGAATCCAGTTAACATTTTATAAACACACAGTAAACCTCTTATCAACTACCAACCCCGATAACCCCCCAAAAAGATACAGTTCTCCATAGGTAACCTCTAGTAACTTCCCTAACAACATCCATAAGCCAAAACACGTTTTAACAAAGGCAGTAGGTTTGCATTCCTTGCAGAAACAGGTATTACTTGGAAATCATCAAGTGATCTGGAGACATTCTTTATCATGCAGAGAGAGAGATCAAACATACCTCTGCTTGGTTTGAATGCAGCTCTCCAACTGGAAGCGAAACTAAAACACAGAGCCGAAAGCCGCTTCCATCTCAAAACGAAAGTAAAAAGCAGAGACAGAGCTCACTCCACCCACACAATGACATCACTGCACCTACTTGAGAAGACAAACATCTCTTAAAGTGACATTCTCATGACACAAGACCATGGCTGAACTGATTGTGGCCTCAACCCTACTTTCCTGTCCACCCTTTTGACGCCCTTGTCACTCAAGAATCCGTCCAATCAGCCTTGAAATTATTCAGCCCTGCTTCCAAATTTGGGCCTTCCCTGAATCACAGAAAATACAGTGCACAAGAGGCCCCTACGGCCTATCACATCTGCACCGACACATGACCTACCGACCTAACTCCATTTTCCAGTACTTGGCCTATGTTTTCAATGTTATGATGTGCCTTGTGCTTATCCAGGTACGTTTTAAAGGATGTGAGGCCTTGACAGTCAGGGGTAATTTTAACCTAACCCAAATTTGGGTAGGAGACACATTTTGTTCCTCATTGACTAGTTTTCTATTGTGCTACTCCACCACATGGACATTACAGTTGCACTAACCCTGCTAACTGGTGAACAATCATGGTAACTTTGGCCAGTTCCTGCTTCCCTAAACCGAGGACATTGAAGGCAATTGTAATACCGTTACTGAAATCTGGAAACACAGAAAAGGCCTGGTGTTAAATGTCAGACTCTGTAGGCTTCACTGAGCCATCAGGGCAGTAATATCTAACAATTCTGATTGACGATATTCCAGAGCAGAGGAAACTGAGACTCTGAAGCTTGGCCGCAGGATTGTGTCATAATATACAGCAGTATATCATGGTGCAGACACACACACACACACTGATGGACATGCAGTGGGACCAATCAGCATATACAACACCGCAGCCAATCACCAGTGAGAGCACACGCACTATAAAGACAGGGGACAGGAGAGTTCCCGCTCATTCTAGTAGCAGCCAGCTTGGAGCACAGAGCTCACAGCCTGCAACACAGACATTCACCATGTGCTGAGTGCATCACCTGGTTAGGACTAGGCAAGGGTCAACAGCTAAAGCTGGTATTGCATTTACCCACAGTTCAAGTATGTTAATATAGTTCACCTTATAATAAAATAGAGTTGCACCACTTCCAGTGTTGGTGACCTGTTTGTGATCCAGAACACCCAACACATCATGGTACAAGGAGTGGTTGCATACTAGCACTTCTGAGACCCACCTGCAACTAATCAGCATTCCCGCATCCTGAAGTATGGAGAACATCAACCCGCCGCCGCTCCGCATCGCCGGCAATGCCGGGGTCACTTGGAAGATTTTTAAACAGCGCTTCCAGCTCTTCCTCAAAGCCACGGACAGGGAGAACGCCTCGGACACCAGGAAGATTGCTCTGCTCCTCTCCACGGCCGGGCAACACGCCACCCACATCTTCAACTCCCTCACATTCGCAGACGACGAGGACAAGACAAAGTACAAGATGGTTCTCCTCAAATTCGATACCCACTTCAGTATAGAGGTCAATGAAAGCTTCGAAAGATACCTGTTCCAGCAGCGCTTGCAGGGTGAGGACGAGCCTTTCCAATCCTTTTTAACACACCTCCGCATCCTTGCGCAGTCCTGCGGCTACGGGCCACCTCCGACTCCATGATAAGCGACCAGATCGTATTTGGTGTTCTGTCGGACCCCCTGCGTCAGCAGCTCCTCAAAATTAAGCAACTCACCCTAGCGACTGGCATCGAGACCTGTGTCCTGCATGAAAATGACACCAGCCGGTACTCCCACATACAGGCGGCTGAAACGGCGCGGCAAGATCCCCACGAGGCGGAACGGGTCCAAACAATTGAACACCTCCAAGGCTGCAGCCTGGATGAGGGCGGCCATTTTGCGGCTTTCTGCGGCCTCCCACGCTTGTACGCGCCAAACGAGGGGACGGTGACGTGGAGGAACGTGCACGCAGGACCGCACCGCGACTGCGCGGTGGCACAACGAGCGCATTGACATTACGATGTGCGGCTACTGTGGCTCTGCCCATTTAAAACGGCACTGTCCTGCAAAATTGCAACAATGCCTACGATGTGGCAGACTTGGCCACTATGCTTCCTGCTGTCGAGCTGCTCAGCCGGCCAATTCGCATCGCTTCAGCCAGCCTCGCAGAATCGTTCGGGCAATTCAACCCACGTTCAACGAGTCCGATTCCGACTTCCCGCAGATCAGTGACACCGAGGACCCGAGGGAGCCTTTTCGAGTCGCTGTTATAACAAAGAACAGGCTGTCCCCCGAATCAAAACCACCAATGCTGTCGGTGCACAGCACTGATCCAGACGACGTGTGGTGTGCCACCCTGACGGTCAACCGATCCCAGATACGATTCCGCCTGGACACTGGTGCTTCTGCTAATCTCCTAGCATGGTCAGACTTTCAGACCCTTGGGGTTAAACCAACCATTCTTCCGTCGAACTGCCAACTAGTGGACTACAATGGTAACGTACCGGTTCATGCCAACTCGAAGTGACGCACAACTCGCGAAAAACCATCCTTCCCTTCGAGATTGTGGGCTCCTCGAAGGACTCTCTGCTAGGCGCACAGGCGTGCAAACTCCTAAACCTCGTTCAACGAGTACACTCTCTCTCTCCAGAGGACACGTCTGCCTTCCAGGATGCGGACTACAGGGCGCAACTCAATGCCATCATCGACCAACACCGCGACATTTGCGAAGGCATGGGCACGCTTCCATACACTTACAAAATCCTGCTCAAACAATGGCCTGTGGTTCATGCACCTCGCAGAGTCCCAGCATCCCTCAAGGACCGCCTCAAGCAGCAGCTGCAGGACTTCCAGGACCAAGGAGTGCTCTCCAGAGTGACGGAAGTAACCGACTGGGTCAATTCCATGATGTGCGTAAAGAAGCCTTCCGTTGAGCTCCGGATCTGCATTGACCCAAACGGTCTGAATCGCAACACAATGAGAGAGCATTACCCTATCCCCAAGCGCGAGGAGATCACGTGCGAGATGGCTCAGGCCAACATCTTCACCAAAATTGACGCCTCGAAAGGATTCTGGCAAATTCAACTAGACAGGTCCAGCAGAAAGCTGTGTACCTTTAATACACCGTTTGGCAGATCCTGCTACAACAGGATGCCGTTTGGGATTATATCGGCATCAGAAGTATTCCACTGGATCATGGAGCAAATGATGGAGGGCATTGAGGGTGTGCGCGTCTATGTTGACAACATCATCATTTGGTTCACCACCCCACAGGAGCATATCAGTCGCCTCCAGCGTGTTTTCAAATGAATACGGGACCAAAGCCTTCGCCTCAACAGAGCCAAATGTTCCTTCAGCCAGACGGAACTCAAGCTCCTAGGGGACCACATCTCCCGGTTGGGTGTGCGGCCGGATGCGGACAAGGTGGCAGCCATCACGGCCATGCAGAAGTCAGCAGATAAGAAGGCGGTCCTCCGATTTTTAGGCATGGTCAACTTCCTGGGGAAGTTCATCCCCTACATCGCCTCCCATACCACAGCTCTCCGGAACCTGGTCAGGAAGCCGACAGACTTCCAATGGCTTCCCGCCCATGAGCGTGAATGGGAGGAGCTTAAGACCAAGCTTACCACGGCCCCGGTATTGGCATTTTTTGATCCCACGAAGGAAACGAAAATTTCAACAGATGCCAGCCAATCCGGCATTGGGGCGGTGCTCCTGCAATGAAATGAGGCCTCATCATGGGCCCCCATTGCATATGCGTCACGTGCCATGACCCCCACGGAACAGCGCTACGTGCAGATTGAAAAGGAGTGCCTGGGCCTGTTGGCTGGGGTCGACAAATTTCATGATTACGTGCACGGCCTCCCCCAATTCACCGTCGAGACCGACCATCGCCCGCTGGTCAACATTATACAAAAAGACCTGAGTGATATGACCACTCCCCTCCAGCGCATTCTGCTTAAACTCCGGCGGCACGATTTCCAGCTCCTATACACCCCGGGCAAGGACCTGATCATAGCCGACGCTCTGTCCAGGGCAGTCAACTCCCCGTGTGACCCAGAGGAGTTTGTCTGCCAGGTTCACGCCCATGTGGCCTTCATGGCCTCCAATCTGCCGGCCACGGATGAACGCCTAATCCACATTCGCCACGAGACTACGGCTGACCCCCTACTACAGCGTGTCATGCGCCACATGACGGACGGGTGGCTCAAGGGCCAATGCCCGCAGTTCTATAATATCAGAGACGATCTGGCAGTAGTCGATGGTGTCCTCCTGAAGCTGGACCGCATCGTGATCCCGCACAGCATGCACCAGCTCGTTTTGGAACAGCTACACGAGGGCCATCTTGGCGTGGAGAAGTGCCGACGGAGGGCCCGAGAGGCTGTGTACTGGCCCGGCATCAATGAGGACATCGCCAACACAGTGCTCAACTGCCTCACCTGTCAGCGGTTCCAGCCGGCCCAACCAACCACGTGAGACCCATGAGTTGGTCACGTCCCCTTGGTCTAAGGTAGGCGTTGACCTGTTATGGGCAGCACGGTAGCATTGTGGTTAGCATTATTGCTTCACAGCTCCAGGGTCACAGGTTCGATTCCAGGCTTGGGTCACTGTCTGTGCGGAGTCTGCACGTTCTCCCCGTGTGTGCGTGGGTTTCCTCCGGTTTCCTCCCACAGTCCAAAGATGTGCAGATTAGGTGTATTGGCCAAGCCAAATTGCCCTTAGTGTCCAAAATTAGCCCTTAGTGTTGGGTGGGGTTACTGGGTTATGGGGATAGGGTGGAAGTGGGTAGGGTGCTCTTTCCAAGAGCCGGTGCAGACCCGATGGGCCGAATGGCCTCCTTCTGCACTGTAAATTCTATGTCTATGCGCTCGGCAGGGACTATGTTCTGATTGTAGACTATTTTTAGAACTACCCGCAGGTCGTACGCCTGCACGACATTACATCATCGGCGGTCATCCGTGCCTGCAAGGAGACCTTTGATCGTCACGGCACCTCACTCACTGTGATGTCGGACAATGGCCCCTGCTTCGCGAGCCAGGAATGGTCCAACTTTGCCAGCAGGTACAACTTTGTGCATGTGACCTCAAGTCCCCTGCACCCCCAATCCAATGGCAAAGCAGAAAAGGGCGTCCACATCGTCAAACGGCTCCTCTGCAAGGCTGCCGATGCAGGATCCGACTTCTACCTCGCCTTGCTGGCCTATCGCTCGGCCCCACTCTCCACGGGCCTGTCGCCCGCCCAACTACTCATGGGTCGCATCCTCAGGACCACAGTGCCGTCCATTCACGTCCCAGACCTCCACCACGTTCCGGTCCTTCAGCGGATGCAACAGTCTCGTGCACAACACAAGGCAACGCATCACGCTCGGGCGACTGATCTCCCTGCTCTGGCCGGATGACAACGTGCGCATCCATCTTCCGGAGGGTGGCTGGTCTGCAACTGCCGTGTTTCTTCGGCAAGTGTCTCCCCGCTCGTTCCTGGTTCGTCTGCCGGATGGTTCCATTCGCCGCCGCAATCGGCGTGCCCTTCGTCTCGTTCCAAGCCCGCTACGTGATCCTCCACAGGCGCCACACCCTCCTGTTGTCCCCAACCTGGACTCTGTGGAGATGCTGAATACTCTGCATCCTCCTCACTCTGCCGTGGCCCAGCCCGTTCCTCAGCCGGTGGCTCCTGACCCACCCTTGAGGCGGTCAACCAGAATTTGTCGCCCACCTCAGAGACTTGACTTATGAGTTTTACAATGTTGGACTCTTTGATCTGTTCTGTTATCCTGTTTCATCGTTCCAGTAGTTTGTATATAATGTTCATTTCAATGTTGGCGTGACACCCTATTTCTCTGCACTAGGCACCTTCCCGTGTAAATAGATTAGCCTTATGTACATAGCCATGTAAATAACACGCACACACATAGTCAGGTACATTCACTACACGATATTCATTGTCACGCAGGCACATGTTCTTTATATAAAAGGGGGGATGTCATAATATACACCAGTATATTATGGGGCAGACACACACACACACACTGATGGACATGGAGTGGGACCAATCAGCATACACAACACCGCAGCCAATCACCAGTGAGAGCACACGCACTATAAAGACAGGGGACAGGAGAGTTCCCGCTCACTCTAGTAGCAGCCAGCTCGGAGCACAGAGCTCACAGCCTGCAACACAGACATTCACCATGTGCTGAGTGCATCACCTGGTTAGGACTAGGCAAGGGTCAACAGTTAAAGCTGGTATTGCATTTACCCACAGTTCAAGTATGTTAATATAGTTAACCTTATAATAAAATAAGAGTTGCACCACTTCCAGTGTTGGTGACCTGTTTGTGATCCAGAACACCCAACACATCAGATTGTCTCGGATGGTGCGACACCTGTGGCTTGTAGTTATTTGATTAGTTCTGAACATTAATGTTTCAAGAAGCACAGGGTTAGAGGGGATATGATTGAGGTTTTAAAATTCTATTCAGGGTTTGTTGATACTGTCTAATTGTTTGTCACCGCAAAATCATAGCATGACTCAGCACAGAAGGAGGCCATTTGGCCCAATGTGTTAGTGATAGCTCTTTAAAATATCTAATCAATTTGGGGTGGCACAGTGGTTAGCACTGCTGCCTCACAGTGCCAGAGACCGGGGGTGACATTCTCCGACCCCCCGCCGGGTCAGAGAATCGCCAGGGGCTGGCGTGAATCCCACCCCCGCCGGTTGCCGAAGTCTCCGGCACCGGAGATTCGGCGGGGGCGGGAATCGCGCCGCGCCGGTTGGCGGGCCCGCCCGCTCGATTCTCCGGCCCGGATGGGCCGAAGTCCCGCCGATAAATTGCCTGTCCCGCCGGCGTAAATTAAATCACCTACCTTACCGGCGGGACAAGGCGGCGCGGGCGGGCTCCGGGGTCCTGGGGGGGCGCGGGGCGATCTGGCCCCAGGGGGGTGCCCCCACGGTGGCCTGGCCCGCGATCGGGGCCCACCGATCCGCGGGCGGGCCTGTGCCATGGGGGCACTCTTTCCCTTCCGCCTCCGCCACGGTCTCCACCATGGCGGAGGCGGAAGAGACTCCCTCCACTGCGCATGCGTGGGAAACTGTCAGCGGCTGCTGACGCTCCCGCGCATGCGCCGCCCGGGGATGTCATTTCCGCGCCAGCTTGCGGGGCAACAAAGGCTATTTCCGCCAGCTGGCGGGACGGAAATTCCTCCGGCGTCGGCCTAGCCCCTCAATGTTGTGGCTCGGCCCCCAAAGATGCGGAGCATTCCGCACCTTTGGGGCGGCGCGATGCCCGTCTGATTATCGTCGTTGTGGGCACCAGTCGGCGGACATCGCTCCGTTTCCGGAGAATTTCGCCCTGGGGTTCAATTCCTACCTTCGGTGGCTCTCTGTCAGCTTGAATGGTCTCCCCGTGTCTGTGTGGGTTTCCTCCGGTTGCCTCCCACAGTCCAAAGATGTGCAGGTGAGATGAATTAGCCATTCTAAATTACCCCTTAGTGCTCAGGGACCTGTAGGTTGGGTGGGGTTGTGCAGAGGCAGGCTTAGATGAGATATTCTTTCAGAGGGCCGTAGGGTTTCTAATTATTCACAGAATTTACAATGCAGAAGGAGGCTATTCAGCCCATCGAGTCTGCATCGGCCCTTGGAAAGAGCACCCTACCTAAGCCCATACCTCCACTCTATCCCCGTAACTCCATCTAACCTTTTTTTTTTGGACACTAAGGGCCATTTACCCTGGCCAATCCACCTAACCTGCACATCTTTGGACTGTGGGAGGAAACCGGAACACCCAGAGGAAACCCACGCAGACGTGGGGAGAACGTGCAGACTCCGCACAGACAGTGACCCAAGCCAGATATCAAACCTGGGACCCTAGAGCGGTGAAGCAACTGTGCCAACCACTGTGCTGCTGTGCTGCCCCATTCCCCTGCTCTTTTTCCATTGTCCTGTAATTAATTTCCCTTCAAGTATATATACAATTCTCTTTTGAAAATTATCCTTGAATCTGCTTCCACCTCCCTTTCAGGAATGCACTGCAGATGATCACAACTGGCTGTGTAAATGACTGTTTTCTCTTGGAACCTCGGTTTCCTTTGGCAAATATTTTAAACCTGTGCCCTCTGGTTACTGATCCGTCTGAAAAGGGAAACAGACTCTCCATATTCACCCTAACAAATCCCTTCCTGATTTTGAACACCTCTACCAAATTTCCACCTTAAATCTCTCTGCCCCAAGGAGAACAATCATAGCATCACCAGTTGATCAACGCTGCTGTCATTCGAGTAACTTCCCTTTGCGCAGTCTCCAAGGTCTTGACATACCTCCTGATGTGTAGTGCCCGGAATTGACCAGAAAAAGCTAACTGCGACTCAGCCAATGTTTCCTTATGATTTTCTACTCTCTGCCTCTATTAATAAAACAGCTTTTCCAATAGGTAATGTCAGATTTAAGGATTAGTGCCCGTACGGCACCAGGCCTTTCTGTTCCTGCACATTCTTTAAAATTCTGCCATTTAGTTAACATGGCTCCTTCTTAGGGAGTCGGTTTAGCTCAGTTGGCTGGACGGCTGGCTTGTGATGCGGAGTTAACAATGCGGCTTCAATTCCCGTACCGGCTGAGGTAATTCATGAAGGGCCTGTCTTCGCAATCTCACCTGAGGTGTGGCGACCGTCAGGTTAAATCACCACCGGTCAGCACTCAAAGGGGAGAGCAGCCTGTGGGAAATTTATTGCTCCTTGTCATTCCCCCGCCCAAAATGTTTGAAGACTGGGGAATCACAGCTGTCGTGTTGGGTGCACTGCTACATAGACGAACCAACACGGTTACGGATGGTACAACCCAGGCTTATTACTACCAATAACAACATCTGTAAACTGGTTACTGTGGTTCGTTCATTACCCTCTAACCTGTGAACCTAGCCCTAACACTGTCTTGGAGAAGCACTCAGCACATGGTGGATGTCTGAGTGGCTTGCTGTGAGCTCTGTGCCCTGAGCTGTCTCCTGCTGGAATGAGCGGGAAGTGTCGTGTTCCCCGTTTTATAGTGCGTATGCTCTTGCCTGTGATTGGCTGTGATGTTGTGTGTGTATTGATTGGTCCGTTGATCTGTCCATCAGTGTGTATGTATGTGTGCACCATGATGTTTATCTGAATATCATGACAACAGCTTTAAATTCATGGGTAAGGAGTGACCTTCGGTGGGACTTGAACCACAGAACCCTTCAGTTTGAGAGGCCACAGTGATATTACTGAGCCAAGGCTGGCTCTTCAAGTTAGGGGGTGCCTTTCCCCAGAGCCACAAATCCATTCAGCCCATCCTGTGCTGGCTTGTAAAATGAATTATCCAATTAGGCCTACTTCCGTGCTCTTGCCCCAGAGCCCTGTAAAGTTTTGTTAACTTTTTGTTAGAATTCATAGGGAACATTAACCTCTTGTTTTTCTCTTTTCCACAGATGATACTAGACCCGCTGGGCAACATCCATAGATCATAGAATTGCTACATTGCATAAGAAGGCCATTTGGCCCATCAGGTCTGCACTGACCTTCCAAAAGAGCACCCTACCTAGGCCCACTCCCCTGCCCTATCCCCGTAACCCCACCTAACCTGCACATCTTTGGACTGTGGGAGGAAACTGGAGCACCTGGAGGAAACCCATGCAGTCATGGGGAGAGCATGCAAACTCCACACAGATAGTTACTCAAGGCCGGAATTCATCTGGGTCCCTGGCGCTGTGAGGCAGCAGTGCTAAACACTGTGCCACCAATTTCTTTTTTATTTATGATTTTCAGTATTGGCAGTATTTTAGAAATGTACAAACTACAACGTGTTTGAAATGATTGCTATTTCTGCCTCAGGAACGGAACAGTTACGAGTTTACAGTTGCAGGGCAGCACGGTGGTGCAGTGAGTTAGCACTGTGGCCTCACGGCGCCGAGGTCCCAGGTTCGATCCCGGCTCCGGGTCACTGTCCGTGTGGGGTTTGCACATTCTCCCCGTGTTTGCGTGCGTTTCGCCCCCACAACCCAAAAATGTGCAAGCTAGGTGGATTGGCCACGCTAAATTGTCCCATAATTGGAAAAAATGAATTCATAGTTTCATAGAATTTACAGTGCAGAAGGAGGCCATTCGGCCCATCGAGTCTGCACCGGCTCTTGGAAAGAGCACCCTACCCAAGGTCAACACTTCCACCCTATCCCCATAACCCAGTAACCCCACCAAACACTAAGGGCAATTTTGGACACTAAGGGCAATTTATCATGGCCAATCCACCTAACCTGCACATCTTTGGACTGTGGGAGGAAACCGGAGCACCCGGAGGAAACCCACGCAGACACGGGGAGGATGTGCAGACTCCGCACAGACAGTGACCCAAGCCGGAATCGAACCTGGGACCCTGGAGCTGTGAAGCAATTGTGCTATCCACAAGGCTACCGTGCTGCCCTAGTTGGGTATTCTAAGTTTATTAAAAAAAGAGTTTACAGTTGCCAGACGAGTGAAATGAATGTGAAGAAACAGACAGGTTTTTAAACATCCAGCCCCAGTTTATTTCCGAGTATCAATGATTGGAGAGCTAGATTGATGGAACAATGAAGGTAATTAGCTGCATGGCTGGCATACGTAATGACACCAGGCATCAGTGATCGGCAGCTAAGGAAATGCCCATGCAGGGCTCTCTGATTCTTTCCCTACCCCCTCCTCATGATGTTCAGTGCGGCCTTCTGAACATATGGCTAAGAGACATACAGTTCAGAAGGCCCCAGTTTAAACCTCTGTCCTGTGTTTCCTCTCAGTAGGGGTGCTACAACTGGCTGTGCATCGGGAGGGGGAGACTTACCTGGACACTGTGTTTCAGGAGGCAGTCACACCTGTCAGAGTAAGTAGTTTAAATCCTGCCAGTGGCCAGGGACAGCAGGGTGTGACTGCAAGTCAGGCAGGTAAAGGGAACCAGCAGTCAGGAACTCAGGAGCCTCAGCCC
This sequence comes from Scyliorhinus torazame, assembly GCF_047496885.1. NCBI lineage: Eukaryota > Metazoa > Chordata > Chondrichthyes > Carcharhiniformes > Scyliorhinidae > Scyliorhinus > Scyliorhinus torazame. Next base: position 61,083,731 of record NC_092718.1, on the reverse strand, counting down.
TTGACCCTGTCCAACAGGTACGAGGCACTTGCTCCCTGTGTAGATGGCGAACAGGGCTGCAGGAAGGATGAGTCAGCTGACCAAGGCACCATGGTTCAGCAGGCCATTCAAGGGGAGGGAGTAAATAGGCAAGTTGTAGTTGTTGGGGATTCTATTATCAGGGGGATACATAGTATCCTTTGTGAGCAGGATAAAGAGTCCCGCATGGTATGTTGCCTGCCTGGTGCTGGGGTGCAGGACATCTCTGACCGGCTTGAAAGGATACTGGAGAGGGAGGGGGAGGATCCAGTTGTTGTGGTCCATGTCGGTACCAACAACATAGGCAAGTCTAGAAAAGAGGACCTGTTTAGAGATTATAAAGTGCTAGGATTCAAATTAAAAAAACAGGTCCTCAAGGCTCATAATCTCCGGATTACTGCCCGAGCCACGTGCAAATTGGCATAGGGAGGCAAGAATAAGGGAAGTTAACACGTGGCTGAAAGAGTGGTGTGGGAAAGAGGGGTTCCTTTTCATGGGACACTGGCATCAGTTTTGGGACAGGGGGGACCTATACCGTTGGGATGGTCTCCACCTGAACCGAGCTGGGACCAGTGTTCTGGCGAAAAGAGTAAATAGGGTGGTCAATAGGACTTTAAACTAGAGATTGGGGGGGAAGGGAAAGTCAGGGAACCAAGAGGTGAAGTAATCAGTGGGGAGCGTAGCAGCTTAGGAATACAAAAAAGCACGAAAAGACAGAACTCAGGAGAGGTTACGATAGTCCCCATCCCACAAAATATGACACAGTGTATGGAAAGGCTCAGTAAACCAAGGTCCACCACACTAAGAAAACAAAAAGGGACGGTCAATAGAGAATTAAAGGTGCTATATTTAAATGCACGCAGTGTACGGAACAAGGTAGATGAGCTTGTGGCCCAGATTATGACTGGCAGGTATGATGTGGTAGGCATCACAGAGACGTGGTTGCAGGGGGTTCAGGACTGGCATTTAAACATCCAGGGATTCACAACCTATCGAAAAGACAGAGAGGTGGGCAGAGGGGGCGGGGTTGCCTTGTTAATTAGGAATGAAATTAAATCAATAGCACTAAACGACATAGGGTCAGATGATGTGGAGTCTGTGTGGGTAGAGTTGAGGAACCACAAAGGCAAAAAAACCATAATGGGAGTTATGTACAGGCCTCCTAACAGTGGTCAGGATCAGGGGCACAAAATGCACCACGAAATAGAAAGTGCATGTCAGAAAAGCAAGGTCACACACAGTGATCCTGGGGGACATCAATATGCAGGTGGACTGGATAAATAATGCTGCCAGTGGACCCAAGGAAAGGGAATTCATTGAATGTTTACAGGAGGGCTTTTTGGAACAGCTTGTGATGAAGCCCACGAGGGAACAGGCCATTCTGGACTTAGTGTTATGTAATGAGCCAGACTTGATTAAAGATCTTAAAGTAAGGGAACACTTAGGAGGCAGTGATCATAATATGGTAGAATTCAATCTCCAATTTGAAAGAAAGAAGGTAGAATCAGATATAAAGGTGTTACAGTTAAATAAAGGTAACTACAGGGGCATGAGGGAGGAACTGATGAAAATCGACTGGGAGCAGAGCCTAGTGGGAAAGACAGTAGAACAGCAATGGCAGGAGTTTCTGGGAGTAATTGAGGACACAGTACAGAGGTTCATCCCAAAGAAAAGAAAGGTTATCAGAGGGGGTATTAGGCAGCCATGGCTGACAAAGGAAGTTAGGGAATGCATCCAAGCAAAAGAGAAAGCCTATAATGTGGCAAAGAGTAGTGGGAAGTCAGAAGATTGGGAAGGCTACAAAAACAAACAGAGGATAACAAAGAGAGAAATAAGGAAAGAGAGGATCAATTATGAAGGTAGGCTAGCCAGTAACATTAGGAATGATAGTAAAAGTTTATTTAAATACATTAAAAACAAACGGGAGGCAAAAGTAGACATTGGGCCGCTCCAAAATGACGCTGGTAATCTAGTGATGGGAGACAAGGAAATAGCTGAGGAACTGAATAAGTACTTTGCGTCAGTCTTCACAGTAGAAGACATGAGTAATATCCCAACAATTCAGGAGAGTCAGGGGGCAGAGTTGAATATGGTAGCCATCACATAAAGGAGAAAGTGCTCGAGAAACTAAGAGGTCTAAAAATTGATAAATCTCCGGGCCCAGATGGGCTACATCCTAGAGTTCTAAAGGAGATAGCTGAAGAAATAGTGGAGGCGTTAGTTCTGATCTTTCAAAAGTCACTGGAGTCAGGGAAAGTCCCAGAGGATTGGAAAATCGCTGTTGTAACCCCCCTGTTTAAGAAGGGAACAAGGAAAAAGATGGAAAATTATAGGCCAATTAGCCTAATCTCGGTTGTTGGCAAGATTCTAGAATCCATTGTTAAGGATGAGATTTCTAAATTCTTGGAAGTGCAGGGTCGGATTAGGACAAGTCAGCATGGATTTAGTAAGGGGAGGTCATGCCTGACAAACCTGTTAGAGTTCTTTGAAGAGATAACAAATAGGTTAGACCAAGGGGAGCCAATGGATGTTATCTATCTTGACTTCCAGAAGTCCTTTGATAAGGTGCCTCACGGGAGACTGCTGAGTAAAATAAGGGCCCATGGAATTCGAGGCAAGGTACTAACATGGATTGACGATTGGCTGTCAGGCAGAAGGCAGAGAGTTGGGATAAAAGGTTCTTTTTCGGAATGGCAACCGGTGACGAGTGGTGTCCCGCAGGGTTCAGTGTTGGGGCCACAGCTGTTCTCTTTATATATTAACGATCTAGATGACGGGACTGGGGGCATTCTGGCTAAGTTTGCCGATGATACAAAGATAGGTGGAGGGGCAGGTAGTATTGAGGAGGTGGGGAGGCTGCAGAAAGATTTAGAGAGTATCGGAGAGTGGTCCAAGAAATGGCTGATGAAATTCAACGTGGGCAAGTGCAAGGTCTTGCACTTTGGAAAAAAAATTGAGGCGTGGACTATTTTCTAAACGGTGACAAAATTCATAATGCTGAAGTGCAAAGGGTCTTGGGAGTCCTAGTCCAGGATTCTCTAAAGGTAAACTTGCAGGTTGAGTCCGTAATTAAGAAAGCAAATGTAATGTTGTCATTTATCTCAAGAGGCTTGGAATATAAAAGCAGGGATGTACTTCTGAAGCTTTATAAAGCATTAGTTAGGCCCCATTTAGAATACTGTGAGCAATTTTGGGCCCCACACCTCAGGAAGGACATACTGGCACTGGAACGGGTCCAGCGGAGATTCACACGGATGATCCCAGGAATGGTAGGCCTAACATACGATGAACGTCTGAGGATCCTGGGATTATATTCATTGGAGTTTAGGAGGTTGAGGGGAGATCTAATAGAAACTTACAAGATAATGAATGGCTTAGATAGGGTGGACGTAGGGAAGTTGTTTCCATTAGCAGGGGAGACTAGGACCCGGGGGCACAGCCTTAGAATAAAAGGGAGTCACTTTAGAACAGAGATGAGGAGAAATTTCTTCAGCCAGAGAGTGGTGGGTCTATGGAATTCATTGCCACAGAGGGCGGTGGAGGCTGGGACGTTGAGTGTCTTTAAGACAGAAGTTGATAAATTCTTGATTTCTCGAGGAATTAAGGGCTATGGAGAGAGAGTGGGTAAATGGAGTTGAAATCAGCCATGATTGAAAGGTGGAGTGGACTCGATGGGCTGAATGGCCTTACTTCCGCTCCTATGTCTTATGGTCTTATAGTCACTGAGGCCTTGGTGTGTTATGCAGGCAAGGAGGGAGTTGATGTGTTGGGTTGGGTGGGCCGAGGTGAACTGCACTTGATGTAGTGTAGCGAGAGACAGACCTCCAACACTTGATAAAATGCAACACGATTTTATTCAACATCCAAACTATTATACATGTTCAACTGTGGGTTGACACTATGCTGACTTGACTGGAGACCTGACAGCAGCCTGACCAGACTAATCTAGGTACCACATGGTGTAGGCACTGGCTAGCTCATGATCTCTGACTGTCTTAGAGTCTGGGTCCCGAGAGAGCGGGAAAACTGGTGCACCCTGGCTTTATAGTGGTTGTGTCCTGTCTGGTGATTGGCTGCTCTGTTCTGTGTGCTTACTGGTCATCCTGTGTGTCAATCACTGCCTTTCTGCACTCCATTGTATACATAGATGTATATTCTGACATCGCCCCCCCTTTTTTTTAATATTGTGTGTGTTGAGATAATAAATATTAAGGTGCATGTGCATGTGTATATGTGCGTGACTATATACAGAATGTGCTAAAATGACCTTATGTACACAGGAAGGTGTCACTAGTGCAGATATAGGGCAGATGAAACGGTCACAACGATATTTACAGAGGTCAAAATGATAAGGTAACACAGTTGTGCAAAAGTTCAGTCTATAAATTTAGTCTCTGCGGCAGGCGACAAATTCTGGTTGACCGCCTCAAGGGTGGATCAGGGACCGCCTGCACTTGGATAGGCGGGACCGCCGCCAATGGGGTGGTCGCAGAGGTCGGCAGGATTGCTGGTAGATCGGTGGGCTCATGGTAGGGCACGTCCGGAGGAAGCATTGTGTGAGGCGGGACATCATGGTTAGGTGGTGGGCGTGGAACTCTGCGCAGCGCCTGTCTGTTGCGTCGTAGGAAGGAGCCATCAGCCATGCGGACGAGGAACGATCTCGGGGCCACTTGCTTGACCACCACAGCTGTGGCGGACCAGCCGCCATCAGGCAACAGCACACAAACACGATCAGTTGGGACCAGCTCAGGGAGATCCGTGGCATGAGCGTCGTATGCTGATTTCTGTTGGGCCCGAGACTGCTGCATTTTTTGTATGACCGTGAGGTGGTCAGGGTCTGGAACATGGATGGCTGGAACCGTGGTTCGCAGAGTGCGGTTCATGAGCACCTGCGCGGGAAACAACCCAGTGGACACTGGGGATGCTCTGTATGCCAGCAGCGCCAGGTTGAAGTCGGAGCCTGAGTCTGCAGCCTTGCATAGTAATCTCTTGACGATATAGACCCCTTTTTCGGCCTTCCCGTTTGACTGTGGGTAGTGGGGGCTGGAGGTTACGTGACGAAAGTTGTATAGGCAGGCAAAATCAGACCATTCCTGGCTGTAAAAACAGGGACCGTTGTCACTCATCACCATGAGCGGTATCCCATGCCTGGCAAACGTTTCTTTGCATGCTTTAATCACCACCTTCAACGTGAGGTCAGACAGTTTCACCACTTCAGGATAATTGGAAAAATAGTCGACCAGGAGGACATAGTCACGCCCCTTGGCATGGAAAAGGTCGACACCGACTTTGGACCATGGGGAGGTCACTATCTCATGTTGCTGCAGAGTTTCTTTGGGTTGAGCTGGCTGAAATTTCTGACATGTGGGGCAGTTGAGGACCGTGTTGGCAACGTCCTGGCTGATGCCCGGCCAATAGACTGCCTCTCGAGCTCTGCGTCAACATTTCTCGATCCCCAGGTGACCCTCATGGACTTGGCCGAGCACCATAGCTTGCATGCTCTGCGGAATCACAATCCTATCGAGCTTCATGAGGATGCCGTCCACCACCGTCAGGTCGTCCTTGACGTTGTAAAACTGAGGACACTGTCCCTTCTGCCAGCCATTCGTGAGGTGCTGCATCACACGCTGTAGCAGAGGATCCTTGGCCGTTTCCTCACGAATTTGGATGACCCTCTCATCAGTGGCCGGAAGGTTGGAGGCACACAATTGTACCTGCGCATCGATTTGGCAGACAAAGTCAGTTTGTTCACATGGTGTGGTGATAGACCTGTAAAGGGCATCTGCAACAATGAGTTCTTTGCCTGGCGTGTAGACAAGTTCAAAGTCATAGCGGCGTAGCTTGAGAAGGATTCGTCTCAACCATGAATTTTGGGTGGCCATACACATAGTCGTAAAATTTGTCGATTCCCGTTAGGAGGCCCAGGCATTCCTTCTCGATCTGAGCGTACCGTTGCTCAGTGGACATCATGGCTCTGGAGGCATACGCAACTGGGACCCATGAGGAGGAGTCATCCCGTTGGAGGAGCACCGCCCCAATACCGTCCTGGCTCGTGTCAGTGGATATTTTGGTCTCTTTGGTAGGGTCGAAGAAAGCCAGAACCGGGGCTGTGGTGAGTTTTGCCCTGAGCTCACGCCATTTGTTCTCATGAGTGGGCAGCCACTGGAATTCCGTCGACGTTTTGACGAGGTGGCGGAGGGCAGTGGTGTGTGCCGCCATGTTGGGAATGAACTTCCCGAGGAAGTTGACCATCCCTAGAAAGCGGAGGACCGCCTTCTTGTCCTCTGGGATCTTCATGGCGTTGATCGCCGCGACCTTGTCAGCATCTGGCCGCACGCCTTGCTGCGAGATGTGGTCGCCAAGGAATTTGATTTCTGATTGACCAAACGAGCACTTGGCTCTGTTGAGTCGGAGGCCATGGTCATGGATTCTGTGGAATACCTGCTTGAGGCGATCGATGTGTTCTTGAGGAGTTGTGGACCAGATTATGACATCGTCAACATACACGCACACCCCCTCGATACCCTCCATCATCTGTTCCATGATACGGTGAAATACCTCTGAGGCAGAGATGATGCCAAAAGGCATCTGGTTGTAGCAGTAGCGACCGAACGGGGTATTGAATGTGCACAGCTTGCGACTGGATGCATCCAGCTGTATTTGCCAGAACCCCTTGGAGGCGTCCAGCTTCGTAAAGAGTTTGGCATGAGCCATCTCGCTGGTCAACTCCTCTCGTTTTGGTATCGGGTAATGTTCCCTCATGATGTCACGGTTTAAATCCTTGGGGTCGATGCAGATTCAAAGCTCCCCTGACGGCTTCTTGACGCAGACCATGGAGCTGACCCAGTCCGTGGGTTCTGTGACCTTTGATATGATGCCCTGGTCCTGGAGGTCCTGTAACTGCTGCTTGAGGCGGTCCTTGAGGGGTGCCGGCACCCGCCGTGGTGCGTGGATCACAGTGGTGGCGTTTGGTTTGAGCAGGATTTTGTATCGGTATGGGAGTGTGCCCATTCCGTCGAACACGCTGTGGTACTGCGTGATGATGTCATCAATTTTAGCCTGGAAGTTCTCATCAGGTGAGGCCGTCGCCTGTGAGGATGACGTGGTGTGGACTCGCTGAACCAGGTTCAGGTGTTTGCAGGCCCGAGCACCGAGCAGGGATGCTCTGTCAGGTCCCACGATCTCAAATCGCAGTGTCGCTTTAAATGACTTATTGGAAACTCCGAGTTGGCATGAGCCACTGGCAGCTATGTGGAAGAATGCTTGGTCTGACGCGGATGGTGTCGAGATCGGATTTGGAGATGAGGTTCGCCGATGCGCCGGTGTCCAGTTTGAACCAGATGCGAGCCTTGTTGACTGTGAGTACTGCACACCACTCGTCGTCGGGATCCACGCTGAGGATCGGGAGGTGCTTCACTGTCTTGGAGAAAGGCAGCGCATGCTTCGTAATGATGCCCACCCGGTGTGGAGATTTGAGGCACGCAGCATCAGGATCTGTTGGGCTGTCGGGGTCGGAGTCTGGCATGGCCTGCTGTATTGAACGGATGCTTCTGCGCCACGGCTGGGATCGCTGGATGCTGGGCAGTGGAGCAGATCTGCAAAGGGCTGCACAGTGGCCAAGCTTGCCACACTGTAGGCACCGTCGTGGCTTTGCCGGACATTGCCACTTTAAATGGGCGGAGCCACAATTCGGACACGTCATGACGCCAACGTCAGCGCATTCTGTGCGCCATCGCACATGCGCAATGCAGTCGAACGACGTATGCACCTGCGCAGTCTGGTCGGCGGTCTCGCCGTCCCCTCGGTCGTGGCGCGCAGGCGCAGGGGCCCGGGAAAAGCGCACTCTCGTCGATACTTAGGCCCTGCATTTGTGCGATGGCCTGCACCAGTTCCGCCTCGTGGGAAGTTAGCTTTGCAGTTTCTGCCGCCCTGATGTGGGAGTACCGATTGTTAGCATGTTCGTGGAGAACGCACGTTTCGATGGTGAGGGTGAGCTGCTTGACTTTCAGGAGCTGCTGGCGAAGGGAATCGGAGTGGACCCCGAAAACGATCTGATCCCGGATCATGGAATCAGTGGTCGAGTCATAGTTACATGACTGCGCGAGGATGCGGAGATGGGTCAGATAGGATTGAAAGGGTTCATCCTTACCCTGAAGCCTCTGCTGGAAAACGTACCATTCAAAGCTCTCATTCACCTCAATTTCGCAGTGGCTGTCGAACTTCAGTAGGACTGTTTTAAATTTCGTCTTGTCTTCGCCTTCAGCGAATGTAAGGGAGTTGTAGATGTGGATGGCGAGGTCCCCGGCTGTGGAGAGGAATAGTGCGATTTTCCTGGCGTCCGATGCGGCCTCAAGATCTGTGGCTTCGAGATAGAGTTGGAACTTTTGTTTGAAGATCCTCCAATTTGCACCGAGGTTGCCGGCGATCCGGAGCTGCGGAGGAGGGCGGACGTTTTCCATGTCACCGGATGGCTGTTTGCTGGTCAACGCTGATTCACTCAAGGTAGGTCCGTCAAATTTTCAGCATCACTCAGCTGGTACCATGATGTGTTGGGTAGGCTGGGTCGAGGTGAACTGCACTTGATGCAGTGTAGTGAGAGACAGACCTCCAACACTTGATAAAATGCAACACGATTTTATTCAACATCCAAACTATTATACATGTTCAACGGTGGATTGACACTATGCTGACTTGACTGGAGACCTGACACTCGCCTGACCAGACTAACCTAGCTACCACATGGTGTAGGCACTGGCTAGCTCACGAGCTCTGACTGTCTCAGAGGCGGGGTCCCGAGAGAGCGGGAAAACTGGTGCCCTCTGGCTTTATAGTGGTCGTGTCCTGTCTGGTGATTGGCTGCTCTGTTCTGTGTGCTTACTTGTCATCCTGTGTGTCAATCACTGCCTGTCTGCACTCCATTGTATACATAGATGTATATTATGACAGGAGTGGGGCAGTATTTGAATTTGTTCTCTCACCTGGCAGACTGGTTGAGAGGCTGAACAGCCATTGAAGAAGGCGGCCTGTGGTAGTAGACTGCAGCTGGGGACTGCAGGGAAGGGAGAGATCACGGGGTTGGGGGTGGGCTGGTGGGAAGGGGGGGGGAGGAGGAATCAAGAGATTAAACGTTGGCACCTGATCACAAGGGGAATTAGATGGTAAGGAAGGAAAGTTTGTGGCTGGTAAGCTTGGGGAGGGGGGGTCAAGGAGAAGCATTTCTGCCGTGCTGGAAAATCACTTACCTGCTGAATCCAACTGCTCTTGTCTCCTTTCAGCTTCCGGGTTTCCTGATCTCACAGCCATTAAATCCTGCTAAAATCTGTGGCACAGGTCCTCATCAACATCATTATAAACCACCTCCAGAGGTGAGGGTTTACTCAATCCCTTCAGTTTCATCTACTTGGCCCCAACTGGCAGAAAGCTCTTTCACAATGGTTTGGGGGGTGGGGTCAGATTTCTCCATTTTTAGATTCCTCCCCCCCCCCTTACTGACTCCTACCTAACCCTCCCTTTCATTCTGTAGGGGTTAAAATTTCTCCAAAGTGTCTTGAGCACAGAAACAGGCCATTTGGCCCAACTGGTCCATGTTGGTATTTACGCTGCATACTAACCTCCTTCCACCTCACCTCAACACCATTTCTTTCTAACCCTTTCTCCCTCATGTGTTCATCTAGCTTCCTTTTAACTCCATCTATACAATTCACCTCAATGGTGCCTTGTGGTGGCGGGTTCTACATTCCCACCACTCTCTGAGTTTCTCTTGAATTCCCGGTTGGATTAAGTAGTGACCATTTTATATTCCCAATCCTCAGTTTTGGACTCCCTCACAAGGGCGGCCCGGTGGCATAGTGGTTAGCATTGCTACCTCACAGCGCCAGGGACCCGGGTTCGATTCCAGCCTTGGACGACTGTGTGGAGTTTGCCCTTTCTCCCCATGTCTGCACGAGTTTCCTTCAGGTGCTCCAGTTTCCCCCTACAATCCCAAAACGTGCTGATTTGCTGGATTCGCCATGCTAAATTGCCTCTTAGTGTCCAAAGGCTAGGTGGGGTTACGGGGATAGGGTGGCAGAGTGGGTCTAGGTAGATTGCTCAATGTAGCCTCGATGGGCTGTATGGCCTCCTTCTGCACTTAGGAATTGTATGACAAGTGGAAACATCTCTACATCTCCCCTCGCAACCTTTTTCGTAGTTCTCTGTATTAACTTAATTCTCGGCCTGGTGTGACTGACAAATTTTAAATTGTATTTCTGATACCCGAGTTTGAATTCTTTATGTAAATGGCGAATAGCAGTGGACCCAGTGCCCATCCCCGTAGACCCAGTGCCAATCACGGTGGACCCAGTGCCAATCACGGTGGAATGCTAATTCCCACCATTTGGTGGAGTAACTACCCCCAGTTTCTACAAAGAACAAAAGAACAAAGAAAAGTACAGCACAGGAACAGGCCCTTTGGCCCTCCAAGCCCGTGCCGACCATGCTGCCCGTCTAAACTAAAATCTTCTACACTTCCGGGGTCCGTATCCCTCTATTCCCACCCTATTCATGTATTTGTCAAGATGCCCCTTAAACGTGTCCTTTGGTTTGTCACTCACTTGCTATCCATTCTGCGACTTGTCTCCTGCCTCCACAGGCTGCGGTCTCAGTGGCAGATGAATCAGCCAGGGTTTCTGCTGTAGATCACTATCTGCTGAAAGTTCTCACGGTTGGAGGGGAGGAGAGAGCCAAGTTTTTACTGCACTGCCCCGGAGGTCAGCTCCAAGCAGCTGGCAGTCCTGCGACTGGGATGAGTTATCACCTTCAGGAAAGAATGAAGCACTGTGGAAAAAAATAACCGCCCTGTAATTCAAACTGGGATTCATGAATATTTAAAACATCAGTCGTGAGGTCAATTGAACTTTGAGTTGTGGGTCTTTCCCCTCCCCCCCCTCCCTTTTCTGTGCCCGTAAATCAGAAACAAAAGGCCCTGAAATGGTTGTTACCGAATGGAAAGTGCTGTTTCCATCAGTCAGTGAAATGCCCTAGCCTGCTCTCTGCATGAGGTGGAGATGCCAGCGTTGGACCGGGGTGAGCACAGTAAGAAGTCTTACAACACCAGGTTAAAGTCCAACAGGTTTGTTTCGATGTCACTAGCTTTCGGAGCGCTGCTTCTTCCTCAGGTGAATGAAGAGGTATGTTCCAGAAACATATAAAGAGACAGATTCAAAGATGCCAGACAAAGCTCGACTCATCGATCGACAGTTCCAACGCGCCAGAGCAAAAAACCGCACCGACCTCCTCATAAGACAAATATGGGACACAACCGACAGAATACCCTTCGTTGCCCAGTACTTTCCCGGCGCGGAGAAACTACAACATCTTCTTCACAGCCTTCAACACGTCATCGATGAAGATGAACATCTTGCCAAGGTCATCCCCACACCCCCACTACTTGCCTTCAAACAACCGCGCAACCTCAAACAGACCATTGTTTGCAGCAAACTACCCAGCCTTCAGAACAGTGACCACGACACCACACAACCCTGCCATGGCAATCTCTGCAAGACGTGCCAGATCATCGACATGGATACCACTATTACACGTGAGAACACCACCCACCAGGTCCACGGTACATACTCGTGCGACTCGGCCAACGTTGTCTACCTCATACGCTGCAGGACAGGATGTCCCGAAGCGTGGTACATTGGCGAGACCATGCAGATGCTGCGACAACGAATGAACGGACATCGCGCGACAATCACCAGGCAGGAATGTTCCCTTCCAGTCGGGGAACACTTCAGCAGTCAAGGGCATTCAGCCTCTGATCTCCGGGTAAAGGTTTTCCAAGGTGGCCTTCAGGACGCGTAACAACGCAAAATCGCCGAGCAGAAGCTTATAGCCAAGTTCCGCACACATGAGTGCGGCCTCAGCCGGGACCTGGGATTCATGTCGCATTACATTCATCCCCCACCATCTGGTCTGCGAAATCCTACCAACTGTCCTGGCTTGACACAATTCACACCTCTTTAACCTGGGGTTACCCCATCTCTGGATCTGTCAAGATTTAATCACCTGCTAATGCTCGCATTCCTAGCATTGTTTGGCATCTTTGAATTTGTCTATATATATGTTTCTGGTACCTACCTCTTCATTCACCTAAGGAAGGAGCAGCGCTCCGAAAGCTAGTGACCTCGAAACAAACCTGTTGGACTTTAACCTGGTGTTGTAAGACTTCTTACTGTGCTCTCTGCATGACAGTGTAGGCACCCGTACAACAGTGCTGTCTTTAGCATTTGTTGAGCACAATATCTAGGCTGCCACTCGGAGTGCAGCATAAAGGAGTGTTGCACTCTCAGAGGGGCCATCTTTCAGAGGAGATGTTAAACCAACCTCTCCGGATAAACTATCCCAGGCAATACTTGAAGGGGTTCAGGAGCTTTACCCTCAAGATTTATCCTACAGCCAACACCTAAAAAACAGATACCAACAGAAAGTGCTGGATACACTCAGCCGTTACGGCAGCGTCAGAGTTAAACTTTCAGACCAGTGGTGACCATTCTCCTCAGAACTGAGAATACTGAGATGGGGGTGTTTTTTTAAAAACTTCAGTTATCGAACATCTGCAGCATTTTGCTTTTGCACTTAAAACACATTCCCAAGACATCATCACATTGCTGTTTGCGAGAGCTGGCTTTATGTAAATTGCCTGCAGTGCTCCCTACCTAACAACAGTGGATACACTTCAAGATTGTTCATTACTTGTGAAAAGCCTTGGGACTTCCTCCCTGTTAGGAAGGTGTTGATTCTAGGTCCCTAGAAATCTCAAAGAAATCTCCATAGTTTTCTGTAGGCCAACTGTAAATATGTGTTAGCTGCGAGAATTATTTACACATGTACAGCACAGGATACAGGCTAGGAGCTGTCTCCATGTTTAGGTCTATGCACGCCCCTGCTCAACATCACACTGACCCTTGCTCTGTGTCATGTGCCTCCTTGCATCAGTGTATGGGCGGTTTTGTACTCAGTCCCATATTAACCTTATTGGTAGGACTGAGTACTGTACCCTTATAGATATATATTACATCTCCTCCTAAAGTCTTTCTCCAATGGTTTTGAGATATACTAATTCACTTCAAGGGCGGAAGCTTCCCATAATTTGGCAGAATGTCAGTTTCAGCAAGAAAACCGGCATGTAGCTCTCCAGTTACACAGACGAGTTTTCTTTCCAGATTCTCTGGCACTTTGTGCACAGAGAATCTGGGGGCATGATTTGTGCCCTCATCATGTTGGGTCTGGGCCTATTAGAGCATGCTACGCTGGCTCCACAGAGATCGGTTGCCACCTTTAAAGGACCCCCTGATCTGCGTTAGAAATAAAGTGCCCCCAAACCCCAGGGGAAGGGCCCCCTCACAAGCATCGGGACAACCCCAACCACCCACAGGCATCAGGGTAACACTCTCCCCATAAGCATTGAGGAACCCAACCACCACCCCCTCCCCACCACCCCCCCCCCCCCCCCCCCCCCGCACCCAACAAGCAGCAGGGCAACCGCCCCCACAAACATCAAGGCAAACACTCTCCCCACACATAAGGGGAACCTCTCCCCCTCTCCCCCAATGGGTCACCCGCAGAGGACGTGCCCCTGGCACAACCCCACTGGCACTGCCACATGGGCACTGTCAAGTTGGCACTACTGGGTTGACACTGCCAGTGTGCTGAGCCGGGCATGTCCTGCTCTCTCCATGGGCTATAATGACGTTTGTGACCCCTGCGGGTTGTCCTCGACAGCTTCAAGTTTTTCAGAAGTTGTTGTGAACCTCGCCGACTTGACATCATGTTGGCGAGGTGGGGGGGGGGGGGGGGTGGGGGGACGCAGTGGGGAAGTTTCCTACCTGGGGGAACATATGGCGGGGAATCCCTTTCAATACAGTTCTGGTCGGGAATCTTGTTCTGACATCGGTGAGGGATGGGGAAATCTGAGAATGAGATCTTCCCGTCGAGATTCTCATTCTTGTGGTCTCTTGGGATTTTCCGCAATGCCAGCTGAAAGTTCTCCCTCCTCATGTGTTACATTGTTATCAGTCCCATACAGTTACATTGTTGTTACTATATCATCACGATTCATACCATTATTACATTAACACTATAAATAAATGAGCATTATTACCACACCATCATTATTACTAATTTAGCAATATTATTACATTATCGCCATTACTTTATTAGAATTGTTATTACATTATTGTAGTAACATTAGCAGGGATGTAACTAGTAAAGTTGACAAGGGGGAGCCAGTGGATGTGGTATTGGACTTTCAGAAGGCTTTTGACAAAGTCCTGCGTAAGAGGTTAGTGTGTAAAATTAAATTGCATGGGCTTAGGGTAGTATATCGAGATGGATAGAAAACTGGTTGGCAGACAGGAAATAAAGAATAGGAATTAACGTTTCTTTTCAATTTGGCAATTAGTGACTTGAGGGGTACCGCAGGGATCGGTGCTAGAATCCCAGCTATTCACTTTATATTAATGATTTCGATGAGGGAACAAAATGTCATGGGCGGGATTCTCCCGTACCCGGTGGGGCGGGGGATCCAGGCGGGACAGAGTGGCGTGAACCACTCCTATGTCGGGCCGCCCCAAAGGTGCGGAATCCTCCGCACCTTCAGGGGCTAGGCCCGCCCCGGAGTGGTTGGCGCCCCGCCAGCCGGCGGGATAGGGGCCTGGCGCCACGCCAACTGGCGCCGAAGGGCCTCCGCTGGCCGGCGCGAGTCGGCGCATGCGCGGGAGCGCTAGCGGGTGCTGGTGTCATCCCCGCGCATGGGCACAGGGATTCACTTCCGCATCGGCCATCGCGGAGGACCACAACGGCCGATGCAGAAGGGATAGTGTGCCCCCACGGCACAGGCCTGCCTGTGGATCAGTGGGCCCCGACCGCGGGCCAGGCCACCGTGGGGGCACCTCCCGGGGCAAGATCCCCCCGCGACTCTCCAGGAACCCTGGAGCCCGCCCGCGCAGCCAGGTCCCGCCGGTAAGGGACTGATGCACGATCAATGACCACTAAAGCGAGGTTGTAGTCCAACTGAAGGCTTTAATAAGCTCGATGTTTCCCCCAGCAGCTCAGGTATAGAATGAGGGCTGCTGGGGCGGTACGGGTTCTTATACTCCGCCTATCAGGGCGGAGCTATTATACACTCTAGCCAATAGCAAGCATACAGGTTCTACCAATGGTTCTTTACCCCATGGAGAGGTTTGTGGTGGCGGTCCGGATTCGCCGCTGGAGACCGTGGCCACCGCTCGGGCCTGACATACCCCCACGAAATGGCCCTTTTTCCCGCATCCCTTGTAAGTGGATGCGCGGGCTGGGCAGCGCTGGCGGGGGTGCTTGGCCTGCCCGCAAAAGTAGCAGCGGGGCCCCTCGGGGTTGCCAGGCTGCATTGCAGTGCATGCCTGCGGGGGAACGGGGGAAGTCTCGGGGTCGGCCACTGCGGGGTTCCACGCTGCCCACGGGGCTTCCACACGGTCGGGAACGTAGGCGCGGGCGTTCCTGGAGACCACGTCCAGGGAGCCTGCAATGGCCCCTGCCTCCCTAAGACCCAGGGTGTCCTTCTCTAACAGGCGCTGGCGGATTTGTGACGAAAGCATACCTGCCAGGAAAGCGTCCCGGACTAAGAGTTCCGTGTGTTCGCTCGCCGAAACTTGCGGGCAGCCGCAGCTTCTTTCCAGCACCAGGAGTGCGTGGTAGAATTCCTCCAACGATTCCCCAGGGGTTTGCCGTTTTGTTGCAAGCAGGTGCCGGGCGTAGACCTGGGTTACCGGGCAAATATAGTGTCCTTTTAGCAGCTCGATTGCTGCATCAAAGTCTTCCACTTCCTCGATGAGGGTGTAAATCTCCGGGCTCACCCTTGAGTGCAGGATGTGCAGTTTCTGTTCTTCCGTGGGTGTGTTTTCGGCCGTCTCGAGAACCCCTTTAAAACACGCCAGCCAGTGCTTAAAGATTGCCGCTGAGTTCGCCGCGTGGGGGCTAAGTTGCAGACACTCTGGCTTGATTCGGAGCTCCATCCTTTCTTCTTAAAAATCTAGCTTACTAAATTGATGCATGATCAATGACCACTAAAGCGAGGTTGTAGTCCAACTGAAGGCTTTAATAAGCTAGATGTTTCCCACAGCAGCTCGGGTATAGAATGAGGGCTGCTGGGGTGGCACGGATTCTTATACCCCGCGGAGCTATTATATCTAGCCAATAGCAAGCATACAGGTTCTACCAATGGTACTTTAGCCTCTCAGGTACCATAATACCTATAATACCACAGGGACCTACTCTGATTTACACCAGCGGGACCAGCTACAGGCGGGCGGGACTTCGGCCCATCGCGGGCCGGAGAATTTGAGCGGCCCCGGCACCCATTGAATCGCGCCGGACCCCGCCATTCTCCAAGGTGGGCGGCACGACTCACAGCGGGCCGGTTTTTGGGGCGCGGGAGAATTTGGAGGATGGTGGGGGCGGGATTCACGCTGACCCCCGGCGATTCTCCCACCCGGCAGGGGGTTGGAGAACCCCGCCCCATATCTTCAAATTTGCAGATGGCACCAAGTTGCGTGGGAGGGTCAGCTGTGAGGAGGATGCAGAGACCCTTCAGTGTGATTTGGACAAGTTGAGTGAGTGGGCAAATGAATCGCAGGTGCAGTATAATTTGGATAAATGTGAGGTTGTCCAATTTGGTCGCAAGAAGGAGAAGGCAGACTATTATCTGAATGGCCATAAATTAGGAGTGGGGAATGTGCAATGAGACCTGGATGTTCTCGTACACCAGTCACTGAAGGTAAGCATGCAGGTACAGCCGGCGGCAAAGAAGGCAAATGATATGCTGGCCTTCATTGCCAGAGGATTTGAGTCCAGGAGTAGGAATGTCTTGCTGCAATTATACAGGGCCTTGGTGAGGCCACACCGAGAATATTGTGTGCAGCTTTGGTCTCCTATCTGAGGAAGGATGTTCTTGCTCTAGAGGGTGTGCAACGAAGGTTTACCAGGCTAATTCCTGGGATGGTGGGACTGACGTATGAGGAGAAATTGAATAGGTTAGGATTGAATTTGCTAAAGTTCAGAAGAATGAGTGGGGGATGTCATAGAAACCTATAAAATTCTAACAGAACTAGACAGGGTAGATGCAGGAAGGATGTTCCTGACGGTGGGTGTGTCCAGAACCAGGGGTCACAGTGTGAGGATACGGGGTAAACCATTTAGGACAGAGATGAGGAGAAATTTATTCACCCAGAGAGTGGTGAGCCTGTGGAATTTGTTGCCACACAAAGTAGTTGAGGCCAAAACAGTGTCAGTGGGGTTCTCTGTCAGTGGGATCTTCCACTTTGCCGGCAGCGCACTCACGCCCACGGATTTCCCGACGGCGGGGGGGTTGCCACATTGGGAAACCCCATTGGCTGGCTGCCGGGAAGGAGGATCCCGCCAGAAAACGGGTCTGGCAGGACGGAGAATCCTACCCTGTATGTTTTCAAGAAGCAGTTAGATAAAGCACTTATGGGGGAAAGCAGGCTTAGGCTATTGATGATTAGGCATGATCAGAATGAATGGCGGAGCAGGGTCGAAGGGCTGAATGGCCTCCTCCTGCTCCTGTTTCCTATGTTTCTACGTTTCCATTGCTATTACTACAAAGCGTCACTACATTATCACTATTACTGTATAGCAGTATTACTACATTACTATTGTTACTGAATTAACACTATTACTACATTATCATTACCACTATATTTGAAACATTACCACATTATCACTATCACTGTTACTGCCTTATCATGGGCCATCACGGTGGCGCAATGGTTAGCATTACTGCCTCACGGTGCCAAGAACCTGGGTTCGATCCCGGCCCCAGGCCACTGTCTGTGTGGAGCTTCCACATTCTCCCCGCTCACCTCA
Source organism: Scyliorhinus torazame (assembly GCF_047496885.1). NCBI lineage: Eukaryota > Metazoa > Chordata > Chondrichthyes > Carcharhiniformes > Scyliorhinidae > Scyliorhinus > Scyliorhinus torazame. Next base: position 61,065,809 of record NC_092718.1, on the reverse strand, counting down.
CTTTGTGTTGTTGGCCATGAATGGCTGCTGGAAGGTTCCCACATCTCTTGTGGCTTTGCATGCTGGCTGGGCGCAGCAGTGCATGCAAAGTGGTTGCTGTGTTGACCTGCTGTACTGTTGTTGGGGCTGGATCTGAATGCTGATCACTCTCTTGCCCCTGTTCCACTGGAGGTGTTGTGGTTACCTCCTGGGTGCTTGGCTAGTCTGGTCATTGAGGGTTTTCTGGGATCTGTAAAGAGAATGGACAAACCTGTCCCACAAAATGCAAAGACAGCCCAGAGCTTAGGACCCAGTCTGAATATTCTTTTTTTCTTTGAGCACCTGGGAATGTGCAGCTCTGTTTGATTAGTGACACTGGTTGTCTGTACATCATCTGCTGTCTGGAGGAGATCCAGGGTTATGCAGTCATCCCTGCTCAGAGAGAGAAAGGCTGATTATGAATGATATACATCAGCTCAAAGCTCTGCTTGCTGCCATGCCTCAAGTGGTTCCAGGATCATTCCAATGATTGGAAGCAGGATTCCACCTGGGCCTGAAAAGTGTTGTGTCTGTTGTTTGAATCTAGAAGTCTTCACCCAAGGAGTAGGGCTGTGTGTCTTCTGGGTTTGCAGTCCCGACATTGTGGGACATCTTTGGGCCTTCTGTGCATTTCAGGGTTTTTGCCTTGAAGTGTCTCACAGTGTCCAACCCTGTTGCATTGGATGAATACTCGCAGGACACCGATCTCTCCTGTGGGGCACTTCACACTGCAGCTCTAGCTAGGCTGCTCTGCTGGGCTTTTCAGCAATTGCTTTCCCTGAATTTGCTTGCCCCTGTGCCCTTTGAGACCTGACAAGCTGAATTGAGGGTTGGCTTCTGCCCCATTTTTATTCTCTCCCTTTAAGATTGTCCTGTGCTGCTCCTAGAGTTCTGATGGTTTAACTATCTGGATTGCCTTTTCCAGGGTTAGATCTTCCTTTGCTTATTGGAGGTCAGAATGCGCATTGTCTGTTACTCCAACCACTAATCTGTGTCTGGTGAGTTCAGACTTTTTCTCCGCCCCGCCCCGCCACATTTCTGCCCCGACCGGCCGGAGGGATTCTCTGTTACGCCGGCCGGTCAATGGGGTTTCCCATTGTGGGGCAGCCCCACGCCGTCGGGAAACCCCCGGGCGCCGGCATAACAGAGAATCACGCTGCTGAAGAATCCCTAAGTCTCTGTATTCACAACCTTCTGTCACCCTATGCAGATCACTGATGAATGAATTGACTGGCTCACCTGGTATTTGCATTCTCTTAGAGAATTTAGCTCTTTCGAATATTTTATTGCTTCTTAGATTGAAAAAAATGTTGAATGCTTTTAGTATCTCTTCAAATTTTGCAGACCATTTATTAATTACCTGTCTTACAACAATGTCATCTGCAATTGGGCCTGTTGAGTAAAGTAAGGTTTTCATCTGCTCTTCTTCAGCATTTTTATTTCAACCTGAAGCGCTGTTGTGCCTAAAGGATCTTTTCTTCCAAAGTTCCCAATTTTCTGATTGATCGGAGCCTTGGATCGGTCCAAATTGACGTGCAACTGTGATTAATGTTAAAAAAACTTTTAAAATGCATGAACAGCTTTAAGAGTGCTCTGAATTTCAAGATGGCGGCATTGTTCACTCAGAGGCAAAAGGATTTCCCGTGCTTGCCAGTTTTGGCAGGGTTTGCAAAATAGTGATGGAGCGCTTCTTGAGAAAAGGTGTCAACAATGGCTGGCTGGATTGGCTGCCAGCTGATACCTTTTGTTCAGCTGCATACTTTGCAAACTGTTGAGTCAGTTGAATTGGAACTTCTATTTATTTTTTACCTAGCTGGGCAGTCGTGACATTCTCAAAACATTTAATTAATTAGTTCTCTTTTCCCCCTCGGATGAGTTCGGGTGCCATGTATTCAGGCTCCAACTCGGCAATCAGGTTTTAGTGACGGCATTCTTTCCACCAGCACTTCTGATACTGGATGACTCGAAGGAGTTCTCAGGACTGGCTGCAGTTTGGAATTTTAAAAGATTTAGTTCACCTTGGCTGGTTTTGTCAACTCTGCACTCTGAAGGGAGATTCAATGGAGCCTTCTGCTACAGTACGGAAGTTTAAACCTCTGCCTTCAGTCCTTTCTTTGGGGAACTTTCTGGTGATTTTCCTCTGTGCCTCTGTACCTGTAGAAGCTTCTTTTCCAGTCAGAATTCTAAGTTGAATTCTTCTAATTTTCAGCATTTTGATTTGTCCCTGCATTTTAGCGAGGTTATGCGTTTTTATTCCATTTCTGCCACCAGAGGATGTTGGCAACAGAACGGAATGCCTCAAAGAAATCTCTGTAGTCCTCTGTAAGTCTTTATTAACCACTAGAACTATTTTATGGCAAAGGGCACAGGCTAAGAGCTAGCTCCATGCAGCTCAACACCACAGTGGCCCTGGATCTGGAGCATGTGCCTATTTACATCACTATGTGGGCGGTACTGTACCTCTTCTTCATGAATAACCTCAGCCAGTACAGGATTTGAACACGCGCTGATGGCCTTACTCTCCATCACGAACCAGCTCTCCCCCTCAAAGGGGAAAGCAGCGTATGGTCATCTAGGACTATGGCAACTTTACATTTTTACAGTCCCTTATACTGCATTAATGTTTCGGGAGACAGTATGAAAATGCAAGACTTTTTAAAATATCTGTCACTCTTGCAAAATAAAGGACAAGAGGTACGTTATTCATCAGTGCAAGATATAATAAATCAGCAGAGGCATAGATAAAATTTATAGATTTTCTCTGCAGAGAAAAGGTCATTGACTTGATATGTTGCCTTATGTTTTTGTCTCTCCATAGGCACTGTTAGAATTTCAATAATTCTGATTTCCGAAAGATTTACCCAATGGACTTCACTTATTAAGGAGACTATAATAAAACTTCTGTAGAATACTCATAGAATCATAGAAAAGTTACAGCAGAGAAGGAGGACATTCGGCCCATCTTGTCCATGCCAGCCCGAGGACACCCAGGTGCCCTTGCTTATCCCGCCTTCCTGCACCCAGTTCATAGCCCTGCAGCGTACAGCACTTAAGGTACAGATCCTGGTACTTTTTAAAAGAGTTTAGGGTCTCTGCCTCCACTACTAACTCAGGCAGCGAATTCCAGATTCCCACTACCCTATGTGTAAAAACGTTTTTCCTCATGTCCCCTCTACACCTTCTGCCACTTCTCTTGTATCTATGTCCCCTGGTTCCGGAATTCTTCACCAAGGGAAACTATTTTATCCTGTCCACTCTATCTCTTCTCCTCATAATTTTGTACACCTCAATTAAGTCACCCCTCAGCCTTCTTTGTTCCAAGGAAAATAACCCCAATCTATCCAATCTCGTAGCTACATTTTTCTAGCCCTGGCAACATTCTTGTAAACCTCCTCTGCGCTCTTTCCAGAGCAACTGCGTCCTTCCTGTAATGTGGTGACCAGAGTTGCACAAAATACTCCAGTTGTGGCCTCACCAGTGTTTTGTACAATTACTCTCTGAATAATGTCCTGGAACATTGCACAGTTGTAGCCTGTGAAAAAACAAAGACAGATTTATATAAAATCTGCCATATCTAAATATACTTTAAAAATGACATGGCTGAACTGGCTGTAATTGAGGTTGAAATTTGGATGAGTGAGCATCAGGAACCAAATTTAACTGTGATAATGGATGGGATTTTACTACAGGCTTCAGGACCCTGTGTCGGTCTTAAAAGCATGTTCCGAGCCGTCCCTTTCCACCAGAGAAACTGACTCAGCAATTTTACTGGAGGCGGGCTCCTAACTGACTGTCCAATTAAGGATGTGGGTGGGCTCCTGATGCTGTCTGTCCAGTCGTAGGGCTGACAGCTCTGAAACTTCAAGAGCTGGGTGTAGCAGAGACTGGCGGTGTTGAGGCAGGTAGGAGTCCTCAAGGGCACTTCAAAATGGAGGTATCCATGGAAAGGGGATATGTAAAGATCAAAATTAAGGGGGCTGAGGGTGGTTGGCCAAATAGGATGGTGGGGCGACACATCTGGGAGATCGTTATGGTTGGGGGGATGGAGCACCGCGTTTCCTGCCTACGGGCTCCTCTTTGAGCAGTGGAGCCTCTGTCTGCAATGGGCCCTGGATTGCTGCCTTTTGGCCATCTCCTCATGTGACAAGGGGGTCCATCGCCTCACAGCATAATGCCACAGCCCCATAAGATGGGCATAGTTAGGGCCTCAATTAGGAAAACCATGGGGTGTATGACTGATTTGCTTCACACCTTCCACTGGCAAATGAGGCTATGATCTTCAGAGTTAGGCAGATTTTCAATTTTAACAATTGTTGGCCAGGTTTCCCGTGCAACTTCACACCTACCTCCTGGATCCAAGTACCTCCCTGTGAGGCTTCAGTACCATCCCCAATGACTTTCTCCTTGAGGCCTTTGATCCCACCACAAGTCATCTGGCCTCCTCGCCTCCTCCCCACTATATCTCTGATTCCCCCATTCCCTGAGACATCCAAGCACCCTTCTCCCCCCAAGACCTTCAAACTCCCCCCACACCACTGCCATCACCAAACCTCTAATCCTCCCTCTAGGCAACGGATTCTCCCCACCAGGCCCCAGATTGCCCCAGAGACGCACTCCCCTGCCCACCACCTCATGCTCCACCGGCCACCCTCTTGGGATTAGCACCCAACTGATGACTGATGGCCTTTCCCCCACCCCCACCACACACATGGCCCAGAACCCACCCAACTGAGCCGCCCTCCCCTTCCAATCTCTCACCAAGCCCCCTCCTCAAGTTGACCAATATCCCCACCCAGGCTGAGTGACTGGGACTGTTCACTCACAGTATTGAACTCTTCTCTCACATTGCAAAGCAAAGTACACAATGTCAGTATTAGTGAGCATCACAAAGACACTGTGCTGAGGAAAGGTGTTGAAGAAATTTGAAGATGGAAACGTTTTCATGTTTTTCAGAATTGTTGAATTTATTGTTGTCTCCTTTTGTTGTCATGTTTACTTTTATTTTTAGGGATAAACAATTCAGTTGGTAGGGAACCCAATAGATGCTGAAAAAAACCTTTAAAAATCAATCTTCTCCCGTGCGACATGTGGCGCAGTGGTTAGCACTGGGTGTAATACAGGAGGTGGAGGAAAGTGGGGCTGGTCAAGGTGAGGGACCTGTATTTGGGGAGTGAGTTCAGGTATCTGCAGGTTAAGGACTTGCGCAAAAGGTCTGCAGGGGGTTCCCTAGGATGCCGGGATGCACCCTGCTGGAGCGACTGCTGCTCTCAGATGGGGAAGGGGAGGGAAGAATTGGGGATATATATAAGTGGCTGGAGGAGCAGGGAGGCGAGCGGGTAGTGAAGATCAAGGAGAAATGGGAAGCGGAGTTGAGAGGGGAGATCAATTGGGGAGCATGGAGTGAGGCACTGCCTAGGGTAAATGGGACCTCCTCTTGTGCAAGGATGAGCCTGATACAGTTTAAGGTGGTGCACAGGGTGCATATGACTTGGGCGAGAATGAGATGGGTTCTTTCAAGGGATAGCAGATGAGTGTGAGAGATGTGAGCGGGGGCCGGTGAATCACGCGCACATGTTTTGGTGTTGCGAAAAATTGGGAAGTTCGCAGTCTTAGCCAGGATAGTGGAGGAGAAGGTGGACCCAGACCCTTTGGTGGCGATATTTGGGGTCTCAGAGAAGCCGGAGCTCAAGGACAGGAGGAAGGCCGATGTCTTGGCCTTTGCTTCTCTGATTTCACGGCAGAGAATTTTGCTGGACTGGCGGTCGGCATCGCCACCGGAGGTAGCGGCTTGGTTGGGTGACCTGTACGTCTTCCTGCGGTTAGAGAAGATAAAGCATGAGCTAAGGGGCTCCTCAGTGGATTTGAGGAAAGGTGGGAGATGTTTGTGACCGTGTTTGAGGGGCTGTTCGTTGCGGGGGAGAGGGTGGTGAAAAAGGGGGGAAATCTGTACAGACTGTATAGAAGCAAGTTTCCCGGGGTGCATGTTTCCCGGGGAGTTTGTTGGGAAACATGTTTCCCGGGGTGTTTGTTCGCCGTAACCTGTTTTTATACATGTCTGTAATAAAATACATTTAACAAAAAGCACTGGGACTGCGGCGCTGAGGACCCGGTTTCGAATCACGGCCTTGGGTCACTGTCCGTGTGAAGTTTGCACATTCTCCCCATGTCTGTGTGGGTTTCACTCCCACAACCCAAAGATGTGCAGTGTAGGTGAATTGGCCATGCTAAATTACCCCTTAATTGGGAAAAAAAATTAAAAATAATTGGGTACTCTAAATTTAAAAAAAAAAATCAATCTTCTCAAGTTCTGTAGAAGAGTCATACAGGCCCGAAAGGTTAACTCTCCTCCTCTCTCCACAGATGCTGCCAGACCTGTTGAGTTTGTCCAACATTTTCTGTTTTTATTTCAGATGTTCACCACCATCTGCAGTATTTTGCCTTCATTCTCAAGGAATTCAATTAGCAAATGGGGGGGGGAAGGGTAGGGGAAAACTACAAGAAGTATAATGGTTAATAGGAACCAAAGCAGCAGATCAGCATGTGAGGAGAAGGTAGAGGTTAATAGGGTGATAATAGGGGTTAATAGGGGCTGGTTTAGCACAGGGCTAAAGAGCTGGCTTTTAAAGCAGACCAAGGCAGGCCAGCAGCACGGTTCAATTCCCATACCAGCCTCCCCGAACAGGTGCCGGAATGTGGCGACTAGGGGCTTTTCACAGTAACTTCATTTGAAGCCAACTTGTGACAATAAGCAATTTTCATTTTCATTTCATTTCATGAACAGGCAAGCCCAGTCTAACGACTACAGAGGGCAAAGGAAACATAAAAAATCAAAATGTAAGGAGACTGTGAGAGTGAAAGCTGGGAATGAGGCTGACTGTTATCAGAGATTAATAAAGGAGGTCAGAATGTGCGGAAAGCGTAGTGCACAAGAAAATCCAGCAAGGGGAAGGCAAATCAGTCGGACATATTTAAAAACCTTGTACTGAAATGCAAGCAGTATTCGGAATTAATTCAATGAGCTGACAGCACAAATAGAGACAAATGGGTATGATTTGGTGGGGATTAATGAAATATGGCTGCAGGAGGACCAGGACTGGGAGTTGAATGTCCAAGGGTACTCAGTATTCCGAAAGGTTAGACAGGTTGGAACAGGAGATGGAATTGCTTTATTGGTTAAAGATGATATCAAGGTTGTATTAAGAAATTATATTAGCACTCAGGGTCAAAATGTTGAATCGGTCTGGATGGAGATAAAAAGAAAAGGAAAAGCCCCTTGGTAGGAGTAATTTGCAGGCCCCAAGCAACACTTCCAAAGTGGGGCATTGTAAACTGTAATCATGGGTGATTTTAACATGATATTGACTGGATTAATCAAATTGGCAAGGGTAGCCTCGAGGGAGATTTCATAGAGTGTATGAGAGATTGTTTCTCAGAACAATAAGTTATGGAGCCCACCAGGGAGCAGGCTATTTTAGATTTAGTATTATGTAACAAAGAAGGGTTGATAAATAGTCTTGTCATTAAGGATCCTCTTGGAAGGAGTGATGACAGCATGCTAGAATTTAAAATTCAGATTGAGCGAGATAAGACAGATGCCACACTAGGGTTTTTGCGTTGTATGGAGATAATTATACAGGCCTGAGGAAAGAATTGGCCCAAGTAGACTGCGCACAAATAATTGAGGGTAATTGAGGAAAAATGGCAGGTGCTCAGGGAGATATTAAACACCTCTCAATTCCTGAGAAGAAGAGGAATTGTAAAAGGGAGAAAAGCGTTCCATGGCTAAACAAGGAAGTAAAGGAAGACAGAAAGGCAAAAACTAGGGCATACCATACTGCAAAAGCTAGTGGTAAGCTGGAGGATTGGGAGAACTTTAAGGTTCAGCAAAAGGCTACTAAAAATAAAAGCAAGAGAGCTAAGATGAACTACGAAAGGAAACTAGCAGAAAACATAAACACTGATAACAAAAGCTTCTGTAAGTATATAAAGAGGAAGAGAATAGCTAAAGTAAATGTTGGCCCTTTAGAGGACGATACTGGTGAGATAATAATGGGGAACACAGAGATGGCGGAGGCACTGACCAATATTCTGCCTTCGTCTTCACGGTAGAGGATAATACATTTTTTCTCCAAAACTGAAGTTAATGCAGAGGAACTTGCTACAATAACCATCACCAGGAAGACAGTTTTGAATGAAGTAATGGGATTAAAGGCAGATAAATCTCCGGGACCTGATGGCCTGCACGTGAGTGTATTAAGGGAGGTGGCAGCAGAGATCATGGATGCATTGGTTATGGTATGTCAGAATTCCGTGGATTCTGGAAGAGTCCCGGTGGATTGGAAACACACTAATGTGATGCCACTAGTCAAAAAGGGAGAGAGGCAAAAGGTAGGAAACTATAGACTGGTTAACTTGACCTCTGTGATGAGGAATTGCTGCATTGAATCATTAAGGAGGAGATGACTGAACATTTGGAAAGGCGTTTGATAAGGTGCTGCATAAAAGACTGATCCAGAAGGTGAGATCGCAAGGGACTGGGATAGAATACTAGATTGGATTGAGGATTGGCTGACTGACTGAAAGCAGAGGGACGGGATAAATGGGTCTTTCTCTGACTGGCGAACTGTAACTAGCGGGGTGCCACAGGGTTCAGTCCTCGGATCTCAATCTATACAAATGATATTGAAGCAGGGACAGAGTGTAATGGCAAAATTTGCAGTTATACTAAAATAAGTGGGAAAGCAGGCTGTGAAGAGGAAATAAAGATTTAAACAGCCGGGCATAGATAGCTAGGAGATTGGGCCAACATTTGGCAGCTGGTGTTTAATGTGGATAATTGTGACTTCCGGTTGCGGCGATGCATCGCTAAGCCGCACGTTTCGGCATCTCTCGTTTCAACTGACTTTTGGGCTCTTATCGGGAGCCCCAACGGGAACTTTTTTTGGCCAAACCCACTGTGTGGTGACAAAGGAAGCAGTCCCCCTGGGGGTGGATGGAAAGGAGCGGCAGTAGCGGCCAGATTACGGAGGATCCTTTGGAGCAGCGGCAGAGAAGAGAAGGGAGAAGCAAGATGGCGGCCGAGGGAGCCCAGATGGTAGGAGTATTATGGGCTTTGTGTGGGCGGGAAAGACCCCGAGGGTAAAGAGGGGGTTCCTGCAGCGCAGTAGGAACAGAGGGGGATTGGCACTGCCGAGTCTGAGTGACTACTATTGGGCCGCTAATGTGTCGATGGTCCGTAAGTGGATGAGGGAAGAAGAAGGTGCGGCATGGAAAAAGTTGGAGATGGCTTCCTGTAAGGGAACGAGTCTAAAAGCGCTGGTGACGGCGCCGCTGCCGTTCTCCCCAAAAAGGTACACCACAAACCCAGTGGTGGTGGCGACCTTGAAGATCTGGGGGCAGTGGAGACGACACAGGGGAGTGACGGGTGCCTCGGTGTGGTCCCCGATAAGGAATAACCACAGGTTTGTCCCGGGGAGGATAGATGGGGGATTTCAATGTTGGCAGCGAGCAGGAATTAGGAAGCTGAAGGACCTGTTTGTAGACGGGACGTTTGCGAGTCTGGGAGCATTGGAAGAAAAATATAAGCTGCCACCAGGGAATGCTTTCCGATATATGCAAGTGAGGGTATTTACGAGGCAACATTATTCCGTGTTTTTGTTTTTTTGCCAGTTGTTGATATTTGCTTTTTGGTTTATCTCTTTTTTTCATTTGTTGTTAGTTTAATATATTATTTAGATAACGTTTAATGTATATTCCTTTATTAAGTTATAAAAACGGAAAATTTCTGTTTGAAAAATTTCAATAAAATATATTTCAAAAAAAAAATGTGGATAATTGTGAGGTTATCCATTTTGGCCAAAAAAATGGAAAGGCAAATTATTATCTGAATGGAAAGCAGATTCAAAATGTTTCTGGGCAGAGGGGTCTTAGTCTCTTTGTTCATGAATCATAGAAAGTCGGTATGCAGGTACAGCACGTAATTAAATAGGCAATTAGAATTTTAGCGTTTATTGCAAAAGGACAGGAGTATAAAGGTAGAGAAGTGTTGTTGCAGTTGTATAGGTTGTTTGTAAGATCACATCTGGAGTATTGGGCGGGATTCTCCGAGCCCTGCACCAGGCCGGAGAATCGCCGCAACCGCTCCACGCCGCCCCGCGCCGGCACGTGATTCTCCGAGGAGCAGAGAATCGGCGCCATTTGCGGCGATGCGTTTTGGGGCGGCGCCGGTCGCGGGCCACTGTCCGAGGCCGGGCCGCCGATTTCCCGGCCTTGATGGGCCAAGCGGCCGCGCGGAAACGGCAGAGTCTTGCCGACGCCGTCCACACCTGCTCGCAGCTGGGGGAACCTCTGTGCGCAGGATCGGGGGGAGGCCTGTGGGGGGGGGGGGGAGAAGGGGGGCTCCTTCACCGGGGGGGCCTCCGATGGGGTCTGGCCCACAATCGGGGCCCACCGATTGGCCGGCCGGCCTCTCCAGCCCCGGCCCTATTTTGTTTAGTGGCCGGACCCTGGACCCCCACGCCATGTTGCGTCGGGGCTGGCATGTTGAGGAAGTCCCCCACGTATGCGCGGGTTGGCGCGGTGCCCAGTTGGCACTGGGAAGGGAGGCTGGAGCGGCGTGAACTGCTCCAGTGCCGTGCTGGCCCCCTATGGGGGACAGAATCGCTAGTGCCCGCGCCTGTTTCTCGCCATCGTGAAATGCGACGGCGCTCACGACCACGCGGACACTCTGCCTCCATTTCGGAGAATCCCGCCCATTGTGTCCAGTTTTTGTCCCCTTATTTGAGGAAGGATGTGGTGGCATTGGAGACAGTTCAGAGGAGGTTCACCAGATCGATTCCGGGGATGAAAGGATTGTTGTATGAGGAGAGATTGAACCGTTTGGGCTGATACTTGCTGGAGTTTAGAATGATGAGAGGGGATCTGATCAAGGTTTCTAAAATATTAAAAGGGATTGATAAAGTAAACGTAAACCAAATGTTTCCCCTGATGGGGCAATCTAGAATGAGAGGTCACAGATATATGTTGAGAGGCAGTAGATTTAGAACTGAGATGAGGAGGAACGACTTCTCGCAGAGGGTGGTGAATTTGCGGAACTCGCTTCCCCATAGTGTGGTGGTGTCTGAATTATTAAATGGCTTCAAGAAGGAGAGAGATATATTTCTGATTTTAAAATGGTTTAAAGGGATATGGGGAACAGATAGGGAGATGGATTTGAGACCAGGAAGAGATCAGGCATGATCTGATTGAATGGCGGAGCCAGTTCAAAGGGGTTACTGCCTACTGCTGCTCCTAATTCCTATGTTCCTATGATCCTATGATGTGAGTAGTTCTGATTTTAGTTGAATGGGATGTTTTGCATCATATTAACTGATGACTTATTGGCAAATTTAGCGAGGAATTTCCCATTTTCTTTTTCCAAATGCTGGATCAGGCAAGAGAAGTGGCGGGCAGCTGTACAGCTGGCTTTTCTCGCCATATCGCCCAGAACTTAGAAGAAAAAAGCCATGGAGGCATGCCCCATGCCATTACGCTGGTAGGGCATGGTCTGAATGAGCCGGTAACATCAGCTTTCTAGAGATCAGCGGCAGGAGACGATGCCAGTTGGCGCTGCCTGGCCATGTCCCTTTCCCCCCTGCGTGCTGTACCTAGCTGTGCGCCCCCCTGGCATGGTCTCTCTGCCTGGTTCACCTTGCTCCGGACCTGTTATAAACCTCGCCGACGTGATGAGAAATCCCAGTGTGGGGGGACAATACAGCGGGGGCGGCTCGCTCATGAGATAATGATGTATTTAAATTAGGTTCCAGGCAAACCTGGGCGCAAAATCTCGGCCATAACATTGAAACAGCAACTTGCCTAATGGACACATATCAGACAGGGAGATTTAAGTGGCACCAGCACTAGAGTTGGATGCAGTTATTTCTGACTTCTTCCAGGTTTTTAAACCTTTTCTTTCTAACTGGTTTATTCTATTTAAGTATTTAACTTGAATACAAAGATCATGGTTGACCAACAACTAAGATTTTAAAATATCATACAGACGATAAACTGTGCTCTTTCAGCAGTGCCCACACAATTTACGTGAAATTAATATCAATTTCTGCTTGTGTACTGCAACAGCACAAACATTGGCTGTGTGGTTGATAGCGAGGAAACTGCCAACTGCAAGAAAATGCCAAAGGATTGGTCAGGTGGGCAGAAAATTGGCAAATGGGATTCATCCCAGTGAAGTGTGAGGTGATGGATTTGGGCAGGTTAAACAAGGCAAAGGATCCCACAATTAACAGGAAGATACTGAGAGGCGAAGTGAGGGACCCGGGAGTGAATGTCCACAGATCTCTGAAGGTAGCAGGGCAGGTCGATAAGGTGGTTAAGAAGGCATCTGGAACCCTTTCATTTATTAGCCAAGGCATAGAATATCAGAGCTGGGAGGTTGTGCTGGAATTGTATAAATTATGAGTTAGGGCACAACTTGTGTACCGTGGGCAGTTCTGGGCACCTCAGCACAAAAAGGATTTTCAAACGGCATTTGATATAGTGCCACACAAGACTTGAGCAAAATTCTAGCTCATGGAATAAAAGATTAAGCAGTCACTTCGGTAAGAAATTGGCTCAGTGACAGGTCACAGAGAGTGGTGATAAATTGTTTTTTTCAGATTGGAGGAAGGTTTATAGTGGAGGTCCCCAGGAGTCAATGTTTGGACCATTACTCTTCAGGCTGATTCTGGGGATGGCGGGACTGACGTATGAGGAGAGATTGACTAGGTTAGGATTGTTTTTGCTGGGGGTTCTCATCGAGATTTATAAAATTCTAACAGGACTATAGAGTGGATGCAGGGAGGATGTTCCCGATGGTGGATGTGTCCAGAACCAGGGCTCACAGTCTGAGGATTCGGGGTAGACCATTTAGGACAGAAATGAGGAGACATTTCTTCACCCAAAGAGTGGTGAGTCTGCAGAATTCATTGCCACAGGAAGTAGTTGAGGCTAAGACATTGAATACATTCAAGAGATGGCTAGATATGGCACTTGAGGCGAATGGGATCAAGGGTTATGGGGAGAAAGCAGGATTGTGCTATTGAGATGGACGATCAGCCATGATCGTGAAGAATGGCGGAGCAGGCTCGAAGGGCCGAATGGCCTCCACCATAGTTTTTTGCTATGGTGAGTTGGAACTGTCGATCGATGAGTCGAGCGTCATATCCCGTTCGTACGAGGGCATCTTTCAGCATCTGGAGATGACGTTCAATGCAGAGAAGTGTGAGGTGATTCATTTTGGGATGAAGAATGTGGAGAGACAGAATAAAATAAGGGGCAAAACTTTAAAGGAGGTGCAGGAACAAAGGGACCTCGGTGTATTTATACATAAGTCATTGAAGGTGGCAGGGCGTGTTGAGAGAGCAGTCAATAATGCATATGCTGTCCTAGATTTTACTGATTTGGACATTGAGTACAAGAGTAAGGATGTGGAGGGCAGCACAGTGGCCTAGTGGGTAGCACAGCTGCCTCACGGCGCTGAGGTCTCAGGTTCGATCCCGGCTCTGGTTCACTGTCCGTGTGGAGTTTGCACATTCTCCCCGTGTCTGTGTGGGTTTCGCCCCCACAACCCAAAAATGTGCAGAGTAGGTGGATTGGCCACACTAAATTGCCCTTCAATTGGAAAAAATAATTGGGTACTCTAAATGTTCTTTTAAAAAAGAAAAAAAAAGAACAAGAATGTGATGTGGAACTTGGCTGGAATTCTCCATGCCAGTGGAATTCCCCGGTCCCGTTACAGTGAATGGAGTTTTGGCTGAGCACACAATTTTCCACTCTCTCTGGTAGCGGTGGCGGACCGAACTCGGAGTGGAGAACCCCAGACCTTGTATAAGTCACCAGTTCAGTCTCAAGTGGAGACTGTGTCTAGTTCTGGACATCATGGGCGGGATCCTCCCGCAGTTGGTGGGATGGCCCGACGCCGGCGCCAAGAATGGCGCGAACCACTCCGACATTGGGCCAACCGGGAGTCGTGGAATCCTCCGCACTTCCGGGCACCAGAGGGGATGGCACCAGAGGGGATGGCGCCGCGGTAACCAGCGCCGAAGGGCTGGCGCGTGTTGGTGCATGCGCAGACCCACCGGCGTAGTTCCGCACATGCGCAGACCGGCCAGCGTGTTCCTGCGCATGCGCAGGGGGGTTCTTCTTCTGGCCATGGCGGAGCCCTACAGAGGCCGGCGCGGAAGGAAGGACGGCCCCCTCGGCACAGGCCCGCCCACAGATCGGTGGGCCCTGATCGCGGGCCAGGCCACCGTGGGGGCTCCCCCATGGCCGGCCCCCCCGCGCCCCCCCGAGGACTCACCTAGCCGGCCTACAAGCCAGGTCCCGCCATGTGCGACCATGTCCATTTCACGCCGGCATGTCTGGCCAGGAACTGACGGCCGCTCAGCCCATCAGGGCGCGGAGAATTGCCGGGGGGGCCGCTGCCAACGGCCCCTGACCAGCGTGGCGTAAACCACACCCCGCCTGAAAACCGGCGGAGAATACGGCAGTCGGTGTCAGAGCGGCAAGGGCAGGATTCACACCGTCCCCCGTCCCCCGGGGATTCTCCGACCCGGCCGGGGGGAGGGTTGTGGGGGGGGGGGGGGGGGGGGAGGGTGTTGGAGTATCACGGCCCATACTTAAATCATTTTTTTTAGAGTACTCAATTAATTTTTTCCAATTAAGGGGTAATTTAGCGCGGCAATCCACCTACCCTGCACATCTTTGGGTTGTGAGGGCAAAAACCCACGCAACCACGGGGAGAATGTGCAAACTCCACACAGACAGTGACCCAGAGCCGGGATTGAACCTGGGACCACCTGGTTAAGAGGAGACTTGATAAAGGTATTCAAAACCCTGAGGGATATGGGGATAAGGCAGGTGAGTGGGATTAGATAGAAAGTTCTTTCAGAGAGACAGATGGGCCAAATGGAGTTCTGCAGTGTAAAGATTGTGTGAATTGCACGAGAGAGGACACAGAGGAGGTTGACAAGGATGCTGCCAGGCCTGGAAAATTGCAGCTGTGACAGAAGATTGGATGGGCTGGGTAGTTCTCCTCGGAACAGAAGAGGCTGAGGAGAGATTTGATTGAGGTGTACAAATGTGTGAGGGGTGTGGATAAAGCCGATTACTTTAGCAGAGAGGCCAGTGACTATATTTAAAGACCATTCTACCTAGTCTCACTGCCCCCTGCCTTATCCCCATAACCTTGCACATTCATTCTTTTCAGAAAGCAATCCAATTCCCTTTTGAATTGGCAGAAAGATTAGAAGGGAGATGTGGAAACATTTTTATCAACCAGCAGGCCGTGGGGTTCTGGAACTCATTGCTTAAAAGCATGGTAGAGGCAGAAGGCCCTCAACTCAATGAAAAGGAGTCTGGATATGCACCTCATGTACCGTAATCTGCAGGGCTCTGGAACAGATGGGGTTAGGCTGGACATGATGGGCAGAGTGGCCTAATTTTGTTCTTTTTTGTAAACATTCTATGATTTTATGACCTAAAAATGGTACAGAGAAAGGCAGTGATAGAAAATTCTGGATCTTGTGTGTGCCAGCAGCACCTCAGTGGTAGTGGTCCAGCCTCTGATTCAGAAGCTCATGTGGTCAAGACCCATTCTAGCAATTTGCACACATAGGCCAGGATTTTCTGATCCCACCATGGCAGGACGTTCAATTGAGTTTTGTCAGGACCGGGCAATCCTGGCGATGGGCGGGGCTGGGAAACCCTGCCCATAATCTGCACTGACGCTAGACCACAAGAGACAGGAGCAGGAGAAGACCATTTAGCTTGTAGAGCCTGCTCCGCCGTTCACTATAAACCTGGCTGATCTTCGGCTTCAACACCACTATCCCACTGACTCCCCCCCCCCCCCCCCTCCCCCCCCGATTCCCTGAGAGACCAAAGATCAGTCAGTCCCAGCTTTAAATATAGTCAACGATGGGGCATTCACAACTCTCCGCATTACACTGAGGGGGTGCTGCTACATTCTTGGAGGTCTTGTCTTTCAGGTGAGACACCTGCTCTCTCAGATGGATCTGAAAGATCTCACTGCACAATTTCTTTTTTTTTTTAATTCAGAGTACCCAATTATTTTTTTCCCCCCAATTAAGGGGCAATTTAGCGTGGTCAATCCAGCTAACCAGCACATCTTTGGGTTATGGGGGTGAAACCCACGCAGACATGGGGAGAATGTGCATACTCCACACGGACAGTGACCCAGGGCCGGGATTCGAACCCGGATCCTCAGCGCCGCAGTCTCAGTGCTGACCACTGTGCCACTTGCCGCCTCTCACTGCACAATTTCAAAGATGAACAGAAGGTTTATCTTTGGTGCATCGGACACAATTTTTAGCTCAACACCGAATCAGCTTATCCGGTCATTACCATGTTGCTGTTTGTGGGAGCTTACTGAGGGCAAATCGGCTGCCACGTTTCCTACATTCAAACAGTGCATACACTTCATTGGCTATAAAGCCTTTGTCATGACTTGAGGTCACAGATGGTGCTATATAAATGTATATCTTTCTTTCTTATATATCCATTTTGTGGGATATAATGTTTGCAGGGGTTTTTATTCTGGGAAAGTTATGGTTAAGAGGAGATCTGGGGCTGGATTCTCCGGTCCCCCAGCCGCATGTTTCTCAGCGGCGCACCATTCACCGGTGAATGAATTCTCTACTCCCGCCGCTCGTCAATGCAATATCCCATTGAAGCCCCCTCACGCCATGGGTGGGGGCGTGCTGCCAATGGGAAAAGGGAATCCCAATGGCCGGAGAATTCCGTCCCAGCAGTTTTTAAAATTGTGAAGGGGTTTGATTGAGTGAGTGTGAAAAGACTGTTTCCACTTCTTTATGGATCCAGAAAAAGAGGCCACACATATCAGATAGTCACACAACTTAGATCAAACAAAAAAATGTCGTCGGATAGAGAGAGAGGTAGGAATTCTCGAAGTGGCTCCCACATGGAGTGGTCAAAGCATTGATGCATTCAAAGGGAGAGGGGTGAGCTTGTTGCATACATGAAGGATATGCGAGCAGGGTGGAGAGTGGGCAGAGCCACTTGTAGAATAGAAACACCAATATAGACCAGCTGGGCTGAATGGCCTGTTTTGTGCTGTAGACTCGTAATAAACATGTGTGGGTCTTCACAGGCGATTGAACAGAGAGTAACTTCTGCAAATCACATGGCGCTAGTTTGATCCCTTTGGAAGGATGGTACAGAACACCTAACATTTTGTATTTGTGTGTGTGGGGTGGGGAGATGTTGATTCATTAGGAGTTTGAGGGATTGCTGTATCCTGTGTCTAATTAGTATTCTGGGATATCGCAATGAGCTGTAGCTGCTTTTGAGGAGGAACATATGGAGACTATCCGAGACAGATCATTAACAATAAACAGTTTGAGAGTCTGTGAGAATGAAAACAGACAAAGAATGATTCAGAAAGGAAAACTGAAACTTAAACCATATCTCGGTAGAGGATTGGAATTCATCAAATGCTCTTATTCTAAATTAATAATCTTTTCAGGGTCACCAGTGCGAACCTGTTGCTTCCTGTGTCTGGAAACTATTCATATTATTTCTTGAAACACCAGATTCTCAATCCATGACTATCCTCGTTGACATGTGAGTCTGATTCTGTTCAAATCCCTCCCTATCCTCATCCCTCCCTATCTCCATTGCCTCCACAACCCTTCAAAATATCTATGCTCCTCTAATTTTAGCCTCTTATGGGGAAATAGGAATGTAAGAAGTTGAAGCAGAAATAGGTCATTCCCAGACCCCCCCCCCACTACCCGCTTCGAGCCTGCTCCGTCATTGGACAAAATAATTGCTGATCTGATTGGGCCCCCAACTCCATTTTTCTGCCTGACCCCATAACCTTTGTGTCCCTGGTCGATCAAATGTCTGTCTAACTCAGCCTTGAATATTTTCAATGACCCGCAGCCTCCGCTGCTCCCTGGGGACGAGAATTCCCCAGACCAATGGCCCTCTGAGAGATTACGTTCCTCCTCATCTCCGTCTTAAATAGGAGACCTCTTGTTTGTAAACTGTGCTCCCAGCTCTAGATTCTCCCACATGAGGAAATATCCTTTCTGCATCCACCCTGTCAAGTCCCCTCAGAATCTGCTATGTTTCGGTCAGGTCACCTCTCATTCTTCTAAACGCCAATGAGTATAGACCCAACATCCCAACGTTTCCTTGTAAGACAACCTCATCGTCCCAGAAGTGAACTATCTCTGAATTGACTCTGATGCCAGTAAATCCCTCAAATAAGGAGACCAAAACTGCACACAAACTCTTGGTACAGTCTCACCAACTTCCTGTATAGTTGTAATCAGATTTCCCCACTTTTATACTCCATCCCCTTGCAATAAAGATAAATGTGGTGATATGCCTGTGAATAATATTGTATATAGTTAGCAATGCGACCTCCAACCAGCTGGTGGCGTCAGACATCAGCGTCAGACATCAGTCATGTGACATCTGACTCTCGCCCATTGGTCGTAAGGCATACAACAGGATAGTTGCACATAGAATAGTTTCAGGAGAGTTCACAAAACTCAAATAGTAGCTTGATCAATAAATCATCATTCTAATTAAGCCACCGGCAGTTCTGTGTGTACCATTGCAACGGCAAGGTCACAGAACACAACAATAAACATTCCGCTTTCAATTTTGAGCCTGCGTTAGACACCAGTGTAAACAGCGACGCGGGCCCAAACTCTCGCGAGAATCGGGGATCGAGATTCTCAATGGCAAGATCTCCTTTCCCAATTTTCCTCACCCCTCATCTGTGAAATAAAGAGGTTCTTGCTCAGTAAGGTCAGGAACTTCATTTCATTGTACAGTATCTCACAGTCCACCGCATAAGGGAGGTGACCGATGCGCTATTTGTGAAGGCTCATTACGACATCAACTTTGACCAGCACAGGCTAGCCAGGATGCCAGGTTGATGGGCTTCACCTGCATAACTGGTAAGTGCAAGGTCTTATTGACTGCACGTATGTGGCTCTCTATTCCTCATGGCAGCATGGGACATCCTTCTTGAACCTCAAGAAATTTCATTCCCTCAATGTGCAGAACGTCTGCAACAGTGTGATGTGCGTTCTGCGGGTGAGTTACCTGTTCCTTAGCGAGTACTCCCTCAGGAGATGGCTAATGACGACAGTGCAGAGGCCACTAACACCCATGGAGACTAATCACAACGAGGCTTATGCTTCAACACGTGTGCTTGTGGAGCAGATGATGGGCTTGCTAAAGATGTTGTTCCAATGCCTGGACCAGTCAGGGGGAGCCCCCCCCAGTATAACCCCCTTCATCATCGTTTGCTATGCTCTTCACATACTGTCATTTCAATGGGGCGAGGAGCTGGATGAGGAGGAAATGGACAACTGCCTCATCTCTCAGATGAGAAGAAAGTTGAGAAGGGTAGCGAGGGGCACTCCCGGAGGAGGCGAAGGAAGGACTTCGGACAACGGCCAGGGCCCGGAAAGAGCGCAGGGCTCAAGACACCATGAATGCCTCTCGCTTTGGGGAGGACCAGAAGATGGGTGGGCAAATATTTCCCCCAAGGGGTCTGAGACCTTCTTACTTGTGTGCTGCCAGCAGAAGGTCCCCTTGCTGATTGCTCCTTTCATGGGCAGGGTATGGAAGCCCAGTGACCAGACGATGCAGGAGAATGATAATGACTTGCAGTGAGGACAGAGCTCCTCATATCTCCTGTAAATGTCTGACTCCTGCCTGACAAAAACCTGAGCACGACCTGCCACTGAACAGGGTGATCTAGGGGCGATTAGACGCTGAATGGTACATCTTAGCTGCTATTGACTCCTCCAAGGTGGGTCTAACCTTTGGTGCGGGTGGACAGACTCGCATAAACTCCCGCTGATGGCTTCCACATGCTGAGAGAATGCTTCGACAGATAAAAGTCCTGACCGTTGGCCTCAGTTGGCGGTAGTAGGTGGGGAGGGGGGGTCTGCTGAATGGCTGCGTCATCACAATGGGAAGAGACATTCATTGAACATAGAACATAGAACATTACAGCGCAGTACAGGCCCTTCGGCCCTCGATGTTGCGCCGACCTGTGAAACCACTCTAAAGCCCATCTACACTATTCCCTTATCGTCCATATGTCTAGCCAATGACCATTTGAATACCCTTAGTGTTGGCGAGTCCACTACTGTTGCAGGCAGGGCATTCCACACCCTCACTACTCTTTGAGTAAAGAACCTACCTCTGACATCTGTCCTATATCTATCTCCCCTCAATTTAAAGCTATGTCCCCTCGTGCTAGACATCACCATCCGAGGAAAAAGGCTCTCACTGTCCACCCTATCCAATCCTCTGATCATCTTGTATGCCTCAATTAAGTCACCTCTTAACCTTCTTCTCTCTAACGAAAACAGCCTCAAGTCCTTCAGCCTTTCCTCATAAGATCTTCCCTCCATACCAGGCAACATTCTGGTAAATCTCCTCTGCACCCTTTCCAATGCTTCCACATTCTTCCTATAATGCGGTGACCAGAATTGCACGCAATACTCCAAATGCGGCCGCACCAGAGTTTTGTACAGCTGCAACATGACCTCATGGCTCCGAAACTCAATCTCTCTACCAATAAAAGCTAACACACCGTACGCCTTCTTAACAACCCTCTCAACCTGAGTGGCAACTTTCAGGGATCTATGTACATAGACACCGAGATCTCTCTGCTCATCCACACTGCCAAGAATCTTACCATTAGCCCAGTACTCTGTCATCCTGTTATTCCTTCCAAAATGAATCACCTCACACTTTTCTGCATTAAACTCCATTTGCCACCTCTCAGCCCAGCGCTGCAGCTTACCTATGTCCCTCTGTAACTCGTAACATCCTTCCGCACTGCCCACAACTCCACCGACTTTAGTGTCATCTGCAAATTTACTCACCCATCCTTCTACGCCCTCCTCCAGGTCATTTATAAAAATGACAAACAGCAGTGGTCCCAAAACAGATCCTTGTGGTACACCACTAGTAACTGGACTCCAGTCTGAACACTTCCCATCAACCACCACCCTTTGTCTTCTTCCAGCTAGCCAATTTCTGATCCAAACTGCTAAATCTCCCTGAATCCCATGCTTCCGTATTTTCTGCAGTAGCCTACCGTGGGGAACCTTATCAAACACTTTACTGAAATCCATATACACCACATCAACTGCTTTACCCTCATCCACCTGTTTAGTCACCTTCCACCTATTTGGTCACCTTGAGCTGCCATATTCTCCGAGAAGGTTGTGGATGCACCGGCGTTATGCTTCCAGTCAAAACATGGGGGTTGGCTTTGCATGCCGCAATGAAACAAGAGTGGGGAGGCACTTTTAGGGTGTGTAACTGAATTTTAAAAGATTAAAAAATTTAATTTTAAAATGCTGCTAACATTGGTGATTAATCTCATGCTTAACTCACCTATACCCACGCTGTGACTATAATCTATTAACCTTCCCAACCCCAATAGTGCATCAAGGTGTATCCCGAGGATCCACAGCTGAGGATGAGGCAGCCTGTTGACTGCCATGCTCTGTTTCCTAAGATGACCTTGGCGGGCATCTCCAGGAGTGCTGGGACCTCAAGGTTCCGGGCCTGCTTTCGGGCAGCATGGGTGTTGTGGTGTTACTCTCCTCGGTGTGCAAGGCTGGAGGTGTGTCAGTCACAGCAAGGAGGGGGGAGTCAGATGGGCTGGACATCCCCAGGGTCGCCTGGGTGGAAGGCCACAGACTATGTACCAATGATCTTCCTCCTTGTGCATGCCCGGTGGCCGTGGACTCCTCTATGGGATGGAGGGGCAGCTGGATTGAGATCCAGAAGCCCCGCTGTCCTCCTGCGCCGACACTCGTGGATTCCCACTACCACCTCCACCATGCAGTTGAAGCCCTCCACCATGGAACTCATACCCCCAGCCTTGAAGTGCATGACCTGAACCATGGAGTGGACATCTCCCGCCATGGAGTCCACTGATCTCTACTTGATGCAGTGGCATCAAGATCTCCACTGCGGACATCCCCCTCGCAGTGTTGCCCGGGTTGCCTCGGAGTGACGGCACCATTTCCTCGGATAAAAGGCGATGGGATTCCTCAAGTTGGCTTTGTAGTTCAAGGGCTGACATCCCTTACTGATGCTCGCGATTCTGCCTATGTAGTTCCAGCAGCTTTGGACAACCGGACCCAGGGGCACGACATCTGACCAGGGCTCAGCAGAGTTCTGAGCTCTGGGATCCCTCAGTGTTCAGATTCCGTGGGACTTCCGTGCCTCCGACTGCTGTGGATCGTCCGGTGTGGAGTGCTCACTCGTGAGTGACCCAGAGGCCTGACTACTAGTTATTCCCACCGAGGTGTGAGTATTTACGCTGGTGGAGGGTGGGGGTGACAGCTGTGCTGCCTCTTCGATACGCGTCTCCGAGATGTTTCCCTCAGAACTGCTCGAGTCCGTTGTTTCCAGAGGGCGATAGGATGGTCCCGGCTGGTCGACTGATTGACCTGCCAGGGAAGGGAGATGGCATTAGTGCATAACAGGGGCATAAAATCCCGCTGCCGGTCAACGGGTGGGCTGCCTCCCGCTGCCAAGAAGCTCCGTTGGGGGCCCAGAGAATCGCGCCAATATTCTTTAATTCTGCAAATATCCAATTAGGACCATTGAGCCATAACAACTGAATACATCGAACTCTGTCTTTATTCAGCAGTAAGAAGTCTTACAACACCAGGTTAAAGTCCAACAGATTTGTTTCGAATCACCAGCTTTCGGAGCGCAGCTCCTTCCTCAGGTGAATGCAGAGTTGGGTTCCAGAAACACATATATAGACAAAGTCAATGATGCAAGATGTAATTTTGAATGCGAGTCTTTGCAGGTAATTAAGTCTTTACAGGTTCTGATGGAGCGACCGGAGAGAGGGATAATCACAGTTTTTAAAAAATAAAAATTTAGAGTACCCAATGAATTGTTTCCAATTAAGGAGCAATTTAGCATGGACAATCCACCTACCCTGCACATCTTTGGGTTGTGGGGGTGAGACCCATGCAAACACGGGAGAATGTGCAAACTCCACACGGACAGTGACCCAGAGCCGGGTTCAAACCTGGGACCTCGGCGCCATGAGGCAACAATGCTAACCTCTGCAGCTCCATGCTGCCTAATCACAGGTTAAAGAGGTGTGAATTGTCTCAAGCCAGAACAGTTGGTAGGACTTTGCAAGCCCAGGCCAGATTGTGGAGGCTCGTTGGTCTAGGGATAAGATTCTCACTTCGGGTATTGTACACCGCAAATTTGTGAGAGGTCCTGGGTTCAAATTCCGGACAAGCCCTTTGATGTTGTTTCTTACTTTAACCTGGTGTTGTAAGACATCTTACTGTGCCATCCCAGTCCAATGCTGGCATCTCCACTTTATTCAGTAGGATAGTACAATTTCTACAAGCCATTTGGGGATCAGGTCCTGCCATTCGTCCCTTGCTCGACGAAAACAAAAGCAATGGACTCACTGATAAATCCCTCCTGCATTCCAGCCACTCACACCATCAATAGCATGAATCAGTTGATAATAAAGCGAAAGATTGTAAACTATATGCCACTCACTCCACTCAGGATACAGACTCCTGCAACATGGAGACTTCCAAACAAATGTTTTTTTGCTGAATATTATTGATTGTTTTACAAATGCTATATATATCCAAAAATAAAGCTGATACTCGGAAGAAATTCAGAATAATGGCATACAGCCAGAAATGTGATTTAAATACAAGTTCCTTTTGGTTTTTATCTCTTTTGCTCTCCTCTCTCATGGGTCAGCTTAGTTCAGTCAACAGTACCCCCAGCCCCTGAGTCAGAATATTTGGTCCATATTATTGTGGCCCAGGTTATCAACCAATACAACATCTGTTTCAAGGTGTTTCTGAAACTATTAAGACAGGTTGGAAATTTACGGATATTTCTGCCAGATATACGTTGCCTGTCTAATGAAAAAGGACAAAAACTAAGCACGTTTTAAAAACAGGCATTAGACCCTTTTGCATAAGTCTAGAATTTGTGGAATGCTTTTGAAGAAAGGGACTGTTTGGCCCATCGGATTTGTGCCAGCTCATTCAAAATGAAAACCAATCAGTATTCTTTCACTCTCCCTACGGGCGGGATTCTTCCTTTTGGGGACTAAGTCCCCTCGCCCGCCGGAAAACGGGCGAGAATCACTTCGGACTTTTTCCTCGAACTCCGCTTTTCAGGGGGCTTGCAGGACCCCGGCGTGTGTCCAGCCGCCCTGGCTGCCGGCGGGGCCCTGCTGTCCAGACCGCACGTGGTACCAGATGTAAGCCACGCCGGTGGGAGTTCGACCAGTCAACCGCGGAGAATCGCACGGGGGCCTGTTCCAATGGCCCCCGGCCAGCGCCGCGTCGACCCCCCGCGCGCGACTGGTGGGGCCGCGGAGAACCGCAGAAGCCCCGTCGTGCCGGATTTCCGGCGGGAATGGCTATTTTCCGCCCCCCACACCGGGCGTGATTCCGGCGCGGAGGGTCGGAGAATCCCGTCCTATATCTCTGCAATTTGCTTTGCCTCAGTTATTCATCCAATCCCCTTTTGAAGGTTACTGCTTTATCTATACCCACCACCCTATCAGGCAGCGCATTCCAAATCCTAACCAATCGGGGCATGCAAACGATTTTCCTCATGCCGCCTTGAGTTCCTTTGCCTGTCACCCTAAATCTCAAAGGTTTCTCTTCATTTATGCTATCAAAACCCTTCACGACTTTAAACACTTCTATCGGATCTCCCCTGAGCCTTCTCTGCTTCAAAGAGAATAATCCTTCTTTCTCCAGTATATTGCCATCCCTGAAACTGTGCTAGTAAATCTCAGCTGTACCCTCTCTGAAACCTTCAACCCGTTTCTTCGTCACGGGTACTACCGGCGTGACCCAATCACTTACATTAATTGGTTTGCCGGCCCCTGTCTTGACCAGCCTCTCCAATTCCGCTTCAGCCTGATAGCATACGGCACTGACCTTTAAGCATCTTGTTGAATTTCGTCTTTAATCTTTACCTTTACTGAGATCTCCTCCGTGCTTCCCACCTCTGCATTAAAGAGTATGGCATGTTTCTTTAAAATCTTCGGTAGACCTGCTTTAGACTCCGACGTGAGATTAACCTCAGCCCAGTTTAGCTTGATTCTCTCCAGCCAGTTTCTCCTCATTAAGGCTGGGTAGTTACCTTTAACAACATGCAAGGTCAAGTCTGTGATCTGTCCGTTTAGCTGCATACTTACATTGATAAAGCCCCTCAATAGAACCACTTCCCAGTATAGGGTTTTAGTATTGCCTTTGTGGTTCTTCGGTGAAATATCATAGTTTCTCTTGGTAAACAGTTTCTGGTCCCAACGAAACTGCTACTCCAGTGCCCAACCCCATTTTCACCGGTTGTCCATCCAGTAAAGGAGTAGTGGTTTGTTGTACTTGCAATGGCCAGTACTTTAACAACAGTTCGTCATCTGACTATGACTCTGTTCCTTTTTCGCACCATTTTTGTATCACCCGGATCTTTTTTCCTCCATTCGGTTTTACATTTGATAAACTTGGTACTTGCTTTTCACAGTTCTTGTTTGGATCTTGTGGTTTCTTTTCCAACACACACGTTTGATGTGCCCCTTTTTAACACTATTCCTACATTTTGCGTCTCTGCACCAGCAGTCTGCTGCTGCATGCCCAGTGTTTGCAAATCGGTGGCAATTTCGAACCTGTGTCTGTGTTCGGGTCTCAGCCGACATTTTATGGATTTTCATATTCAAACTTAATTATTGGGCTTCCTTAGTTGCTAATTCCTTATAGATCATGACTTCTCAACCCTTCTTTAGGTTTAAGTTGCTTTCTGTTAACGGTCTTTTTTGGATGGCTTCACTTCTGAACCCACACACTAGTCTGTCTCTAATGGTGTCGTTCAAGACATCTCCAAATCCACAGTATTCAGTTAATTTCTTCAAAGTAGCTCCAGACTGTGTGATTGACTCACCTTCTTGTTGGTTACATCTATGGAACCAGAACCCTCGGCGATGACCAAAAGTTTAGGTGAGAGGTAAGTGGCCCTGCAATATTGCCACAACCTCATCATAGATTTTCGAACCTGTTTTTTCTGGCTGCACCAGACTCCCTAGGAGGTTGAATGTTTCCCCCCACCATTGTAAGCAGGAAAGTTGGGATTGCTATATCTGCCACAATTTTATTCGCTTGGAGAAAATAATCAAATCTTTCAGTATTTGAGCTCCACTGCTCGGTGTTCTCATTGTAAGGTCCCATGGCGCCACAATCTCCTACCATTGTTATTATGGAAAGGGATTGCGTAAGTACGATGCGCCACAGGGTTTTCAGCAATACCTTGCTTCATTTTTTCAAACAAGGTATCCCTGAACTTAACCTATTTCATTATGAGTTTTGTAACACTCCCAGCTCTAAACTATTGTTGCAGAGTACTTGCTACTCTCAGTGCTCCCTGTACTGTTCCAGGTCTTTCCGGGCAGGGCACATGGCAAGCTTCTTTTAATTGTTGTTTCCTCCGCAATCCACATTTAAATTTTGGTTCTTTCAAGGCTGCTCTCGATATTTGGCATCCCTCCATCATCAGCTTTTGTGTAGCAAAGTTTTTAGCTTCTTAGTGCTTTTCAGATGCCTGCACATAGATCGACAATTTTTCTGTATTTTTTTGTTACGTCACCGAGAGTCTGAACGTGGTTCCAACCTCCGTGTCGCCAGCTTTCTTTGTAATAGCTTTAAAGGATAGGCTTGCAGGCCATGAAGTTTCAAACAAACAAGAGCTCATAGAATCATAGAATTTACAGTGCAGAGGAAGGCCATTCAGCCCATTGAGTCTGCACCGGCCCTTGGAAAGAGCACCCTACTCAAGCCCACGTCTCCATCCTATCCCCGTAACCCAGTAACCCCACTTAATCTTTATTGGAAAGATGTTTACTTCATAGACTGTAAAGATAGACTGCCCGTTTCCTCCCCACAAACGGCTGAGGAGTTCATCAATAAGTCAAAGGGCAGCACGGTAGCATGGTGGTTAGCACAATTGCTTCACAGCTCCAGGGTCCCAGGTTCGATTCCCGGCTTGGGTCACTGTCTGTGCGGAGTCTGCACGTTCTCCCCGTGTGTGTGTGGGTTTCCTCCGGGTGCTCCGGTTTCCTCCCACAGTCCAAAGATGTGCAGGTTAGGTGGATTGGCCATGCCAAATTGCCCTTAGTGTCCAAAATTGCCCTTAGTGTTGGGTGGAGTTACTGGGTTATGGAGATAGGGTGGAGGTGTGGGCTTGGGTAGGGTGCTCTTTCCAAGAGCCGGTGCAGACTCGATGGCCTCCTTCTGCACTGTAAATTCTATGATTCTATGATTCACGTCATCATACTCTTAAAGTGGCATTGTTCCAAGTCGGAGCAAACATGAATATACAACACTGGTAATATTACTTGATTCATATTCCAGAGGTCCAGGTAAAAGATTTGGGGATATGGGTTCAAATCCCACCACGACAGCCAGTATAAAAAGTTTGCTTCAGTAATCTTGACCATAAAACTATCATTGATTGGCATAAAAATATATTTGCTTCACTAGTGCTGCTCTGGCCTACATGTGGTTCCAGATCCAAAGCAATGCGGTTGACTCCTAACTGCCCTCTGAAGTGACCTTGTAAGCCAGTCAGTTCATGGGCAATTAGGGATGGGTAATAAAAGCTGGCCTTGCCAGTGACACTCGCATCCCAGGAAAGGAAATCATT
Organism: Scyliorhinus torazame; assembly: GCF_047496885.1. Lineage (NCBI taxonomy): Eukaryota > Metazoa > Chordata > Chondrichthyes > Carcharhiniformes > Scyliorhinidae > Scyliorhinus > Scyliorhinus torazame. Next base: position 61,038,005 of record NC_092718.1, on the reverse strand, counting down.
TCAGGGAAAGAGGCTCTTTGGTCTGGCCTGAAACTTGTTGGCCTTCCAGTGCAGAGTTGTACATGACTGAGCGTTGCAGACTGGCACATCCCAAAGCCCAGAACAACGTACTGGGAGCACACTAAAATTTGGTCTGGCTGCTACAAAGATGCAATGGGGAAAGGTCAGTGAATAAGGTCTTCCCGTGTGGAATTTATTAATTCTCCCCGTGTTTGCGTGGGGTTTGTCCCCCAACCCAAAGATGTGCAGGGTAGGTGGATTGGCCATGCTAAATTGCCCCTTAATTGGGGGAAAAAATGAATTGGGCACTTTAAATTTATTAAAAAAACAATGCAGGATCAATTCCCGTACCAGATGAGGCTATTCACAAAGGCCCCGCCTTCTCAACCTTGCCCCTCGCCTGAGGTGTGGTGGTTCTCAGGTTAAATCACCACCAGCCAGCTCGCCCCCTCAAAGGGGAAAGCAGCCTATGGTCATCTGGGTGTAGAAACCAACTATTTTCTAATACACCTGATAGGTAAAAGATGGCTATTTAGTGTAAAATATTAAGCCCCAGTATTAAATACCCATTTTAAATTCACTCATAACCTCAGGTCATCTCAAAATATATAGCTTCAATAGAGACACAAAACAGCATGGCACAGCATAATTCACTTTTACTGAGCTCCATTGTTCTAGCAAATACATTTGCAAGACAGTGTGACATTAAAACACAAGCCGTACCAGATATCAATCCAAGGACAGGGCAGGCACCATAGCAACATTAAGGTGCTATTGTCTACACCGTGGCTTAACAGCTAAGTCAGCAGAAGTTCAGTTTAAACTGGTCGTGATAACAGCACAGAATTGCATTCCATAGCATGCACAAGTATTCAGACATGAAACATTTAAAGCTAATGTTGCACATTAAAGATTGACAGCTAACCGTCAAATCAAATTCATTTGATTCTAACCCAAACCAATTAGGATGACTTGGAGGTGTAGATAGATGGCTAAAGACTGATATGATTTCCTATAACCGTGAAGGTCTGTACGGCTATCTTTATCTGGATCATTCTATACTTTGATCTAAACTATTCGCTATCTCTATTTTTCACTTTTCAACTCTAACTCTTGAAGTAAATGCAAGCTGTTGTGCTGTGAGCAAGAAACCATTTCTGTATTATTTTTAAAGTTAAATTGTGTATAAGTTGCTTCTCTTTAAGTCCTTTTTGCTAGCCGGACTTATTAGAGAATAAGATTTAAGTGACTCTCAATTGTAATCAAATAGCGGCAATAAACGATTCTTGTTTGCATCCGAGAAGTTTTAACTCAAATTTCAACTGAGTTTTAGTGTCGCAAGTTCCTCACTAATTTCGCATGGTAGATCTCTTACAACTGGGACTACGGCAACTTTACTATATTGTAAGAAGCTGACCTCAATTGCACTTTATTGTTGAATTTGAACTGTTATGTAATGTGTCATAATGTGCACCCATGCACACCATGAGGTGAAAGCAGACAGTGACAGACACCCAGGTGAGCCAATCAACATACAGAACAGAACACGACCAATCACCAGACAGAACACCAGAGGGGGGCTTCCAACTATAAAACACACGAGGCATCAGCACTCTGCCTCTTTCCACTGGTGACAACTGTAGTGACAGTCAGGGTGTACAAATCATTCAACACCTTCTACACGTGGATCTGAGTTAGCCTGGTCTAGATAGTTAATGTTAGTTTACTTAGAGTAGTAGAGAGTCAACCCACAGGCAGCTGTGTGCTTCGTTACTGAAATTCAATAAATCTTATTGAACCAACGCCTACGTTTGGTGTCTGCTTGATCATTTAACTGCATCGTGTTGCAGTCCGTGTTACCCCAGGGTGAATAACACAACATAATGTACTTTTACAGGCTTTATGAATAAAATATATTTCTGGAAATGAAAATGATTCAATTTCATTGTTGCAAAAACGTGATTAGATTTAAAACTATCAGTAGCTGAGTCTTTCCTCATGGGTTCATACACGTGAGGGAGCAACCACTGGCGATTGCTGTAGATTCCTCAGGGCAACTGTTGATGCTTAACAGTTCTGCCCCAGTGGCCTGTTTACCAAAACTGCTTTTGCCCATTTTAGCTGAGGTGTGGCTCACTTCCTCAACAGATACAGAACTGAGCTGCAGTCTGCTTTGCATCCTGCCCGATCGGAGCATGCTCAAACCCTGCAGGCATCAGGTTTTTTAATTTTAAAAGATTATTTTTTGCTTAAAAATAAATTTAGAAGATGAAACTGAACTGCAGACAGCCTGCCAAAACAATCCAGCCTCTTTGTATCAACTGCATATTCTCAACACAGATAGTTCCTTCAACTGAACAAAATGGTTTCAGTTTAAATAACCTTTGTCAAGAGAATAGTAACATTATGCAGAGTAATGCCATAAATATCACAAAATATTGAAGGGCAGGGATGTGTCCCAGAGAAGCCCCTAGCCTCTGAAACAGGCTTTTAGTCGCCAAAATTACTTTATGTTCACACTTTAGGCTGATACTCCAGTGTAGGACTGAGGGAGAGCTGCACTGTCAGAGATGCCAATGGCCAATATCTACCCCTCAATCCAGATCACGACAAACAGATCATCTGATCATTATCACATTGTTGTTTGTGGGATCCTGTTGTGTACAGGTTAGCTGACCCTTTGCCTACATTATCATAGATTATCATAGAATTTACAGTGCAGAAGGAGGCCATTCGGCCCATCTAGTCTGCACCGGCTCTTGGAAAGAGCATCCTACCCAAGGTCAACACCTCCACCCTATTCCCATAACCCAGTAACCCCACCCAACACTAAGGGCAATTTTGGACACTAAGGGCAACTTATCATGGCCAACCCACCTAACCTGCACATCTTTGGACTGTGGGAGGAAACCGGAGCACCCGGAGGAAACCCACGCACACACGGGGAGGATGTGCAGACTCCACACAGACAGTGACCCAAGCCGGAATTGAACCTGGGACTCTGGAGCTGTGAAGCAATTGTGCTAACCACCATGCTACCGTGCTGCCCCGCGAGCAATTACAATCGTGACTACATGTCAAAGGCACTTAATTGACTGTATAGGGTTTTGGAACATCCTGAGGTTGGGTAAAGATGTGCAGGTTCGGTGGACTGGCCATGATCAATACGTGGGGTTATGGGGTTAGGGAATTGGAGTGGGTCCAGGTAGAGTGCTCTTTTGGAGGGCCAGTACACTTTGGATGGGCTGAATTACCTCCTTCTGTACTGTAGGGATTCTATGGATTCTAAGGCATGATAGGAATGGGCGTTTTTCTTAATACCTCAGTTTCTCCAGCTCATACATAAGTTGAAATGAATGATTTAGTTTTGTGCAATATCTAAATGGATAGAGTAGAGAGCATCAGCTAATAAGTATTTACAATGCAGCTGGTTAAAGATGATTTATCTCCCTCTAATTTTCATAGATCTAACAACAACCTTCCTTGATATAATGGTCTGTAACAAAGCAAAATGCCCCAATATACTCCACAGAGGATCGATCAAAAAAGTACAGCTGGATTCTCCCTTCCTGAGACTGTGTTAATGCCTAGGGAGGATTGGTGGAGTTCTACGACAGCAAAATTGGCTCTGCGCCTGGACCAATTCACCGTTCGTTGAGGGGCTAGCACCGGCGCCACGTGGAACATGATTGATTCCAATGGAAAGTGGTGTCGAATTCGCCGGGATCGGGATTGGCACTCAAGAGGCTGACAAGCTGCAGCCACATATGAGCACTCCACTCTCTACACACTCATTCCAGACAACACAATGGCACTGGTTGTGCTGAAGCATGCCTATCCCATTGATGAGTCGACTGGGGCCAGAGGGTACCTAGGAGGGGTGGCTTGTGGGAGCCCCCATACGGCCCGTGGCCCTAAGTTCACAGTGGGCAGCCAGTGGCATGCACATCCACATGGCTGCCTGGCAGGCTGCAGCAGTGGTGGTCCATGCCCGTCCACCCCAACCCCACAGTTCACCTCCAGGCCACCCCACAATACTCTTTGCAGCCACCTGGCCAGCAACACAACTGTCAGCACACTAAACGCTGCTTCATATTGTCAGCCTCACAATGGGATTCCTGACCTGAACGAATCAGACACCTGGGAATTCGGGACTCAGGTGGAACGTACGTGGGCAGCGTGCTGGCCCATTACCATACCATGTATCGCGCCTCACTGGCGCTGCCAGTGGCAACGCGGATATGTGCCAATTCTCTGCTGGCTCCAGCTTAGTATGTGTAACAGAGAATTGCGCCCAGCACCGTTCCCAATGACTAGATACCCCAGCCAATGAATTACTTTATTTTGGAAGTGTAATCGCTGTTGCAGGAACGGATATTAGATATTAGAAAAACTATTATATAACTATAATTTTCCATATCTCCCAATAACCCTCTTTCATTTTGACTTCATTTATTATAGGGTGGAATCCTCCCACCCAGGAGCTGAATCCGGTGGTGGGGACGGGGTTGGGGAGTGTTACCCGCTCTGGAGGCTGACGGGGAACCACACTATATCTTGTGTCCTTAACCTCATTAATTATGCATTCGGAGTTTAGCACCATATTTCTATGCGGGGCGGTCTCGGTTGCATGTGTCCTGCTATCATATCTGTGTGCCATACTTATAAAGCGCCCAGTGTGGTACCCTCAATAACGACGCTTAGAGTGTAAACAGTAAAGAAGGCTTTAATAAACTAAGAACTAGGCTAGAGCCGAGATGTGTGCTAACTGCTGTACTGCCCACAAGGCTGCCCCTTATATACGGCTCATAGATAGGTGGAGCCGGAGGCGGAGTTCCCCAGGGTTCCAAGCTCGGTCTTAAAGGGGGCATCAACTTACATGATGACAAGGGTACAGTGTTACAGTAACCGTTCATCACATTCACCCCCTGTTTAAAAAAGAGTCCGGCGGGGATGAATTGCCATCATTGGTCCACCCGTCTCGGTGGCCGGATCGTCCTCATCGACCTCCTCAGTTCGGACGGTGGTGCGGCTGCCGGTGGTGCGGCGGACACGGACGTCCTGGTTGAGGGTACATCCGGGAGCACGGCGGTCAGAGCTTCAGTCTGGGTCAGGGCAGGGGACCCAGGGCGCAGGGAGAATAGGCAGGGCTGAGGGTAGCGGTGCCGGCGCTGGCGGGGTGTGTAAAGGGGGGGCGCGCGGTAGGTGCTCACCAATGGGGGGTGGTGCTGGGAGGGGGTGTGTTGTAGGGGGTGCTAGGTCCTACAGGGGAGCGGCGCGGGAAGGGGCGTCTGTAGTGGGGAATCCAGCGGGTGCCAGATCCCGGAGAGAAACTGTATCTTGCCTGCCGTCAGGGTACTCAACGTAGGCGTAACTGGGGTTGGCGTGGAGTAATCGGACCTTTTCGACCAGGGGGCCGTTTTATGGCTCCTCGCGTGCCTCCGGAGCCGTCAGGCAAGGTGGAAGCGAGACCCCGGAGGTAGACTTCCTGGGGAAGAAAAACAATCGGTTGTGCGGGGTCTCATTCGTGGCCGTGCAGAGGTGCGACCTAATGGACTGGAGGGCATCGGGCAGGACCTCCTGCCAGCGGGTAGTTGGGAGACTTCTCGACCGTAGGGTCAGAAGGACAGCCTTCCACACTGTCGAGTTCTCCCTCTCCAGTTGCCCGTTTCCCCGCGGGTTATAACTGGTCATTCTGCTCGAGGCAATGCCTTTGCTGAGCAGATACTGACACAGTTCATCGCTCATGAACGATGTACCCCGGTCGCTGTGGATATAAGCGGGGAACAGAGTGAAGATGCTGTGCAGTGCCTTAATCACGGTGGCTGAGGTCATGTCGGGGCAGGGAATGGCGAATGGGAAACGGGAGAACTCATCGATAACGGTGAGGAAATAGGCATTACGATTGGTGGATGGGAGGGGCCCCTTGAAGTCCGCGCTCAGTCGCTCAAAGGGCCCCGAGGCCTTCACGAGACGAACCTTGTCTGGCCGGTAGAAGTGCGGTTTGCACTCCGCACAGATCTGGCAGGCCCTGATCATAGCCTTGACCTCCTTGGTTGAGTAAGGTAGGTTGGAGGACTTGATAAAATGGACGAGCCGGGTAACCCCCGGGTGGCAGAGGTCATTGTGGATGGCTTGCAGGCAGTCGTCCTGTGCGTTGGTGCATGTGCCACGGGACAGGGCATCTGGGGGCTCGTTGAACTCCCCTGGACGATACTTGATATCGTACGTGTAGGTGGAGAGTTCGATCCTCCACCTCAAAATTTTATCATTTTTTATTTTGCCCCGTTGCATGTTATCGAACATATAGGCAACTGACCGTTGGTCGGTGACAAGGGTGAACCTCCTACCGGCTAGGTAGTGCCTCCAGCGTCGCACAGCCTCCACAATGGCTTGTGCCTCCTTCTCGGCTGCACAGTGTCGAACCTCGGAGGCGGTGAGGGTCCGGGAGAAGAACGCTACTGGTCTGCCTGCCTGATTGAGGGTAGCAGCCAGGGCGATGTCTGATGCATCGCTCTCTACCTGGAAGAGGATAGTTTTGTCCACCACGCGTATAGCGGCCTTGACGATATCGGTCTTGATGCGGTTGAAGGCCAATTGAGCCTCAGCCGAGAGGGGAAAAGTGGTGGTCTTTAGGAGTGGGCGGGTTTTGTCCACATACTTGGGGACCCACTGGGCGTAGTAGGAGAAGAGCCCCAAGCACCGTTTGAGGGCCTTGAGGCTGCGGGGGAGGGGGAGTTCTGGCTATAATCCACGACCATCCGTTTCTTATCCCCGGACCGGACTACCACCACTTGTGCTCTCCAAGGGCTGTTGCTAGCCTCAATGACCCCCTCTCCCAGTAAACGCTGGACCTCTGACTTGATAAAAGTCATATCGTGGGCACTGTAGCGCCGGCTTCTGATGGCAACGGGCTTACAGTCGGGAGTGAGGTTCGCGAATAGCGAGGCGGTTGCGACTTTCAGTGTCGCAAGGCAGCATACCGTGAGGCGGGGGCAAGGGTCCGCCGAACTTCAGTGTCAGGCTTCGGTGGCTGCACTGGAAATCCAGTCCGAGCAGCGGGGGGGCACAGAGGTGGGGAAGGATATAAAATTTGAAACGGGTGTACTTGGTGCCCTGGATCGAGAGATCCGCGATACAGTACCCCTTGATTTGTACCGAGTGGGACCCGGATGCGAGGGCTATGGTTTGGGACGCGGGATGGGTGCGCAGGGAGCAGCGCCTCACTGTTTCAGGATGGATAAAGCTCTCCGTGCTCCCGGAGTCAAAGAGGCATGCAGCGTCGTGCCCGTTGATCTGGACCTGCATCATAGAGTTCTGCAGGGGTTTTGGCTGAGTTTGGTCGAGGGTGATCGCTCCCACTCGCGGGTAGTCTGAGTCCTCATCCGAGTCGGACTCATAAAATGGCCGCCGCAGGCTGCGCATGTCGGGTCGAGAAGATGGCCGCCGACAAGATGGCCGCTCCATGATTCACACGAGGCTGATGACGCATCAGAAGGGGGCGTGTCGGGTCGGTGCGCAGCCTCATTGCGAGGCCTGCGGGCCTGAGAGCCTGATTTTCGGGCCGGCTATTCTTTGTTCTTCTGGCCCCTGGGTCTAGCCCCTTCTTCTGCCGACAGGTAGAGAGCAGATGCCTGGCTTGCGGAGTAGCTCGACCGCCTCTTCATAAGTCGTTGCCTTTTCGAGCGTGGCAGAGATTCTGTGACTCACCCGGGAGTGGAGTAGGCGCAGCTTGCGTGGCTCCAGGATGGGAGTCTCTGAGGAGTCCAGGTAAGCCTCGAAGCATCGGAGCCAGTATTAAAACATTTCCTTTGCCTCCGGTGTCCGTGCTTCCAGGTTTAGCTTCTCTGGTCTTAGGCCTGCGTCCATCCTGAAGTAGTTTAGTTTATTAAATTGTGGTACCCTCAATAACGACGTTTAGAGTGTAAACAGTAAAGAAGGCTTTAATAAACTAAGAACTAGGCTAGAGCCGAGACGTGTGCTAAGTGCTGTACTGCCCACAAGGCGGCCCCTTATATACGGCTCACAGATGGGTGGAGCCGGAGGCGGAGTTCCCCAGGGTTCCAAGCCTGGTCTTAAAGGGGACATCACCTTACATGATGACAAGGGTGCAGTGTTACAGTAACCGTTCATCACACCCAGTATCACTGACCCCCCCCCCCCCCCCCCCCCGTTGAAGAGAGAAGATGGACCACCTGAAGAAAAAAGATAAATCTTGAGGAACACAATGCCCAGATCTTTCTATTTTTATTGCCCAGAGCATTAGCCCGGGCCTCTGAATTGCCAATCCAGTGATGGTAACACCGCATCTTCATCTCTCCAAGTGAGATCACAGGTGAAATATGGGTACATAGAAACACAGGAACAGGAGGAGGCCATTCAACCCCTCGGGCCTGTCCCACCATTCATTGAGATTATGGCTGATCTGTAGCCTAACTCCATACCTAGACTTGGCCCTTCATTGAAGTTTTAACAACAAGTTACTTTTGTGCACCATCATTAATGTATAAAAAAATTCCAAAGCATTTCACAGGAGCATTATAAATTGACACTAACCTATTCACCACCACCTCCCCCCACATGTAAGATTAGGGCAACAATTATCATAGAATCATAGAATCCCGACAATGCAGAATAAGGCCATTCGGCCCATCATGTCTGCACCAACCCTCTGAAAGAGCATCCTACCTAGGCCCAATCCTCCTCCCTATTTCCGTTACCCCATCTAACCTTTGGACACTAAGGTGCAATTTAGCACGGCCAATCCACCTAATCTTTGGACTGTGAGAGGAAACCGGAGCATCTGGAGGAAACCCACGCAGACACGGGGAGAACGTGGAAACTCCACACAGACTGTCACCCCAGGCCGGAATCGAACCCAGGTCCCTGGTGCTGTGAGGCAGCAGTGCTAACCACTGTGCCACTGTGCTGCCCCATTATTATGATATTATATTGGCTCCAGAAGCCTTTTCTTACTTCTCCAATTATCTAATACTCCTGTCGGTTTATATTCAGTTTTGTCCCACAAGTCTAACAAGTGTAACTGAGGTACTTATTTCTGTCCGTCTCCTACCCATTGTCACAAAAGATAAATATTAGGCTAGTGAAAAGAAATATTTCCTAAATGCTCGAATTCCAGACTAGCATCTTGAGAAATAAGCAATTTAGAGACAAGGAAACGCTTTTGAAATGTGGGAGGCGTGACAGGCAAGTTCCACACTGCAAATTCTCGTAAACAGCAATGCGATAATAACCAGAACAGGCATTTTTACTGCTGCTGGTTGAGGGATAAATATTGGCTCGGACTCGAGAGAGAAGACTTTTCTGCTTTTCTTTAAAATAATGCTGTGGGGTTTTCTTTGACCTCGCATGAAGGATACCGGGCCGGAGTTTTATGGGGCTGGAAGGAATCTGGAACTATTTAAAAATCATGGGAAGGACATGATTTTAAGATTTCTACCCCCATGCCTGGCGGACCCAGATTTCGCTGGTGTGCGAGCAAGCCTGGCCTGACCTGGCCAGCTCCATTCTGAGTGTAGGCATCTCCTCGGGCAATGAGTATGCATCATGAGGCTTGGCTGAGAGCCCAGACTCTCATAAAAGGATTATCTCTGTTTACACAACAGAACTTTGCTGGATTGACATTTATATAAGGTTGTAATAAGCTATTTTTCTGTGAATGGCTCAATGTATTGTTGCACAGAAGTTGAGAGACGTTAAGTGTTTAAAGCTTTTGTTATTGATACGTTAATGGTCGAGTTGATTGACAATTTTATACGCTTGTAGCAACAGCAGTTTTTGTTTTAAAGAATTATGAATGGGTTTTGTTTAGCATTTTATACACATGCCATAGTTATGTGAGGTTCATTGGTTCTGTACACAATGTATACTGGGTGAATGGGCCTATGAGTTGGCATGGAAGGTATGAGGAGTCATTTGGGATGGGTGGAGGGGCATGGGTTGGTATGGATGATAGGAGGGGCATTTGGGGTTTGGTGGAGGGGCATCCTTGTCATGGTGGTTTGAAGAGCCATTGGACTGGGTGGTAGAGCATGACATAGCATAGAGTTGGCATAGGGGTATAAGCGACCATGGAGATGAGGGTGGATCATGAGTTAGCAAGGAGCTAGCAAGGGAAGTGGGTGGGAGGTGGTGGATATGGGGTGGAGGGCCTAAAATGTAACCAAACAACTGGGATGAAGTCCCAGAGGACCAAGGCAGGGTTTTTAACAAGCCCAATTCTGCGCCCAGCTACCCTGTGAGGGCATTTTATCCACATGCGAGAGCGTCGGGCCAGAATGCACCCCACACTCACCTCCCCAGACCAAAACCAGACAAGTAGGAGAAGTTTAAACAGAAGGGACTCATATTCTATGGTGCGGGGCTTTCTTTTAAAAAATATATATATTTTATTCAAATTTTTCGGTCAAACAAAGACAGTACAAAATTTTCCCCTTTTGCAACTTTAAAACAATATAAATAATGATGATGACCGTTTTTTTAAAAGAATAAATAATATATTAACTAGACGGCAACTGCCAGCAACAAAAATAAAAACTAGCCAATATCCAAAATAATAAAGTCACAAAAACCAATATAAATAACTCATATACAAACACCTGTACAAAACCCCTGAGGGCCCGGATGGGCCCTTCCCTCCACCCCCCCCCCCCCCTCCCACCCTCCCCCCTGGGTTGCTGCTGCTACCTTTCCCATTTCCCTTATCATGCTGCGAGATAGTCGAGGAACGGTTGCCACCGCCTGGTGAACCCTTGAGCCGAACCTCTTAGTACGTATTTTATCCGCTGCAATTTTATAAACCGCGCCATGTCGTTTATCCAGGCCTCCACGCCTGTGGGTTTAGCTTCTTTCCACATAAGTAATATCCTTCGCCGGGCTACTAGGGACGCAAAGGCTAAAACATCAGCCTCTCTCGCCTCCTGCACTCCCGGCTCGTCCGCAACCCCAAATATCGCCAACCCCCAGCCTGGCTCGACCCATACCCCCACCACCCTTGAAAGCACATTCGCCACCCCCACCCAGAACCCATGCAGTACCGGGCATGACCAAAACATGTGGGTGTGGTTCGCTGGGCTTTCCGCGCATCTCCCGCACCTATCCTCCACTCCAAAAAATCTACTTAACCTTGCTCCAGTCATCTGCGCCCTATGTAGAACCTTGAATTGTATCAGGCTGAGCCTGGCGCATGAGGACGAAGAGTTTACCCTACTTAAGGCATCGGCCCACAGCCCCTCCTCAATCTCTTCCCCTAGCTCCTCTTCCCATTTTCCCTTCAGCTCCTCCACCATCGTCTCCCCCTCGTCTCTCATTTCTCTATATATATCTGACACCCTACCATCCCCCACCCATGCCCCCGAAATCACTCTGTCCTGAATCTCTTGCGCCAGGAGCCGCGGACATTCCCTCACCTGATGCCTCGCAAAAGCCCTCAGTTGCATATATCGAAATGCATTCCCCGGTGGCAACCCATATTTTTCTGTCAGTGCTCCCAGACTCGCAAACGTCCCGCCTAGGAACAAATCCTTCAATTTCACAATCCCTGCTCTCTGCCAAGCTTTAAATCCCCCATCTATCTTCCCCGGGACGAACCTGTGGTTGTTCCTTATCGGGGACCTCACCGAGGCACCCGTCACTCCCTTATGCCGTCTCCACTGCCCCCAAATTTTCAGCGTTGCCACCACCACTGGACTTGTGGTGTATTTCTTCGGGGAGAACGGTAAAGGCGCCGTCGCTAATGCTTTTAGGCTGGTTCCCCTACAGGACGCCATCTCTAGTCTTTTCCACGCCGCTCCCTCCCCTTCCCCCATCCACTTGCATACCATTGATATGTTGGCAGCCCAATAATAGTCACTTAAACTCGGCAGTGCCAGTCCCCCCCCTATCCCTACTACGCTGCAGGAACCCCCTCTTCACTCTTGGGGTCTTCCCAGCCCATACAAAACTCATCATGCTCTTATCCACTTTCTTGAAAAAGGCCTTTGTAATCATCACAGGGAGGCACTGGAACACAAAAAGAAACCGTGGAAGGACCACCATTTTAACCGCCTGCACCCTACCCGCCAGTGACAGGGGCACCATGTCCCATCTCCTAAAGTCCTCTTCCATCTGCTCCACCAATCTTACTAAATTTAGCTTATGCAAGGTTCCCCAGTTCCTGGCCAGCTGGATCCCTAGGTACCGAAAATCCCTTATTACTCTCCTCAACGGCAAATCATCTATTCCCCTGCCCTGTTCCCCAGGGTGCATCACAAACAGCTCACTCTTCCCCATATTCAATTTATATCCTGAAACTTCCCCAAACTCCCTGAGTGTCTGCATTATCTCGGGCATCCCCTCCACTGGGTCCGCGACATACAACAACAAATCATCCGCGTATAGTGATACCCGGTGCTCTTCTCCTCCCCTAAGTACTCCCCTCCACTTCCTAGAGCCTCTCAGCGCTATGGCCAGTGGCTCAATTGCCAACGCAAACAGTAACGGGGACAGAGGACATCCCTGTCTTGTCCCTCTGTATAGATGGAAGTGGTCAGATCTCTGCCTATTTGTAGTCACACTTGCCACCGGGGCCCTGTATAGAAGCTGAACCCATCAAATAAACCCCTCTCCAAATCCAAATCTCCTCAACACTTCCCACAGGTAATCCCACTCTACTCTATCAAATGCTTTCTCTGCATCCATCGCCACCACTATCTCCGCCTCCCCCTCCAGCATCATCACACCCAGCAGCCTCCGTATGTTAGTGTTCAATTGTCTCCCCTTAACAAACCCCGTTTGATCCTCGTGAACCACCCCCGGAACACAATCCTCCATCCTCGTCGCCATCACCTTGGCCAAAAGCTTGGCATCTACATTCAGGAGGGAAATAGGCCTGTATGACCCGCACTGCAGCGGGTCTTTGTCTCTTTTCAGGATCAGCGATATCGTCGCCTCCGACATCGTCGGGGGCAACATCCTCCTTTCCCTGGCCTCATTAAAGGTTCTCGTCAGAAGCGGGGCCAGCAGGTCCACGTATTTCCTATAAAATTCCACCGGGAACCCATCCGGTCCCGGGGCCTTCCCTGCCTGCATGCTCCCAATCCCTTTTACCACCTCCTCCATCTCAATCTGTGCTCCCAGTCCTGTCCTCTTCTGCTCCTCGACCTTCGGAAATTCCAACTGGTTTAGGAAGTGCATCATTCCCTCCTTCCCTTCCGGGGGCTGAGCCTTATACAGCCTCTCATAAAATGCCTTAAACACCCCATTCACCCTCTCCGCTCCCCGTTCCATCTCACCCTCCTCGTCCCTAACCCCTCCAATCTCCCTCGCCGCCCCCCTCTTCCTCAGTTGTTGGGCCAGTAACCGGCTCGCCTTCTCTCCGTACTCATACTGCACTCCCTGTGCCTTCCTCCATTGTGCCTCCGCCTTGCCCGTGGTCAACAAATCAAATTCCGTGTGCAACCTTCGTCTTTCCCTGTATAGTCCTTCATCCGGAGCCACCGCATACTGCCTATCCACCCTCAAAATTTCTCTCAACAATCTCTCCCTCTCTTTGCTCTCTTGTTTCCCCTTGTGGGCCCTTATGGAAATCAGTTCCCCTCTGACCACCACCTTCAGTGCTTCCCAGACCACTCCCACCTGAACCTCTCCGTCGTCATTAATCTCCAGATACCTTTCGATACATCTCCTTACCCTTACACACACATCCTCAACCGCCAACAATCCCATATCTAATCTCCACAGTGGGTGCTGTTCCTTTTCCTCTCCTACTTCCAGATCTACCCATGGGGCATGGTCCGAAATGGCTATAGCCGAGTACTCCGTCCCGGCCACCTTCGGGATCAGCGCCCTTCCCAGGAAAAAGAAGTCTATCCGAGAATACACCTTGTGGACATGGGAGAAGAAGGAGAACTCTTTACTCCTAGGCCTAGTAAATCTCCAAGGATCCACTCCTTCCATCTGCTCCATGAAGTCCTTAAGCGCCTTGGCCGCTGCCGGCCTCCTCCCGGTCCAAGACCTGGACCGGCCCAGCCCTGGATCCAGCACCGTGTTGAAGTCTCCCCCCATTGGTGCGGGGCTTTCTGACAAGCCGGTAAAGATGCAGGAATGCCACTTTGCTGAATTTAGCTGGTCCCAAAGTGATGGCAAAATTTCTGATCTGACGATAAGAAAGAAGATCCTGAGATAATCTCGAACAAATCCGAAGCCTTATACCTTCTGGTTAAGAGGCTCAGTCTCAATCGCCATATTTTTCATTCCACCAACCAAAACCCGTACGGGTTTATTGAATAGAACCATAGAATTCCTACAGTGCAGAAGGAAGTCATTTGGCCCATTGAGTCGGCACTGACTCTATGAAAGAGCACCACACCTAGGCCCACTCCCCCCCTCATCTCTGTAACCCCACAACCCCACCTCACCTACACATCCTTGGACACTAAGCGGCAATTTAGCACGATCAAGCTACCTAACCTGCACATCTTTGGACTGTGGGTGGAAACCCATGCAGAAACGGGGAGAACGTGCAAACTCCACAAGGCCATGATTGAACCATTGTTCCTGGTGCTGTGAGGCAGCAGTGCCAACCACCATGCCACACTATTATCTTATGTTCCGACTGGAAGTTTTCGGGCCATTAGGAAATTTTACAGATGAGTTTGTTAGGGATTGGTTGTTTTGCTGAGTAAACAGTGATGCGACTGCAAACAATTACTGCTGTTACAGTCAGCAGTGGAAATGTGCATGCTCAATGAACAGTGGGAGAAATCAAGCAGAGAAGTCAAACGGAAACGGCGCAGTTTGGGTGGGACAATGAGGTTTTTGCAGTGCAGGGGGTGCCTTGCACCAACTGCAGCGGTCAGCAACCTCCCCCCTGCCAAACAGAGCATTTGGAATAAACTGCAATCAATGCATTAAGTGGAACTACTTTGCCAAATGCTGCAGGGCAAAGAAACAACAGCCCCTTATTGTTAACAGCAGAAGGTCTGCGAAGTGATCTCTAATGGCGAGGCACATTAGTAAGATCAATGAATTATAATTTAACCCAAGTAGTACGGTCACGGAACTAACAGCAACTACATATTTTTTAAAAATTTCCAATCAAAGGGCAATTTTAGTGTGGCCAATCCGCCTACACGGCACATCTTTGGATTGTGGGGGTGAGGCCCATGCAGACACGGGGGGTCACTGTCTGTGCGGAGTCTGCACGTTCTCCCCGTGTGTGCGTAGGTTTCCTCAGGGTGCTCTGGTTTCCTCCCACAGTCCAAAGACGTGCAGGTTAGGTGGATTGGCCACGCTAAATTGCCCATAGTGTCCAAAAAGGTTAGGAGGGGTTATAGGGTTATGGGGATAGGGTGGAAGTGAGGGCCTAAGTGGGTCGGTGCAGACTCGATGGGCCGAATGGCCTCCTTCTGCACTGTATGTTCTATGTAATTTGCAACTCCACATGGTCAGTGACCTGGGGCTGGGATCGAACCTGGGTTGTCGGCGCCGTGAGGCAGCACTGCTAACCACTGTGCATCCTGCTGCCCTAACAGCAACTACATTAACCCCTACATTGACATACTGCGTAAGTGTGGTATCTGCTGTGGAAAAGGGCGAGATCTTCACTAGCCTACTCACTAGTAATGTCAGACTTAGAGTTAAAATTGATACTGGGGCGAAATACAATGTACTATCTAGCCACAAACTACGAGAGATAGACCTAGATTTTTTAAGATAAAGATAGATAGTTTTTTGAAGAATAAAGGGATTAAGGGTTATGGTGTTCGGGCTGGAAAGTGGAGCTGAGTTCACAAAAGATCAGCCATGATCTCATTGAATGGTGGAGCAGGCTCGAGGGGCCAGATGGCCTACTCCTGCTCCTAGTTCTTATGTTCTTATGATGCCAGATTCCAACCAACAGTCTGACCTTGTGGCTTATGGTGGACAGACAATCATGACCGAGGGTGTAACTACCCTTCATTGTGCACAAGGAGACTTCGATTTTCACATTGTGAATCAGAATGTAAAGCCATTATTAGGACTTTGAGATAGCATCACGCTCAGGCTCATTAAACTTGGTGCAGAGGTGCATGCTGTACAACTTCAGAGATGATAATGTACAGCAAGGTTTCCGATTGCCAGATCATCGGAAAATACCAGTCGTGTGTCACATGCGATTTAATGACTCAGTTCCATTGACCATCGACAGTTTGTGCTTCAAGAAGAGTCCCAGTAGCCATGAGGTAAAGAGTCACCAATGATCTGCATCACATTACAGCATTGGGCCTGTTCCCCCAGTAGAGGAGACCAGAGAATGGCTTTCAGCAATGGCAGCCATAGTAAAAAGGCACGGTCCGGTCAGGATATGCATCAACTCAATACATCTGAACAAAGCATTACTCACCCCATGAAGACAGTGGAGTTGGTGATATCAGACATTCCACATGCGAAGATATTCATCGTGCTTGATGCAAAATGAGGATTTTGGCAAATCCCGTCAGTTTTGGCATCTTCAAAACTGACTACACCCATCTCTCTGGGAGGCAGATACCATTTTCTGCGTATGCCGTATAGTCTCTCCACCGGCACTGAGGTCTTCAGCAGTGCATGGAGCAACAATTTGCAGATCAACTGTGCGAGATTATAGTCGATGATATCCTGCTTTGGGGTCGTACTGTGCAAGAGCATGATGCGCGCCTTCGCTGTGCTCAGGACAAAGTTAGGGATCTCCAATTGAAGCTCAACCCTGCAAAATGCAAATTCAGGGTAAATCAGATTACAAATGTAATCTTACTCATGGCCGATGATGTGAAACCTGATTCAGACAAGACTGCAGCCAGAAGACAAATGGCTAATCCTGTGGACAAGCACGCACTACAGCGCATTCTGGGCATGACAAACTATCTTTCCAAATTCATTCCGGGTTATAGTGAGGTCACTAGACCACTTCTTCAACTCCTCCTCCAGGACATCGAATGATGTCAGCAAGAACACCACACAGCATCTTTCAAGAGTGTCGAGTGAGCATTCGCAACCCCATCGGTACTACAATGTTTTGATGTTCAGACACCTGTCCTAATCTCGGCAGATGCCTCCCAGTGTGGACTCGGTGCAGCATGCATACAAAATGGCAGACCTTTGTCTCAAGGACATTCGCTGACACCGAGGCTCATTATGCACAAATCAAGAAGGAACTCCATAAGGACAAAGGAGCAGAAGTAGGCCATTCGGACCATCATTCAATGCGATCAGCACTTATTTGGTATGATAATCCTCAACTCCATTTTCCTGCCTTGTCCACAAAACCCTTGAATCCTTTACTGATGACAAATCTGTCCATCTCTTCAACATACTTAACGACCCAAACCCTGCAGCCCTCTGTGGTAATGAATTCCACACCACTACCCTCTGAGAGAAGAAATTCCTCCTCATCTCTGTCTTAAATGGGAGATTTCTAACTCTGAGATTATGTCCTCTGGTCCGAGACTCTCCCACAAGAGGAAACACCCTCTTCTCATCTACCCTGCAAAGCCCCCTGACAATCCTAGATGTGTCAATAAGGTCACATCTCATTCTTCTAAACTCCAATAATTACAGGCCCAACCTACTCAACCTCTCATCATAAGAAAATCCCTCCATACCCGGGATCAACCTAGTGAATCTTCTCTGGACTGCCTCCAATGTCTTTCTTTAGATAAGGGGACCAAAACTGTCCACAGTATTGCAGGTGTGGTCTAACTAGTGCCTTGTATAGTTTTAGTAGGACTTCCCTATTTTTATACTACATTCTCTTTGAAATAAAGGCCAACATTGCATTTTCCTTCCTAATTACCTACTGAACGTACATGCTAGCTTTTTGTGATATATGCACGGAGACCCCCAAACCCCTCTGTGCTGCAGCTTTCTGCATTCTTTCTACATTTAAACAATATTCAGCTCCTTTATTCTATTTACCAAAGTGCACAATTTCACATTTCCCAATATTGTATTCCATCTGTGAATTTTTTGCCCACTCACCTAACCTGACTATATCCCTCTGTAGACTATTTGTGTCATCTTCACCACTTGCCTTCCCATCGATTTTTATGCCATCCACAAATAGTGCATTCTCTTCCTTATTCCCAGTCATTCATGTATATTGTGAATAATTGTATTAAAAAAAAGTTTTTTAAAAAGTGGATAAATGTGACTCCAGCATGGACGACAGCACACTACTATTTACAGTTTGCCATCCTGAAAATGTCCCTTTTGTCCCAACTCTCTGTCTTCTATCAGTTACCCAATCCTCTATCCATGCTAATATAATACCTCCAGCACCATGGGTTCTTATCTTATTAAGTAGCCTTTTGTGCAGTACCTTATTAAATGCTTATATCTACTGATTCCCCCTCATCTATCCTGCTCATTGCCACCTCTCAGAATTCTCATAAATTTGTCAGGTATAATTTGCCCTTCATGAAGCCATGCTGACTCTGTTTGATTATATTTTGCATTTCTAAATGCTCTGCTATTATATCATAGAAACATAGAAAATAGAAGCAGGAGAAGGCCATTCGGCCCTTTGAGCCTGCTCCACCATTCATTTTGATCTTGGCTGATCATCAAGTTCAATACCCTGATCCCACCTTTGCCCCATATCCCTTGATTCCTTTAGCCCGAAGAGCTACATCTAATTCCTCCTTCAAATTACACGTTTTGGCCTCAACTACTTTCTGTAGCAAATTCCACAGACTCACCACTCTCTGGGTGAAGAAATCTCTCCTGATCTCAGTCCTAAATGGTTTACTCCTTATCCTCAAGCTATGAACCCTAGTTCTGGTCTCCCCCAATATCGGATACATTCTTTCTGAATCTACCCTGTCTAATCCTGTCAGAATTTTATACGTTTCTATGAGATCCTCTCTCACATTTCTAAACTCCAATGAATATATTCCTAACTGACTTAGTCTCTCCTCATATGACAGTCCCGCCATCCCAGGAATCAGCCTGGTAAACCTTTGCTGCACTCCCTCCATAGCAAGAACATCCTTCTTCAGATAAGGACACCAAACTGCACACAATAGTCCAGGTGTTGCCTCACCAATGCCCTATACAATTGCAGTAAAACATCTCTATTCCTATACTCAAATCCTCTCGCTCTGAAGGCCAACATACCATTAGCCTTCTTTACTGCCTGCTGTACCTGTATCCTTTATAATGGTCTCATAGACATTAAGCCGTACTGGCCTATAGTTACTTTATTTTTGTCTTCCTCCTTTTTGAATAAAGATATTACATTTCCCAATCCTCTGGGACTTTACCAGAATTTAAGGATTCTTGGAACATTACTACCAGTGCATCCACTATCTCTGTAGCTACTTCCTTTAATATCCTGGGATGCAACCCATCTGGTGCAGGGGACTTGTCAGCCTTTAGCCCCATTAGTTTCCCTAGTGCTTTTTCCCTCGTTATATTTATTGTATTTATTTCCTCCCCCCTCTTCTGCCCCTTGATTATTTAATATTTTGGGAATGTTATTAGTGTTTTCCACCATGAAGACTTATGCAAAGTAGTTGTTTAACTCCTCTGGCATTTCCTGGTTCCCGATTATTATTTTCTCAGTCTCATTCTCTAAGGGGGCAATGCTCACATTGGCCTGTCTCTTACTTTTTATATATATAAAAAAAAAATCCAGCATCGAATCCAATGCACAAGTGCAGTCTATGGGCGCCTGAGGAAGAGTGTTTGAAGATCGAGATCTCAAGTCCAGCATCAAGCTCATAGTCTACAGGGCAGCGATGATCCCCGCTCTCCTGCATGCAGCAGGAACATGGACAATGTACAGCACACACCTCAAATCCCTGGAGAGATATTATCAATGTTGCCTCTGCAAAGTCCTGCAAATCCACTGGCAGGATAGGCAACATATACCACATGAGCGTCCTCTCCCAGGCCAATATCCCCAGTATCGAGGCACTGGTCACGCTCGGCCAGATTTAATGGCAGGCCACATTGCCCGCATGTCCAACACAAGACTCCCGAAACAAGTGCTCTACCCTGAGCTCCGCAATGGCAGGCGATCACTAGGAGGGCAGAGGAAATGTCACAAGGACACTCTGAAAGCCTCCCGAAATAAACGCAATATTCCAATCGACACGTCGGAATCACTTGCTTTAGAGCGCACAAACTGGAGAAAAAGAATCTGCCGGGATACCAATCACCTCGAGCGTCGTGGGGTGGAGTACGTGGAGGCCAAGTGTAAACAGCGGAAGGAGAGTGCAGAATCCCACCCACCCATTTCATCAAATACCACCTGCCAAACCTCTGGCAGAGTCTGCGGGATCCAGGATTAGACTATTCGACCGCAAAATCCACCTTCCAGAGTGGAAGCAAATCATCCTCAACGCTGAGGACAGCTCAAGAAGAATATGCTTAAAGAAACTCTTGCTGTCTGTTTTTATATTTCTTGCTAGTTTACCATTATAGTTTAATTTCTCCTTTGTAAATTTCATTGGTCATCTTTTGTTGGCTTACCACTAATCTTTGCCACATTATATGTTTTTTCTTTCAGTTTAAGACTTCACTTCCTTGGTTAACCATGGTTAATTGGGCACAATGGTTAGCATTGCTGCCTAAGGCGCTGAGGACCCAGGTTCGAATCCCGGCCCTGGGTCACTGTCCGTGTGGAGATTGCACATTCTACCCGTGTCTGCATGGGTTTCACCCACACAACCTAAAGATGTACAGGTTAGGTGGATTGGCCACACTGCCCCTTAATTGGAAAAATAATAATAATTGGGTACTCTAAATTTATTTTTTTAAAAACATGGTTAATTAATCCCCTTCCGGGCAGCATGGTGGCGCGGTGGGTTAGCATTGTTGCCTCACGGCGCCGAGGTCCCAGGTTCGATCCCGGCTCTGGGTCACTGTCTGTGTGGAGTTTGCACATTCTCCCCGTGTTTGCGTGGGTTTCGCCCCCACAGCCCAAAAGATGTGGAGGCTAGGTGGATTGGCCATGCTAAATTGCCCCTTAATTGGAAAAAATAAATTGGGTACTCTAAGTTTATTTTTTTATTAAATTAATGCCCTTCCTTGAATCCTTCTTCCTCACTGGGAGATATTTTTGCTGAGTCATGAACTATTTTCAGAAACATCTGCCAATGCTGATCAACCAATCTTTCCTGCTAAACTCCTTTCCCAGTCCACTCCAGCCAATGCTGCACTCATTCCTTTATAATTACGTTTATTTAAGTGTAGTACAATTGGTTCTGATCCAAGTTTCTCACGCTCAAATTGAATGCTAAATTCTACCACGTTATGATCACTGCTTCCCAGGGGATCTTTTACTCTGAGATTGTTTATTAACCCTACCTCATTACACATTACCAAATCCAAAATAGTCTGATCCCTGGTTGGATCCACAACATATAGTTCTAGGAAACTGTCCCAAAGACATTGTATGAGTTCTTCCTCATGGCTACCTCTGCCAATTTGATTTTCCCAATCTACATGAAGATTAAAGTTACCCATGATGACAGTACTGCCTTTTTAACATGCCCTCATTATCTCCTTATTTATTCTCCATCCCACATTATAGCTACTGTTAGGAGGCCTATAGACTTCTCCCACCAGTATCTTCCTCCCCTTGTTATTTCTTACCCCACCCATCTGAATTCTGCATCTTCCGATTCAAGATCATTTCTTGCTATTGTACTTATTCTATCTCGTACTAACAAAGTTACTCCACCGCCCTTTCCTTCCTGCCTGTCCCTATGAAAAGTCACATACTCCTCAATATTTAGTTCCCAGTTTTGATCTCCCTGCAGTCACGTCTCTGTAATGGCTATAAGATACCCATTTGCATCGATTTGTGCCTTTAATTCATCTATTTTGTTCCAAATGCAGCGTGCATTTCAGTAAGGAGCTATTCATTTTACCCTGTAACCATCTTTTCCCTTTTTGACCCTATTTGTTGCTGATTTTTTTCCCTGTTTGCACGCTCTGTCCCTTCCTGTCACACACTGGGTATCATTACCTAAATAGCTGCCTTGTAATTCTGCCATATCGTTTTGCCTTACAAGCCTATATCCCCTCGACAGAACTGGCACCCCTCTATTTAGTTTGAGGCCCTCTCTACTCCCCTAGTTATGCGGTTTGCAGGAACACTGGTCTCAGCACGATTTAGATTTCGCCATCCCAACAGTACAGCCCCACTTTCCCTAGTACTGATGCCAATGCCCCACAAACCGAAACCCATTTCTCCCACACTAGTCCTTGAGCCATGTATTCATCTCTCTAATTTTATGTACCCTATGCACGTGGGTCAGGTAATAATCCAAAGATTACTTTGGAGGTTTTGTAGTTTAATTTAATGCCTAGCTCCTCAAACACTCTATACAGAACCTCTTTCCTCGTTCTTAGTTGGCACTGTGGCACAGTGGCTAGCACAGCTGCCTCGCAGCGCCAGAGATCCGGGTTCAATACAGGCCTTGGGTGACTGTCTACATGGCGTTTGCACGTTCTTCCTGTGTCTGCATGGGATTCCTCCGGCTGCTCTAGTTTCCTCCCACAGTCCAAAGATGTGCAGGTTAGGTGGGTTGGCCATGCTAAATTTGCCCCTTGATGTCCAAAGGTTAGACAGGGTTACAGGGTTATAGGGATAGGGCGGGGGAATAGGCCCAGGTGTGGTGCTTTTTCAGAGGATCGGTGCAGACTTAAAGGGCCAAATGGCCTCCTTCTGCACTGTAAGGATTATATGATTCTATTCTATGGTTCTACCTTTGTCATTGGTACCTACATGGACCACGACAAAGGGATCCTCCCCCTCCCAATCCAGCCCGGAGCAGATCCCAAACCCTGGCACTGGGCAGGCAACACAGCCTTCGGGGCTCTTGATTATGGCTACTTCTTGCCTTCGTTTTTGTAATTTCATGATTTTGTCCCATTACCATTGAAACAGACCGTCAACCACCCATTAGTGTCACAAGTAGCTTATGTTTACACTGCAATGAAGTTACTGTGAAAATCCCCTGGTCGCCACACACCAGTGCTTTTTCGGGTCCACTGAGGGAGAATTCAGAATGTCCAATTCACCTAACAAGCACATCTTTCAGGATTTGTGGGAGGAAACCGGAGCAACCGGAGGAAAGCCATGCAGACAAGGGGAAAACGTGCAGACTCCGCACAGCCAGTGACTCAAGCTGGGAATCGAACCTGGGTCCATGGAAAAATCTCTCCACACTATGTCTGCATGGCTGCAACGCATGATGTTGAAGTTGAAGCATTATAATTTCAGCATCGGATAGGAACTCTACCTGGCTGATGCCAGAGCCTTCCGGCCCACTGCAGACCAGGATGATCACAACTTGTACGTGGACATAATGGAAATAGAGATGTTGCCCTCTCCTCCTGTCCAGGAGCTCAAGCAGTCTCTACAAGCGGACATTACATGCATACGACGGCATGACATAATAATGAACAGTTGGCCAGAACCAACCAGGGAGCTTCCACACAAACTTTGTGTATTCTTTGCCTTCAGAGAAGAATTAACCATTCAAGATGGCCTAAGTCTGCATGGCCAATAATTTGATATTCCACCTGTCCTCCAGCGGTATTACACCCAACTGCTGCACCAAGGGCACCATGGGTTTGAAACAGTTAAAGAACCGCTGTCCTGGCCCTCTGTGTACACTGATATAGACAGTGAAGTCTCAAGATGCTCACCTTGTAATGCACTGAAGTCGCACCAAGTGAAGAAACCGCTACATCTGCATGAGGATCCTTCCTCCCGTGGGTATTCACAGTGGCTGATATTTTTCTGTGCAACGATAATCAGCACTTGGTCCTCGTTGACTCATATTCTGGGTGGTTCAATGTCGACAACCTTCCGAACATAACCTGCTGTTCACTGACCATAAAGCTCAAGAAACATTTAGCCACACAAGGGGCTGGATTCTCTGTTTGGGAGACTAAGTCCCCAAGCTGGCGTGGAAATGGTGGTGTTTTACGCCAGGCCACTGATTCCCCGTTTTGTTGGGGGTTAGCTGGGCGGCCATGCGTGCTTCATGGCGGACTCAGCCCACAGACCCCGACCGCAAAAGTAGTGCCCCCTTCGGCCGCTCTTGCATCCCGGACCGCCTGCCCACAGTGCCCCCAGCCCCGAATGAAGCCCTCCCTGCTCGCATATCGGCTCTACCCCGACTGTGGCGATGCCGGATTGAGTTCACATTGGATGAGACCACACGAGTCCCACGCCGTCGGGAACTCGGCCGGTTGGGGACAAAGCATCGCGGGGTGGGCCTTAGGCAATGGCCAGAGGCAGTGGATACATGGCACGGCGTACTCCTAGAGTACGCCGCTTTTCAGGGGAATCCGAAAACCGGTGCCGCCCCCGATATTGACATCAAAATGGATTCTCCGCCCCGTTGCTGAACGTGATTTCGCCATCGGGGAGCGGCGAATCCAGCCCATGGCATCCTGCGGAGACTCATGACAGACAATGCTCGACAGTTCACCTCTGAGCACCTGGGACTTTGAGCACATCTCGAGCAGCCCCCTCCACCCTCAGTCAAATGGACCAGCAGAAAGAGCGGTACATTTAGACAATCACCTCTTGGAAAAATGCGCACAGGACTACACAGATTATTATGCTGCGCTAATTAGCCTGCGGAATCTTCCGCGACAGCGTCTGCTCCGTCCACACAGTGGCTTTTTTCTAGGCGCACTGGGATCTTGATTCCTATGGAATCTGTTCCTCTGGAACAGTTGCAGCCCAAAGGTGAATCTAATGTGCCCTGTTGCAATGCAGACTCCACAACAAGGCACTTTATGATCAACATGCTCATAGCCTTAGCCCCCCAGCACCAGGCTAAATGGTCCAGATCAAGACCGCACATGGCTATGACCAGTTGGAGGTGACCAACAGCGAGACCCACAACCCAAAAGTCACGTGGTAGCTTCCAACGCCAATCAGTACGTAAGCATTCACCGTCACTTCCTGTGAGTATCAGAACCATCGCCAACAGCTGACGCTGCAACTCAACCATCTCGCCTTGACTGCAGGTCCTCCACACCCACGTTCATGCGGGTCCCATTGGAGTCCGATGCAGTGGGATCCACATTTGTACAATACACACACAACGTGTCACATGAGTCCAGCAAAAGGAGCACGGACCATACAACAGTCTCCACTCCACCTGTTGGTGTTATCACACCCCCTGGGCCTCTGAGCAGGCCCGGCACACTATATCGGGATTTTGTCAACACGTAGACTGATTGGACTGCTGAACGTTGTTTTGTTCAGTCTTCTCTGTTGTTCCCTCGCACCACAAGCTGAAAGAAGGGGGAGAAGTCGACACAATGGACTATACACCAGGTTGCTGGAGCCTAATTTGTGTTTCATTGTTCACACAAACCATTCTCCACTGTTGTATAGCTAATTACTTTTGTACACACATGTCTGCATATAGTTTTCACTGCGTACACAGTTATTCCTCATACCACCGGAGACCCAAACTAATCGGGGAGGATGTAGACCGGGTCATCACGTGACTACATGATGACGTGGCCACGTCTAGCGTTACATGGCGAGAATGTGTCAGATTTACCTGGGACCCCGGGCAGAGCACAAGTGTTTCTTACAGCTGCAGGGTTGGTTTAAGTAAACTCACTGTTGTACCCGTCCTTGTTGCAGTCAGTGTTACTGTGAACCACAGAAAAAATACATCGCCATTCTCAATCCTAATCTTTAAAGGGAAAGGAATTGTGAAAACAGTCATTTGACAAACCATTTTAAAAAATATTTGGGAAAGGACTAGAGCCACACAAAAAAGCTTCATCATAACTGTGTTGTATTTGTGCGCTGCCATGATGTGTTTTTGTACACGTAGCCATTGAGTGTCAACAAACCAAAAAAGGTTTGGCAGCTACTTTATGAAGACTGCTCACAGCATTTTCTCATATGGGGAGGAAGGGGAGGATCACATGACTCCACCCAAAATGTCTTTGAAAGGAATGGTTGTCATTGTTATTTTTCCTGGTTGGGCAGGCAACCAGCTTTTCTTTTGGGTTTGTTTTTCCTCTCCTTAAATGTCCAGGATAATTCCATCAGCAGGCTGTTGTGCCTTTTGAATGGCCCGTTACTTCAGAATGGCACAGTGACCTCAGTTTTAGACAGTCTCTGTGTGGATGTGCCTCGTTGTTCATCAGACTGCAACTGGAACATTACTGGGTTTGTTAATACACGTGTTGCACTCCAACAAAGATGGGCTGTGGTTGTTTGTCTATCAATGTGTTCTCCTAGATCACATTCTCCCTGATTTACGTAGCGAGACCGATGTCTTGCATTTGCACACTTCCAGAAATCTGGGCCAGAATTTTATGTTGATCGGGTGGGCACGCACCCGACCCAGAAATAGGTTAAATCGCGGGAGACAAAGTTGGGTGGGTGTCCCAATGTCATCGCACACTCCCGCAATATTGTGGTCAGCGGACGCACGCGATGTTGGAAGCCCGCCCGCCAAAAATCAATTCCCCCATTAAGGGCCGACTAACCATAATTTTAAGTGGCCCATCTGTTTTTACAGTTGCCGGGCAACCTGATTGACCAGATGGCCTTTACTTTTAGCTGCAACCTCGATCCCGGGCAGAGTGAACTGTCCAGGCTGAAATAAAATTAACAGATACGTCTGGGGGCTGAGGCCTGTTCTTGATTCTGCAGCTTAGATGCACATGGCATAGTTTTGACACCAATATTCATTTTCCACTGGTTCCTGAGACAGCTCCAAAGAGGCAGTGCGCCTGAGGGAACGCACTCAAAGTGCCAGCCCACGCCCTCCCTTTTCTTGGTGCCTGCCCTTTTCCCACCCTCCCTGGCAGCGTTCAGCCTTTCCCAGAGCGCCTGCCATGCTGGACGGCTCTTAATTGACCAGCCATTGTGAAATTGCGCTCTGGGGCTGACTGCTTCCAGGCCCATCGAGGGCACGTGGCCTGCAGGCAGAAAATCCAGGCCCTGGAATTACCTTCCCTGAATAGGCTGTGGATACAGGTGCAGAATCGATGCTTTCAATATTGACTTGCATTTGTCAGAGGTATCACGGGCAATGGAGCAAATAAAACAAGTAAATGGAGCTAAGGTACAGATCAAATATAATTGTATTGAATGGTTTTCTCACATTCTCAGGATATCCAAAAGCAAACAATGAATTAGTTTTGAAGTTAGTTAAGTAGAAAATATCCACACGTAAAAAAATACACAAATAAAATCAATAATTTGGTGTTGTTTGAAGGACAAATCTTGACCAGGACACCGGGGAATTCCTTGCTCTTTTACAAATAGTGACATGGGACCTTATCCCAAAGAATACATCAACAAAATATACGTCACTCAAAACTGCATCCAAGTGTCGTCCCAGAGCACAGCTGTTAAAGTCCTGAAGGCTATTTTTACCTCAATTGTCCCACAAGAATAATATGACCGGCCACCAGTTCTGTGAGCTACTTACCCTTCTGGGATTCATACCGAGAGGAAGTAGTGTCTGAGAGCATATTGAAATAATGTGGTCCCTTTAATTAGCTCTGTGGCTCACTGAGCTCTCGGGGTCTGGCTGAATTGGATTAAGTGGCCTGTTTTAGCGAGGCAGACAGATGTTTCAGCTGGAAATAGGGTTTGAGTAATCGTAAAGGTTTCAGGACATGTGATGATGGACGGTTTCGAAGGGGAGCTTTAATCTGAATAAAGAAATGTAAGACAGACCTGCAATTATAAAGCAAATGCCATGGCCTCATATCCCAAAGCGCTCGACTGCCAATTAGTTATTTTTAATGTATTCACTATTTTAATGTAGGAAACACTGCAGCCAATTTGTGCAAAGCAAGCTCTGAGAAACAGCAGCATGATGATTAAAAAATGACCATACAATCTCTTTGGGCAGCACGGTGGCACAGTGGTTAGCACTGCTACCTCATGGTTCAATCCCAGCACCATGTCACTGTCCGTGTGGAGTTTGCACATTCGCCCCGTATTTGTGTGGGTCTCACCCACACAACCCCAAAGGGATTGGGAGATCTGGGGCGCGATACTCCGACCCCCCACTGGGTCGGAGAATCGCTGGGGGCTGGCGTGAATCCCGCCCCCACCGTGTCCCGAATTCTCCGCCACCAGAGATTCGGCGGGGGCGGGAATCGCGGCGCGCCGGTCGGCGGGGGCGGGAATCGCGCGCGTCAGTCGGCGGGCCCACCCTCGGCGATTCTCCAGCCCGCGATGAGCCGAAGTCCCGCCGCTGTCAACCCTCTCCAGCCGGCGTGGATTAAACCACCTTTTGAATGGCGGGACAAGGCAGCGCGGGCGGGCTCCGGGGCCCTGGGGGGGGGTTGCAGGGCGATCTGGCCCCGGGGGGTGCCCCCACGGTGGCCTGGCCTGTGATCAGGGCCCACCGATCCGCGGGCGGGCCTGTGCCATGATGGCACTCTTTTTCTTCCACCTTCGCCATGGTCTTCACTGTGGTGGAGGCGGAAGAGACCCCCTCCCTTGTGCATATGCGGGGATGACGTCAACGGCCGCTGACACTCCCGCGCATGCGTCGCCCGGCGAAGACCTTTCGGTGACGGCTGGCGTGGTGTGAAAGTCCTTTCCCACCAGCCGGCGGAGCGAAAACCACTCCGGCGCGGGTCTAGCCCCTCAAGGTGAGGGCTTGGCCCCTAAAGGTGCGGAGAATTCCGCACCTTTGGGGCGGCCCGACGCCAGAGTGGTTCCCGCCACTCCATCCCGCCGGGACCCCCCGCCCCGCCGGGTAGGGGAGAATCCTGCCCCTGGAACTTCTCTTGATATAAGTCTTTTTGTTTGCTTGCCTGGACAACCAATAGAGACTAATATGTTAGTGCAAATTTTCATGCTATAGAGAGTTATAGGTTTCTCGCTGAGGATTCCTGATGGAGGATGAAACCAGAAAGGAGCACAGGATAAAAGAAGGCTAAGGGGTGACTTAATTGAGGTGTACACAATTATGAGGGGAAGAGATAGAGTGGACAGGATTAAATTGTTTCCCTTGGTGGAGAATTCTAGAACCGGGAGCATAAAGTCACGATAAATGGCAGAAGGCGTAGAGGAGACATGAGGAAGAACCTTTTTACGCAGAGGGCAGTGGGAGTCTGGAATTCCCTGCCCGAGTTGGTGTGGAGGCAGAGACCCTAAACTCTTTTAAAAAGTACCTGGATTTGCACCTTACGTGTTGTAAGCTACAGGGCTACGGACCGGGTGCAGGAAAATGGGATTAGAAGGGGCACCTGGCTGACCTCGGGATAGCATGGACAAGATGGCCAAATGGCCTCCTTCCGTGTTGTAACTTTTCTATGTTTCTAGGACAATAATGGATGGAAGAGGTTATTCTGCCCCATTATTATAGCCCCCACAAGATCCACCAGGATGACCCGATTCATCGCTCCACGGGGCTCGTGGAAACTTCCCCGCTGAGGGCGGGCCCAACGGCGTGCTTGTTAATTCCCCAAATTAAAACCAGCCCTGGAAAGAGACGACATCTCAGGATGCTCACGGTTGGGACTTGGGCTGTTGCTGAGTTGCTGTATGTCCTAGCTGTGAGTAGGGAACAAACTACTTCTTTACTCATCTTTTTGGGACTCCTCATTGGCGACAATACCTACAAGGAATCTCTAAATTCATTCCTATCAGGCAATTGGAGAGGAGCTCTGCCTTTTGAAGCTCAATTCACTAAGGAAGCCTTGGATGACCTCTGCCAGTTCCTATACATTGACCTGAAGCACATGTTAATTGCTAGTAAAGCTTTGCTGGTGGCTATTTTTGGCATGAGAGGGATGTAATGTGGATATGTCATTTTTCAGGAATGCATCCTGGCCTGTATTTCTGTGTTTTTTTTTAGATTTCCTGGCTCGGTGGGGTAGGAGCTATTGGAATTACGCCTGCTGGGCAGCTGTTGCTACGAAGTCATATTTATTTACACCAAGTGTAAGTGGAGTAAAAGTGGTGGTAACTGTTGTTTCAGGTCATCCCGTTCGTCGGCATTGCTGATGAAGAACAGAGGAAACTGCTCCCTCTGCACCTGGACTGGCTATTTCAAAAAGTCCAGAAAATAGCAGCAATCCAGTGGGACTGGGGACATTTCTTGGTCCTGCTGCCGTGGGAATGGACGGACAATCTGATGGACTGTTTAAAGGTCCCGGGTGGGAATTTCTAGTCTCGGGATTGGTGCGACTGGAAAATCCCACACTTAACCTAACCCAAAATCCACCCCTGAATACACTGGGCTGGATTTTCCGTCCTCGCTCGTTCCCCCGAGTTTGATGATGGCAGACGCGACCCGCCAATGGCCGGTAATGGGATCTTCCAGTCCTGCCGCTGTCAACGGGGTTGTCAGTTGTTTGCACTCTCGGCTGCCGGGGAACCCGCGGCGGTGGGGTCGCCATTGGTGAAAATGGCCAGAAAATCTCACCCATTCCATCCCTTTCCTGTTAAAAATAGCAAGGAAATTCAAGGCTTGAATATGTAGGTCCTGGACAAGGACTTCAAGCCATTCTGAGATCTATTTCATGATGGGCAATTGGACTGTCGAAATAAATCTATTTGACATTCTTTTATTCTTTTCTTACAAAACTTTCCATTAAGAATTAATGTGCGTCAAAATGTTAATTATTTGTTCTTTTTTTAAAGAAATGGTCCCTGTTGTGTATTACCACACTTGAGTAAATTGCAGACTGAATTATGCGTATTGAAGGCAATATGAACAACTGCAAACAAATGAAATTCTTATCAGCATGGTGAAGGTGATGCTAATCTCCTACATTTTGTAAGTTGACTCCCAAAGGAAAAGTGTTAGAATTGTATTGTATTTCATATTGTATTTGTATCCATGGCCAATCAGAAAGCTCCTTACTGGGAACAACCATAATTGTGAGTTTAACAGAATGTGAGCTAGCTATAAATTAAAATCTCAGGATTTTTTATATGGCCTCATTCCTACGCCACTGATCAGATTGTTTTCAACACCCATCAAAATTATTGTCATCCAGGGCAGCAGGGTGGCGCAGTGGGTTAGCCCTGCTGCCTCACGGCACCGACGTCTCAGGTTCGATCCCGGCCCTGGGTCACTGTCCGTGTGGAGTTTGCACATTCTCCCCGTGTTTGCATGGGTTTCGCCCCCCCCACACAGCCCAAAGATGTGCAGGGTAGATGGATTGGCCGCGCTAAATTGCCCCTTAATTGTAAAAATTTAATTGGGTACTCTACATTTATAAAAAAGAAATTATTGTCATCCATCTGTTTTTATAGATATAATGCACTTGACATGTCAATTACTTTTTTTGATTTTTAAACTCTAATCCTTGTTTTCAAATCCCTCATTGCCTTGCCTTCCCTATCTCTGTAATCTCCTCAAGCTCCACAATCCTCTGAGATGCGCTCCTCTAATTCAATATCCTTGATTTTAATCGCTCCACTATTGGTGGCCGTGCCTTCAGCAGCTTCAGCCCAAGCTCTGAAATCCCCTCGAACACCTCACTACACTTCTCCACCTCGCTTCCCTCTTCTAAAGATATGCCTTAAAAAAATCTGTCTCTTTAACCAAGATTTGGGACGCAATCGAATGGCCACATTCCGCCCGAAAAGCAGCGCGCTG
This sequence comes from Scyliorhinus torazame, assembly GCF_047496885.1. Taxonomy (NCBI): domain Eukaryota; kingdom Metazoa; phylum Chordata; class Chondrichthyes; order Carcharhiniformes; family Scyliorhinidae; genus Scyliorhinus; species Scyliorhinus torazame. The sequence goes on along the minus strand of NC_092718.1, from coordinate 61,006,401 downwards.
CAGTGCAACATGGCCAATAGAAGCCGGGAGACCCCGCCACCGGGATCTACCTGGCATGCAACGCCTCGCGATATCTAACGTGATCTCGCGAGGCGTTGCAATTTAAATCCCGCCCATTGTGGGCAGGATCGCTTTTAGGCAAATCTGCATATTTTAAAAAATAAATTTAATGTATCCAATTCTGTTTTTCCAATTAAGGAGCAATTTAACTTCGCCAATCCACCTACTCTGCACATCTTTGGGTTGTGGGGGCGAAACCCACGCAAACACGGGGGAATGTGCAGACTCCACACGGACAGTGACCCAGAGCCGGGATCGAACCTGGGACCTCAGCGCCACGAGGCAGCAGGGCTAACCCACTGCGCAACCATGCTGCCTGGCAAATCTGCATATTAAAGTGAGACAGCTAGTCTCACTTTCATGTGCAGTTTCTGAAGTATCCGAGGCATTGGGATCTATCCCCTTCTCTTCGGAGACCTCGGGCACGGGCCATTCAGTACTGGTCTGCACAAATGGGGACCAGATGGGACGGCACTCGTGGGGATCTCCCAGGGGATTGGAAGGCAGGCCCAGGTGCATGCCATTAGGGCAGGGTGGTGCGGTGGCACTTCTGATGTCACCCAGGCACCCTGGCACTGCCAGACTGGTACCCTGGTAGTGCCACCTAGATGCAAACCTGGCACTGCCAGCATAATGTGGATAAATATGAGGTTATCCACTTTGGTAGCAGAAACAGGAAGGCGGATTGTTATGAGTGGCTATAAATTGAGAAAGGGGGATGTGCAATGAGTCCTTGTACACCAGTCGTTGAAAGTGAGCATGTAGGTGCCGCAGGCATAAAGAAGGCAAGTGGTATGTTCATCTTCATAATGAGAGGATTCGAGTACAGGAGCACGGATGTCTTGCTGCAATTATACAGGGCCTTGGCTGGGAAGCACGGTCGCGCAGTGGGTTAGCCCCACTGCCTCACGGCACCAAGGTCCCAGGTGTTGCTAACTTTTGGTTGGTTCAATTGGCTCTGTTTTATAACCTTTGCTCTCGAGTCGCCAGGTATCTTTATGATACCGCCACGAGGTTCAAGTTCAAGTAATGATCAATAACTCAAACCAATTAGTAAGATTCAAATCAAAGCACATTTATTTACACACAGTCAAATCTACTCATGTATAAACTCTACTTTCTAGGCTACTTCTACAACTAACAGGCCTATACTTAGCTTCGGACTGGCCCACCAGGTCAGGGGAACAAATGGCCTTTCGTTCGGGTTCTGAGTCTGCGGGATTCAAAGCTGGTATGGACTGGTAGCTAGGAGCGCCTATCTCGTAGCGAGCGTTGACTTGAGACTTACGGTCTTTTGGCGGCAGCTGAACCGGTCACTGTCAAGGGTTGGTTCGCGTTGCTGAGTGACCCTGTCAAGAAGGACGATTTGAACTTGGGGGCTTGACTTTATAGTCCCCAGGGGCTTCCCGCCTTTCGGGGCGGACCCTGTACCTGGTTCCAGGTGATTAGACTTCATTCCAATCGCTTGGTTCGATTTTTCCAATACTGGAGCGGTTCCCTGATCGATGGGCGGTCTTGAGGTGCCCGTTAACCTCTTTTGTGTTGGCTCCTGCTGGCGCCGGGGAGTCTGGCTTAGTTTTGTTTGTCCCAAATGTTGCGATTGTTCCCGGGGATTGCTCATTAGTATGTAGTTGGCTGCTACATTATTATGCTGATGGTCGCTGGTATCGATGCTGTCTGGGCTTTTGCAGAGTTAAATACACATCAAACTCTGAATTTACCTTCAGCCTTTGCCGTTCGCCATTTTAAATCGGGACTTGGCCCACCCAGGTGGCTACACTCGCTCCTTGTGATCCTAACGTGAAGCGTGAAGGATCACATAACTGCGTTGCTTTCCATTCCCTGACCCGGCGAGCACTCTTCTATGGCCTCGACACTGACCATAACTGTGCAAAAAAAATTTTAACTAACAATTCTGAGGGGCGCTCTGTCAAACAGGGACATGCATTACAAAACAAGAAAGTGGGAACCTCTAACTATCCTTAATAAACTACACTCACTCAAATATTTCATCACACTAACTTCCTAAACCATACAAACAAAATCATAGCAGTTTTATACGCATGTTCCTGGCTTGGCAGTCAAGCTCAGGATCGTACAATCGTTCATGAACATTTCTTTATTTACAACAAAACGCAAATGAATGCTCTTTATTATAGATCGCGGGGGTCTGGGGTCTGGGGAGTGAACCATTAACGGCTGGGGGAGTTGAGGGCAGGGCGTTCACTTTCGCGCGCAACCAAATGTCCATTATAACGATGAGCCACGCGGAGGATGTCCTCATGGTTCTTCTTCTTTCACTTCTCTTCTCTTCTCTTCCCCTCTCCGGTCCTGGAGCTTCTGGAGTTCTGTGTGATCAAGCATAGTGTCTGTTACTACCTTGTGTTAATATCTCGTACGGTAGCCTGTCTGTCCTTTAGTGCCAATTACTCCCTTTATAATTGGTCACTATGTGTGGCTCCCTCATTTTTTTTTTCCAAAAACCGAATTTCAGGACAAGACACACATACAGATAATGAACCAGTGCGAGCCGTCTCGCAGACTGTGCGGTTTACCATCCCAATGTTTCCGGTTGTAAATAGCAGAGGGTTGGCAACCTAAGGGTTGCCTGAAACAAAACAAAACTTTTTGAACCAGATTTTCCGAAATGAGGTGCGTATGGGCCGCGACGGGTACGATTTGGATGGAGTCCCCGGGTAGGACGGCGACCAATGCCGTGTGTGCCCTACCCAAGTGTAGCTGACCAGAGGGGTGTTCCCAGGCAGGGCGGGTCCCAAGCCGTTTCTCCAATGCCTGAGCAACCGACAAGAACGGGCAAGAAATGTAGTCATCGTGAGGGGCTGCCGCATTGGTTCCTTCCTCGAACCAGAAGAGCAGTTATGAACGGGGGTCTGTGTATCTGTCGACAGATGGGTTCCGCTGAACTGGCATCTGAGACATTTACAAGTCCCTGCGGGCAAATTCTCAGAGGTTTCGGCCGAAAATGCGCGGGGCCATGGAAATTTTTTTTTTCCGGTTTGACATACAACATTTAACACACTACAAACAACATAAAACATGTTGCAGGTTCCATCAGAAAGGACACCATTTCTCCCAAGCGGTTCCTTTTAAAACATCATCTGGACACCTCAGTTATCGGTTGCGAACAGGGTCGCAAAGGGGTTCTCGTTTTGGGAGTCAGACTCAAAGTCATCATCTTCTCCCGGATGCCAAACTCTCGTGTATCAGGGCTGATAGGGCTGCTTGGTGTGATTTGGGATCGCTCTCGTCATTCCGGACGAGTCTGTACGAATTATCTCTGTGCCAATAGGTGGTGTCTAGTTCTGTGGGGACGGAATCGGGGTCGTCATTGTAGGTCGGTGGTCGGTGGTGGGGTTTGTTTAGGAAAGTGATCATGAAGGGATCACTCGAATCATGGTCAACTTCGCTGGGTGTGGGTTCTGTTGCATGGGGATAGTAGGGAGCTGTGCTGTGGCTATTGTCCGAGTCACAGTCGCTGTCGCTGTTGCTGCTGTCTGTGGGCATTCCGGGGCGGAGTGTATCTTTCGGGGGTGGAGTCGAGGTTGAGTCCGTGGCTGGGCTGGACATGTTGGGGGATGGTAGGGTTACGTTGGCTGTGGGCGGGGTGTGGTGTGCTGCGTCGAGCATGACGTGGTGTGCGTGGTTAGACTGTGTTCCATATGCCTGCAGCTGGTTGATCTGGAACCACGCAGTCTTTCCATTGGGGTACTTTATTTTGTAGACGGCAGAGCTTACTTTGTCCGCAATGGAGTACGGACCCAAGTACTTTGGTGACAGGAATGTGCTGGGGTTGTATACGGAGAGCATGACTTGCTGTCCTACACTGAACTCAGTCGCATGCACTGTCTTATCGAAACAAGCCTTGCTCTGTTTCTTTCTGGTTCCCAATTTCACTGCGGCTGCTAGCTGAGCCGTTTTAACATTCGCCACCAATTGTTCTACTGCTTTCTCATGTGTGAGGGTCGTCACTTAGGGGCTGGTCAAATCTAAACCTAATAAAAATTCTGTGCCTTTCTTGGGGCGTCCGGTCATGAGAGTGTGTGGGGTGTAACCTGTAGAAGTTGAAACTGTATTTCGCAGAAATATCAGCGCAAAGGAGAGGACTGAGTCCCAAGTGGTGTTGTTTTGCTGGACCATTTTTCTGAGGGTAGATTTTAGGGTCCGATTCATGCGCTCCACGATACCACTTGACTGGGGGTGGTATGCGATGTGGAATTTTTGGGTAATGCCAAATATCGTGAGGACGTTCTTCAAGACACGTCCCGTAAAATGGGAACCTTGGTCGGATTCAATGCTGCGGGGGAGTCGCCATCTTGTAAAGATGTGGTGGGTTAGGATCTTGGCTGTGGTGTTTGCAGTGTTTCTTCTGGCTGGGAATTTCTTGTCCGAATGCTTCTTTTAAATTTGGAACAGGGGAGCTAAGGCGGTGCTGTAAATACGGGTACAGCTTGCGCTAATTTCCCAAGTACAAACTCCCGACAGTTTTGTCGGAACAAAAAATCTATCAGTTTACCTTATAGCCCTGTTAGTTACGCATACATACAGACACTTCCGAATTATGAGGACTGGTCAGAACTGCTTGAACACTTGTGGTTTTCTGTTCCCAATTGGATCTCTAATTCAAATTTTTGGGTTCTCCCGGAGTGGTTAAGCCACTTCTAGTTCGGGTCCCATCAGAATATCGCCAGTAATATGTTGCTAACTTTTGGTTGGTTCAATTCGCTCTGTTTTGTAACCTTTTCTCTCGAGTCGCCAGGTATTTTTATGATACCGCCACGAGGTTCAAGTTCAAGTAATGATCAATAACTCAAACCAATTAGTAAGATTCAAATCAAAGCACATTTATTTGCACTCAGTCAAATCTACTCATGTATAAACTCTACTTTCTAGGCTACTTCTACAACTAACAGGCTTATACTTAGCTTCGGACTGGCCCACCAGGTCAGGGGAACAAATGGCCTTTCGTTCGGGTTCTGAGTCTGCGGGATTCAAAGCTGGTATGGACTGGTAGCTAGGAGCACCTATCTCGTAGCGAGCGTTGACTTGAGACTTACAATCTTTTGGCGGCAGCTGAACAGGTCACTGTCAAGGGTTGGTTCGCGTTGCTGAGTGACCCTGTCAAGAAGGACGATTTGAACTTGGGGGCTTCACTTTATAGTCCCCAGGGGCTTCTCGCCTTTCGGGACGGACCCCGTACCTGGTTCCAGTTGATTGGACTTTGTTCCAATTGCTTGGTTCGATTTCTCCAATACTGGAGCGGTTCCTTGATCGATGGGCGGTCTTTAGGTGTCCATTAACCTCTTTTGTGTTGGCTCCTGCTGGAGCCGAGGAGTCTGGCTTGGCCTTGTTTATCTCAAATGTTTCGATTGTTCCCAGGGATCGCTCATTAGTATGTAGATGGCTGCTACATTATTATGCAGATGGCTGCTTGTATCGATGCTGTCTGGGCTTTTGCAGAGTTTAATACACAGTAAACTTGCACCTACTAGTTTCTGCCTGGGTTGACTGAATTTCCCTTCAGCCTTTGCTGTTCTCCATTTTACATTGGGAATTGGCCAACTCAGGTGGCTACACAGGTTCGAACCCGGCTTTGGGTCACTGACCGTGTGGAGATTTCACATCTTCCCGTGTTTACACGGGTTTTGCCCCCACAACCCAAAGATGTGCAGGCTAGGTGGATTAGCCACGCTAAATTGCCCCTTAATCGGAAAAAATGAACTGGGTACTCTAATTTTATTTTTTATTTATTTATTTATTGGTGAGGCCACACCTGGAATATTGTGCGCAATTTTGGTCTCCTTATCTGAGGAAGGATGTTCTTGCTACAGAGGGAGTGTAGAGAAGGTTTTCCAGACTGATTCCTGGGATGACAGCACTGATGTATGAGGAGAGAATTTATTCGCTGGAATGAAGAATGAGGGGGATCTCATCGAAACCTATAAAATTCTAACAACACTAGACAGGGTAGATGCAGGAAGGATGTTCCCAATGGTGCGGGTGTCCAGAACCAGGGGGTCACAGTCTGAGGATATGGGTAGATCATTTAGGACTCAGATGAGGAGAAATTTCTTCACCCAGAGAGTAGTCAGCCTGAAGAATTTGTTACCACAAAAAGCAGTTGAGGCCAAAAAATTGTTTGTTTTCAAGAAGCATTAGATATATAGCACTTAGGGCAAAGGGGATCAAAGGATATGGGGGAGGGAGAAGGCGGTATCAGGCCATTGAGTTAGATGATCAGCCATGATCATAATGAATGGCGGAGCAGGCTCAAAGGGCCGAAAATGTTCTATATTCAATATTAATATTCCAGTAGCTAGTTATCTGTAAATAGTTAAATAATTCTCAAGATCTATTAGCAGGACACTTCAACTGCAAATCAATATTTACCTCACTTTAATCACTGCCCTAGCAGCCAGACTGTCTGTATTCACCTTAACCCATCTTTTACTGATATTTCTGCAAAATATTCCGCCCTGACTTAAACAATTAGCAATGATTAAAGATTAGCACTCAAGTGGTAAATTTTATCTACAGAAAAAAGGAAGCAATGAAGGATAGCAGTGCAAAGGAAGTCTGGGGCTGGATATCATGGCCCCCACCAGCAGGTTTGAGGATGGGGGAACTCATAAAATCCAGCAGTAGGCCTTCCCACCTCTGACCTTTCTGAAATGTTACAAGGTGAGAGGAGTTGTCGGTTGGCCCTTCTGCCCTTGGGTCTTTTGTGGCCCTTAAGTGGTCCACTAGTGGCCATTTCGGGGCCACATCCCACCTCCGACCCCCGCCCCACCACTATTTTATCCGCTTTGGTGGAGGCCCAAGCCAAACGGGAAGCCTGGCAGCTTTACCTACACAGGCTGGTGTCAGGCAGAGGGTGGGGAGAAGCAACCTCCATCAGTAACAGTTACCCAGAAAAGGTCAGACAAATTAAAACCACTACTAACCCCATGGTAATTATAGTACTGACTCCCTACGGCACTCCTCCCACTCACCCTCCCTTCCCAATAGTCCTACCCGGCAAACATCCCCACCCGCACAACTAACCTTTCCCTTCAAACATTCAACCCTCCCCAATAAACCCCGCTCCCAACCTACAACACCAGAAACCCCCCCCCCATCCCCTCACTGACCACCTGACACCACTCCTGACTGACTCCAATCCCTACAATCCTGCCCACTTACCGCACTTTTGTACGGGCAACCAAGAGTCCACACCGAGTCGGTCAAAACAAAATCTTATTTTATTTTACAATAACCATTACAAACAGCTCCAGTAGTTCTCTACTGGGTGTTCTCTAGTCAGTGCCTTACAGATTGACTCTGTTTATACATAACCAGAGATTGTTTAGGGTTTCCCCTCCCCCTTATCAGGGGGAGCTCGTATTCCGCAAGATCCACAGGGCAGTTAACCATCCCCACCCCGTAAGAGCCTTGCAGGCTATAAAACTCACAAACCTACCTTCTTGGAAGTGGCTGGGCCTTTAAATACACCTGTTTTGTGGCAGCCAGTAAAAATGGGGGCGTGACCTCCTTGCAACTGACTGTGCAGCCCTCGACTGAAGGCCTCAGGTGTCTCCACTACAGTTCTAATCCTAACCTTAACCCTAACTCGGCCTAGGCACAAGGGTCAGGTGAGAAAGGATCACCTGGATTTCGAGGTAGGAAACTAGGAGCAGAGTGGCCACCTGGTTGATTGCTGCTCTGAGGAAGTTCTGGTTCTGTCAATTTGAGCGTGGAATGGTCTTGTAGCACCTGATTAATTCACATTCCTAAAAGGATATGTGTTGCTCGTTTCTAAAATAATTTGGAGTCTTTCCAGTTTACAGTCTCAGTTCCAAATCATTGGCGAATAACATTTTAGGATGTCCAACTCTCATTTTTCTTTTCTTAAATAAATTTAGAGTACCCAATTATTATTTCTTTCCAATTAAGGGGCTAAATCCATCTAACTGCTCATCTTTGGGTTGTGGGGGTGAAACCCACGCAGACACGGAGAGAATGTGCAAACACCTCACGGACAGTGGTGTAGGGCCGGGATTCGAACATGGGTCCTCAGCGCCGCAGTCCCAGTGCTAACCACTGCACCACTGCACTGCCCTGTTCAGCTCTCATTAATACTGCTTGAATGAACAGCGTTCACAGTGTGTGTTTTATATATTCATTGGTGCAGTGAAAAGTACTAAAGGAATGAAAGGAACACAGTGGAATAATTCATGAGGTGATTATAAAACAGCATTATGGATTGTCCACTTCTCCAGCACAACATTCGAGCACTGTTCCCTTGGAGGCAAATATTAAACTTACAGAGTTTATGTTTAACTGCTTTCAGATTTTAAAACATATCAAGACTCTATCTGTTCCCTCTGTTGGGCATAAAACATCCGATATCCTGGCCAATATTTATCGCTCAACCAATATCACAGAAAACAGATTTTCTGATCGTTACACTGTCGGAAACTAGTGCAGGAGACGGTTTGGGGGAACATAACCACATCACCAGGTTAGCCTAGATGTCTCCATTGGATGTACCTGCATTAAAGAGAGATATTAGGCTCTTTAAATGAGCAGGAGAGGAACCATGAAGAACCATAACCAATGAACCATATAATTATAATGGTAAGTGGGGAACTGCTGACAGAAAAAAAACACCCATTCAGAAATATTCTTTGGAAAGAAAGCGGCAACTCTATAGAAGTATCAGACAAACTATTAAAGTGTGAATAACAGAAGCTTCAAACACAACTCTTAATCATACCCAAAGGAACATTGTGGCATTGACAAAAGAGATCACAGAAAGAAAAAACTTATTCCAAGTTTGTCAACCAAGCAATGTCAGCAATTCACTTCACATGTCAAAACAGGTTCCCTAATGAGCTAATGTTTTTACCTGGGCGTTCAGCCAAGGATGCAGAATGAGAACCAAGCCATTTGGGTTTCCAGCTGTTCTAATTTTCTGAGCTACCCACCTCAGTTGCCCATAATATGGCCCGTCCATTCACAAATACACTCGCAAACATACATTCACAAACAGGCACACGGCACTCAAACATACTCACACAAATACACTCGCAAACATACATTCACAAACAGGCACACGGCACTCAAACATACTCACACAAATACACTCGTAAACATACAGGGCGGGATTCTCCGCCCCGCCATGCCACATTCCTGCCCCGAACCGCCGGCGGGATTCTCCGTTATGCTGGCCGGTCAATGGGGTTTCCCCATTGTGGGGCAGTCCCACGCCGTTAGGAAACACCCGGGCGCCGGCAAAACGGACAATCACGCCGGTGGAGAATCCCGCCCACATTCACAAACAGGTAAACAACACTCAAACATACTCACACAAATACGCTCGCAAACATACACACACATGCGCTTTGCTGGTTTAGAAGCACCATTACTAACAATTTTAAATCATGTTGTACAAATTTCCTAAATTGTTTCCCATCATCCTCTGAAAGCTGCCCATACACGATCAGGAGTGATGGGTGAAATATCCCATTCCCACCATCAGCAGAATTCCTGGCGGGCAGGTGCTGAAAATTCGAAATGAGGCTCAACGTCTGACTTCCGCCAATGGGAAAACGAGTCAGAATTTTCCCCTTCGCACTTTTGTGGTGGAATGGTGGGTGGGGGAGGGGTTGTTCGCTTGCCAACTGATCCAGATCGAGAACCCGATTTGCCGGTATTAGCATGTCACGAATACTCTTAAAAATATAAATCACTGGAATCACTTTCTCCCACCCAATTACGCACCATGCCTGCAGGAAATTAGCCCGGCCTGAATCAAGATCAAATATAAGTGGTGTGCAGCTGTCCACCTTCACCTCACTCGTGACTTTCAGGTGAGTGCAACATTCTAAACCGAGCTGCAACAGAGGAGGGTCATCTGCGATGACAAAACTGCTGTGTAGGCTAGGCTGGTGGGGATGTAGCTGGCTGCTCCATGGGTGCTTCGGCTTCTAGCCGCACTGCTCAGTGGATGCTACTGGTGTCTAGTCGGACTGTTCCTTGGATGCTTTGGGTGTCTCGCCGGGCTGCTCAGTGGGTGTTTCGGGTGTCTAGCCGGATTGCTCAGTGGGCGCCTCTGGTCTCTAGTTAGGTTGCACAGTGGGTGACTCTGGTGTCTAGCCGCACTGCTCAGTGGGTGCCTCTGGTGTCTAGCCAGATTGCTCAGTGGGTGCCTCTGGTGTCTCGCCGGGCTGCTCAGTGGGTGCCTCTGGTGTCCAGCCGGGCTGCTCAGTCGGTGCCTCTGGTGTCTAGCCGGGCTGCTCAGTGGGTGCCTCTGGTGTCCAGCCGGGCTGCTCAGTCGGTGCCTCTGGTGTCTAGCCGGGCTGCTCAGTGTATGCTTCGCCAGTCTAGCTGGGCTGCTCAGAGGGTGCTTTGAGTGTCTAGCCAGACTGCTCTGTAGGTGCTTTGGGTGTCTAGCTGGACTGATCAGTGGGAGCTTTGGATGTCTAGCTGGGTTGCTCAGTGGGTGTCTAGCTGGACTGCTAAGTGGGTGCTTCACCTGACCAGCCGGGCTGCTCAGTGGGGGCGTTGGGTGTCTAGCGGGGCTGCTGTTTTTATGCTTTGGATGTCTCGCCGGGCTGCTCAGTGGGTGCTTTGGACATCTAGCTAAACTGCTCAGGCGGTGCTTTGAGTGCCTAGCCGGGCTGCTCAGGGGTGCTTTGGATGTCTAACCGGGCTACTTAGTGGATGTCTAGCCGGGCTTCTCCGGGGGTGCTTTGGGTGTCTAGACGGGCTGCTCAGTGGATGTCTAGCCGGGCTTCTCCGGGGGTGCTTTGGGTGTCTAGCCGGGCTGCTCAGTGGATGTCTAGACAGGCTGCTCAGTGGGTGCCTCTGGTGTCTAGCTGGGCTGCCCACGGTGGGTGCTGTGGATCTCCAGCAGGGCTGCACTCGACCAACACAGACCAGCATGGGGAGCAGTGGGCGGGGTGGGCAGAAGGGAAGACAGGAGGGTTGGTGGGCGGGGAGAGGAGTGGAAAGATCGCAGGCAGAGGGATGTTTAGGAGTGGGGTAACTAGAGTGAATGCAGACATGACAGCGGGTGGGTGGGCTTCATATTGCATGAGTGGGAAAGGATGCTCACACTCTAGAGTAGGAAAGTGGGTGTGGGGTTAGTGTGTACAAGAGGGAAGTGTATCTGCACACCCATAACTGCGGGAGAGTGCAAGGCTTGCACAAAAACCAGGAAGAGAGCACGGCTGCAGGATATCTGAAGTTACCCCGTGAAGTGCATTGTCTAATTGGTATGTGTAGCTTGAGGGGCGTTAGGGTGTCTAATCTTTCCAAAGGTGCAAAGCAGGTTTAATCTCTAAACCAAATCAGGAAATCCCTCCAGTGAGAGTGAACATTGCATGGCTGTGCTCAAGCCTCTTCCATCCTCAATGGCATTGAGATGTCAGGTTGTTGGGGCGGCTTCCTTGGCACCCGTGATCTGTGATGGAGCAGCTCAGCTACAAGACTGGAACAAGGAACGGCGAGTAGTGCCGTCGCAGCTCTAGGATATGACAATGGCTTTCTGGTTGCAAGTGGAAAGGCTGCTAGAGTTGGTCAATCTACATTCATCTCTTGGATGTATCTGTCCACTAGGAAGAAGGAGGATTTAATAACAGAGACAGTGGAGGCTGTCCTCAATGCTACCTTATTGATGGAAGTGCTCAGATTGAGGAGAGGAAGGGCCAGCCGCCATCTAACTCAGCTTAAAGAGGAGCCCCGGCCTAAAGTACATGGTCTAGCGGAGCACCAGGAGAAAGCAAAGGCTGCAGAGGTCAACACATCCCATAGAGTTGACTGGCATGCACAAGGGGCTGCTAAAGACACCCTTCCTGTTTGGAGATGAGTGAGAGACGTCTACAATTGTTGGTGACAGGGGGCCACCTGTTAGATTTCTGGGATTTGCGGCAATCTGGATTTCCCAGAGTACAGGGTGTAATCAATTGTACACATGTGGCTTTGAGAGCTCCCTGGCAGCAGCCCTGATCTTCATTAACAGGAAAGGGTTCCACTCCATCAACATTAAGTTGGTGTGCGATCAACAGAGTCGCCCCCAGGTGCCACAGATATTTGAAGGGTGCACCGCTTACTGGGTTGACTGCTGGGTGACAAGGGGTACCGCAAAATAGAGACGGTTCATGACACTGGTGCATTTTCCTCAAAGTGCATCGGCGGAGAGGTACAATACAGCTGTACGACAAGGCCCATCATCGAGGCGACCATTGGCATCCCGAAGATGTGTTTCCGATATTTGGACCACTCAAGTGGGCCCCAGTTGTACTCTCCACAAAGGGTGTCACACAGCTCACCATCCCAAACCCTGCGTCAACTGCACATGATGCAGACATGGCCTCCTGAACAAGACACACTCGCAGCCACAGAGGTGCACAGTTGGTTAGAGAGACCACAATGGCTGCAGGTCTTGTGGTTTGGTACAAACTATAACAACAGCTCATTGTTGATGAAACAGCTTTACTTGCAACTTTCCAAGGCACATGCATACACACAGTTCTTTGGGGTGTTGTAAGGAATAAAAGTTCCAAACTCAATGTGCAGACAGTTTCAGGAAAGAGCTTGACACAGCTCCCCAACATTACACAAGGGATGAGTAACTAACATGAGTCTGTTAAACATCAGATTAATCTGAGGCTCACATGGCGATCTCAATGTTTCTTAATTTTTCTAACCCTACCGCTATGTCTTAGTGCATCCCCGACACCTGCACCAGAGGTTGAGGCAGCCTTCTGATAGCAACGCCCTGTTCTCTGCGATGATGGGGGGCTGGTACCATTAACTCTCCTTGGCCTGGGGACTTGGAGGTGATGGGGTCACAGGCAGAAAGGGTTGGTCGGACACACTCGGAGTCACCTTGGTAGATGGTCCCAGGTGTCCAGCTGACGGTCCTCCTGTGGGTGCCCGAGGGTGCCCTGCCGGATTCCCTGAGAAGTGGAACCTGGAGGGAGATCCAGGTGCCTCACCACTCTCTTGTCTAGCCACTGATCCCACCTATTCCTATCGCGAGTGAATGCAAGTCCGAGAGCAAATCCGGCAAGATCCGCTGGACCAAGGTCTCGAAGGTGATCGTCACCCTTCCCACGGAGCTCTCCCAGTGCTCTCACATCAGAGCCACAACATCAGACAGCATGCAAACACTCTCCTCCATACTTCACTCTCGTCTGCTGACAGCCTCTCACAATTCTACCTGATTTTCCACCTCCAGCATGTGTGACATGTCCACTTCCAGAGGCTCATCACCAGACTCAGATTCAGCAGGTGCCTGTTCTCCAACAATCCTCCGACTGCTGTGGAGGCGTATCTGTGAGGTATTCCTTGCATTGTGTTCCTGAGCATATTCTACAACTAGGGCCCCCCCGGTGAGTGTGTCTCTGAGGATGCAGGTGAATGAAGTGATAGCTATTTATAAGATGCATCCTCTGAAGTGTCCTATGGGCTGGGGCTCTGGTGATCTGTCTGGGGTTGCTGGTCCCTGTAAGACAGGGAAGATAGCTTTAGTTCATGAACAGGCTGAAAAGACATTAAACGTCACTCACTGTGAATGTCAGGATGTGACCAACTGATGGAAGGTTCACCGATACTGGCTAGCTGGGAGAGGCTGATCACATCTTCTCCTCAGGAGAGATCCCTGCCAACTGGGCCGCATCCTCCTCAAATTCACTAATCTCCAGGATGTCAACTGTCCCTCGTCCAGTCTGGAATCTCACGCTCCTATTGTGGGCAGGCTTTCGCTACGTGAAGACAAATGGATGGAACATGATGAGAAAGGATGGAGCAGACATTGGGAAGCTTGCACGCCTGCTGTTTCTGCCGAGCCCTCCCCAATGAGGGCTGAAGATGATATTTGTGCAGAATGATACATGAGATGCTAGGGATTTTATAGTGTCTGTCAGAAATTCAATGCTGTTATCTCCCCTGCTAAAATGAGAATGGGGGGGGGGCTCCCTTATGTGGTGGGGTATGAACCACATTGCATCATTGACGGGGAGGTGCGGGGGGGGGGGGGGGGAGGTGGTGAACAGGGACAATGTCTACAGGACCCACCGGTGTTTCAGCACAAAGGTATCGGGGGCTCACCCCCATCCACAGCACAATTATCAAGGGATCTCCCCTCCCATTCCACAACGATCACGGCAGTATCGCTAATGCCACCTCCCCTCACTGCCAGGTCCCTCCCCCGTCACTGCCAGGTCTCCCTGTCGATGCCTTCAAAGGCTTGATGCGCTTCCCCCCCCACCATACATAATGAGACCGTCCCAAATTGGGTTCCCCAAAGGTCCCACCCCTGGCACAACCCCCGGCACAGAATGGCATTACCAGTTTTGCACTTCTAGGTTGTCACAGGCTGGCAATGACAGGCTGGCAGTGCCAACCCATGCCAGGAGCACTGCCAGGCCACTGCCTGGGCAAGTCCCTCTCCCCCTAACTCCTGCCCATCCCAGGGAAATACTCACCTTGGCACCCCTGGCTGGATCCCGACTGCTTCCTGCCTTCCTAAAGCTGTTGTGAAGCTCACTGACATGAAGTTCCGTCGGCAAGGTTTGAATATGGTGAGGGGGGATCATGTGATGGATAGGCCCTTTAATAATGTTCAAATTCATAAAAATGTATTTAAGCAGCACGGTGGCGCAGTGGGTTAGCACTGCAGCCTCACGGCACCGAGGTTCGATCCCGGCTCTGGGTCACTGTCCATGTGGAGTTTGCACATTCTCCCCGTGTGTTTCACCCCCACAACCCAAAGATGTGCAGGGTTGGTGAATTGGCCACGCTAAATTGTCCCTTAATTGGAAGAAATGAATTGGGTACTCCAAAGTTATTTTTTTTAAATGTACTTAAATGATGGCGTCATCATTGGGGGATGGAGGAAATCGGGAAATGAGATCTCACTGGCGTGAACCCCGTTTCTGGAATCTCACAGCATTTTGTGTCCATGTCGCCGTTCTCACTGACAGCGAACACAGGTGCACAATTGCTCCAATGGGTGGGAGTTTCTACCTCGACACTGCCAGGCAATATTGCGGGCAGCACTGGAAGGCCTGGAAAGCGATTGACCTCTGCTGTCCAAATTTTATTTTTTATAAATTTAGAGTACCGGATTCTTTTTTTCCCAATAAAGGGACAATTTACCGTGGCCAATCCACCTAACCTGCATCTTTTGAGTTGTGGGCTGAAACCCGCGCAGACACGGGGAGAATGTGCAAACTCCACACAGACAGTGACCTGGGGCCGGGATCGAGCCCGGGTCCTCGGCGTCGTAGGCAGCAGTGCTAACCACTGCGCCACCGTGCCGGCCTTCTGCTGTCCAAATTTTCTCGTCTCGCCTGCAACAATGCCCGTCAGTGCAGGGGTAGAAAGTCTCTCTCTCTCTCTCAGCTCAGTGAGTGTGAATGTGATGTGGGAAAGCCAGCTCAGCCCAGGTCACCATGGCGATGTGGGGCCGACCAGTGCACTGTGATAACTTGCAAAACGCACACCCAATCCACATGTTACTTTACGGGGCATTTCCACCTTTCCACACGGGGGACGAGTTCACAGTACATTTTGGGGTCGGTGAAGGGTGTGGGTGCGGACGTGGCTGGTTTGAAGGTAGACTTTGGTTCTCCAACACAGCAGCCCAGCTCCCAACATCATTTAAAGGCCCCTAAACCTCACCCCCACCCCACTATGACATCTCATATTCCCCCATGCGACCCCATGCCACCTCAAAAAAAACCCCACCCCGGTTTCCCCCATAGCCACTCACCAAATGTGTACTATGTACGGTCTCAGGATCCATGCAGTAGCATTGGAAATGACTAGAAAACCATTAGACCTCTAACAATTTGAGAATATCCTGAATTTAAACTCACTGGATAGAATTTTACGTTTATTGCACTAATTTTCAACTCAAGGGAACATCCTAGCAATCACTGTACAGACTCTTCGGGGCAGCACATTGGCGCAGTGGTTAGCACTGGGACTGCGGCACCAAGGGCCTGGGTTTGAATCCCAGCCCTGGGTTACTGAACATGTGGAATTTGTTCATTCTCCCAGTGTCTGCGTGGGTTTCACCTCTACAACCCAAAAGATGTGCAGGTTAGGTGGATTGGCCACGCTAAATTGCCCCGTAATTGGACAAATAAATAATTGGGTACTCTAAATTTATTTTAGAAAAGTGTACAGACTCTTTATCCTATCCTCCGTCTCCTACCTGTCAACTGTTTTCCAATCAATGTCACAAGCTTAATGTTGATTTATTCCAAATGTGAAAGTAATTTTCTTAAGTCACCTTCTGCGAGAACTGTGAAACAGGGAGCAGGAACAGAACATATGCACAGGTTTCCCAATCTGGCTACAGCTTTAGCCTCATGTATTTGGGGATTTAGAGATATTTCCCTTACAAAACTGTGCAGCAATATGATGAAAGCAAGACAGAATCTTGGCTTCATTTCTCTTAAGTAGTTTCTTGCTATCATGAGGTTGGGACTGTACATAAGGTTTCCCTTTGTTCTTCTGTAACATCAACATTCAGATCAGATCCCCAGCTTCCTTTAAATGATTAGGCACCAGAATCATTAAAGTAGGGCTGGAATAAAGTAACAAGATTGTTTTGTTATCCACTGTATTGAGGGACAGGAAATCCTCCTGAGTTGTCCAAGATCTAGTCGTGTGGGGGCATGAGCTTTTCATTAAAAAAAAACCTGTATCCGAAGGTACTGGGAAGTTTCAGCGCTTTCAAAGTGACATCTTGTTCTGCAAAACCTCACTGCTGTCAAACAACTGAACAATGATTTTAGGATTATTGTGCAAGCTCAGGAAACCCTACCTTGTCATTGTGAGAGTTTTATCAGCAGTGGTAAATTAGCTGACAGCCCCTGGGGAAAGTGAAAGAGGTGACAGGCATCCTCAGAACAGTCCAGACCAGCACTGCAGTCTTTGCAGATCATTGGCAGGGCTGCCATTGGATTCAGAAAGGGAGATTTTGTTCCAATAATGTTCCAACCTGCAGGTGCCAAATCCCGAAGGGAGACTGTGTCCTGTCGCCCGTCGGTTTTGTGGCTCTTCGCATGCTTCCGGAGGATGGTGGGCCCTGGGACTGCCAGCCAGGACGGGAGCGAGATCCCGGAGGTGGACTTCCTGGGGAAAGCAAACATACGCTTGTGAGGGGTCTCGTTGGTGGTTGTACACAGGAGCGACTGGATGGAGTGGAGTGCATCGGAGAGGACCTCCTGCCAGCGGGGGACTGGGAGACTCCTGGACAGTAGGGCCAGGAGGACGGCCTTCCAGACCGTCGCGTTCTCCCTCCCCACCTGTCCGTTTCCCCGGGGGTTGTAGCTGGTCGTCCTGCTGGAGGCGATGCCCTTGCTGGGCAGGAACTGACGCAACTTGCGCTCATGAAGGAGGACACCCGATCACCATGGATGTAGGCGGGAAACCCGAACAGGGTGAAAAGACTGTGCAGGGCCTTGATGACGGTGGCAGAGGTCATGTCAGGGCATGGGATGGCGAAGAGGAATCTTGAGTACTCGTCAACAATGTTGAGGAAGTACACGTTACGATCAATGGAGGGGAGGGGCCCTTTGAAATCGATGCTGAGGCGCTCAAAGGGGCAAGAGGCCTTTACCAGGTGCGCTCTCTCTGGCCGATAGAAGTGCGGCTTGCACTCCGCGCGGACCTGGCAGTCCCTGGTCACGGTCCTGACCTCCTCGATGGAGTAAGGCAGGTTGCGAGCCTTGATGAAGTGAAAAAAACGGGTGACCCCCGGGTGACAGAGGTCATTGTGGGGGGCCCAGAGTCGGTCTGCTTGTGCGCTGGCACATGTACCGCGGGATAGGGCATCTGGGAGCTCATTGAGCTTCCCAGGTCGATACAAGATATTGTAGTTGTAGGTGGAGAGCTCGATCCTCCACCTCAGAATCTTGTCATTCTTGATTTTGCCCCGCTGTGTGTTATTGAACATGAAGGCAACCGACCGTTGGTCAGTGAGGAGAGTGAATCGCCTGCCAGCCAGGTAATGCCTCCAATGTCGCACAGCTTCTACGATGGCTTGGGCTTCCTTTTCGACAGAGGAGTGTCGAATTTCGGAGGCATGGAGGGTACGGGAGAAGAAAGCCACGGGCCTGCCTGCCTGGTTGAGTGTAGCGGCCAGAGCAAAGTCCGACGCATCGCTCTCCACCTGGAATGGGATGGACCCGTCCACAGCGTGCTCCCGGAGTTGAAAAGACAGGCCGTCTCGTGCCCGTTGATCCGGACGGTCATTGTAGACTTTGCGAGGTAGTGCGGCCGGGACTGGTCGAGCGTGGTGGTGGCGAGCTTCGGAAGGTGGTTGGTAGGCCAGTCGGAGGTAGCGGCGGCCAGCGAACGGTCGGGTGAGTCTGACTCCCGGGAGGCTGCAGAGTGGTCCCAAGATGGCGGCCCCCATGAGTCGCGCGTGGTGGGAGGCATCGGCGATGGCGTCCAAGATGGCGGCCCCCATAGGTCGCACATGGCGGGAGGCAGCGGCAATGGCGCCCAAGATGGCGGCCCCCATGGGTCGCACGTGGCAGCCAAAATTGAAGATGGCGGCAAAGATGGCGGCGCCCACGGGTCGCACATGGCGGGTGGCGCGGTTGCTGGGGGCGGCCCTGACAGGCAGCAGGCAATGCTGCTCGGCCTAGAAGTTTTAGGGGGAGATCGGGCCTGGCAGGCTTTTGCAAAGTGGCCCTTCCTCCCACACCCGTTGCAAGTTGCGTTCCGTGCAGGGCAGCGTTGTCTGGGCCACAAAAGTAGCACCTCGGACCTCCGGCACAGGCTTGCGTCGCACCCGGATGAAATGAATGAAATGAAAATCGCTTCTTGTCACAAGTAGGCTTCAATGAAGTTACTGTGAAAAGCCCCTAGTCGCCACATTCCGGCGCCTGTTCGGGGAGGCTGGTACGGGAATTGAACCATGCTGCTGGCCTGCTTGGTCTGCTTTAAAAGCCAGCGATTTAGTCCAGTGTGCTAAACCTGCCCCTGGAATCGGATGGTGATGGCGCCCATGAGGTCCACGAGGGTGCTACGCGGTTGGAGGTGTAGCCTCCATGTTCTGGGAGGCCACCTCCAGCGAGTTGGAGGGTTGCACTGTCTCTGGACGGCCGAGTGTACCTCCTTCTCGTAATTGCTGGCGGATATAGTTTGATTTCATGTCTGTGACATAAGCATCCCTGATCAGCAGCTCCGCGTGTTGGGTAGCCGATATCGCCCGGCAATCACAGTTCCGGCAGAGTACACGCAAAGCACGCAGGAATTCTGCAAGTGATTCCCCAGGGCGTTGCCGTCTCGTGGTGAGGGGGTGCCTAGCATACACCTCGTTAATGGACTTCACATATTGTCCTTTCAGCAGCACTATTACCTTCACAAATGAGGGGGCGTCCCTGATGAGAAGAAAGACTTGTGGGCTCACCCGTGCGTGGAGAATCTGCTTCTTCTGGAGGTCTGTGAAGTCTTCGGTGAAGAATCCGAGGTACGCTTCGAAGCAGCTTAGCCAGTGCTCGAATGTTACCGCGGTGTCGGCTGCCTGTGGGTCCAGCTGCAGGCGATCAGGCTTGAGTGAGGAGTTCATCTTAGAAGTTTAGTGTATTAAATTGATATGCCATCAATAAATACACGCCGAGTGAGGAACGTAACTGAGGCTTTAATACACTAATCAGCAAGCCTCCTGGCCTCTGGTCCCGAACTGGGTTGGAGGCAGAGACTAGCCACCTTTATACATGAGCCCGATGGGAGGAGCCACAGGCGGAGCCAGCCGGGAGAAGCCCAGGTATGTAACAACACAACACAATGCAATACAGTGGTATACCACAAGCAGTGAAAAGAAATTTGCGTATTGCATGAATTTCAGGAAAATAAATTGACACAGCAAATTCAAGCAGCTCGAGAGTTACAAAATACAACTGGCTGTGACAACACCTGCCTTATTGTGAGGGAGCTATTGGTATTTCAGGTGCTTTCATTCCCAAATTGGGAATGATATTCATCTTCATTAAATATTTGCAAATCCGGGGGCAGGGCGGTGGTGAGGTGGTTCGCATGCTGCCTCACGGCGTCGAGAACCTGGGTTCAGCCCAGGCCCTGGGCCACTGTCCGTGAGGAGTTTGCACATTCTCCCCTTGTCTGCATGGGTCTCACCCCCACAATCCAGAAAGATGTGCAGGATAGGTGGATTGGCCATGCTAATTTGCCCCTTAATTTGGGAAAAAAAAGAATTGGGTACACTAAATTTATTTTAAAATATATTTATAAATGAAGTAAGCCTGAAACAGATTTTGTGAAATGGAATGTATCTTTATTATTTGTTTTTGAAATGAGTGCAGTTCTTCATTATCAAAGCTTTATGCAGTTACTACTATGTGGTAAAAGAAGATAGGAAACAATGTTTAGTATTGCATTGATCAGTTGTAGCGGAGATGAAAATTGGTTTGCAATAAAAGCATGCTCAGTGTGGTGTCACATTTGGAGAGTCCACAGTTTTTTATCTTCAGGGTCACAATTGTGATGAGGTTCACTGTGAGGAAGGGAAATAAAGAACAAAATTATACATTAGCCTGGGAAAGACATTACAAGTATGGTCGACGTGGTGTTGACGAAGACAAATAAATATGTACTAATACACACACTCGCATACATAGAGACAGTAATACTCACACAGACACTAACACACACACACAAAGGCACTAATACACACATTCACAGACACTGAGAGACATTAATACACACACTCACTCACACACACATACACTAATACACACACTCACAGACACACAGAGACACTAATACACACATTCACTCACACACACAGATACACTAATACACACACTCACAGACACGAATACACACACTCACACACACAAATTCACTAATACACACATTCACAGACACACAGAGACGTGGTGTTGACGAAGACAAATAAATATGTACTAATACACACACTCGCACACATAGAGACAGTAATACACTCACACTGACACTAACACACACACACAAAGTCACTAATACACACATTCACAGACACACAGACACTAATACACACATTCACTCATACACACAGACACAAAAACACACACTCACAGCCCCACACAAACACTAATACACACACTCACATACACAGAGACACTAAAACACACACTCACACACAGATACACTAATACACACACTCACACACACAGAGACACTAGTACACACACTCACACACCCACCAATACACACACTCACAGACAGACAGAGACACTTAATACACACACTCAGATACACACAGACACACACAGACTCTAATAAACACTCACACACAGAGACACTAATGTACACACTCAGACACACAGAAACACTAATACACACACTCACATACACACAGACACTGATAAACACACTCACAGACACACAGAGACACTAATACACACATTCACTTACACACACAGATACACTAATACACACTCACACAGACACTAATACACACACACACACACAAATTCACTAATACACACATTCACTCATACACACAAAGACACAAAAACACACACTCACAGCCCCACACAAACACTAATACACACACTCACATACACAGAGACACTAAAACACACACTCACACACAGATACACTAATACACACTCACAGACACACAGATACACAAATACACACACTCACATACACACAGACACTGATAAACACACTCACAGACACACAGAGACACTAATACACACACACACAGACCCTAATACACACACACACAGACACTAATACACACACTCAGACACACAGAGACACTAACACACACTCACACAGAGACACTAATACACACACTCACACAAAGACACTAATACACACACTAAAAGACACACACAGGCACTAATACACACACACACACTAATACACAAACTCAGTGACACACACAGACACTAACACACACACTCAAAGACACTCACAGAGACACTAATACACACACTCACAAACACACAGCCACACAGATACACTAATACACACACACACAAAGACACAAATACACATACTCACGCACACACAGAGACACTAATACGCACTCACTGATACACAGATACACTAACACACACTCACAGACACACACACAGGCAAAGACACACTCACAAACGCACAAAGACACACACAGATACACTCAGACACTAATACACACACTCACACACAGAGACACTAATACATACACTCACAGACATACAGAGCCACTAATACACACACAGAAACACTAATACACACACTCACTGACACGCAGATACACTAATACACACACACACAGACACTAATACACACACTCAGACTAATACACACACACAGACACTAATACACACACTCACTGACACAGAGACACTAATATGCACACTCACAGACACACGGAGACTCTAATGCACACACTCACACACAGAGACTCTAATACACACACTCACAGACACACACAGACACTAATACACACTCACTGACACGCAGATACACTAATACACACACACACAGACACTAATACACACACTCAGACTAATACACACACACAGACACTAATACACACACTCACTGACACAGAGACACTAATATGCACACTCACAGACACACGGAGACTCTAATGCACACACTCACACACAGAGACTCTAATACACACACTCACAGACACACACATACACTAATACACACACACAGACACTAATACACACTCACAGCCACAGAGACGATAATACACACACTCACACAGAGATAGACAGTAATGCACACACTCACACACAGACACTAATACACACTCACAGACACATATACACAAATACACACACTCACAGACAAACAGACACTAATACCCGCACTCACAGGCACACACAGGCACTAAAACACACACTCACACACAAAGACACTAATACACACACCCACACACAAAGGATATGGGGGAAAGCGGATTTAGGCTATTGGGTTGGATGATCAGCCATGATCATAATGAATGGCGGAATAGGCTCAAAGGGCCGAATGGCCTCCTCCTGCTCTTATTTTGTCTATGTTTCAATGAAGGAGAAAACTGAAGCGGGTAACTAAATCTGAAGTTGCTGAGGTCAATGTTCATTCCTAAATACATGCGCCAAAACCTCCACCCAGATTAGGAAACGTGTGCATATTTTCTGTTCCTGCTCCTTGTTTTCACTCTTCTGGCTGAACAAAGCTATCGTGACTTGAATCGCTGGCAATTTTCTTGTGAAATTGATTGCTAAGTCCAATGGCTTGACCGGTGAGATGCAAAGTACTCTTTGGTGTCTACCTATGTTCACTTACCTTTAATTGGGTCCTAATTGAAAGTGATGCTGTTCCGTGCTTTCCTGTTGCAAGTTGCATCTCAGAGATAGGTGCTGCTATGGCACTGTTGTCCACAGCACGGCCTGTCTTAGAGAAACTACAATCTGACCTGTGAACCACTGAGGACTTCGGCCCAATCCCTTCCTGTGGCCACCTCTCACGGTGACAGTTTCCCTCCTCCTGTGAAGGCCCCTCAACAGATGCTGCCTATCATTCTACCCTTCCCCTCCACCCCCTGTTCCTGGACCTCTCATCCAAGTTACAATGCCCCACCATCACCCATCAACTACCCCAACTTAGAGCACTCATGGAGCATAGAGGAAAGGGAACGTGTGACAGCAGGTAGAAATTGTTTCTCCATAGGGAATCATTACTTATTTGTTAAAATAAATATATTCAGCAGTATGTTAAGTAATACATGTTAACCCAATCTCAAAGTGATGCCGGGGGTTATTTAGCATAAAACTGTGTAATAACCCTCACGAGACCCACGGGTACGACCCGATTCATCTCCCTTGGGGCTCATGGAATACGAGGTCCCCCACAGATGGGCAGAGGTCCATCAGCTGTAGCTCTTAGAATCAACCATTAAAAGCCGGCCCGGATTTGGACCGGCATAATCGGTAGTGCCGCATGGGAACCATGTGTTGTACGTCGAGTTGCGGCTTTTTCCTTTGGTTGGAAATAAAGCACCATTTTGATTCACCTTTTCAGTCCTCCTGAGCTTTTATACTGGCGACGAAGAGAATCTACTGCTGCGATTCTGGATGTCCCGACCAGATTTGAATTCCTCAGCCTGAGAGAAAGTATACCAAACAGATGCGGTATTTCTTCTAAGCGAATGGTATTTTTTGTAGATCACAAATGAGTCCGAACCGAGTAGATGAAAGAAAACTTGCTTTATAATATCCATCAGATCCCAGCCGGGTCTATGCTGTTGGCACCATACCTGGCCAACTTTATACAGAACTTAACCAATGGCTGATTTAGGGCTCAAGGAATTCTTGATGTGCCTTCGCAAACTGACCGGCAAATGCTATGTACGTTATAGTCCATGGAGTAATGTCGCCCAAGAGCAAGGGCCGGGGGACCCAGTCGCAACCTGAGCAATATTGTGGTCTGTTGATTGGAAAAAAGCGCCATTTTGATTCATCTTGTTCGGTCTCCTGAGCGCTATACACTGTAAACCCTTCAAATGAGCAATGGCTTGGGAGATCCACTGCTATTAAATGTTCATTGTATTCTTAGCAACATATGGTCAGCAGTTTCTATAGGCTCTATAGGCTAAGTGTGATGCAAACAGAATAAGCGATGTGTTTCCCACTGGGTTGTGTGGCTGATTATCATGCCCGATTTAACGCTTGGGAGTTCATTAATTATGCATCAGCGAGCATCACTGTGAATCACATGGCGGGTGGGCACTGGTCCGTCCGCCGCACCGTCACCTGTTGGGGTCAAAGTTCCTGGCACGGTATTTAAATACCCAATGAACAAAAAGAATATTGCACCGAGGTTTAGCCACAGCTTCCTGGGGACTTTAATCAGAGGTGCCGCCAGAGCCCTCTATCCGAAGGGTGGATCCAGGACGGCCACCAACCTCACCCTGCCAGCCTGGGCGACAATTGCAGTGGGGGTCACCTCAGCGGGCAACTGTCAGAGAAACGCAACCCTGTGCAGGAAGTACAGAGCCGGTTTGAGGTTTGTTAGTGCCCCGGGAAAATTGAATTTCAGCCCCTTCAAGACCTTTTGCCATTTTATAATGACTTCATATTGACAAAAAAAACCCTACAAATATAACAATGTAAAATTTATTACAGATAAGTGAAAAAAAAATCAAACACAACAGACATTCAAATACGTACATTATCCTAACTGAAACTTCAAGACCATTACAATTTGAAGGATTTTCTCGTGATAACAAAATTGAATGGTAAAAGAAAACTTAAGTTGTCACACTGAACAAATAAGTTTAAAAAAAGAAAAGAAAAACCATTTGACTTTTAGACCTACAAATCTATTCACAGCACTTTCCATATTTATATTTCTGACACGGCTGTAGTGATATGCATCACTGTAAATACACAAGGGGTTAATGTAAATACACTACGACTAAGTAAACACTAGAGGGAGCACCAGAGAGGCCATGACTTGCAGACATACAGCTAATGAACACACAGGAATAGACATGACCAGTGGGCGGTCAGGACACCCAGAGGTGACACTACCACAAGGGGGCATTACACAACCCATATATAAGGACGGGGCACACATGCTCTGTCTCTTTTAACAGGCGACACAGAGGGTAGGACAGGGGCAGATCAGAAGCATCACACCCACCACATGGCTTAGAACAGACTGGTTAGTTAGGCTGAGTTACTATAGCAAGATTAGCAGGAGGGTCAAACTCATAGAGAACTGAGCTAATTGTTCAATAAATCACATTGAACTTTCTTCAAAGTCTGGAGTATCTTTTGGTCAAAGCTGCATCGAGTTGCAGCCTGTGTTGTCCCTGAGTACATAATACAACATGGTACCAGGAGTGCCTGTTGAATCGATATAGTTCAACTCAGCAAGATCCGTGACTACCAGCAACAGCACCCAGGCAAGATGGTCGAGATTCCGGTTCCTCAGCAGCTCAGGTACCATGGCAATCTCAGAGCCAAATGGCGTGCATTCAAGCAGAGATTTGAGATTTACATGGTAGCATCCGACCTGGATGGCGTGGCCGATGCTGAGAAGATAGATCTTCTACTCACCATTGCGGGTGAAAGTGCAACAGAAATCTTCAACTCCTTCAAGTACTCCAAAGGGAGCATCGACAAACCAAAGATGATTCAAGTGAACCAGACATGACTCCAGGTGGGGAGCGCCGAGGAATCAGAGACGGCACGCTCAATGAAACAGCAGATGCCACAAAGGCCACTGACACAAGTAACTTTTGTGAAGGACTCAAATTCTCCACTCGGTGTGGTCATTGAGCGCAACAAACACAACAACAAGCACGTCAATAACAACAATGACAACAACAATAGAACAACTACTGGTACGACATGGTACAACTCTGCCCATGAAGGACAATGTTACTGCTCAGCTCAGCCAATGGCGAGAGTGCAAACATACCATGGCATGTCAACGCATCTTACCAATTTACGTTTGCTACACTACGGACAAGCAAACCAGCTTTCAGGAAAGATGTCATCAAGAATTTTATGACCACAATCATAAAACAAAAAGAGTCCACTTCAGACATTGAAGTGATTTGACCATTTGAACACCTCCTGATGACTTCTTGGTTACGTAAACACTAGGACACTGACAGCATTCACAAGGGAATGACAACATCAACATCGACACATTCATAACAGCACAAGAAAGCCACTCGACCATGTAAATTAATGAACTTTGGACTCATAGCTATTTTTTGGTATTGTATAATCCTCAACGTCATCATAACTATTATTTGGTATTGTATAATCCTCAATGTCATCATAACTATTCTTTGATCTTGTATAGTCATCACAGCCATCATAACTTGTACATGTCATCACTTATTTACCTGTTTTTGTTCAATTTTTCTTTAACATTGTACAGAAAATATGTAACATGAAAAAAGGGGGATGTGGTGATATGCATCACTGTAAATACACAAGGGGCTAATGTAAATACACTGCGACTAAATAAACACTAGAGGGAGCACCAGAGACGTCATGACATGCAGACATACAGCTAATGAACACATAGGATAGGACACGACCAGTGGGCGGTCAGGACACCCAGAGGTGACACAACCACAGGAGGGCATTACACAACCCATATATAAGGACGGGGCACACATGCTCTGTCTCTTTCCACAGGCGACACGTAGAGAGTAGGACAGGGGCAGATCAGAAGCATCACACCCACCACGTGGCTTAGAGCAGACTGGTTAGTTAGACTGAGTTACTATAGCAAGATTTGCAGGAGAGTCGAACTCATAGAGAACTGTGCTATTAGTTCAATAAATCACATTGAAATTTCTTCAAAGTCTGGAGTATATTTTGGTCAAAGCTGCATCGAGTTGCAGCCTGTGTTGTCCCAGTGTACATAACACAACAACGGTCATTTTCTATTGACAAATTTGCAAGTGGATCAAATTTTTCTCGTGTCAATGAAGATCTTAAGTATACCTTTATCAATTTTGGCCAAGCTTCTTTTCCCATGGCCACACTTACTGGAATTGGAAGCACAATCCTGAATGCAACCCACAGATCTGACATAACATCCGACAACTTGTTAGTATTGATAAACTTAACTGCTTGTGTTGGGACTTTACAGTTTGGGGAAATGTCGCATTTTCAATTTCTAATTCACTCAGTGATGCGACCATCAATTCACTCGAGACAAGAGTAGAAATAAACTGTGGCTTTAATCAACTAGAACAGTGCCTGCCTGCGACTGATCTAACACTGATAGCCGCCTACGGGTCGACTGCTCTTTATATCTCCCTTCAAGGGGAGGAGCCATGGGTGCAGCCCATACAGACCCAACATGTTACCTTATGGATAATGCCATACAATGGCCCATAGGTGGAACCCACAAGGGCAACAGCATAGCACAGATACAAATGGTGGATTATTAATATAATATATTCACCACATTCACCCCCTGTTAAAAAATGAAGTCCGGCGGGGATGACGGGTTCATAAGTTCAGCCAGGCCAGCAACAACGCCAGTGCTTCGGCGATCACAGAATTGCGTGCTGTGATCACCGAAGCGCTGGCGTTGTTGCTGGCCCGGGTGTCAAACTTGTCCGTGCTGGCATCGGTAGTGAGGGCGCCGGTGCGTGTACAGATGTGGGCTCTGAGAGCATCTCTTCTAGAGCTTCATTCCTGTGGATCGGTGAAGGGGGGATGGCGGGCGGGAGGGGGTGCGGGAGCTATATAGGGGTGGGGCGCTGGTTATGGTAGTTTGGGCGGGATAGGGTGGAGCGGCGGTGGTGGAACTGGCGGGCGCCAAGTCCCGGAGGGAGACCCTATCCCGCCGGCCATCTGGGTGTTCAATGTATGCGTACTGGGGGTTGGAGTGTAGGAGCTGGACCCTCTCAACCAGGGGGTCAGACTTACGGCACCTGACGTGTTTTCTGAGTAGGACGAGCCCCGGTGTCTTCAGCCAGGACGGAAGCGAGGCCCCTGAGGTGGATTTCCTGGGGAAAATGAATAGGCGTCATGAGGCATCTCGTTTATGGCCGTGCAAAGTAGGGACCTAATAGAGTGGAGCGCATCGGGGAGGACTTCCTGCCAGTGGGAAACTGGGAGATTCCTAGACCGTAGGGTCAGTAGGACGGTCTTCCAGACCATTGCGTTCTCCCTCTCCACCTGCCCGTTTCCTCTGGGTTTATAACTGGTAGTCCTGCTCGAGGCGATGCCCTTACTGAGCAGGTAATCGCTCATGAACAACGAGCCCCGGTCACTGTGGACATAATTGGGGAAACCAAACAGGGTGAAGACACTATGTAGGGCTTTAATGACGGTGGACGTGGTCATGTTGGGGCAAGGGATTGCAAAGGGGAAGCGGGAGAATT
Organism: Scyliorhinus torazame; assembly: GCF_047496885.1. Classification (NCBI taxonomy): domain Eukaryota; kingdom Metazoa; phylum Chordata; class Chondrichthyes; order Carcharhiniformes; family Scyliorhinidae; genus Scyliorhinus; species Scyliorhinus torazame. The sequence goes on along the minus strand of NC_092718.1, from coordinate 60,977,453 downwards.
CATCGATAATGTTGAGAAAATATGTATTGCGGTTGGTGGAGGGGAGGGGCCCTTTGAAATCGATACTGAGGCGCTCAAAGGGCCGGGATGCCTTCACCAGTTGGGCCTATCTGGTAGATAGAAGTGCGGCTTACATTCCGCACAGATTTGGCAGTCCCTGGTCGTAGCTGACCTCTTCGGTGGAGTAGGGCAGGTTGCGGGCCTTGATGTAGTGGATAAGCCGGCTGACCTGGTGGGTGGCAGAGGTCATCGTGGATAGCACGTAGTCGGTCATCTTGCGCGCTGGCGCATGTGCCATGGGACAGGGCATCTGGGGGTTTGTTGTGCTTACCAGGGCGATATACTATATCGTAATTATAGGTGGAGAGTTCGATCCTCCACCTCAAGGTCTTATCGTTCTTGATTTTGCCCCACTGCGTTTTATCGAACATGAAGGCTACCGATCATTGGTCGGTGACAAGGGTAAACCTCCTACCAGCGAGGTAGTGCCTCCAGCGCCGTACGGCTTCCACGATGGCTTGGGCCTCCTTTTTGACTGAGTGCCGAATTTCGGAGGTGGTGAGGGTGTGCGTAAAAAATGCTCCCAGTCTGCCTGCTTGATTGAGGGTAGCGATGAGAGCGACCTCTGATGCGTCGCTCTCCACCTGGAAGGGGACGGACTCATCCACCGCGAGCATCGCGGCTTTGGCGATGTCCGCCTTGATGCAACTGAAGGCCTGGTGGGCCTCAGCCGCCAGTGGGAAGATGGTGGCCTTGATTAGTGGGCGGGCTTTGTCCGCATAGTTGGGGACCTACTGGGCATAATATGAAAAGAACCCGAGGCACCTTTTCAGGGCCTTCGGGCAGTGGGGAAGGGGGAGTTGCAGGAGGGGGCGCATACGGTCAGGGTCGGGTCCTAGAACCCCGTTTTCCATGACGTAGCCGAGGATGGCTAGTCTGGTTGTGCGGAAAACGCATTTCTCCTTGTTGTCGGTGAGATTGAGGGTTTAGGCGGTTTGGAGAAATCGGTGGAGGTTGGCATCATGTTCCTGCTGATCATGGCCGCAGATGGTGACAGTGTCCAAGTACAGAAATGTGGCCCACAGCCCGTACTGGTCCACCATTCGGTCCATTGTTCTTTGGAACACCGAGGCCCCTTTCGTGACGCCAAAGGGTACCCGGAGGAAGTGTAAAAGGAAGCCATCTGCCTCAAAAGCCGTGTAGTGGCGGTCCTCCGGGTGAATTGGGAGCTGGTGGTATGCAGTCTTCACGACCTACACCTGAGCTCTCCAGGGGCTATTGCTGGCCTCGATGACTCCCTCCCGCAAGAGTCGCTGGACCGTGGACCTGATGAAAGTCCTGTCCTGCATGCTATACCGCCAGCTTCTGGTGGCGACTGGTTTACAATCGGCGTTGGAGGTTTGTGAAGAGTGGGGGAGGGTCGACCTTTAGGGTCGCGAGGCTACATACGGTGAGTGGGGGTAGGGCCCCCCCGAATTTCAGGGTTAGGCTCCTGAGGTTGCATTGGAAATCTCGTCCCAATAGGAGAGGAGCGCGGAGGTCTGGGAGTACGTATAATTTAAAATTGGCGTACTCAGCGCCCTGTATTGCTAGGGTTGCAGTAGTGCACCCTCGGATTTGCACCGAGTGTGACCCAGAGGCGAGGAAGATGTTTTGGTGCGCCGGGAAAATTGGGAGCGAGCAGCGTCTTACCATGTCCGGGTGAATGAAGCTCTCTGTGCTCCCGGAGTCGAAGAGGCAAGGTGTCTCGTGCCCCTTTACCCGGACGGTCATCATGAAACTCCGGAGGTGTTTGGGTTGCGACTGGTCCAGAGTGACCGTGCTGAGTTGCGGGTAGCCGGCATGGTCGGAGGCGCTGGGGCGGTTCCACGATGGCTGCCTTTGTTGGTCGCATGTGTCAAGCGGCGTAGCAGATGGCGGCCAAGGTGGTGGCCCCCGTTGGTCGGGCGTGTCGGGCGGTGAGGATGATGGCGTCCAAGATGGCGGCCCCCCATGGATCGCACGTGGCCGGCCGCGTGGGGGAGGATGGCCAAGATGGCGGCCCCGTGGGTCGCACGTGCTGTGTGGGCTGGAAGATGGCTGCCCCCACGGATAGCACGAGGCTGCTGACGCACCTACACAGGGGGCGGAGTCGGCAGACAAGCTGCCACACTGCGGGGTCTGCGGGCCTGTGAGTCTGAGGGTCAGGCCTGTGGTTTAGAGTTCTTGGACCTGGCAAGGCAAACTTTGGCGGAATGTCCTTTTCTACCGCAGCTGCTGTAGTTCGCGTTACGGGCCGGGCAGTGCTGCCGGGGGTGTTGGGACTGGCCGCAGAAATAGCAGGGTAGGCAGGCAGCCACGCGGCACAGGCCTGGGGTAGTCTTTGGTCGGATGTCCACGAGGGGGTCGCGTGGTTAACCGGGAACGCGTTAAGGCTTTGGAACGCTACTTCCAGAGAGGAGGCTAATTTTACCGTCTGATCCAGGTCTAGGGCCCCTTTTTCGAGTAGGCGCTGTCTCACGTAGTTGGACCGGACTCCCGCCACGTAGACGTCTCGGACGGCGAGGTCCATATGTTGAGTGGCCATAACGGCCTGGTAGTTGCAGCTGCGTGTGAGGACTTTGAGGTTGTGTAGGTAGTCTTCTAGCGATTCCCCGGGACGCTGGTGGAGAGTGGTGAGGATGTGTCGCGCGTATACCTCATTCACGGGCCATACATAGAGGCGTTCGAGCATTGTGAGGGCGTCTGCATAGGAGGAGGCCTCCTCGAGTTCATCAGAGATTCGATGGCTCACCTGTGCGTGAAGGAGGCTCAGCTTCTGTTCGTCAGTGACGGAAGGCGTGGAGGAGGCGGCAAGATAGGCGTTGAAGCAACGGAGCCAGTGCGAAAAAATTTATTTCGCCTCCGCGGCCTGCGGATCGAGTTTCAGTCGGTCAGGTTTGAGGGCCGATTCCATAGTTGCGTTGTAGTTGATTAAATTGATGCGACCATCAATTCACTCGAGACAAGAGTGAAATAAACTGTGGCTTTAATCAACTAGAACAGTGCCTGCCTGCGACTGATCTAATACTGCGAGCTGCCTACAGGTCGACTGCTCTTTATACCTCCCTTCAAGGGGAGCCATGGGCGGAGCCCATACAGGCCCCAACATGTTACCTTATGGATAATACCATACAATGGCCCATAGATGGAGCCCACAAGGGCAACAGCATAGCACAGTTACAAATGGTGGATTATTCATATTAATAATTTATAATCACTTATTGTCACAAGTAGGCTTCAATAAAGTTACTGCAAAAAGCCCCTAGTCACCACATTCCAGCGCCTGTTCGGGGAGGCTGGTACAGGAATTGAACCCGCGCTGCTGGTTGTGTTCTGCATTATAAGCCAGCGATTTAACCCACTGTGCTAAACAATAACTTCACCAAACTTAGTAAGTCATAACCATTAACAGCACTGCTTTTTTGGTAACTTGATTTATTCTCCAACCTTTCACATGCACGCATCAGTTCAATTTTTAAAAAAAGATATTTTTATTGGTCAGTTCATTTGTACCTGGAAAACCCTTTAGGTCACTTAAAACTCTCCATAAGTTACTGAGGGTGGTGGTATTAAGGCTGTGTCTGCTAGAACATTAAACATTTAAAACAGGTGTTTCGGAATTTTCTGCATTAGGAACTTCTTCAGCACTCTCATGCTCCAATTGCCTTTTCTTGCGACAAAGGATAGGCATTTACAATTTGCAGGGATGAAACCCTTACACACAAGGAAGAAAATGGTGGTTTATCAGAAGATATAGGTTGCAAAAATCCAGCTTCACTCACCAGGTGCCTACATCACCACTGACACCCCTAGTTTTAGCATTATGCGACCAGGAATAATGCTAACTATAGATGAATAACTTTAATTGTTGTTCACAAGCACAAGACTTGTTGTTGGTGGGGGACCAACAGTCAGCAGAAATGTGAATGTGTCTGTTGCCAGTTAGCCGAATGTCATTGGATACAGCGTACGCCTCCTTCCACTCCCTGACGCCTTTTGGCTAAGATCAAGCACGAGATCAGGTGCAATGCCTGTTCTTGTCAGCTTGGATCTAGTATGTTTCTCTTCTCGGGACCATGAATTGGATTCAATTTGAATTTGGATTGGTTTTTGGAGCCAGCAAGGAGATGGATTAATCATAGAATCATAGAATTTACAGTGCATTCGGCCCATCGAGTCTGCACCTGCCCTTGGAAAGAGCACCCTACTTAAGCCCATGCCTTCACCCTATTCCCTTAACCTACTAACCCCACCTAACCTTTTGGACACTAAAGAGCAATTTATCAGGGCCAATCCACCTAACCTACACAACTTTGGACTGTGGGAGGAAACCGGAGCACCCAGAGGAAACCTAAGCAGACACAGGGAGGAAGTGCAAACTCCACCCTAGGCTGGAATTGAACCCAGGTCTCTGGGGCTGTGAGGCAGCAGTGCTAACCATTGTGCCACCATCCCCATCCAGTCTGCGCATTGGCTTTGTAACTCTGAGAAAGGAATAAAACATGTTTAAAACATGATGCATCAAGATGACCTTAAGTTTACAAAGTTAAATAATTGTAATATAGTATCATGTACCTTAAATAATTCAATTTTCCATTTATTCTTTTCTTTTCTATTTATTTATCATTTTTTCTCACCCCCTCTCTCCATTTATTTGCCATCCCTCAGCACATAATAATAATCTTTTTATTGTCACAAGTAGACTTACATTAACACTGCAATAAAGTTACTGTGACAACCCCCAATTGCCACATTCCGGCGCCTGTTCGGGCACACGGAGGGAGAATTCAGAATTCTCAGCCGGTACTGGAATTGAACCCGCGCTGCTGGCCTTGCTCTGCATTACAAACCAGCTGTCTAGCCCACTGAGCTAAACCAGCCCTAATTGCATCCTGGGTGACTGTCTGACTAGCTGGACATTGAACTAGCCCTGAGGGAGAGTATAAATGTTCTCATCTGCTCCACCAGGATAAACCAACCTACTGATCACTTCAATCTCACACTTTCATAATGGCATCATGCACTTGAAGGGTATATTAAAATAATAATTTTTATGGGATGCAGGCTTCGCTGACCAGGTCAACATTTGTTGCCCATCCTTCATTGCCCTTGAGAAGGTGGTGGCGAGCTGTCTTCTTGAGCCACAGCAATCCCTGAGGTGTAGGTACACCCACAGTGCTGGTAGGGATTTTTACCCAGCGACAGTGAAGGACCGGTGATATATTTCCAAGTCAGGATGTTGAGTGACTTGGAGGGGAGCTTCCAGGTAGTTGTCTTCCCAGGTATCTGCCCTTGTCCTAGCTGGTAGCGATTGTGGGTTTGGAAGGTGCTGCTGAAGGAGCTTTGGTGAGTTTCTGCATTGCATCTTGTAGATGGTACACACAGCTGCTACTGTGCATCGGTGGTGGAGGGAGTGAATGTTTTTGGAAGTGGTCCAAATCAAGCGAGATGCTAAGTCCTGGATGGCGTTGAGCTTCTTGAGTGTTGTTGGAACTGCACTCATCCAGGGAAATGAAGAGTATTCCATCACATTCCTGACTTGTGCCTTGTAGATGGTGGACAGGCTTTGGGGAGTCAGGAAGTGAATTACTCACCACAGGATTCCTAGCCTCTGACCTATTATTATAGCCACAGTATTAATATGGCTAGTCCAGTTCAATTTCTAGTCAATAGGATGTTGGAAGTGGGAGACTCAGCGATGTAATGCCATTGAATGTCAAGAGACAATGGTTTGATTCTCTCTTATTGGAGATGGTCATAGCCTGGCACTTGTGCGAATGTGAATTGCAACTTATCAGACTAAGCCTGGACATTACATTGACCGCTTCATTATCTGAAGAGTCGCAAATGATGCTGAACATTGTGAAATCATCAGCGAACCTCCCCTGGTACTGGAACAGCTTGGCTATGGGTGCGCCAGGTTCTGGAGCACAAGTCTTCAGTACTATTGCCGGGATATTGTCAGCATCCAGTGCCTTCTGCAGTTTCTTCATATCACAGGGGCGAATCAAATTGGCTGAAGACTGGCATCTGTGATGCTGGGAACCTCTGGAGGAGACTGCGATGGATCATCCACTTGGCACTTCTGGCTTAAGATTATAACAAATCCTTCAGCCTTGTCTTTTGTATTGATGTGCTGGGCTTCTCCATCACTGAGGATGGGAATATTTGAGGAGCCGCCTCCTCCAGTGAGTTGTTCAATTCACGGCTGGATGTGATAGGACTGCAGAACTTTAGGTCTGATCTATTGGTAGTGGGATCGCTTAGTTTTGTCTATCAGTTGATGCTTATGCTGTTTGGCACGCAAGTAGTTCTGTGTTGTAGCTTCACCAGGATCACACCTCATTTTTCAGTATGCCTGATGTTGCTCCTGGCATGCCCTCCTCTACTCTTCATTGAACCAGGGTTGATCCCCTGGCTTGGTGGGAATGGTAGAGTGGGGGATATGTCGGGTCATGAGGTTACAGATTGGTTGAGTGCAATTCTGCTGCTGATAGCCCACAGCGCCTTATGGATGCCGGTGTAGCGGTCACCCTACCGATACTGCCATGGACGGATGCATCTGCGGAAAGCTGGTTGGTGAGGATGAGGTTGTAATAACCTGCACAGGACTCATCCAGCGGGAGATGATTGTTCCCAGTGCTCAATTGGACTGAGTTAACCCAGCACTAACATAAAAGGCCGGCAGCTGTAGAGCCAGCTAAAAAGGAACGAGGACCCGGTGAAAGGTAAGCGGGCCCTGTGCATGGATGATGCTGTTGCTGAAATAAAGGACTTTTAAGAAGCTCGTTGGACTCCCCTCGGGTTATCACAGAGGTCTAGTAAAAGAGATAATTGCTTTCTGGAAGGAATTCAAACCTGCCGTTTTGGAAAGGACACAATAATATCCATATGCTAGTCTTAAAGACAGTAAGAGTGCTTTGTGCTGGGCCACACCTTTGAAAAGGGGGTACTGGTTTATGGGGTCTTGTGATTAAATTGGAACAGCTGAAGGGGGAAATTTATTAAGGGTGATACATAGTTTACTGTAGTTGTGTGGGGTATTTATGTTGGTAGTTGATAAAAATGCTTACTGTGTGTGTTTATAAAAATGTCAAATGAATTTGTAGAATAAAACTTGTTTTTGATTAAAAGTGCTTAAGGCCTCTGTTGAATAACACCTGAAAGACAGGCTCTTATGCTCACCGTAACCAACATCTATAAACAGGTGTAGGTCAGGTGATTTGGCAAAAACATTGCCTGACAAAATATGAAAAGAATAGGTAATTGCGGCAGTAGCTGAGCATTTAAAATTGCCTGAGACAGTCAGAATCATTGGAAATGTCAAGAATTCAATTACAGACCAAGCAGCTTGACATGAAAAAGAATTAAAGCAGCTTGAAAAAGAAGAAAGGGCGAAAGAAAGAATAGCCCTTGCAGAACAAAAAGAAAGAGAAAGGGAGATACAGATCAGGGAAAGAGAAAAAGAAAGAGACTTTGAACTTCAGAAAATGGCCATGGAATGTTACAGTTAGTTAAAATTGGTGGATGTAATGAGAAACATACAGTTTGAGGATAGTGACAAAGAGTGTCATAGTCGAAGGCTTGGTGGGATCTATTTAAATATGTCCAAGCATTGCCAAGGTTTGATGAGAAGGATGTAGAGGCCTTTTTCATTTCATTTGAGAAGGTAGCTAAACAAATGAAATGGCCACAGGACATGTGGGTATTACTGAGTCAAACCAAGTTGGTAGGTAGAGCTCGTGAAGTTTCTGCATACTATCAGAGGAGGTATCTGGGATGTATGAGGGGGTGAAAAAATCAATCTTATGTGCATATGAACTAGTGCCTGAAGCCTACAGACAAAGGTTTAGCAATTTAAGGAAAGAACCTGGTCAAATATACATGGACTTTGAAAGGAACAAAGAGAGTAATTTTGATAGGTGGATAAGGGCTTTGAAAATAGACCAAACGTATAAAGCTCTTAGAGAAATGATCATTTTGGAGGAGTTTAAAAATTCAATTCCTGATGTAGTGAGAACTCATGTGGATGAGCAGAGGGTTAAAACTGTGAGATTAGCAGCAGAAATGGCAGATGATTATGAATTAGTTCAGAAATAAAAGTTTGGTTCCCGACATCAGTTTCAGCCTGTAAGGGTTAGAAACTGGGGAAAAGAGAAATACTCAAGTGGTAAAGGTAAAGGGGATCTGATGAGAGATAATAAAGAGAGTGTACCTCAGATTAAAAAAGAAACCCAGGAGGGTGGAAGAGAAATGAAAAGTTTCAGATGTTTTTACTGTAATAAACAAAGCCTTGTAAAGTCACAGTGTTGGGGGTTGGAGAAAAGCACTGGGAAGGCTGATGTGGTAAAACAGGATAAGACAGTGGGGTTTGTTAAAGTGGTAAAGGAAAGCCCAATTGAAGCAAAGGAGGTCCAAAAGATTGTACAGTCAGATCAAGAGGCATCTGATAAGAAGGTGCGGAGGTCTCTTTAAAGAATTTACTTGTGTGGGTAAAGTTTACTCATGTGTATCAGGAGAAGTAGGTAAAGAAGTCAGAATTTTAAAAGATATGGGAGCGAATCAATCTTTGATGGTAAGAGATGAGGAGTTATGTAGCTTGGGAAGAATGTTGTTAGAAAAGGTGGTAACGTGTGGAATTCAGGATGAGAAGGGTAGTGTTGTAAGGTAAGGTTGGAAAGTCCAGTGAAGAGCAGTGAAGTGGTAATAGGAGTAATAGAGAAACTATCTTGTCCAGGAATACAGTTTATTTTGGGTAATGATATAGCTGGATCGCAGGTGAGAGTGATGCCTACTGTGGTTGATAAGCCAGTGGAAAATCAAACAACTGAATTGTTGAAGGACGAATATCCTGGGATTTTTCCGGATTGTGTAGTAACAAGGTCGCAAAGTCACAGGTTAAGACAAGAGGAGAAATCAAAGAGTGAAGATAAAGTTGAAGTTCAATTATGAGAAACGATTTTTGATCAGATGATTGGAAAAGAACAAGGACAGGTGGAGAATGAGGCGGATATTTTTAGTTGAGGAAAATTGGCGGAGTTGCAACCGAGAGATATAGAAATAAAACGGATGTATCAGAAAGCATACACGGAAGAGCAATCTGAGTGTATGCCAGAATGTTATTACCTTAGAAATGAAGGCTTAATGTGAAAATGGAGACATTTACATATGCAGACGGATGAAAAATGGGCAGAAGTTCATCAAATGGTATTGCCGGTAGAGTATAGAAAGGAGGTATTGGGAGTAGCACGTGAGGTACCAGTAGAAGGTTATTTGGGAGTAAGGAAAACTCAAACTAAAATACAAAACAATTTTTATTGGCCTGGACTACATAAAGATGTAGCTAAATTTTGTTGATCATGTCACACATCAAGTAATAGGGAAGCCTCAAGCAGTGATAAAACCAGCGCCCTTAATACCCATTCCAGCATTTGAGGAACCTTTTACAAGGGTTTTAATTGATTGCGTAGGACCGCTTCCAAAACGAAAAGTGGGAATCAATATCTTTTGACTATAATGGATGTGTCTACTATGTTTTCAGAGTCCATTCAATACGCAATATTGCTGCTAAAAAGATTGTGCAGGAGTTACTTAAATTCTTTACAAGATATGGACTACCCACAGAAATACAATCGGATCAAGGATCAAATTTTACCTCAAGGTTATTCAAGGAAGTTATGGATAGCTTTGGAGTAAAACAATTTAAGTCAACTGCGTACCATCCAGAATCGCTGGGAGTGATAGAACGGTGGCATCAGACGTTAAAGACAATGTTGAGGGATTATTGCCAAGATTATCCAGAGGATTGGGATAAAGGAATTCCATTCGTACTGTTTGCAATTAAGGATGCACCTAATGAGTCAACCAAATTTTGAACTAATTTTTGGTCATGAGGTAAGAGGACCACTTAAATTGATTAAGGCGAAATTGGTGAGTGAGCAGTCTGCAATTACATTGTTGGATTACGTGTCAAATTTTAGGGAGCGATTAAAGAGAGCAGGGATATTGGCTAAACAACATTTAAAAGTTGCACAGCATGTGATGAAACAAGAAGCGGACAATAAAGTAAAAATTAGTCGTTTTGCCAGTGGAGATCAAGTTTTAGTATTGTTACCAGTGGTGGGTGAACCTTTAATAGCAAGGTTTTGTGGACCTTATCAGGTTGAAAGGAAATTAAGTGAGGTGAATTATGTGGTAAGGATACTAGATAGAAGGAAACCTCACCGAGTGTGTCATGTGAATATGCTTAAAAGGTACTTTGAAAGGGAAGGAGAGAAAAAGGAGGAGGTTTTAATGATTCTAACTCAAAGTGAAGAACTGAATCCAGATGACTCTGAATTTGACATTCCCCAAATTAAATTGGATAACGAGGATGTTCTTAAAAATTGGGATAAATTGTTGAGTTACCTTCCAGAGGAAAAAGTAACTGCCCTGAAAGAGTTATTAATATCACATGGGCAAGTTTGTGGAGATACGTTGGGGAGTACAAAAATGGCTATACATGATGTAGATGTGGGAAATGCTGTTCCAATTAAACAACATCCATATAGACTTAACCCTTTAAAATTGGCACAGGTTTAAAAAGAAATTGAAAATATGCTTAAAAATGGCATAATTGAAGTGGGTTGCAACCAATGAAGCTCACCCATAGTGATGGTACCAAAACCGGACGGTACCCAACGATTTTGTATGGACTATAAAAAGGTTAATGCAGTTATGAGAACAGACTCTTATCCTATCCCACGCTTGGAGGACTTTTATCTCCAAATTTACTTAAAGGTTACTGGCAGGTACCTTGATCCAAAAGGATGAAGAAAATTTCAGCTTTTGTGACTCCAGATGGTATATACCAATTCAAAGTTGTGCCATTTGGCATGAAAAACACCCCAGCCACATTTCAATGGTTAACTAACAAAATTGTTTCAGGATTTCCCAATTGTGCGGTATACATTGACAATCTGGTGATTTTTAGTCAGACATGGAAAGAACATTTGAAGCATCTGATGGTGTTATTCGATCGTCTTCAGGAGGCGGGTTTGGTGAATTTGGAAAAGCCCAAGTCACATTCCTTTGCCATACAGTTGGACTTGGACAAATGATCCCATGGGATGTGAAAACAAAAGTTATTGGGGAGTTGCAATACCCTCGACATGAAGGGAAATAATGTGTTTTCTTGGCATGAGTGGATTTTATCGAAAATCTGTGCCAAATTTTAGCAGCATGGTTGCCCACTGACGGACTTGCTGAAGAAGCGTAGCAAATTTTAGTGGACGGCGGAGTGTCAACAGGCATTTGACGTCCTGAAGGCTGTGTTAACCACTGCTCCTGTGTTGGCCGCCCCAAATTACACAAAACCATTCAAAGTGGCTGTCGATGCGAGTTATGTGGGCGTATGTGCTGTGCTCCTGCAAGAAGACGACAAAGGAATAGAGCGACCTATTGGATATTTTCCAAGAAATTGAATGATCACCAGAGGAAGTATTCAGTGATTGAGAAGGAGACTTTAAGCTTGGTGCTGACTTTGTAACATTTTCACATTTATGTTACCAGCAATTCGTCTGAAACAATTATATATATTGATCATAATCCATTGATGTTTTTGGAGCGATTCAGGAATAAAAATGTCAAACTGCTTTGATGGAGTTTATTGTTACAGCCATTTCATTTAAGAATTATACATGTGGCAGGATGAGAAAACATGATAGCCGATGCTTTGTCACGAATGTAATGAAGAGAAGTAGGTTCGATGGTGGAAGAAGAAGTAAAATGGACTGTATTATTATCAATGTTTGACTGTTTTGTTTTTGTTTTTAAAAATGGACCTTTATTGTCAATTGTTCTTATTGGAAAAGTGAAAAGGGGAAAAAAATAAATCTCTTTGAAATTGATGTTTTGTTTTGTTTTCTTGGGGGGAGGCGTCATGGGAGTGTCCCTTTCAGAAATGTTTTGTCTTATCACAGGGCTTCAGTGATGTCATTGTGTGGGTTGGAGCTGGGCTGTGGCTCTGAGGTTCACTTTGGTTTGGGGCTTGTTTGTGGCTCTTGAGTTTTTTGCTTTCATTTTCACATTTGACTGCTGGATTCAGACAGAGAAGTCTTGTTCTGTCTCTATCCTCATTTTAAAAGCTGTTTCCAGATTACTTGGTAACTTAAAAGAGATACTGCTTTCTGGAAGGAATTCAAACCTGCTGTTTTGGAATGGACACAAGAATATCCATATGCTTGTCTTAAAGACAGTAAGAGTGTTGTGTACTGGGCCACGCCTTTGAAAAGGGGGTACTAGTTTATGGTATCTTGTTATTAAATTGGAACAGCTGAAGGGGGAAATTTATTAAGGGCGATACATAGATTACTGTAGTTGTGTGGGATAGTTATGTTTGTAGTTGATAAAAATGCTTACTGTGTGTTTATAAAAATGTTAAATGAATTTGTAGAACAAAGCGGGTTTTTGATTAAACGTGCTTAAGGCCTCTGCTGAATAACACCTGAAAGGCAGGCCCTTATGCTCACCGTAACCAAAGTCTACAAACAGGTGATACTTTGGAGTTTTCTAAAACCTGGCCCATAACAAATGAAAACGTTACCATAGGACATACATAAATACACAATGTAAATACATAGACATAGAGTGAAGCATACAGAGTACAGTACTACTCAGTAGAGAAGCTGTGTAGAGAGATCAGTTCAGTTCATAAGAGTCATTTAGGAGTCTGGTAACAGCGGGGAAGAAGCTCCTTTTGAATCTGTTCGTGCGTGTTCTCAGACTTTTGTATCTCCTGCCCGATGGAAGAAGTTGGAAGACAGAATAACCTGGGTGGGAGGAGTCTGTGATTATGCTGCCCATTTTCCCAAGGCAGCGGAAGGTGTAGACAGAGTCAATGGATGGGAGGCGGGTTTACGTGATGGACTGGGCTGTGTTCACGACTCTGTAGTTTCCTACGGTCTTGACCGAGCAGTTACCATACCAGGCTGTGATGCAGCCAGATAGGATGTTTTCTATGGTGCATCTTTAAAAATTGGTAAGAGTCAATGAGGACATGCCAAATTTCCTTAGTTTCCTGAGGAAGTATAGGCGCTGTTGTGCTTTTTTGGTCGTAACATCGACGTGGGTGGACCAGGACAGATTGTTGGTGATGTACACATCTAGGAATTTGAAGCTGCTAACCATCTCCACCTCGGCCCCATTGATGCAGATAGGGGTGTGTACAGTACTTTGCTTCCTGAAGTCAATTACCAGCTCCTTAGTTTTGCTGACGTTTTATTGGCTTTGTAGCGATTTGATGAAACTGAGTGGCTTGCTAGGCCAGAGGGCATTTCAAAGTCAAGATCTGGAGTCACATGTAGGTCAGACCAGGTGAGGATTGATGACTTCCTTTCCTAAAAGGGAGCTGTTTTTTTTTTTTTTTAAATGATAATCAACAGCAGATTTATGGGCATCATAGACTTTTGATTCCAAATATTCATTGGATTCAATTTCCACCATCTCCCGTGGTGGGTTTCGAACCGAGGTTGGAAAAATATTATGCTAGGTCTCTGGATCACCAGTCCAGTGTCAATACTACTACTCCACTGCCTCCACTCCTCTGAGACCTGACACAATAGTAGGGGGATGTTATCAGCATTAAATGTCTCATCACCAGTATTTCATCTATCATCGTGCACAGACAGCATCTTCAACCCTCACTGTGGAGGGCTCAGCACACACAGCAGGCGTGCAAGCTTCTCTTCTCCATCCCTTCTCATCACATTCTATCCACTTATTTTCATGCAGCCCAAGCTTGCCCACAGCAGGAGAGAGAGATCCCAGGCTGGAGGAGGGATGGCTGACATCCTGGAGCTGACAACATTTGAGGAGGATGCGGTCACGTTGGCAGGGGAGAACAGAGATTGCTTTTTGGAAAAGGTGCGATTGGTCTCCCCCAGCTAGCCAGTATCAATGAGTCCTCCATGAGTTGATCACATCCTCTCATTCACTGTGAATGGCTTTCAATGTCGTATTCAGCCTGTTCATGAACAAAATCTATCCACTCTCTCTTACAGGCACAAGCAATCCCAGACAGATCACCAGAGCCCCAGCCCCCAGGGCACGTCAGAGGAGGATGCTGAGGATCCCTTCACTGAAGACGCATTACTACCTTCACCTGCATCCTCCATCAGCTCAGAGACACACCCGAGTGGGTCACAGGCGTGAAATAGAACATAAACGCATAGGCTCGATTGGTTATTTTTAGGACTGGTTGGATATTGTAGAAGCCACAGACGGTTTCACCACAAAAGCAGCCCCACTTTCCGAGCTCCTTAAGAAACAGGCCCCATGGAAATGGATTCCACAGCACACGGATGCCGTGGATGCGTTGAAACGTGCCCGGAGCACAGCCCCCTCTTTGCAGGCCCCAGATCCACACTCCCATACGCGATAGAGGTAGCGACCACCGACCGAACCCTTTCAGCCGTACTCCTGCAGGAAAGGCACGATCGTTTAGGACCCGTAGCCTATGCATCACGAGTTTTAGATCCAGTCGAGCAGGGATTCTCAATCTGTGAAAGGCACCTGCTAGCAGTTTTCTGGGCAGTACAGTACTTCTCGTACATAACCGGACTCAACCCCGTAACCATTTTGACCGAGCACACTCTGACACAGCTTTTATTGGACGGCAGGCTGAAAGACGGCACAGTAAGCCAAATTCGAGCAGCGTGATGGACCCTACTCCTACAAGGACACAACATTACCGTAAAACGGACAAAACCACACATGTTTCTGGCTGACAATTTGCACTATGCAGGAACCCCACATGAGTGCGAGATCATAGCCCTCAAGCACAGTACAGGCCCCTTTGTTCCTAAATCGGTACCGAAAAAGACAGGCATCTGACCACAGACGACCCAGCCCACAGCCAAAGCTTTGAGAATTTATATAGATGGCTCCTCCACAGTCCTTGATGGGAAAAGAATCACAGGATGTGGGATTTATGTAGAGGACGTGCAGGGACGCGCTTTAGAAGAGATCGCTTTAAAGTTGCCTGGACACTTAGGTTCGCAGGTGGCCGGGTTAGCAGCCATCGCTTACATTGTCCAGCACCCCAATTCGTTCCCGACCCCAGCAGACATATATTCGGACAGTTTGTATGTCTGCAACAGCCTGACAGAATTCCTGCCCCTGTGGGAATCGAGAGGATTTATTTCCGCCGACGGAGAACATCTACCCTTAGCGCCATCACTCAAACACATCCTCCAGACAACGAAAGGCAGAAAATGTGGCATAGTTAAAGTAAGAAGTCACCACCGTCCCGCCCCACCCGGTAACGTGAAAGCTGACACTCTAGCGAAGGCAGGCTCACGACATGGCCACTTTTGGCAACCCCGAGAGTGCCCCAGTACACGCAGTTCAGGTCTAACAGACCAACATTCAAGACTTAGCCCAGGCACAGAAGGGAGACAAGACATTGAAGGAAATTTTCAAAGGAAACTTCCCAGTTCCCGACAAAAAGTTTTAAAATTCTTTAACGATCCGTGAGGGAATAGTTTTAAAAGATGGCATTTATGTAGTCGCCACCGGTAGTCGCCACCCAGGACAGGAATGGGATCATTTGTAAATTCCATGACGGACATGGACATCAAGGGATAGAATCCATCTTTGCCCATCTCAGACCTCTCTGCTGGTGGCCTGATATGAAAACCGCGTATCCCATTACGTTGAGAATTGCTTGATTTGTGCACAAAACAACCCGGACAGATATGTGAAAAAAGCCCAGCTACGACACACCCGCCCTGTAAATGGCCCGTGGACAAACTTGCAGTTAGATTATATTGGTCCCCTCCCCCCCTGCAGAAATGGATACAAATATGTGTCGGTTGCAATCGACACATTTACGAAATGGGTCGAAGCTTTCCCCTCGAGAACAAATATAGCCAAGGCCACGGCAAAGATCCTGAGCGAGCAAATTTTCACCAGATGGGGACTCCCCTGTAGTATTGAGTTGGACCAAGACTCGCACTTCACGGGCAGGGTCATGAAAAATGTCATGACAATTTTTGGGATAAAGCAAAAGTTCCATATTGCCTATCACCTGCAGTCCAGCGGCATTATGGATACTAAAGGCCACACTTAGAAAAATGGTGCAGCAGCACAACACGACATGGGACACAGTGCTCCCATTCGCACTGATGTTTATTAGAAACACGGTGCTGAGTTCAACAGGTTACACCCCCCATACCCTCATGACCGGATGACCCATGAAGGGTACCGAGTATTTATTTGGACTTGATTTGGCCAGTCCCGCAGTTACCGCCCTGAACCATGAGAAAGCGGTCCAGCACATGTTAAAAAATATTAAAGCAGCACAGCTCGCTGCAGCTGTTCGACTAGGTGCTAAACGAAAGCAGAGTAAGGCCTGCTTTGATAAGACAGTACACCCGACAGAGTATACAGTCGGACAGCAAGTCATGATCTTCTTATACAACCCCAGCTCATTCCTTTCCCCTAAATTTGCAGGTCCATATTCAATCTCGGACAAAGTAAGCCCCTCAGTTTGTAAAATTACATCTCCAAATGGTAAGTCAGGATGGTTCTATGCAAATCAACTTAATGTTTATGGAACACAGTGCAGCCACTCGCACCACCTCTCATTGGCGATGGCAGACAATGAGGACCCGCCCACTGACAACCCAATCCCGCCCTCCCCCAGCAGCAACAGCACGTCCACAGACACGACCTTGACCCCGCCCCAGGATCAAATTTCACCCTAACGCATGATTCGGCTGCTAGCGACAGCGACAGCACAACTGATGTCCCTGAGAGACCCGAACAATGGACACACAGACCAGGCCCCAGTCACTACAGCCCCAGTGACACCGACCATGATATGTTCAACCCCTTCAAGACGATTTATTTGCCCTCACCAGAACCTGACCACCCACCCGACGATAGCGACACCCCCCTTGCCCCAACCGGCCTATGGAACATGAAACATTGGCACTGTGATAATTCCTGTCGTCTGACACGGAATGACGAAATGGACCCCATATCGGCACACGCCGCATTGGCACTCAAACTCTCGGCACGAGTTTGGCACCTGGGAGATGGTGATGACTCTGAGTCTGACTCCCACCATGGTAACCCCTTTGAGACCCTTTTTGGAATGGAACCTTGAGGTGCCCAGATGATGAGAGTCAGGAACTCATTGAGATTTACAGTGTCCTATACTCTGATGGAGCCTGCCCGCTTTTCTTCTTTAGTATGTTTTTAAATGTTATACATTCTCTCTTGTACGATTTTGTGTGTCGGCCTCCCGAATAATTTCTTGATACAGTAATAACTACTCTTCTGACGCCACATGGCAGTTAAGGAAATAAGTTAGTTGGAGCCCATATATTTCCACATTCTTACCGCTCTTGGAAGGTCACTCAAGCAGTGGAGTAACGGCACTGATCCCCACCCTGCCTGAGGACCCCCTATACATTTGGTTGGCCAAGCTCGGGTAGTGGAGTAACGGCACTGGTCACCGCCCTACCCGGGGATTCCACCCATTCTTGCCCTGCCGCGGATCATACGCATCTCATTCGGAGAATTGTTTTCGAAACTCTTTTGCTGTTCTTTTTCATGTCTGTGGTTCAAAGAATGCACTTTGCCAAAACTTTTGCCCCTATCCGGCGACCCTTCGGTTGCTATCCCCCCACCTACAATTTACATGTCAGGATCACTTGGTTGGAGAAACGAGTTTGCAGAGGACAGAGAAATCGTCCGCCCACTCAGCCATCAAACACAGGCTGCGAGAGTGCTTGCACTGGTGACAGAATTTTTTTCAGATGTCTTGTCTCCCAAATGGTTGGTATAAAAAAAAATGAGGGAGTCACATATGGTGACGATTCTAAATGGGAAATTGACGTTAAGGAGAAACAGACAAACGAGATGTTAAGCAACAAGATAATAACAGATATTATGCTTGTACCCCTAGGAAGATACGAAGATACTTAAAGACGGAGAAAAGCCCGAACAAGATGAAGACGAACCTGATGATTTGCATCATGATCGTCGCTGGAACAATACAGTTGTGCGCATTACCCACCTCTACCTCCCTCACCACACAGACCCCGAACACGAACACCCAATACAACACCCCCAGCCCGGACACTACACCACACATAGACACAGCCACTGATACCCCCACATGGTGTGAGAATATCATTAAATGGTACACCCTGTCACACACAGTAGAAGCCCTACTGGTGATAGCTATATTGTGCAGTGTCATCCAGACAATCCGACTTCGGAAATGGAGGAGAGCCTCCCGCCCTGCAGTATACACATTTAGAGCCACTTTCCTCGGACTCCAGCAAACCCCACACTCTTTCTTTCTGAACCCTTCCTCCCTAATAAATTCCGCGGTTGTTGTTTCTTTAATAAAGTTACTTCTTGTACAAAGACACTTGATAAGTAGGCATGTGATGCTGCTATTGGTGATATTTTTTGTATTGTAAGATAGGTTCTTTGATTGTTAAATAGCAGCATGAGTGTAGTTTAGTTAGAGGTTCCCCTTTTTTGTGCAAGGAGAATGAAATATAGGTTTGATTGTTAAATGCCCCTTAGGAATTTTTAGAATATGCGTTGTGTTAGGGAAATTTAGGTAAATATTTTGACCCATAGGACAGAGTAGGGTAGAACCTGTCCTTGATTGAAGGTACCCGGCATGTCAGAGAACAGGAGAAGACCCAGCAGTGTGATTCTTCACACTTCGCGTTGAGGACGGAGTGTAGCCATCTGGTATGGCCACTTGCAACCAGGAACAGAGAAACTCGCAAAGCATAATGGGTAAAATGGACAGAGCAAGATTCAGGCAGGCTCAGAGCCCGAAATGTATATTTGCAAGCAAGGAGTCCAGACGGTATCGAAACTCCGACCAATTAACATTTTGAAGGGCCGATTAGCATTTGATAGCCCATCTCCACCAAGACAAAGGACTGGTACTTGAACGAACGGTACAATCCCAGACATTTTTGCACCACTCCCTGTTCTAGGGAAGCATAAACAACAGGGTCAGTGACCGCTTGGGACACGCCCAGCCATCCAGGCACACGCCCATTTATTGGTTAGAAATCGAACATAGTGATCGGGAATCACCCAATTAGTGGGGTCCAAACTGAAGGACCGCCCAAAAGAGCGCGAAAACTCCCAAGCATAAGGAGGGAGTCTGCCATATGTTCATCCTCTCTTGGACCTGGCGCCCCGGCCACGACCGTCTCCAAGTGCAGCACCACCAGAAGCAAGTCCAAGTTCAACGCTCGCTACCAGACGGATGAGCCCAGCTGAGCAGCAGTTACTTCTCCAGACTCGATAGATCCAGAATCGAACAGCGGCCACTGTTCCTCTGACCTAAGCTGGGTGCCTGAAGTTAAGTACAGGTTGTCTTAGTCGATAGGTGTAGTTAACTAGTAGTTTATGTTGCATGACTAATTGTGTGTGTAAATAAAGTTCCCTTGACTTTGAACTAACTAACTGGTGTTTGGCTCTTTTGATCGATAGCCGGTTGAATCTTGTGGTGGTATCATTTAATACCTGGCGACTCTGAGCATTAGAAAATCGATATGAAAAGAAAGGAGGGCAAACTTACTGATTGCCGTAGTTACAGCAGAGCCACAGAAAAAGCAACACCGGGTGACCCCGAGAGTGTTTAGCCAATCTCAATTTCCCCTGCCTGTGACCCCATCACCTCCAGCTCCACAGGTCAAGGAGGATGTACCTGCCCCACAACAGGGCACACAAACAGGCTGGGGCCCTCCAGGCCTCCCTCGGCCCTCCAGAGTGTTAGCCTCTGGCTGCTGTTGAGTAAAGAGTCAAAAGATCTGCTCCTTTTCCCAAACACCTTTATTTTTCTTTGAACACGCTCAGCACCAAATTCTATCTTCACAACAAATGCCTCTAAGGCCACCTGTAGCCTCTTTACATATCAGTGCCAATTATTGAGTCAATGAGACATCTAATTGGAATGTTTCTTTTTTTTTCATAAATTTAGAGTACCCAATTATTTTTCCAATCAAGGGGCAATTTAGCGTGGCCAATCCACCTATCCTGCACCTCTTTGGGTTGTGGGGGTGAAACCCACGCAGACACTGGGAGAATATGCAAACTCCACCCAGACAGTGACCCAGGGCCGGGATTCGAACCCGGGTTCTCAGAGCTGTAGGCAGCAGTGCTAGCCACTGTGCCACCGTGCTGCCCAATTGGAATGTTTCTTAACCTATTCCTTAATAGTCTCCTCCTGCTTGGAGGAAAAAAATAATTTGGTGAAAACAAAATTTCAAGATACTCAAAAACACGCAATTTCCCCCCCCCTCTTTTTTTTTTGAAAGGAAAAAAAGTGTCACAGAAACAGGCGCCCTTCATTAACAATACCCAAATGTTTCTGTGAACTAGCCCCTCTTTTCGTTAAACAGCCGGACAATTGATAGCTACTGTCGACCCATTTAATTTTTGCTATCTCCCCTCTGTCCAACATCTGCTTCAAACTTACGATGTCTATCCTTTGCCTTTTCTCATTGACACTTTTTGTAGAGTGCTCATTTTCCCACAGGGATTTATTGTCAATGTGACACTCAGTGGGTATGTTACCCAAATCCCCTAATCCCAAAATGTCGGTCAATATCTGAGATATATAAAAGGCCATATCCACCGCCTCTACAAGGCTGAAAGTCTCAGCAGCCAAAGTGCTTTTGACCACTCTTTATTTTCTTTGTTTCCCACACAAGAGAGCAACATTTACCATTGTTCCCCAAAGGAAAATTATAAAACCTCCTGCACTTGAAACCCACATCACATAAATTTGCATAGAACACATCACTATCAACTATGAGTTTCAAGTGCCTAAGATCACCTAAAACCGGGAACTTCAAAACACACTCCTGCATTTTTAGTTTGACCAATACTTTATTTGCTCTCATTATGTCTTCCACTTTAGGATCATTCATTTTTGTACTCAAAACTCTAAGACATCAAAACTTTTATATCTATAGATTTGCATCCCCATGCCTTTGTTGCTAATAGAGCCAAGAAGATCTTTAAAATAACCTTTCCTGCCGTAGGTGAATCTACCCTTAAATCCTGATCTTCTAAGTTTTCTTCAAATCCCCTTGCCACAAGCCTGGCCTTTGCCTTATAAGTTCCACCTGGAAGAACATTTTCGTGCAAATCCATCTGTGGGATAGAGCTCTTTGTCCCCTATCCGGTACTTCCGTGTGTACCCCAAATTCACTCCAACTATTCAGTACGTGCCATTTGGCATCTTTGATAACTTTTTCATTTAATCTCGTGGAAGCCACCAAAATCTCACGTGCTTCTACTCCTAGTAGCATTCATAGTCTTACCCATGTTCTGACAAACTACGTCCCCTATCCCGCCTGGTATCTCATTCTGTACTGCTACTGCTCGATCTTTCCCTTCTGCTGTGGGATGTCCTTTCAAAGTTCTCGACCTTTTCCTGTGAACCTGTTCACTATCCAATGTACTATATGAACTGGCACTGCATTTCTGCCCTCCATTTTTGAACTTTGTGTTCCCAATCCATTGTCTTGACACCCTCCCCCTGTATGCTGTATATTTCACCAGTGTTTATATTTTCCAGTGGCCTTCCCTGCTCTACTAATATCCTTCCATTGACTAGACCCTTCAGGCAAATATGTCACTGTTGTGCCAACTTTTGGCAGTTGTCCTTTCAGAAAAATGGCCTGTTCTAATTCATCAGAAGTATTGTATTCCACTACAGAAACCCTGTCTATATCAGTTAACGGTCCTCATAGTTCCGTAACATGTGCGTACCAGATGACCCTGGTTCCTCATCATGTCTGTCTAAACTTGAAAATTTGTAATCTGTACCCTTATCCTTGATGAATGTACCCTAACAGTCTGATTGCCATGTTGCAAAATAATTGTTTTGCCATCTATGCCTATGATCTTCCCTGGGCCTTTCCATTCATCAAAATTGTCTCTCTTATAGTATACTATGTCTCCTTGCTGAAAAACGGTATTTGATGGCCGTACATTATGCCTTAAAGCTCTGCGAATTCTTTCAGAGACGTCTGCTTCCAAAAAAGCTTTTCTACTGCTATGTAATGCATTTAAATGTTCAGAAAAACCAGAGCTAATTGTACTCCCCTCCCAAGCTGGAGGCTGGTCATCCAAAATGGATGGAATTTTAGGATTTCTACCAAACACTAATTGATAGGAACTATAGCCCCCAACCACCTGCAACAAATTATTCACATGTACTGACCATGCTAAGGCTGAATTTAACTTGCAATTTGGTCCATCTGCCACAATTTTCCAGAGCATGTCATCTATTACTGCATGGTTTCTTTCACACATACCATTACTAAATGGGTGTTCCGCAGCCGTATTCATAACTGTGATATTTACATTTTCACACATATCCCTAAACTCATCATGAGCAAATTCTCCCCCACGTTGTCTGTAAGGAATTTTGCTGGTGGGCCCATTCCTGTCCCTGTCCATTTTTCCACGATCTGATCCAGGATTACTCTTTTCTTTACTTCGTACAATGGTTGATTGACTAAATCTGGTTGCTAAATCTACAAAATGCAAAATAAATATATTGTTAGCTTTATCCCAGATCTTAAGGTCCATGGCCACAATGTTGTTAAAATCCCTAGCCAAAGGTAGAGTTACTATTGGTCGTGATGGTGTCCTTCTGTACTTCCTACAAACTTCACAGCGATCACTAACCTGTTCTATCAGTTTAGTATTGTCGTCATCCCTTACCCCTGCATCCTTGAATACATTTTTCAGCCTCCGTGGAAATGGATGCGCAAATTGCCTATGCAGTTTCAACACAACAAGCTTTTTATCAGCTAAAGTCCCATTTCCAGCTGCCAATAACACATCCTTAGCAACTGCACCCAAAATATTATTTGTCAGTAATGGAATACAATAGTGTCCCGACTGTAAATTGTAAGTCCACCGTCTTTCCAAAAACTGTTGCCTTATCCTGTTCCATATCCAGTGTCATGTGTGCTTTCTTCATCGATGGTCTGCTCAGAAGCAAAGCACTTGATACAACATCCGTGCTAATGAAATGATTCACTCCGGCAATATTACAAGGGATCACCACTCTTTTCAGCAACTTCAGAGTGTTATCATCCCCAAAACTAAAACTTGTGGAACTTCAAATTCCTTAACCTTGTTACTATTTTCAGCATTCCAAGAGTCCAGGTAACATTTTAACCAGTCAATTCCACACACTAGATGTGCAGCCACTGTCTAATACAGCACAATTGAAGGATTCTGCAACCAACACCCTCATTACTGGAGTAAAACTGCTTGTTAATAGGACAATGCCTTCTTTCTGGTCACTTTCTTTTTCCTCTTCTGACTCTTCCATGTCATGTGTAGCTTCAAACACTCTATTATAACATGTTGGACAGTTGAAAGCATAATGGTATTGAGAGTCACACCAAAAACATCGATTTATCATGCCCCGTGCATTTCTGGGGTTCATTTTCCTATTTCCATTCTCCATGTCCCTCCTCCTACTATTGGTTTTAAATGGGTTTCTGTCCTCATAATTTCCGGGTCCTGATCTCCTTCCATATTCTCGTAATCTGTTCTTAGCTGTACGATCTCACCACCCGGTCAGTGGTGTATCTTCCATAGTCTGCTTTATTACTGACTGACCCATTTGTGACATAATTGAATGTTTCCCCAGAAACATCTTTAAGGCCTCTATCATCTGATCGAATAAGGTGTCATTATCCGCAAACTTAACTCCTGTCAAAACCAGGAGCCTATCCATATTGGTCACTCTAGCACAGTCCAGTAACTTAAATGCCAACACAGATTGTGGAAATTCCAGGCGGTGTTTGTGCAGCCTTTTGTATGGTCTGCTAAATTCCATTTTGTAGTCTCAACAGAGATATCCTCTGTTTTCTGGAATCTATCTAATTCTGACCAGGCTTCATATGCACTTAACAAGTCATCCTTTTGATTAATCTTATCCATAAAATGTAATAGAGTCTCCAGACCTTCTTCTGAGTCTAATTGTTCCAATTCCAGCTCAGAAAACACTTTGCTTCGGATTTTACTGTCATAAGGTAGAGAAAGAGTCAATGCCATACCTTGTTTCCTCTTTCCCAAGGCAGTTACTTTAGTCCACATAACAACTGCACTTCTCCTTTGGTCGTACGATCCCCTTTCAGAAAATAATGGTGGATAGTCATATCCAGCCATCTTTATCCTAGGTTCAGCAATTTTTTCTTTTTTCCTTCTCACTCGCTCTTTGGTTGATGCAGAATTTTCTTTTTCTGGAAAAGTATCTTTCAACCCTTTACATTTACACAGCAACCATCCTCTGCTACTACTGCTAGCCTCTGGCTGCTGTTGAGTAAAGAGTCAAGAGATCTGCTCCTTTTCCCCAACACCTTTATTTTTCTTTGAACACACTCAGCACCAACCTCGATCATCACATCACATGCTCCAAAGGCCACCTGTAGCCTCTTTACATATCAGTGCCAATTATTGAATCAATGAGACATCTAATTGGAATATTTCTTAACCCATTCCTTAACACAGAGGGCACCTGCCAAGGTCATATCAGCCATGACTGAAATTCTGACTTCTCTTCCCATCGATGGAAAACTGATATTTGGCCTCTCCAAATTTTACACTCTCGCCCATCACAAATCACGCTGCTGTGGCACGGTGGCACAGATGGTTAGTACTGCTGCCTCGCAGTGCCAGTGACCCAGATTTGATCCCAGCCTTGGGTGACTGTCTGTCTGGAGTTTGCATGTTCTCCCCGTGTCTGGGTGGGTTTCCTCCGTGTGCTCCGGTTTCCTCCCACAGTCCAAAGCTGTGCAGGTTAGGTGTATTGGCCACTGTCAATGTGCGGGGTTACAGGGATAGGGTGGGGGAGTGGCCCTAGGTAGAGTGCTCTTTCAGAGGGTCAGTGCAGACTTGCCAAAGGGCCTCCTTCTGCTTTATAGGGATTCTCTGATGGGAGAGAAAACTCAGTCCATTGAGGTTGAATCAATTGAATTGCTTTTATTTTAACATTTTTTCCACATGATTATTCAACACCAGCAAAACTTACATCTATATTGCAGTTTTAATGTAACAAAATGTCCCAAGGTGCTTCACTGAGTGACATAAGACCAAAAGCTTGATCAAAGAGGGAGAGTAAAGGATTGTGTAAAAGGAAAAGAGAGAGGTGGAGTGTCTGAGATAGGGAATTCCAACATTAGGACCAAGGCAATTGAGAGAATGACTGCAAATGGGGGAGTGATTAAAGAATGGGATGCACCAGAGACTAGAATTGGAGAGTAGAGACCTTGGAGGGTTATAGGATGGGAGGAGTTTGCAGAGATAGGGAGCATCAAGGCCATGAAGGGATTTGAAAGCAAGATAATCGTAAAACTGGGTGAATGCAGGAGCCAATGTACCTCAGTGAGCACTGGGGAGTTGGGTGAATGGGACTGGTTGTCAGTAGGGTCTGAAGCAGCAGAGTTTGGAATAAATTCAAGGTTGTAGAGATCAATGGAATATTCAAGTCTGGAGGTAATAAAGGCAGGGATGAGGATTTAAGCAACAGATTAGCTGAGGCAGGGATGGAGTCGAGCGATGTTACAGAGGTGGAAGTAGCAGATTTTGGTGGTGGTGCAGGTACGTGATTGGAAACTCATCCCGGTTAAATACAACACCAATATTGCGATTAACCGGGATCAGAATGAGCTGAATAATGTTATGTGTTCATTGTATAACCAATCACATACTGTGGAAAGTCAAATGAAAACTAAGAAAATTGCACAACAAACACATTACAAAAGGTTAAACAACAGCAGATGTGAGACATACTTCCTCTGCAGTCACCCCGTGCTTTCGTGCATTTCACCCCCAGAACCCAAAGATGAGCAGGTTAGGTGGATTGGCCACGCTAAATTGCTCCTTAATTGGAAAAAAATTAAATAATTCCTCTGCAGCTAAATTATTAACCTTCTGCGTAGACATTGCAGGAGCAAGCTGGCAGTAATTAATTGTTGCCAATTGGGGATCACAACAGTGCGTTGAAATTAAAGTCACATTGATGTCTCCATGGCTGGAATTAAATTGAAACAGGAAATTATATCTGACCCAAGGAATTAACTATATACTTTATCTGATTTGATGCTAACCCTGGAGTATGAGTGGAAGAATGCCCATTTGTTTTTTGCACAAGAATACCTAGTGGCACAGTGGTTAGCACTGCTGCCTCATAGTGCCTGGGATCGGAGTTCAATTCATGCCTGGGGGTGACTCTGAGTGGAGTTTGTACGTTCTCTCAGTATCTGCATGGGTTTCCACCGGGTCCCCCGGTTTCCTCCCACAGTCCAGGTTAGGTGGACTGGCCATGCTAAATTGCCCCTTGATGTGCAGATTAGGTTATGGATTTGCGGGAGTTGGGCAGAGGTGTGGACTTGGGTAGGGGGCTCTTTCAGAGGATTGGTGCAGGCTTAATGGGCTAAATGGCCTCCTTCTGCACTGTCGGAATTTTATGAATATCATGGGGAGCTGGTTGGGGTGGGGGGCGGGGTGGGGGGGGGGTGGTGGTAGTTGGCTAGATGTTAGTCCTTTTCTGTGTCTGGCTGGTTCTGTGGTCAGAGAGTCGAGATGTCTATTATCCTTATGTTTGTAGACAGTTCATACAATGGCAGATGTGAAGTTCATCAGGGGAACTCCCCAGACATTTCCCCTGGCACATGCACATTTAGCGGTTTCTAGAAACTTGGCCAATTAGTAGGTCAGGTGACTGCTATAGCTATTTTAAAACACCGTCTTTGCAGTTCGAGCTGTCTCCTTTTCAAAAAACATTCCGTGGCATTTCACCAGCCAACGAAACTGGAGATTGATGGTTCACAGTGTACACAACACATCGTTGTGACAAATATCACAGGTTGCCATGGAGCATGCACCAGGGAATGACTCTACCATGGCAACACCTGTACACTGGCAATGCCTCTACCAATCAGAGTCCTCTTGTCAGCCAATCATCACCCTCTTGTCATGCATATAAATTGTTGTTCCCTTTGAGATGTGGTATGCCTGTGAATCAGCCCTGATGAGTACAAGATGAAAAGCTTCAACAGCATGTCTCTGTTTTCAGCAACGCTCCAGTTATGCAGAACCAAACAATGCCTCCTGTATGTCTCAAACTCAATGCAGTGACACTGGTTCATTTTCTCACAGCTGAAAGATTGTTTTCTCTGCCTTCCCCGGTTTTGAATTAGAGCAGTCCTCTTCAGTGTTATCGTTGTTTATTGGTATGATTAGATCGACCTTCACAATTTGCGTGAATGTCAATTTTTAAGTTTGCGGCTTCATGCGTTTCCCTCTTTTCTGGATTCCGGGTTCTAGTTTGGAACTCGGGCTGTTGACAATTGACACAGTGAGTCAAAAAAAACCACCTTGTTCTCATTAGGATTTGAGTCACTGGCACTGGCATAGATACCATGTCAAAAAAAATCAAGTGGCCACATTGCTATTCTTGTGGGTCACAATAGACGTCATAGATGCTGGCATGCTTTTTAGTGTGGCCAAGGGATTTGAAAGCAATCCACCTTAACGCAAGTTGGCAGGTGGACAGACATTCACGATGTTGGACATGAGCGACCCTTCTTTTTTTAAAAATAGATTTAGCTTACCCAATTCATTTTTTCAATTAAGGGGCAATTTTAGCGTGGCCAATCCACATACCCTGCACATCTTTGGGTTGTGGGGGTGAAACCCACGCAAACACAGGGAGAATGTGCAAACACCACACGAACAGTGACCAAGGGCCAGGATCGAACCTGGGACCTCCGCGCAATGAGGCAGCAGTGCTGACCAGTGTGCCACTGTGCTGTCCTATTGGTGCTGGAATGTTAACAGATTCAGTTCAGGCAGTGCTTTCAAATAGATCTCTGGGCTGCTCCATCAGCCTAATCACACGCTATGTAGGAAAGCCATAAAGAGAGTAACCAACAAGCAACAAGCATAAGTAAAATAAAGGAGGCTTGATGCAAATACTTAAATGTAAACACTCAGAACACTGCATATTCCTTCAGCAGGCTTGTTGGGTGATAAAGCAATGTGTACACATTTGGCCCACACAGATACTTTATGCTACTTGCATTCTACGTATTGGAGGTCGATTTAGCTCAGTTGGCTGGATGGCTGGTTTGTGATGCGAAGCAACGCCTACAATATGGGTTCAATTCTGGGATGTGGTTATTCCAAAAGGTCCTATCTTCCCAACCTTGTCCTTCACCTAAAGTGTGGTTACATCACCACCAGTCAGCTCTCTCTCGCAAAGGGGAGAATAGCCTATGGTCATCTGGGCCTGTAGCAACGTTTACATTTTTACCCCGCAAAAGTTGCAATGAAATGCCCACACCAATTTTGTGCAGCATTATGCAAAATTGCACTGTAGCTGTTGAGCATATACACCTCAAATGCTCCTCACCCAAACATAATTACCCCATTCCATTTGATATTTTAAAGCTGAATATTACCAAGGACTTGCTATTGGCCTTTGGTACTAAATATAAAAAACAAAAGTTAATGCTGCAACACTTTCATTTCTTCACAAAAGATAGGAAATTGGATGTTGGGGCAAGGAAGACAGGATTATGGCATGTGATGAGACATTCCATTTGAAATACCTCCAGCATTTTTCACTCTTTGTCCCTCTGTGAAAACAGGAGGTTGAAGTTGTCAGGATTCTAGAAGTGTCGCTGTCAATTTAGAAGCTCAAAAACAGGCTATAATCCCGTATACAAGCTCTGCAACTCCCAGGAGTCTTCTTCTGATTGAAAGCAAAACTGGCTATTTTCAGAGTGTGCCCAGACTTGCTGTTTTTAAGATTGGTCCCCTTTGCATTCCCGCATATTAATCAGAAATTATCCAAGTGGAAATTTTGGGAAAATAGGGCGGCATGGTGGCACAGTCGTTAGCACTGCTGTCTCACATCGCCAGGGACCCGGATTTGATTTTGACCTTGGGTGACTGTCTGTGTGGAGTTTGCACATTCTCCCTTTGTTTGCATGTGTTTACTCTGGGTGCTCCGGTTCCCTCCTACAGTCCAAAGATGTGCAGGTTAGGTGGCTTGGCCATGATCAATGTGTTGGGTTACGGGGATAGTGCGGGGGATTGGGCCTAGGTAAAGTGATCTTTCGGAGGGTCAGTGCAGACTCGATGGGCCAAATGCACTGTAGGGATTCTATGAAAGTAAAACTAATGGGAATATCTTTCCCCATGAAACATTTCCAGCTCTGCGTAAAATGTAAACCTTTTAATTTCTGCAGAGGTAATTTTGACAAAACATGTCAAGTTACTTGTGGTTCAAATGGTTTTTGTTTGGCATATTAGATGTGAGAGGAAAAGTAAGATTTGGGTGTTGTTTAATTCTTTATAAGTGACATCATGCCATGAGTGAAGAGGTTATGTCATGGGCAGGAGCTACGATGTCAAGCCCTTTCATCATATGGAAATGTATTCAAATACATGGAAATCAGGTTCACGCCCTTGATCACGTCATGGGCAGGGGCCAGGAAGGTCTCAAACCAAGATCTCGTTGGCACAAATAACCATTCTCGCCCTCTTGCGAGATTTAGCGACCATAACAGGATTTGTGTCTGCTGCGGATGGGGTTGTCAGATCTCGCCCAATGGCTCTGAGCAAAATTCTCCAAATCCTGATTATGTGTTATTGTTCATCTTCTGAGAAGCTGAGGGCATAGTAACATCCAGTAAGTCAACTGTCACAAGGTTAATTGTCATATCCAGGCTGTGCTAGTTCTGCAAAGAGGCAGATTTCACATCTTGAGACATGCACCCAGCAAATGAAAACTGTCATCCGGCCTTGCCAACAAGAACAGTCTGCAAAACGTGTGACAGGTGCAGCAATTCTCCCCCACCACAGCGAATAACAACAGGGTTACTGTTATCACAGACAGAGCGACCAGTCTCAGTGGGTATGGGCACAACACAGATAGACATGGGAATAGTTTATCGTATAAACTGCCAGCAATTTAGGTGGATCACAGTGCTGGACAAAACTGCGCATCTGGCAAACAGCACAAGAGTGATCTGGCATGCCAACAAACAGGAAGGGTGTCACTCTCAATTCTCCTCCAGGATATAATCTAACTGACTTGCTGATGAACCATGAAGTGACAGTCTTGGTTCAACAATTAGCCGCAGCATTTAGTCATAGCTTGACCCACCCTCACAAATGTCAAGGTCAGATGGAACGCAAAAATAGATGGAAAGGCAAGTTGCGAGAGGGATGCAGTTTGCAAAGAGATACTGATAGGTTAGGTCAGTGGGCAAAAAACGGTGTCAAATGGAGTATAATGTGGGAAAATGTGAAGTTGTTCATTTTGGAAGGGAGAACAAAAGAATAGACTATTATTTAAATGGAGAATAACTGCTGAAAGCTGCAACCCAAATGGACTTGGGGGGTTCTTGTGCATGAAACACAGAAAGCTAGCACTCAGGTCAGCAGGTAATCGGGAAGGCTAATGAAATGTTGGTCCTTATTGCAGTAGACACCATGGGCGAAATTCTCCGGAAACGGCGCGATGTCCGCCGACTGGCGCCCAAAACGGCGCCAATCAGACGGGCATCGCGCCGCCCCAAAGGTGCGGAATGCTCCGCAGCTTTGGGGGCCGAGCCCCAACATTGAGGGGCTAGGCCGACGCCGGAGGAATTTCCGCCCTGCCAGCTGGCGGAAACGGCCTTTGTTGCCCCGCCAGCTGGCGCGGAAATGACATCTCCGGGTGGCGCATGCGCGGGAGCGTTAGCGGCCGCTGACAGTTTCCCGCGCATGCGCAGTGGAGGGAGTCTCTTCCACCTCCGCCATGGTGGAGACCGTGGCGGAGGCGGAAGGGAAAGAGTGCCCCCACGGCACAGGCCCGCCCGCGGATCGGTGGACCCCGATCGCGGGCCAGGCCACCGTGGGGGCACCCCCCGGGGCCAGATCGCCCCGCGCCCCCCCCAGGACCCGGAGCCCGCCCGCGCCGCCTAGTCCTGCCGTTCAAAAGGTGGTTTAATCCCGCCGAATATCCGGTGCCTGAGACTTCGGCAACTGGCGGGGGCGGGATTCACGCCAGTCCCCGGCGATTCTCCGACCCGGCGGGGGGTCGGAGAATGTCGCCCCTGATTGTATGTATTACGGCACTGCCCGTATATTACAGGTATGACGGTAAATCCCTGCCTGCGGGCTCCGCCCAGCAAGCGGCGTATAAAAGTTTATGCTCTCCTGCGCTGATTCCATTTTGGTTCCAGCTGCGGGAGGCACAACATCTTGTGCAATAAAGCCTCGATTGTTTCACCATTCTCGTCTCGTGGTAATTGACGGTACATCAATTTATTGCACAAGATTTTAAAAGATGACTATCTTAATCAAGCCTGATCGCCTGGAGCTGAGCCCTCACGCAGCCAACGCCTCGTCTACCTTCGAGCACTGGCTAGCCTGCTTCGAAGGCTACCTCAGAGCAGCCACTGAAGAACCCTCGGACCCACAGAAGCTCCAAGTCCTCAACTCGCAGGTGAGCCCTGAAATTTTCCCCCTCATCCGGGATGCGCCCACCTACTCAGAAGCGATGACGCTCCGAAAGGGACATTACGTTAAACCGGTGAACCAAGTGTACGCCAGGCACCTCCTGGCCACGAGATAGCAACTCCCCAGTGAGACTCTGGATGATTTCTTGCGGGCCCTACAGATCTTCGGTAGGAACTGTGATTGCCAGGCAGTTTCGGCAGTCCAACACACCGAACTTTTAATCAGAGACGCTTATGTCACGGGCATGCGGTCTACGTAAGTTCGCCAGCGACTATTGGAAGGGGGTAATCTCGATCTTGCGGAGACGAGGCAGCTTGCAAATTCACTAGAAGTGGCTTCCCGTAACCTGGAGTCCTACACCCCTGACTGCGCGGCACCCTCGTGGGCGTCGTGGCCCCACCAGCTGCCGACTCCAGCTCACCGCAAGCCTGCGCCGCGCGCAGCCAGCCAACTCTGGGGGGCCCAAGTGTTATTTTTGTGGACAAAGCAAACACCCAAGGCAGCGCGACCTGCAACGGGTGTGGGAAGAAAGGACACTTCATTTCTGTTTGCCAGGCCCAGTCGGACACCGCTGTTTCCAGGCCCGGCATTTCTACACCCCCTCGTGAGACCCAGGGGCGCCGCCATCTTCTCCTCCGCAAGCCACGTGCGGCCTGTGGGCGCCGCCATCTTCCCCACCGCAAGCCACGTGCGGCCCATGGGCGCCACCATCTTTGATGCCGCCTGCCATGTGCGCCCCGTGGGTGCCGCCATCTTCGGCGCCATTTCGGACCGCACCTCAGGACCCCGGCTCGTCTGGCTGTTCGCCGCCTACTGCTACCTCCGCCACCGCTGATCAGCCCGGGACCTCCCAACATCTTCCGCAGCTCGCCTCCATCACCCTGGATCAGTCTCGGCCCCGCAACCTCGCGACCGCTACGACGACGGTGAAGATCAACGGGCACGAGACGACCTGCCGCTTTGACTCCGGGAGCACAGAGAGTTTCATCCACCCTGCTACGGTAAGGCGCTGCTCCCTCCCGGTACACCCCGTCACCCAGAAAATCTCCCTGGCCTCCGGATCCCATTCCGTTGAAATCCGGGGGTACTGTATCGCGGCCCTCACCGTCCAGGGCGTATTCAGCAACTTCAGGCTCTACGTCCTCCCCCACCTCTGCGCTGCCCTGTTGCTCGGCCTGGATTGTCAGTGCCATCTCCAAAGCCTTACTTTGAAATTCGGCGGACCCCTGCCCCCTCTCACCGTCTGCGGTCTCACGACCCTTAAGGCAGATCAACCTTCACAGTTTGCGAACCTCACCCCAGACTTCAAACCCATCGCCACTAGGAGCAGACGGTACAGTGCGCAGGACAGGACCTTCATCAGGTCGGAGGTCTAACGGCTTCTGCGGGAGGGGATCATTGAGGCCAGCAACAGCATCTGGAGAGCTCAAGTAGTGGCGATGAGGACTGGGGAGAAGCACAGGATGGTCATTGACTACAGTCAGACCATCAACCGGTACACGCAGCTCGACGCATACTCCCTCCCACGCATATCTGACATGGTCAATCAGATTGCGCAGTACCAAGTCTTCTCTACAGTTGACTTGAAGTCCGCCTACCACCAGCTCCCCATCCGCCCAGAGGACCACCAATACACTGCATTCGAAGCAGATGGCTGCCTCTATCACTTCCTCAGAGTTCCCTTCGGCGTCACCAATTGGGTCTCGGTCTTCCAATGCGAGATGGACCGAATGGTTGACCAGTACGGGCTGCGGGCCACCTTCCCGTACCTAGATAATGTCACCACCTCCGGCCACGATCAGCAGGACCATGATGCAAACCTCCAAAAATTCCTCCATACCGCCAAACTCCTTAACCTCACATACAATGAGAACAGATGCATGTTCCTCACCAAACGCTTGGCCATCTTTGGCTACGTAGTGGAAAATGGAGTCCTAGGGCCTGACCCCGACCGCATGCGCCCCCTCCTGGAACTCCCTCTCCCCCACTGCCCCAAGGCCCTGAAACGATGCCTGGGGTTTTTCTCGTATTACGCCCAGTGGGTCCCTAATTATGCGGACAAGGCCCGCCCACTCATCAAGTCCATAGTTTTTCCCCTGATGGCTGAGGCCCACCAGGCCTTCAACCACATCAAGGCGGACATCGCCAAGGCCACGATGCACGCGGTCGAAGAGTCCCTCCCCTTTCAGGTGGAGAGCGATGCATCGATTGTGGCTCTGGCCGCTACCCTCAACCAGGTGGGCAGACCCGTGGCCTTCTTTCCCCGCATCTTCCATGCCTCTGAAATTCGGCACTCCTCTGTCGAAAAGGAGGCCCAAACCATTGTGGAAGCTGTGTGATATTGGAGGCATTACCTGGCCGGCAGGAGATTCACTCTCCTCACTGACCAACGGCCGGTTGCCTTCATGTTTAATAATTCACCGCGGGGCAAGATCAAAAATGACAAGATCTTGAGGTGGAGGATCGAGCTCTCCACCTATAACTATGAGATCTTGTATCTGATGCCCTATCCCGCGAACCGACTCCGGGCTCTCCAGTATGACCTCTGCCACCCGGGGTTCACCCGGTTCTTTCATTTTGTCAAGGCCCGCAACCTGCCCTACTCCATTGAGGAGGTCAGGACCATCACCAGGGACTGCCAAGTCTGCGCAGAGTGCAAGCCGCACTTCTACCGGCCAGATAGAGCGCATCTGGTAAAGGCCTCCCGCCCCTTTGAACGCCTCAGCATGGACATCAAAGGGCCCTCCCCTCCACTGACCACAACGTGTACTTCCTCAACGTAATTGATGAGTACTCCTGGTTCCCTTTCGCCATCCCTTGCCCCGATATAACTTCTGCCACAGTAATCAAATCTCTGCACAGCATCTTCACTCTGTTCGGTTTCCCCATCTACATCCACAGTGATCGGGGCTCCTCGTTCTTGAACGATGAGCTGCGTCAGTTCCTGCTCAGAAAGGGCAGCGCTTCAAGCAGGACGACCAGCTACAACGCCCGGGGAAACGGGCAGGTGGAGAGGGAGAACGGGACGGTCTGGAAGGCCGTCCTGCTGGCCCTGCAGTCTAAAAACCTCCCGGCCTCCCGCTGGCAGAAGGTCCTCCCCGATGCGCTCCACTCCATTCGGTCACTCCTCTGCACTGCCACTAATGAGACCCCTCACGAACGTGTGTTTGCCTTCCCCAGGAAGTCCACCTCCGGGATCTTGCTCCCAACATGGCTGACAGTTCCTGGACCCGTCCTCCTCCGGAAGCATGTGCGGAACCATAAATCAGACCCCTTGGTCGAGAAAGTCCACCCCCACATGCAAACCCGCAGTACGCCTACGTGGCACACCCCGACGGGCGCCAAGACACAGTCTCCCTCCGGGACCTGGCACCTGCTGGGTCCCACCCACGACCCCCGACTTGACACCTCCCCCCCCCCATCGGTTGCCTCATTCACCCCGGCGCCACCCACCCTCCCACCAGCGAACCTCACCGTAGCCCCCACCCCAGCGGGATCCGTCCTCCCACTCGATTCACTCAGGGGTGACGAAGACGAGGCCAACATGCTCCCGGAGTTACAGGTGACCACATCGGCGCCCATATCACCACCAGGACTGAGGCGATCGCGGCGGAGGGTCAAAGCCCCCGACAGACTTAATTTGTAATGTTTCCGTCACCCCCGCTGGACTTTTTTTTAACAGGGGGTGAATGTGGTAGATACTACTAGTGGTATATTGTATGTATTACGGCACTGCCCGTATATTACAGGTACGACGGTAAATCCCTGCCTGCTGGCTCTGCATAGCAGGCTGCGTATAAAAGTGTGTGCTCTCCTGCGCTGATTCCATTCTGGTTCCAGCTGTGGGAGGCACAACATCTTGTGCAATAAAGCCTCGATTGTTTCACCAGTCTCGTCTCGTGGTAATTGATGGTACATTACTTATTTCAAGAGTGTTGGAGTGTAAGAGGGAAGTCTTGCTGCAACTGTACAAGGTACTGGTGAGACCACATCTGGAGCACTGTGAGCAGTTTTGGTCCCCTTATTTAAGGAAAGATTTCATTGGAGGCAGTTCAGAGAAGGTTCACTAGGATGATCCCCAGTATGGAGGGATTGTCTTATGAGCAGAGGTTACACAAGTTGGGACTCTACTCATTGGAATTTAGAAGAATGAGAGGTGATCTCATTGAAACATATCGGATTCTGAAGGGGCTTGACAAGATAAATGCTGAGAGGATGTTTCCCCTCATGGGAGAGTCTAGCACCAGAGCGCATAGTCTCAGAATAAAGGGGTGTCAATTTAAGGCTGAGATAAGGGGGAATGTCTTCTCTCAGAGGATTGTCATAGAGAGCTGTGGGGGGACTCTGTATATTTAAGGCTGAGCTAGATCGATTCTTGATCAGTAAGGAAATCAAGGTTTATGAGGAAAGGACAGCAAAGTGGACGTGAGGAATGTTGGCTCAGCCACGATCCTATTGAATGGCGGAGCAGGCCCAAGGGGCCAAATGGCTAGTCCTGTTCCCATTTCTTATGGTCTAGCCTGCTCAGAACATCAAGACACTGTACATTCACCAGTGCCTATTAGCCGTAAGGCTCATGCAGTTAAGGAGCAGTTTAACATTGTCCTTCCATCCTGTCTTGGTTTGCTTCATGGCATCTTCCATGCTGGTTTTGATTGCTCTGGCAATGTCAGACCACAGGGTGATGTTTATAACAAAGAAATTGGTAGGGCGGCATGGTGGCACTGCTGCCTCACAGCGCTGAGGGGCAATTTAGCGTGGCCAATCCACCTAGCCTGCACATCTTAGGGTTGTGGGGGCGAAACCCACGCAAACATGAGGAGAATGTGCAAACTCCACACGGACAGTAACCCAGAGCCGGGATCGAACCTGGGACCTCGGCGCCGTGAGGCAGCAGGGCTAACTCACTGTGCCACCTTGCTACCCTATCCGTGTGGAGTTTGCATATTCTCCCCATGTCTGCATAGGTCTCACCCCCAAAACCTAAAGATGTGCAGGTTAGGTGGATTAGCCATGCGAAATTGCCCCTCAATTGGAAAAGAAAAGAATTGGGTCTTTTAAATTAAAAAAAACACAAAGAAATTGGCAACAATCAATCAAAAGGGGTTATTGATGGTTGATTGGTGTTTGATGTGTACAGTCTCACTTAAGATGTTGTCCTGAGGCTGAACCTTAGTAATGTGTGAAGAGATATTGAACAGAATTTGCCTTGTGAAAAGCTTTATTCAGTGCCTTCCAGATGAAGCAGATGAGGATACAATGCTTTGGGGAGAGTGTGACCCTGGAATTAGTTTAGGATCGCTTTCACAAACAGCTAGCATAGACAAAATGGACCAAATGGCCCCCTTCCGCTGTAAAACCTCTGTCATTTTAAGCTAGCTACGGCTTTGTGAGACACCCATCAACAATCTAGAAAAATGAAAGATTGTAATGAAGGTGCTAGGCTCTGCAGTCGATTTGTCAAATGGTCGAGCAGAGGAAAATGCCCTAACTGATGATCTCCACATCATTGCTCCAATTATATTATTGTGTAGTCAGGTTGGAATAGTTTAAATAAATCCCCAAAACTGTCAGCTGCGACATTTTATATTGTAAGATATTGACAGCGAGAACACTCTCTCACACTACCTTCTTACCAAGCTGCTTCACTCTCAGATCACATGGACATGTGTCACTGTGGTGAGCCACATATGGCTGTTGTATATATTATTGTATTTACTCACCGTTACTGTTGTTGTGTTGATGTTGTTGTTGGCTCCGCCTTCGGCTCCGCCCCTCTGAGAAGGTATATAACCCATCGATCCGGGACAGCCTCTTAGTGCGGGAGGAGCTACTGGTGGGCACATTCGAGCTGATTAAAACCACAGTTCTTGTTAACTACCGTTTCGACTGGATTGATTGGTATCAATTTAATCAGCTAGAATTTCTTTTAACATGGAAGCAGTTTTAAAACCAGAACGTCTCGATCTTGACCTGCAGGCGCCGGAGGCTACGGCAATATTTGAGCATTGGCTCAATTGCTTTGAGGCCTACCTCAGCTCCTTTGCCGCCTGATGCGTGATCAATTACACTCAAGAGGAAGTGATTTCATAATGAAGGCTTTAATCTACTAGAACTTGTTCCCCAGCAGTTTCGGTACAGAAAGTGAAGGCTGCTGGGACGGCACCGTTGTTATACTCCACCTGTCAGGGCGGAGCTACGTAACAACAGCCAATGGTAAACCCCTGGGTTTAACCAATGGTCATCAGCCTCTGAGGTACCGCAATACCTGGTACTACCACATTCACCCCGTTAAAAAAGAGACCGGAGGGGGTGCCGGAGGGGGTGGTGACCAGTGGTAACAGTCGACTTTAACATGGTATGATCAGGTATGGAGGTACCGTGCTGTCGAGGATATTTACAAAGTGTTGTTCACAGTTAAAGTCACAGCGAAGCAATCAGTCGATCGGGTGGCCTGGTCATCCTTCTGGAGCGTCTGGGCTTTGGTGGTGATTCTGGTGGGGGTCCCGGTGGTTGCGACTCCGGGAGCGTGGTTTCGGCCTCCCTGGCAGCTTTGTCACCCATAGGTGGCGCTGTTGGGGCAAACGGTTGACACGTGGGGGGGGCGCCTGTAGGAGGCGTCGGTGGGTGGGCAGGCCTAGGCAGGAGCGGCAGGAGTACTGACCCTCCAGTGAGGTGCTGTGGGGGGGGGGGGGGTAATGGTTCGGGTGCGCGTGGGGTTCCGGCGGGCGCCAGGTCCCGAAGGGAGACTGTATCTTGCCGGCCGTCAGGGAACGCCACGTAGGCGTACTGGGGGTTAGAGTGCAGCAGGTGGACCCTCTCGACCAACGGGTCCAACTTGGGCGCCCGCACGTGCTTCCGAAGCAGGATGGGTCCGGGTGTCGCTAGCCAGGTTGGGAGTGAGGTCCCGGAGGAGGACTTCCTGGGAAAAACAAGGAGACCTTCATGAGGTGTCTGATTTGTGGTTGTACAGAACAGCGACCGGATGGCGTGGAGGGCCATCGGGAGGACTTCTTGCCAGCGGGAGACTGGGAGATTCCTGGACCGTAGGGCCAGTAGAACAGTCTTCCAGAACGTTCCGTTCTCCCTCTCCACCTGTCCATTTCCCCGGGGGTTGTAACTGATCGTCCTGCTCGAGGCGATGCCCTTGTTGAGCAGGAATTGACGCAGTTCGTCGCTCATAAAGGAGGACCCCCTATCACTGTGTGTGTACGCGGGGAAACCGAACAGTGTAAAGATACCCTGGAGGGCCTTGATGACAGTGGTTGCGGTCATGTCTGGGCAGGGGATGGCGAATGGGAACCGGGAATACTCGTCAATCACGTTCAGGAAATACGTGTTGCGGTCGGTGGAGGGGAGGGGGCCTTTGAAGTCCATGCTGAGGCGTTCAAAGGGACGGGAAGCCTTTATCAGGTGCGCCCTCTCTGGTTGGTAGAAGTGCGGTTTGCACTCCGCGCAGATTTGGCAGCCCCTGGTGACTGTCCTGACCTCCTCGATGGAGTAGGGCAGGTTGCGGGTCTTGATGAAGTGGAAGAAACGAGTGACCTCCGGGTGGCAGAGGTCCTCGTGGAGGGCTCAGAGGCGGTCCACTTGTGCAGTGGCACAAGTGCCGCGGGACAGGGCATCAGGAGGCTCGTTTAGCTTCCCCGGACGGTACAAGATCTCGTAGTTGAAGGTGGAGAGTTCTATCCTCCACCGCAAGATCTTGTCGTGTTTAATCTTGCCCCGCTGTGCATTATCGAACATGAAGGCAACCGACCGTTGGTCCGTGAGGAAAGTGAATCTCCTGCCGGCCAGGTAATGCCTCCAATGTCTCACAGCTTCTACTATGGCTTGTGCCTCTTTTTCGACCGAGGAATGGTGAATTTCGGAAGCATGGAGGGTACGGGAGAAGAAAGCCACGGGCCTGCCCGCTTGGTCGAGGGTGGCCGCCAGAGCTACGTCGGATGCATCGCTCTCGACCTGGAAGGGGAGGGACTCATCGATGGCGCGCATCGTGGCCTTTGCAATGTCTGCTTTGATGCGGCTGAAGGCCTGGCGGGCCTCCGTCGACAGGGGGAAGGTTGTGGACTGGATTAGGGGTCAGGCTTTGTCTGCGTAGTTGGGGACCCACTGTGCGTAATAGCTGAAAAACCCAAGGCAGCGCTTCTGGGCCTTGGGGCAGTGAGGGAGGGGGAACTCCATAAGGGGGCACATGCGCTCAGGGTCGGGGCCTATAACTCCATTTCGCACTATGTAGCCTAGAATGGCTAGACGGTCAGTGCTAAACACACATTTATCCTTATTGTATGTCAGGTTAAGGATTTTCGCGGTCTGGAGAAATTTGCGGAGGTTGGTGTCGTGGTCCTGCTGGTCATGGCCGCAGATGGTGACGTTATCCAGATACGGGAACGTTGCG
This sequence comes from Scyliorhinus torazame, assembly GCF_047496885.1. Taxonomy (NCBI): domain Eukaryota; kingdom Metazoa; phylum Chordata; class Chondrichthyes; order Carcharhiniformes; family Scyliorhinidae; genus Scyliorhinus; species Scyliorhinus torazame. Next base: position 60,937,456 of record NC_092718.1, on the reverse strand, counting down.
CGTAAGCCGTACCGGTCAACCATTCGGTCCATCTCTCGTTGGAAGACCGAGATCCCATTAGTGACACCAAAGGGAACTCATAAAAATTGATAGAGCTGCCCATCTGCTTCGAAGGCAGTGTACTTGCGGTCACTATTACGGAGGGGTAGCTGGTGGTAGGCGGACTTGAGATCCACCGTGGAGAAGACCTTGTATTGTGCGATCCTGTTTACCAGGTCGGCTATACGGGGGAGAGGGTACGCGTCCAGCTGCGTAAACCTGTTGATGGTCTGGCTGTAGTCAATGACCATCCTATGCTTCTCCCTGGTCTTTACCACCACTACTTGAGCTCTCCAGGGACTGTTGCTCGCTTCGATGACACCTTCCCTCAGTAGCCTTTGGACCTCTGACCTGACGAAGGTCCGGTCCTGGGCAGTGTACCGCTTGCTCCTGGTGGTGATGGGTTTGCAATCCGGGGTGAGGTTCGCAAACAGGGAAGGCGGGTCGACCTTAAGGGCCGCGAGGCCGCAGACAGTAAGGGGAGGTATAGGGCCGCCGAATTTAAAGGTCATGCTTTACAAATTGCATTGGACGTCCAGCCCCAGGAGGGTAGCCGCGCAGAGGTGCGGCAGGACATACAGGCGGAAATTGTCGAATTTCCTGCCTTGGACAGTGAGGTTCGCTAGGCAGAACCCCTTTATCTCCACCGAGTGTGACCCGGAGGCCAGGGAGATCCTTTGGTTTACAGGGTGGGTTACAAGTGAACAGTTCCTTACCGTGTCGGGGTGAACAAAGCTTTCCGTGCTCCCAGAGCCAATCAGGCAAGACGTCTCGTGACCATTGATGAAGATCGTCGTTATAGCTGTTGCGAGTGTCCAGGGTCGACTTTGGTCCAGTGTCACCGAGGCCAGATTAAGCAGTTGCAAGTTCTGATCGGGCAGTGTGTAGTCGGCTGTGCTGGGGGCCTGGGGCCCCATCCAAGATGGCGTCACCCATGGGTCGCACATGGTGTCCGGGGATGAACAAGATGGCGGCGGGGATGGACAAAATGGCGGCACCCACCCGTCCAGCGTGGTGTCCGGGGGGCAAGATGGCCACGCCCGTGGGTCGCACGTGGCCCTAGGATAGGGGGGTGGCGGTGAGCGCTTGCCGGTCGGGGCCTGAAGGGGGGTTGCCGCGGCGGTCCGGAGTCGCTGGAGACCGCGACCACGGCGCGGGCCTGGCAGACCCCCACAAAGTGGCCCTTCTTGCCGCACCCTTTGCAGGTGGTGGTGCGGGCCGGGCAGCGCGGGCGGGGATGATTTGCCTGCCCGCAAAAGAAACAGCGGGGCCCGGTGGCGTTAGCGGGCCGTCTCGTAGCGCAGGCCTGCGGGGTCAGGGTGAAGGTCTGTGGGGCTGTCGCTGCGGGGTGCCACGCAGCCCAGGGGGCCGCCGCGCGGTCGGGCGCATAGGACTGCGTGTTTTTGTAGGCAACGTCCATGGACTCTGCCAGGGCCCGTGCCTCTCTAGGTCCCAGGGTGTCCTTTTCTAGGAGTCTTTGGCGGATATCTGAGGAGCTCATTCCTGCTACGAAGGCATCCCTGATTAAAAGTTCCGTGTGCTCGCTCCCCGCAACTTGCGGGCAGCCACAGTTTCGGCCCAGCACCAGTAGCACCCGGTAGAAATCCTCCAACGATTCCCCGTAGCTTTGCCATCTAGTTGCAAGCAGGTGACGTGTGTAGACCTGATTTACAGGGCGGATATAATGTCCTTTTAACAGTTCGATCACGGCATCATAGTCCTCCGCCTCCTCGATAAGGGTGTAGATCCCAGGGCTGACCCTTGAGCGCAGGAGATGCATTTTCTGTCCTTCTGAGGGGGTGCCTCCGGCCATCTCGAGGTAGCCTTTAAAGCACGCCAGCCAGTGTTTAAATATTGCAGCCGAGTTCTCCGCGTGGGGGCTGAGTTGTAGGCACTCCGGTTTGATACGGTGATCCATCCTTCCAGCTTAAGTCTAGTAGATTAAATTGATACGCGATCAATTACACTCAAGACGAAGTGATTTCATAACTGAAGGCTTTAATCTACTAGAACTTGTTCCCCAGCAGCTTCGGTACAGAAAGTGAAGGCTGCTGGGATGGCACCGTTTCTTATACTCCGCCTGTCAGGGTGGAGCTACGTAACAACAGCCAATGGTAAACTCCTGGGTTTAACCAATGGTCAACAGCCTCTGAGGTACCGCAATACCTGGTACTACCACACCGCCGAGGTCTCCCCGGAAATTAAACAGCATCTCCTCAACGCCCGGGTGAGCCACAGGATTTTCCAGCTCATCAGAGACGCGGCCTCACACACAGAGGCAGTGGGGCTACTCAAACGACAGTTCGTGAGGCCGGTGAACGAGGTACTCGCTCGACACCTCCTGACCACGCGGCGTCAGCGACAGGGTGAGTCACTGGCTGAATATCTGCGTGAGCAGAAAGCACTCGGCCGTAGTTGTAACTGTAGGACTGTCACAGCAGTCGAGCACGCAGAGCTGATGGTCCAGGACACCTACGTGTCAGGTGTCCAGTCCAGCTACATCCGGCAACGGCTTCTAGAAAAGGGGGCCCTCGACCTCGAGGAGACTGTGAAGCTGGCTACCTCGCTGGAAGTGGCCTTCCAGAGCCTGGATGCCTTCCCATCCGACCACGCGGCATCCTCGGGGACGTCGGAGGCGCAGCCATCACCCGACCCAGGCGTGCCTCATTCCTGTGCCGCCATCCAGCTCCGGAGGACCATGCCTAGCTAAGCCTAAAAATCAAAATCAAAAACCAAAAGCCTGTCAAGCCCAGTCTGAGACTCACAGACCCCGCAGCGTGGCATTGTGCCTGCACGGAGCGCCCTCTGCTGACGCGTCACTCCCCGTGTGCAATCCATGGGGGCAGCCATCTTCTCTGACGTCATCGATGTCAAACGCCGTGTGCAATCCATGGGGGCAGCCATTTTGTCCAACTTCATCGATGACACCATTTTGCGACCAGAACGACACTCATCAACTCAGCTCCATTCAACTTGACCAGTCCCTGCCTTGCCATCGTCAAAGCTCGATGATGGCCGTCAGCCTCAACGGGCAGGAGACGTCCTGCCTATTCGGCTCTGGGAGCACGGATAGCTTCGTCCACCCAGACATGGTAAGGCGCTGTTCCCTCCGGGTCCTCCCCGTCTAACAAGTCATATCCCTAGTTTCCGGATCACACTCCGTGCAGATCCGGGGGTACTGCACCGTCAACCTGGCAATACAGGGCGTCGAATACGCCAATTTCAAACTCTACGTCCTCCACCATCTCTGCGCCCTCTCCTACTGGGTTTAGACTTTCAGTGCAACCTCCGTAATCTAACCCTGACGTTCGGGGGACCCCTGCCCCCTCTCACCGCCTGTAGCCTCGCGACCCTGAAGGTCGTCCCTCCCTCGCTCTTCGCGAACCTCACTCCAGACTGTAAGCCCGTCGCCACCCGGAGCAGACGGTACAGTGCTCATGACAAGGCCTTTGTCAGGTCAGAGGTCCAGCGACTCCTGAGGGAAGGGATCATTGAGGCCAGTAATAGCCCCTGGAGAGCACAGGTGGTGGTCGTCAGGACCGGGGAGAAACACCGGATGGTCATCGACTACAGTCAGACGATCAACCGGTACACGCAGCTCGATGCGTACCCCCTCCCGCCCATATCTGACATGGTCAATCAGGTTGCGCAGTATCGAGTCTTCTCTACGGTGGACTTGAAGTCCGCGTACCACCAGCTCCCTATCCGGCGGGAGGACCACCAATACACTGCCTTTGAGGCAGATGTCCGTCTCTTCCATTTCCTCAGGGTCCCCTTCGGTGTCACCAACGGGGTTTTGGTCTTCCAACGATGGACCGAATGGTCGACCAGTACTGGCTGCGGGCCACATTCCCATACTTGGATAATGTTACCATCTGCGGCCATGACCTGCAGGACCACGACGCCACCCTTCAAAAATTCCTCCGCACCGCCCTACTCCTTAATTTGACATATAATAAGAAGAAATGCGTTTTCCGCACAACCCAGCTAGCCATCCTCGGCTCTGTCGTGGAAAACGAGTCCTAGGGCCTGACCCCGAATGCATGCGCCCCCTCCTGCAACTCACCCTCCCCCACTGCCCCAAGGCCCTGAAAAGGTGCTTGGGTTTTTCTCCCACTATGCCCAGTGGGTCCCCAACTACGCGAACAAAGCCCGCCCACTCATTAAGTCCACCATTTTTCCCCTGACGGCTGAGGCCCGCCTGGCCTTCAACCCCATCAGATCCGAAATTGCCAAGCCATGATGCACGCCGTGGACGAATCCATCCCGTTCCAGGTGGAAAGCGATGCATCTGACTTTGCCCTGGCAGCCACTCTTAACCAGGCAGGGAGGCCTGTCGCCTTTTTTTCCTGTACCCTCCATGCCTCCGAAATTCGACACTCCTCTGTTGAAAAGGAGGCACAAGCCATTGTGGAAGCTGTGCGGCACTGGAGGCATTACCTGGCTGGCAGGAGATTCACTCTCCTCACTGACCAACGGTCGGTTGCCTTCATGTTCAACAACACGCAGTGGGGCTAAATTAAGAACGACAAGATTTTGCGGTGGAGGATCGAGCTCTCCACCTACAACTACGACATCTTGTATTGTCCTGGGAAGCTCAATGAGCCCCCAGATGCCCTGTCCCGTGGCACCTGCGTCAACGCGCAGGCTGACCGGTTATGGGCTATCCACAATGACCTCTGTCACCCGGGGTTACCCGGCTTCTCCACTTTGGCAAGGCCCGCAACCTGCCATACTCCACAGAGGAGGTCAAGGCCATGACCAGGGACTGCCAAGTCTGTGCGGAGTACAAGCCGCACTTCTGTTGGCCAGACAAGGCCCACCTGGTGAAGGCCTCCCGCCCTTTTGAACGCCTCAGTATGGATTTCAAAGGGCCACTCCCCTCCACTGATCGTAACGTGTACTTCCTCAACGTTGTTGATGAGTACTCACGTTTTCCTTTTGCCTTCCCATGCCCTTACATGACCTCTGCCACAGTCATCAGGACCCTGCGCAGCATCTTCACCCTGTTCGGTTTCCCCACTTATATTCACAGCGATCGGGGATCCTCCTTCATGAGCGATGAGCTGCATCAGTACCTGCTCAGTAAGGGCATCGCCTCGAGCAGGACTACCAGCTACAACGCCAGGGGAAACGGGCAGGTGGAGAGGGAGAATGCTACGGTCTGGAAGGCCGCCCTTCTGGCCCTACGATCTAGAAGTCTCCCAGTCGCCCGCTGGCAGGACGTCCTCCCTGACGCACTCCAGTCCATCCGGTCACTGTTGTGTACTGCCACTAACGAGACGCCTCACCACCGTCTATTTGTCTTTCCCAAGACGTCGATCTCCGGGGTCTCGCTTCCTACCTGGCTCCCGGCTCCCGGGCCGGTACTCCTCAGGAAGCACGTGAGGAGCCATAGGGCCGACCCCTTGGTCGAGAGGGTTCACCTCCTCCATGCGAACCCTCAGTACGCATACGTGACACACCGTGACGGGTGGCAGGACACGGTCTCCCTCAGGGACCTGGCCCCCGCGGGTTCCCCTGCGCCCACCATCACCTCACCGCTTCCTTCTACCTCCCATCTACCCCGTCAACTGGTACCCCTGCACCCACCTTCACCTCAATGCTTCCTTCTACCTCCCCATCTACCCCATCAGCTCATCCGGGGTCCATTAGCACCGCCCCTGCGCCGTCACCCTGTCCGGGACCCTGTTGTGAGGATGACGTGCTCCCGGAGTCGAAGGTCTCGACGCCAGCGCCGACACTGCGACGTTCACAGCGGACAATACTCCCGCCTGTGAGACTGAACCTGTGAGTCCACTTCACCCCCGCCGGACTTTTTTTTAACAGGGGGTGAATGTGGTGAGCCACGTATGGCTGTTGTATATATTATTGTATTTACTCACTGTTACTGTTGTTGTGTTGATGTTGTTGTTGGCTCCGCCTGTGGCTCCGCCCCTCTGAGAAGGTATATAACCCATCGATCCGGGACAGCCTCTCAGTGCGGGAGAAGCTACTGGTGGGCACATTCTAGCTGATTAAAACCACAGTTCTTGTTAACTACCGTTTCAACTGGATTGATTGGTATCAGTCACATCCTCCTATGACATCACAGACTATCACAGTTAACCCTTTGTGGGACCTAAGCACAGTACTTTAACAAAAAGGCCTTTCCTGTTTCATTTAGGGATAAATGCTGAATTTTAAAGGGAATAACAAGTCAAGATAAATCAAGAGTGGCACAGTGGTTAGCCCTGCTGCCTCACAGCACCAGAGAGGGGTTTAATTCCAGCCTTGTGTAATTGTCTGTGTGGAGTTTCCACGTTCTCCCCATGTCGGCGTGGGTTTCCCCCGGGTGCTCCGGTTTCCTCCCACAGTCCAAAGATGTGCAGGTTAAATGGATTGGCCAAACTAAGAATTGCCCCTTAGTGTCCAAAATGTTAGGTGGGGTTATGGGGATAGGTGGTGGAGTGGGCCTGGGTGGGGTGCTCTTTTGGAAGGTTGGTGCAGACATGATGGGCCGAATGGTCTCCTTCTGCACTGTAGGGATTCTATGATTCTATGAAGTGGTGCAACCTGCAGGGCTACCAGCCCTACCACTGGAAAGTGGGGTTATGTTGGGTGGATGGTTTCTCGGCCGGTGCTTGCACTTCTGGCAGCATGGGCTCTTTTTGTGCTGTAACCTTTTCTATCATTCTACGTTTATATCTTAATGTGGAAAGCTGAAATTTTACTTTGTATTGAAGTTGTGACAGTCATGTCCCTGTTCTCTAGCACATGTGAAATTCGGTCAGACAGATAGAAATTAGGAATACTTTAGAGCAGTTAATCATGTGATTGAAAATGAAGAAGCTATCTTGCTGCTTGGCTATTGACTCGTTAATATTGTGCATGGAAGGAAGAGGTGATGGGCATTCTTGCCACTGAATGTTTACATGAGAATTAAACACCCAAAATCTGACGTATTTCTCTCTCATAATTCCCAGGACACTGGGCATGGGATGGCAACGCTACAAAGCTGAATTGTGGGAGTAGGAAATTAATAAAACACAATTTTGAAACTAACATCAGGGATTTCTTTCTTTTATTCTTTCATGGGATGTGGGTGTCGCTGGTAAGACCAACATTTGTTGCCCATCCCTAATTGCCCTTGAACTGAATGGTTTCCTTGGGCTTTTCAGAGGACACATGCAAATAGATACATGCAAATATTTGCCCTTTAACTTGCCATTAAAAAGCACAATGTTGTAAAGAGAATTACTTCACTGTTCTTTTTAAAATAAATTTAAAGCACCCAATTCATTTTTTTCCAACTAAGGGTCGATTTAGCGTGGCCAATCCATCTACTCTGCACAATCTTTGGGTGGTGGGGGTGCGGCCCACGCAGACACGGGGAGAATGTGCAAACTCCACACCGACAGTGACCTACTTGACCCTTTCTGCCATGTTTTCCTTTTTAGTTTTGACACGTTTCGTTGCTCAAGGTTCCCTCAGAGAGCAGCTGCTAATCTCCTAATAGATGCTCACAGAAAGAGCTACTTCCTGCTTTTCAAAATGGTCAACACTGACAACAGTGTTTGCTGTAGAGATTTAATTGTTACTGTCATGAGGAAGGGGAGGGGGAGGGGAATCTCTAAATAACCTGGATGCTTTACATACTAAGTGGTGCCCCAGTTGTTTCTTATTAATATGAATGAGGGTGTTTCGGCACAGAGTATAGGAAAAGCTGGAGGCAGTTGTGATGTTTCCAGGCGCGGCATAAGTAGCGTCAGCATGATTCCTGAACAAAGGGTGAGGAAATAGTCTACTTCACATGAGCTCTCTTGTTATTCTGTTGGATCCCACTTCTGTTGGAAGCTATGGGCTGGGTGGTAACTTTTAGGGAGATGTTTTATTTCCTGTTTGCTATTTCTAGCCTGTTAGCACATTTAATAAGTTGCTCTCAATGCAAGTCTTCCCTCAGTGTATCTCGGGGGGGGTGAGGCAGAGAGAAAAAGTTACTTTCCAAATTAATTTAAGAGGGCAGAGAAGAATGAAAGATTACGAGTGTCCTTTCAGCCAACCTAATGATAGATCATGAGAAAGGGCACACAAGGAGTACAAAGAACAAAGAACAAAGAAAAGTACAGCACAGGAACAGGCCCTTTGGCCCTCCAAGCCTGTGCCGGCCATGCTGACCGTCTAATCTAAAATCTTCTACACTTCCTGGGTCCATATTCCGCTATTCCCATCCCATTCATGTATTTGTCAAGATGCCCCTTAAATGTCACTATCGTCCCTGCTTCCACCACCTCCTCTGGCAGCGAGTTCCAGGCACTCACTACCCTCTGTGTAAAAAACTTGCCTTGTACATCTCCTCTAAACCTTGCCACTCGCACCTTAAACCTATGCCCCCTAGTAATTGACCCCTCTACCCTGGGAAAAAGCCTCTGACTATCCACTCTGTCTATGCCCCTCATAATTTTGTAGACCTCTATCAGGTCGCCCCTCAACCTCCGTAGTTCCAGTGAGAACAAACCAAGTTTATTCAATCGCTCCGCATAGCTAATGCCCTCCATACCAGGCAACTTCCTGGTAAATCTCTTCTGCACCCTCTCTAAAGCCTCCACATCCTTCTGGTAGTGTGGCGACCAGAATTGAACACTATACTCCAAGTGTGGCCTAACTAAGGTTCTTTACAGCTGCAACATGACTTGCCAATTCTTATACTCAATGCCCTGGCCAATGAAGGCAAGCATGCCGTATGCCTTCTTGACTACCTTCTCCACCTGTGAAATGAAACGAAATGAAATGAAAATCGCTTATTGTCACAAGTAGGCTTCAAATGAAGTTACTGTGTAAAGCCCCTAGTCGCCACATTCCAGCACCTGTTCGAGGAGGCTGGTACGGGAATTGAACCGTGCTGCTGGCCTGCCTTGGTCTGCTTTAAAAGCCAGCTATTTAGCCCTGTGCTAAACCAGCCCCTATGTTGCCCCTTTCAGTGACCTGTGGACCTGTACACCTAGATCAATACTCTTGAGGGTTCTATCATTCACTGTATATTTCCAACCTGCATTAGACCTTCCAAAAGGCATTACCCCACATTTTTTCAGATTAAACTCCATCTGCTATCTCTCCGCAAGTCTCCAAACAATCTAAATCCTGCTGTATCCTCTGACAGTCCTCATCGCTATCCGCAATTCCACCAACCTTTGTGTCGTCCGCAAACTTACTAATCAGACCAGTTACATTTTTCTCCAAATCATTTATATATACTACGAACAGCAAAGATCCCAGCACTGATCCCTGCGGAACACCACTAGTCACAGCCCTCAAATTAGAAAAACACCCTTCCATTGCTACTCTCTGCCTTCTATGACCTAGCCAATTCTGTATCCATCTTGCCAGCTCACCCCTGATCCTGTGTGACTTCACCTTTTGTACCAGTCTACCATGAGGGACCTTGTCAAAGGCCTTACTGAAGTCCATATAGACAACATCCACTGCCCTACCTGCATCAATCATCTTTGTGACCTCTTCGAAAAACTCTATCAATTTAGTGAGACACGACCTCCCCTTCACAAAACCATGCTGCCTCTCACTAATACGTCTATTTGCTTCCAAATGGGAGTAGATCCTGTCTCGAAGAATTCTGTCCAGTAATTTCCGTACCACTGACGTAAGGCTCAGCTGCCTGTAGTTCCCTGGATTATCCTTGCTATTCTTCTTAAACAAAGGAACAACATTGGCTATTCTCCAGTCTTCTGGGACATTACCTGAAGACAATGAGGGTCCAAAGATTTCTGTCAAGGCCTCAGCAATTTCCTCTCTAACCTCCTTCAGTATTCTGGGGTAGATCCCATCAGGTCCTGGGGACTTATCTACCTTAATATTTTTCAAGACGCCCAACACCTCGTCTTTTTGGATCTCAATGTGACCCAGGCTATCTACACACCCATCTCCAGACTCAACATCCACCAATTCCTTCTCTTTGGTGAATACTGATGCAAAGTATTCATTTAGTACCTCGCCCATTTCCTCTGGCTCCACACATAGATTCCCTTGCCTATCCTTCAGTGGGCCAACCCTTTCCCTGGCTACCCTCTTGCTTTTTATGTACGTGTAGAAAGCCTTGGGATTTTCCTTAACCCTATTTGCCAATGACTTTTCGTGACCCCTTCTAGCCCTCCTGACTCCTTACTTAAGTTCCTTCCAACTTTCCTTATATTCCACACAGGCTTTGTCTGTTCCCAGCCTTCTAGCCCTGACAAATACCTCCTTTTTCTTTTTGACGAGGCCTACAATATCTCTCGTTATCCAAGGTTCCCGAAATTTGCCGTATTTATCCTTCTTCCGTGCAGGACCATGCCGGTCCTGAATTCCTTTCAACTGACATTTGAAAGCCTCCCACATGTCAGATGTTGATTTACCCTCAAACATCCACCCCCAATCTAGGTTCTTCAGTTCCCGCCTAATATTGTTATAATTATCCTTCCCCCAATTTAGCACATTCACCCTAGGACCACTCTTATCCTTGTCCACCAGCACTTTAAAACTTACTGAATTGTGGTCACTGTTCCCGAAATGCTCCCCTACTGAAACTTCTACCACCTGGCCGGGCTCATTCCCCAAGGTCCAGGTCCAGTACAGCCCCTTCCCTAGTTGGACTATCTACATATTGTTTTAAGAAGCCCTCCTGGAAGCTCCTTACAAACTCTGCCCTGTCTAAGCCCCTAGCATTAAGTGAGTCCCTGTCAATATTGGGGTTGAAGTCTCCCATCACAACAACCCTGTTGTTTTTACTCTTTTCCAAAATCTGTCTGCCTATTTGCTCCTCTATCTCCTGCTGGCTGTTGGGAGGCCTGTAGTAAACCCCCAATATTGTGATTGCACCCTTCTTATTCCTGATCTCTACCCATATAGCCTCGCTGCCCTCTGAGGTGTTCTCCCGTAGTACAGCTGTGATATTCTCCCTAACCAGTAGCGCAACTCCGCCACCCCTTTTACATCCCCCTCTATCCCGCCTGAAACATCTAAATCCTTGAACATTTAGCTGCCAATCCTGTCCTTTCCTCAACCAGGTCTTTGTAATGGCAACAACATCATAGTTCCAAGTACTAATCCAAGCTCTAAGTTCATCTGCCTTACCCGTAATACTTCTTGCATTAAAACATATGCACTTCAGGCCACCAGACCCGCTGTTTTCACCAACATCTCCCTGTCTGCTCTTCCTCAGAGCCACACTGTCCCCATTCCCTAGTTCTCCCTCAATGTTTTCACCTTCTGACCTATTTCTCCGGTACCCACCCCCCTGCCATACTAGTTTAAACCCTCCCGTGTGACACGAGCAAACCTCGCAGCCAGGATATTTATGCCTCTCCAGTTTAGATGCAACCTGTCTTTCTTATACAGGTCATACCTGCCCCGGAACAGCTCCCAGTGTCCAGATATCGGAAACCTTCCCTCTTACCCCAGCTGTTTAGCCTTGCGTTTAGCTGCTCTATCTTCCTATTTCTAGCCTCACTGGCACATGGCACAGGGAGTAATCCCGAGATTACAACCCTAGAGGTCCTGTCTTTTAACTTTCTGCCTAGCTCCCTGAACTCCTGCTGCAGGACCTCATGCCCCTTCCTGCCTATGTCGTTAGTATCAATATGTACAGCGACCTCTGCCTGTTTGCCCTCCCCCTTCAGGATGCCCGCTACCCATTCGGAGACATCCTGGACGCTGGCACCATGGAGACAACATACCATCCTGGAGTCTCTTTCACGTCCACAGAAGCGCCTATCTGTACCCCTGACTATAGAGTCCCCTATGACTATTGCTCTTCTGCGCTTTGACCCTCCCTGCTGAACATCAGAGCCAGCCATGCTGCCACTGCTCTGGATGCTGCTGTATTCCCCTGATAGGCTATCCCCCCCCGACAGTATCCAAAGGGGTATACCTGTTCGAGAGGGGGACAACCACAGGGGATTCCTGCACTGACTGCCTGCCCCTTCTGGTGGTCATCCATTTCTCTGCCTGCACCTTGGGTGTGACCACATTTATATAACTGCTATCTATGACGCTTTCCGCCACCTGCATGCTCCTAAGTGCATCCAACTGCTGCTCCAACCGAACCATGCGGTCTGTGAGGAGCTCCAGTTGGGTGCACTTTCTGCAGATGTAGCCATCCGGGACGCTGGAATTCTCCCGGATCTGCTACATCTCACAGTCAGAGCACTGCACTCCTCTAATTGACATTGCATTAATTAATTAGTAAATTAAATTTAAAAAAATTTTTTTTTAAAGTTACTGTTAACTATATGCTTCCTAGCACTAGATTTCTACTATAAATATGAAAGCTAAATACAGTACTCTCCGACCTCTGGCTTAGATACCCCTCTAAATTATAATTAAGTAATTAGGTAATTATGTTTAATTAGTTTAACAATATTTAATTTTTAAATTTAGTGTAGATTCCCAACCAGCCAATCAGGTCACATCTGTACTGTGATGTCACTTCAGTTTTCCCCCACACACAATTTGAAAAGGTAATAAAAATAAAAATAAAAATCATTTATCCTTCCATGATGTTCTCCGATTCTCTCCCTGCAGATTAAAAGTTACAGGCCAGAAGAAAGAGAACAAAACAGTAGGGAAAAAGCACCCTCTCCCACTCTGCACCGAATTACCTCACTGCACCAAATTACCAAGTTCCAATTCCCACTCTGGATGTGTCTCACTCAGGCTGTGTCTCCTTGACCTGCGCAATAGCAGTGTGCATGTGGTAATGTCAGCACGGCTTAACTGAAACAGAAGGAAAACCTTTTTAAGTTGCAATAGATATAGTTCCCATTTAAAAGGAGTTGTCGTTTTTGATAAATGGACAATGTTTTAACTCTAGCTTCTAAATGGCAATTCCTGTTGCACCAACTGAATATTTCCTTTGCCTGCTTCTCCCGTGATGTTTTCAGGCTTCGAAGGAAGTGTCTGAGAGTCGATTTTACAGACGTGTATAAAATAGTTCTGGGCATGGAATGGTAACGCTACAAAGCTGAATTGTGGGATTAGGACAAAATTGCAAATTAATAAAACATAATTTTAAAACAAACATCAGGGATTTCTTTATTTTTCTTTCATGGGATGTGGGCGTTGCTGGTAAGACCAACATGTGTTGCCCATCCCTAGTTGCCCTTGAATTGAATGGTTTGCTTGGCCTTTTCAGAGGACAGATAAGAGTCAATCACATCACTGTGAATCACATGTAGGCCAGACCGGGTAAATGTGGCAGATTTCCTTCTCTAAAGAGCATTTGTGAATCAGTGAAATGGATTGCGATCCGAGCCCCGGTTTGGGGACTATTCTGGATGAGGTATAATCCTTGGATGATGACCCTCACTTAAGGTTCAGAAATATAGATCTCACAGAGACTTAAATTAGTTTGAAGAACTGATCCAGCTCTTCCCGAAGGAAAGGAACCACCAGAGAATATGACTGTCCTCCAGAAAACCTTTTTAACAAGTTTTAGGTATAAAGGGTCTGTCCATCTCTGCTTCACTGAAGAGTGTAGAGATGAGTTTTCATCTTTGGATACAAAAAACTATATGAGAACATATACTTCTTAAATTAAATAAAAATACATTAAAGAAACAAACCTGCAATTTACTTTTGACGGTATTCACAACATTGATAGTTCTAGGCAAAGTATAATCTTGCTTCTGTAAGATAATCCAAGTTTTATTAATGTCTCAGAGAGATATTTCATATATCCATCAACATTTAAAGTGGTATTTACCCTAAATCCCCGAATAGAAAGTTACCGAATCTAGCAAGGAACCTCTTTCCCAATTAAAGGGAGAACTATCATCACTGCACTGGAGCAGCCATGCCTTTAGCTTGAGAGATGCTGGAGAGAATCCAATGAATCAAAAATCCTAATCTGTCGTCCAAATTATTGATATCATTAAAAAATCTGAACGGGCACAAAGCTTGTTGAGCAGTTGTGCTGGACAACTTCTTTTATTTTCGTCAACATCCTTCATTTTAGTCAACATCCTTCAAGCAAATAGGATACCAAGAGGACTAGATGATGGTCACTATGCCCAATTTACAGGTTTCAGTTATTTAGGGTCATCCTTAAGGTTATCCAGGGCATCACGGTAGCACAGTGGGGTCCCACCAGGGTCCCAGGTTCGATTCCCAGCTTGGGTCACCATTTGTGCAGAGTCTGCACATTCTCCCTGTGGGTTTTCTCTGAGTAGTCCGGTTTCCTCCCACAAGTCCCGAAAGACATGCTGTTAGGTAATTTGGACATTCTAAATTTTCCCTCCATGTACCTGAACAGGTGCCGGAATGTGGCAACTAGGGGCTTTTCACCGTAACGTCATTGCAGTGTTAATGTAGCCTACTTGTGACAATAAAGATTATTATTATTATTGTTGGATTGTAGTATCTTAGTATTTGGCCGAGGTGATGTGACCAGCTCTTGGTTTTTTTTCAGGACTTCCTTGTATGAGAGGATAAACCACAGAACCATAGAATCCCGACAGTGCAGAAGGAGGCCATTTGGCCCATCAAGTCTGCACAAGCCCTCTGAAAGAGCACCCTACCTATACCCACTCTCTGCCCCATCCCCGTAACCCCACCTAACTTATTTTAAAATATTTCTTTATTCTCCTTTTTCACATTTTCTCCCAGATTTACACCCACCAACAATAAACAATAATCAGTAACAAATATGTCAATCCCCATATCAATAACAACGATCCCATCCTCCCACCAAACCCCAAACATTAGCCCGCATGTTCGCACAAACAAATGATAAAAAGGAATCAGGAATCACCCATAGCCACCATTGACACACACCACCACCCTCCCCACAACCCTCCCACCCCCCCCCCCAACTAATGTTCGATGTTATCCAGTTCTTGAAAGTGCATAATGAATAATGCCCATGAATTGTAGAACCCCTCTATCCTTCCCCTCAGTACAAACTTAACCTTCTCAAGAGTCAAGAATTCCACCAGGTCCCCCCGCCACGCCAGGGCACAGGGTGGAGAGGTTGCTCTCCAACCCATCAGGATTCGCCTTCGGGCGATCAACGAGGCGAAGGCTACAACATCTGCCTCCGCACCCGTTTCCAACCCTGGCTAGTCCGACACCCCGAATATGGCCTCCCGGGGGCCCGGGTCCAGTTGCACGTGCACCACTTTAGAAACGATCCTAAAAACCTCCTTCAAGTAATCCTCTAGCTTTGGACAGGACCAAAACATATGAACGTGATTAGCGGTCCCCCCACCCCCCCTCCCCCCCCCCCCCCCCCCCAACCCACCGCAATGTTCACACACATCTTCTACTCCTTCAAAGAATCGGCTCATCCTTGCCCTCGTGAGGTGTGCTCTGTATACCACCTTCAGCTGTATCAGCCCCAACCTCGCGCACAAGGTGGAGGCATTCACTCTCCAGAGCATCTCACACCAGGATCCCTCCTCCATATCCTCTCCCAACTCTTCCTCCCACTTTGATTTGATCCCTTCCAGTGGTGCCTTCTCCTCTTCCAAAATAGCTCCGTAAACCGCTGACACTGCCCCCTTCTCCAGTCCCCCTGACGTCAGCACCTCCTCCAGCAATGTGGAGGCCGGCTCCTCCAGGAAGTTCTGTATCTCCTTTCTGGCAAAATCTCGAACCTGCACGTATCTAAACATTTCGCCCTGCTCCAGCCCATACTTCGCTTCCAGCTCCGTCAATCCTGCAAACCGACCCCTATGAAACAAATCTTTCAGTGTCTTAATCCTCTTCTCCTCCCATTTCCGAAAATTTCCATCCCACCTCCCTGGCTCAAATCTGTGGTTCCCCTGAATCGGCATTTCCCTTGACCCTGCCCCCAACCCAAATTGTTGGCGAAACTGCCTCCAAATTCTCAATGAAGCTATTATTACCGGACTCCCTGAGTACTTCCCCGGGGCTGTTGCTGGTGCTTTCAATCCCGACCCCCTGCACAAACTCTCCTCCATTCTGACCCACTGGGAATCAACCCCTCTTACCCAGCTCCGCACCTTCTCCACATTTGCCGCCCAGTAGTAATACATCAGGTTCGGAAGACCCAAACCCCCTGCCTGCCTTCCCCTCTGTAATAGCACCTTTCTAACTCTGGCCACCTTCCCTCCCCATATGAACGACGTAATCCTTCCCTCAATCTCTCTGAAAAAAGCCTTTGGCAGGAAAATCGGCAGGCATTGAAAAATAAACAGAAATCGCGGCACCACGGTCATTTTAACCGCCTGTCCCCGACCTGCCAGTGACAGAGGGAGACTATCCCACCTTGTCAGATCAGCTTTCACTCTCTCCGCCAAACTAGAAATGTTGTACCTGCGGAGCCCCCCCCCACTCCCAGGTAACTTGCACCCCCAGGTACCTAAAGTGAGTCCCTGCCCTATGGAATGGCAGCCCCCCCACCCCTGCCCCCACCCCCAGCTGAGACACCACAAAATACTCACTCTTGTCTCGATTTAGTTTGTACCCCGAGAAAGAGCCAAACACTCAAAGCAGCTCCAATATTCCCCCTATCGACACACTTGGTTCCGACACGTATAACAGCAAGTCATCGGCATATAAGAACACCCTATGCTCTATCCCTCTCCCCGCACTATTCCTTTCCATACCCCCAAACTTCTTAATGCGATGGCCAACGGCTCAATCGCGAGTGCAAACAGCAGGGGGGACATAGTGGGGTGATCTCTGTAGGTGCATGCACACAAGAGGTTAATGGGTAGATAGCAGCACCACATGATCACCAGAAATTTGGACCAACAGGGGTATAAAGGGCAGCCACACGGGGTCTCTCTCTCTCTCAGGTGTGCTGTGAACAGGGAAACATCAGAATCACATAGATAGTTAGTGGAGTTACATTTAGTTACAATTGTTAAATCTTGTTATCCAATTCCTAGTTCCCATGTTAAGGTAAAGAACTCACGCATTAATAGTTATAGTTACTCAATAAACCTTTGTTGTTACTGGAAGAGTTCGAATCTTCTTCAACAAGATTCAGAGGACCTCACCACCAGCCAAGGATTGAGTAACATGTGTTATCGACCATGCAGGTAACACTACATGGTACTACGGAGTGTGTTGGCCTTAACAACGGAAATAGAAACTAGCTAGCTTAGGTTCGACAGACAAGAGAAAACAGAAAAAAAGAAAAAAACGCGGATAAGATATTCGGCCAAGGAAGGCATCGCTACACTCCGATCTCGCGGGCACAAACCGGTAAGATGGAATCACTTCCAGAACACCTCAGAACTTCTGGTAATCTCCAGTATAATTGGAAGATTTTCCTGCAACAATTTCATTTGTTTCTGGAAATTAAGGACATGACCGCTGCGCCAGATAAAAATAAAATAGCATACCTCTCAGCTGCGTCAGGGAAACCGGCCATGGAGATATATAACTCATTTACCTATGCCGAAGGGGAGGACAAGAATAAGTGGGACACAATTATAAAAAAAATTCGATACCCACTGCAAATCGGAGGTGAATGAAACATTTGAACGCTTCAAGTTTACTAGGCGTATACAAAGACCAGGAGAATCATTCAGCAGCTTTCTCACTGACTTAAAGCTGCTGGCCCAATCCTGTAATTATGAGACCCTCCGTGACTCCCTCATCAGAGACCAGATTGTCAGTGGCATTTCTGATGAGGGACTCAGAAAATCTCTCCTTAAGCACAAAAATCTTGATCTTGAAATGGCTATACAACTATGTTCTGCCCATGAAATCACTGAAGCACAATATCAACAGTTTACTTACCGGGACCAAGGCCTCCACCACGAGGTTGGAGCAGTCAAAATGGTGGCCCAGGCTTCTCGAAGGCGCTCCTCCACCGGCAATCCCGCGCGCGCGAATCTGCAAGTGGCCCACACACATGCGCAGTTCGCACGGAGACTGGAGCCGGCTGAGAACGCTACTGCGCATGCGCAAACGTGCCAGGACGGTGTCATGACGTGTCATAACAACAGACACGCCCACTTAAAAGGGCAATGTCCAGCTTATGGCAAACAGTGCCTGAGGTGTGGAAAGTACAACCACTATGCCTTCAAATGTCGAGCTGTGCTACAGATGACTTCCACGGGACAACAACTAAGACCCTGCGATGTTCGGAACGTAGCATCTATGGACCACCAACCAATATTCAGTGATTACCTGTCCGAAAACAATGACCTTGCCTATGATGACTCCTACCGTGTGGACACGATTACAGTAACGGAGGAACCTTACATCACCACGCCTCATCCAAAATGCCCGAAAGTGAATAAAAAGGGGTTTAAAGTCTCAAAGCAAAAAATTATTTTCCCCAGCGACAGAATGAAGCTCGAGCCTCCACTTACAGTTAAAGATCAGAAGACCATAAGACATAGGAGCGGAAGTAAGGCCATTTGGCCCATCGAGTCCACTCCACCATTCAATCATGGCTGATTTCAACTCCATTTACCCGCTCTCTCTCCATAGCCCTTAATTCCTCGAGAAAGCAAGAATTTATCAACTTCTGTCTTAAAGACACTCAACGTCCCGGCCTCCACCGCCCTCTGTAGCAATGAATTCCACAGACCCACCACTCTCTGGCTGAAGAAATTTCTCCTCATCTCTGTTCTAAAGTGACTCCCTTTTATTCTAAGGCTGTGTCCCCGGGTCCTAGTCTCCCCTGCTAATGGAAACAACTTCCCTACATCCACCCTATCTAAGCCATTCATTATCTTGTAAGTTTCTATTAGATCTCCCCTCAACCTCCTAAACTCCAATGAATATAATCCCAGGATCCTCAGACGTTCATCGTATGTTAGGCCTACCATTCCTGGGATCATCCGTGTGAATCTCCACTGGACCCGCTCCAGTGCCAGTATGTCCTTCCTGAGGTGGGGGGCCCAAAATTGCTCACAGTATTCTAAATGGGGCCTAACTAATGCTTTATAAAGCTTCAGAAGTACATCCCTGCTTTTATATTCCAAGTCTCTTGAGATAAATGACAACATTGCATTTGCTTTCTTAATTACGGACTCAACCTGCAAGTTTACCTTTAGAGAATCCTGGACTAGGACTCCCAAGTCCCTTTGCACTTCAGCATTATGAATTTTGTCACCGTTTAGAAAATAGTCCATGCCTCTATTCTTTTTTCCAAAGTGCAAGACCTCGCACTTGCCCACGTTGAATTTCATCAGCCATTTCTTGGACCACTCTCCTAAACTGTCTAAATCTTTCTGCAGCCTCCCCACCTCCTCCATACTACCTGCCCCTCCACCTATCTTTGTATCATCGGCAAATTTAGCCAGAATGCCCCCAGTCCCGTCATCTAGATCGTTAATATATAAAGAGAACAGCTGTGGCCCCAACACTGAACCCTGCGGGACACCACTCGTCACCGGTTCCCATTCCGAAAAAGAACCTTTTATCCCAACTCTCTGCCTTCTGCCTGACAGCCAATCGTCAATCCATGTTCGTACCTTGCCTCGAATACCATGGGCCCTTATTTTACTCAGCAGTCTCCCGTGAGGCACCTTATCAAAGGCCTTTTGGAAGTCAAGATAGATAACATCCATTGGCTCTCCTTCGTCTAACCTATTTGTTATCTCTTCAAAGAACTCTAACAGGTTTGTCAGGCACGACCTCCCCTTACTAAATCCATGCTGACTTGTCCTAATCCGACCCTGCACTTCCAAGAATTTAGAAATCTCATCCTTAACAATGGATTCTAGAATCTTGCCAACAACCGAGGTTAGGCTAATTGGCCTATAATTTTCCATCTTTTTCCTTGTTCCCTTCTTGAACAGGGGGGTTACAACAGCGATTTTCCAATCCTCTGGGACTTTCCCTGACTCCAGTGACTTTTGAAAGATCATAACTAACGCCTCCACTATTTCTTCAGCTATCTCCTTTAGAACTCTAGGATGTAGCCCATCTGGGCCCGGAGATTTATCAATTTTTAGACCTCTTTGTTTCTCTAGCACTTACTCCTTTGTGATGGCTACCATATTCAACTCTGTCCCCTGACTCTCCAGAATTGTTGGGACATTAATCACTGCCGCAGCACCCTGAAACATACCGTTT
This sequence comes from Scyliorhinus torazame, assembly GCF_047496885.1. Classification (NCBI taxonomy): domain Eukaryota; kingdom Metazoa; phylum Chordata; class Chondrichthyes; order Carcharhiniformes; family Scyliorhinidae; genus Scyliorhinus; species Scyliorhinus torazame. The sequence continues at coordinate 60,917,380 of NC_092718.1, read as the reverse complement.
TCAACACCCAAAGAGAAGAGCACAATGACAAATCCATTGCAAAAGATTTGTTCATTGACGATGATTACTCAGGGGTTGAGTTCCTCATTGGACAAATAGAGCACCATGACACATCCTTGACAAGAAGCGATGATTTGCTCGCTGACGAATGCCACTCAGCCATGGATCAGTTCTCCGGATCTGATGGTCATTGCAGCAGCAACATGGGGGCCAAGTCCCACACGAGTCTCATGGTGGGAGAATCCAGTACCATGACGACATGGCAGCTCGTCGACAAAATGGATGACAACCACAGGTCATATATCCTAGCAGAAGGCGACGTCACGCAGAGAGCACAGATTGACTGAGGGAGTGATACCGGCCTCCATAGCGAGCTCGTTGACAGGCTCCAGAATGGCCACAAGCGACGTCTCTGGAGCGACAGCCGTGAACGAGGAAGACTGTGACGGTCTATCTGCCTTGTATGAGCAGCCAGCAGCAGACATTAAATGTCTACCCACTATTGATCAAAGCAGTGAACAAAACCACAACAACAACAGATCTCGTGATTTTGTGTCTGCGCCGCAGCAATCACCCAACCCAGCTTGCAAAAAAGATGATATACGGGGTCAACACTGCAAGCATAAAAGAAAGTCCGCGACTAACATCAACTTACTTCGACCATTCCGATGTCTCATGATGTCCTCACGGACACACATAAACACTGACGGTCACAACGACATGGCGACATCAACACTGCCACCTCAACGACAGGCGAAAGGATCAACCCACCTGATCAAACGCATACAGTCTGGACTCACAAAGTTTTTCGTTAGAATTGGACTTTTTAAACGTTGATTGACTTTGTACAGTCATTAATACCATCCCATTCTGTACACAGCGTTGCTTGTTTTATCTGTTCCCAGTTGACTTAATTCATTATGTTTGTTTAGTTTTCGTTACACCATACAGAAAACCTGTAGCACATTAAAAAGGGGGAGATGTGGCGATCTCTGTAGGTGCATGCACACAAGGGGTTAATGGGTAGATAGCAGCACCACATGATCACCAGAAATTTGGACCAACAGGGATATAAAAGGCAGCCACACGGAGTCTCTCTCTCTCTCTCTCTCTCTGGTGTGCTTGAACAGGGAAACATCAGAATCACATAGATAGTTAGTGGAGTTACATTTAGTTACAATTGTTAAATCTTGTTGTCCAATTCCTAGTTCCCATGTTAAGGTAAAGAACTCACGCATTAATAGTTATAGTTACTCAATAAACCTTTGTTGTTACTGGGCGACTTCGAGTCTTCTTCAACAAGATTCAGAGGACCTCACCATCAGCCAAGGATTGAGTAACACGTGTTATCGACCACGCAGGTAACACTACACATAGGACATCCCTGCCTAGTCCCACAGTGGAGAGAAAAGTATCTCGAGCTGATGTTGTTTGTGCGGACACTCGCCCTCGGCTCCTTATATATTAGCTTTACCCAGTTCACAAATCTTGATCCAATCCCAAACCGCTCCAGAACTGCCATCAAGTACCCCCATTCTACCCGGTCGAACGCCTTCTCAGCGACCAATGCCACAACTACCTCTGTTTCCTTCCCCTCTGCCGATGCCATCATCCTGTCAATACCCTTCTAATGTTTGAAAAGAGCTGCCTCCCTTTCACGAACCCCGTCACCTATCACCTTCGGGAGGCACTCCTCTAGCCTACCTGCCAGTACCTTCGCCTATACCTTTATGTCCACATTCAGAAGTGAAATGGGCCTATACAACCCACACTGCGTCGGATCCTTATTTTTTTTTAGCAACAGGGAAATCGATGCCGGCCCCAAAGTTTGTGGCAACACCCCCCTCCCTATCGCTTCTTCAAACATCCCCACCATCAGGGGTGCCAGCTTATCCTTGAATTTTTTATAATGTTCCGCCGGAAACCCATCCGGCCCTGCCATCTTCCCCGACTGCATCCTCCCAATCGCATCCTTTATCTCCTGCTCCACTATCGCTCCTTCTAATGTAGCCCTGTCCCCCTCCCCTAATCTCGGGTACTCCAACCCATCTAGAAATTCCTGCATCTCCCGGTCTCCCCAGGTGGCTCTGACCTGTACAACCTCTCATAAAATTCCTCAAAAACCTTGTTAATCAGATCCGGAGCCACCACCAACTTCCCTGCAACCCCACCTAACCTGCACATCCTTGGACACTTTGGGGCAATTTTACCCTGGCCAATGCAACTAACCTGCACATCTTTGGACTGTGCGAGGAACTCGGAGTACCCAGAGGGTGGACTGTTCTTTCCTTGGAAGGTTCGAACCAGGAAGCTCTTGGATTGGCTTTGAGATCAGGTATTTGTTTGTCATGTTCAATGACTCCCATTTATTTGTCCAGGTGGAATTTGTGTCGGAGTCCTGTGTGGGAGGTTTTTCCCAGATCGGCCTTCTTGATCGGCCTTTTGCATCCAGGCTTCAATTTGCCTTGCAGATGCTGGCAAAGTTTCTAAATAATTTAGAGTCATTGTGACCTCCTCTCATGCTGGCAGGGGAGCTGGCTTGTGGGCAGCATGGGGCAACTCAAGGCATTGACGTTAGCTATGAGCATTTCAAGATGGTGCTCTAAAAGATAATCATAAGTTGCAAGTAACAGGGCCCAATGCTGTATCCCGGTGGAGGCGATATGGGGGATTGCCTTAGCCTCTTGAAAAGGTCTCAGTAAGGGTTTGTGAAGGACCACTATTATGAAACGTCTGCCGTAGAAGTAACGATGAACCTTTGTAACACCAAACAAGACCGCCATTTCAATTTGAGAATACCTCTGCTCAGCATCCGAAAGAGTCCTAGAGGCATCGGCAAAAGGCCTTTCCATCCCGTCTTTCCCCGTAAGGGGAAGCATCACATGTCAAGATGAGTTCCTTCTTGGGGACATTATGGGCCAATAAGTTTAACAATAAAAGTTGCTGTTTAACTTTATTGAAGGCTTCCACTTGTAGTACCTCCCAAGACCATTTCACAGCAGGGAATGCAAGGGGGTTAATAAGGGGGTCAACAAGTAGGCCAAATTTGTGATAGGTTATCCACAGTAATGTACTAACACCAGGAAGGATTTTAACTGTTTGTTTGGAGTTGGTGCTTCTTTGTAGTTGGTGCTTCCTTGGTGACCTTGACCTTGTCTACAGGATTTAGATCTTTTTTATCCAAGTATGATAGTGAAAGAAGATCATGTCATCTGCTTGGAAAACACATGTTTCCCTCTTCAGGTGTACCTCAGCTCTCAAAAATCTCGGCAAGACCTCTCCTAGGTTCGCCAAGTGTTCTCACTCTGAACGCCCCATGACCAGGACATCATCCTTGTATAATACCACTTTGGGTAGCACTTAAGGATGTTTTCCATGGTCCGCTGGAATATGGTACATGCTGACGAGGCCCCGAAGCGGAAGCTACTATATTTGTATAAGCCCTTGTGCGTGTTGATCGTAAGATACTTGTGGGAAGGCACGTCTAATTCCAGTTTAAGATACGTGTCGCTCAACGGGGCAGCATTGTGGCGCAGTGGTTAGCGCCGAGGTACCAGGTTCGATCCCGGCTCTGGATTACTGTCCATGTGGAGTTTGCACATTCTCCCTGTGTTTGCGTGGGTTTCGTCCCACAACCCAAAGATGTGCAGGGTAGGTGGATTGGCCACGCTAAAATTGCCCCTTAATTGGAAAAAATTAATTGGGTAAGCTAAAAAATAAGTGTCGCTCGCTGATGTCCAACATCGTGAATGTCTGTCCACCTACTTGCGTTAAGGTTTTCAATCCAGGGTATGGTGTATCTATCCAGCCTGGAGACCTGATTGACCGTGAGCTTATATTCCACACAGAGGACTGATTTGTCCAATTTAAGGACAGGGACAATGGGCTTGGTCCACTCTGCAAATTGTACATGCGTTACTGTACGTAGTTTTTACAGGCACCCAAGTTCGGTTTCTACCTTTTCCAATAGGGATTACGGAACCGGTCTTGCTCTAAAATATTTCGGCGCAGCCTCGGGGTCGACATAAATCTTGGCTTTGGCTCCTCTTATTTTTCCAAGTCCCTCTTGGAAGACTTCAGGGTATTTGCTGATGACTTCATATAATCCTCCCATGCCCAACCTGAAGATCTCCAACCAGTTTAGCCTGATCCGCTGGAGCCAATCTCTCCCCATGAGACTTGGACCATGCCTTGCACAATAATGAGTGAAAGTTGGGCTTATTGTTGCCTGTAGTTCACTGGGGTCGTTGTGGTGCCCATAATCCGTAAGAATTCTCCGTTATAGGTGGCAAGTCTGGCCATTGTGTCAGAGACCGCAGCTCCTGTGTCCACCTGCATTTCAATGGATGACCATTTACCAGCAGTTCCACCATTATTGGATAGACCGTAAGCAGTCTCAAAAGATCTCACCTTCTCAGAGTGGAGTATCCAAGACATCTCTCTACAGCAAATACTCCTGAGTCTGCTAACTATTCAAATGTGGATTGGGATCTGAGATGGTTTTGGTGTTTGAGTGGAAACAAAGACAACAGTTAAGGGCTATTGTGACACTATCTTAATTAGCATTGTTTAAGGGATAATTGTAAGCTATTTTTTGTGCACTGTTAAAGATATTTTAATAATGTGTTAGCAATAAAGTTAGTTTTAATATACCATATCCCTATATCTTTGTGAAATCACTCCTGGAGCAAGGTATCCTTTGCTCACAGTCTTACAAAATTAAAATAAAATATTGGGGTTTCTGTCTGGTATCCTGGCAACTGTTGGGGTCTGGTCCAGGATCATAATATGAACTTTGTGGAATATGAATTCTATTTTACTGGGGTGGGCGCAGGGACAGGACATATCTTGGACAGCCATGTTTCATGGAGACAGTAGCCATATTCAAAACTGCAGTTGCCTTCAAACTGAAGCAATTTTGATCACCCAAGTTTCTGAAACATGCCTCGTGGGCTTTACGAGTTTGATTGAAAAGATTAAACCTACCGGAGTTATTTGTTGAAGAAGTTATCCCTTTGGATGAGGTCAAGTACCCAGTTAAGAGCTTAGGTAACATTTTGGAGGTCAGGTAGTCCTTAGGGAATGTTAAGAGGAAGCATAAATGTGCTTAAAAAGTGGATAAGGCCCATGGAACTGTCAAGCCATTTAAATCTCTTGCCTTTTTTTTCTCTAAATATTTATAGTACCCAATTCATTTTTTCCAATTAAAGGGCAATTTAGCGTGGCCAGTCCACCTAGCTTGCACATTTTTGGGTTGTGGGGGCGAAACCCACGCAAACACGGGGAGAATGTGCAAACTCCACACAGACAGTGACCCAGAGCTGGGATCGAACCTGGGACCTCGGCGCCGTGAGGCTGCAGTGCTAACCCACTGCGCCACCGTGCTGCCCTCAAATCTCCTGTCTTTAAATAATTTTTTTTCAAATACCAGTCTTCAGTTGAAAAAAAAATCAGTGTTTTCAATTTCAATTGATATTTGTTGATATAAGCTTGAATGCTATCATTATAACTGCTCAATGGCTTCCACAACCTATCATTATCAAAGTGGGGGGTCTGAAAGTTCACACTTAATTGACTGTTCCAACTAGTGAATAAGAAAGTGGCTATATTTGATGTGGGGTATGAATATGAATACAAATATTTGTTTTTATAAGGGACCATGTACTTGAATGTATTTAAATGATTTGAATGGGCTTTTATCCATGAGAGATTGTTTTCACGTATTGAAGTCTGTCATCGACAGCTCCTGAGGTCTGCCCATTGTGAATACTGGGTGAGTTAGCATCAATGGTACAGGAAAAAGTGTGGTGTGTAGGGGCATCATTGGCATGAGTTGTCATTAGGTTGTCATAGAGAGTATAAACAGTCATGGAAGTTCTGAGGATCCACGGGCTGCTTAGAGGGACACAGTAGCACAAAGGGTATGAGGGACCATGGGCATGGGTAGTAGGGGTAGGTTGAGACAAAGGGTATGAGGAACTGTGGGTGTGCATAGATGGCAAAGATTGGTAATAGGGTATAGGGATGATGGGTTGGGGTGGGGACATGAATTGCTATGTGTAATATGGATGGGGCTTGCGGAGTATTTTGGGAGTGAGAGGGTGTGAGGGGTGAGGGTTAGAGGTCTGTGTTTAATTTAAATTTGATTATTACAACTGGGGCAAAGTCCCGGAGTGCCAAGGCAGCCTTTCAGTCAGCCCACATCCACACTCGACAGCCCCTGTGGCTACCTCCATGCTGTTGCTGAGGGAGACAGGGCCAACTCCAGTTATCATCCACCCTCACCTCACCCCGTCCCCAGAATGAAACTCTGGTAGGCTAGGCATTTTCTCCTGAGTCTGCATTGCGGAGTTGAACAATTTCCCAATTCTGTGTAGTTGACCAGAGACCATAGGCGGGATTCTCCGACCCCACACCAGATCGAAGAATCGCCGGCGGGCTGCGCGAATCGTGCCACGCCGCCCCAACACCGGGATTCGATTCTCTGCAGAGCGGAGAATCGGCACCATTGGGGCCAGCGTGGTCGGCGCGTCGCCGGTCGGGGGCCGCTCTACGGGGCATCCCCGATGTTTCTCCGGCCTGGGTGGGCCGAGCGGCCGTAAAAAAAAAAGAGTCCCGCCGGCACCGTTCTAACCTGCTCTGAGCCAGGACCTCGGCGTTGAAGAGTCGGGCAGCGGCCTGTGGGGGGGGGGGGGGGGGGGGGGGGGAGGCGATCGGGACCCATCGATCGGCGGGCCTGCTTCGCTGTCTCCCGGCCTCCTTTACTCCGCAACGGCCCCTGTACTCCTGCAACATGTTGGGTCGGGGCTGGCACGGACAAGAGAGACACCGCGCATGCGCGGAATTCGTGCTGGTGGGACTGCGCATGCGCGGGTTCGTGCCGGACCCACTGCACATGCGTGCATCCCCCGGCGCCCATTCCATGGCCGGATCAGCAGCTGGAGCGGCGTGAACCACTCCAGCGCCCTGCTGGCCCCCTGTAGGGGCCAGAATTGCTGATCCTGGGGCAGTGTTGACACCGTCAGGAAACGCGACGGCATTTCCGACGGCGTCAACACTTAGCCTCAGGATCAGAGAATCTCGCCCCATGTTTCAATCATTCACTTTGATTGTGGATTTCTCAGCCTTATTTAACCTCATTTTGGATGGTTTCATCACTGGAAACTGCCTAATACTAACTACCATGGCCCGTTCCATCTCATTGATGTCATAGATTGTCATAAAAACCCATCTGGTTCACCAATGCTCTTTAGGGAAGGAAATCTGCCGTCCGCACCTGGTCTGGCCTACATGTGACTGCAGACCCACAGCAGCGTGGTTGCCTTCTGAAATGGCCGAACAAGCCACTCATTTCAAGGGCAATTAGTGATGGGCAACAAATGCTGGCCCAGCCGGTGATGTCCACATCCCATGAAAGAATAAAGAAAAACATCCTTTCATTATTTCAAATATTCTTATCAATTTACTCTGTAATCTCCTGCAATCTAACCAAAGCAGCCTCAATTTTATCTAATTTTTCTTTGTATTTTATTTCCTCACATCAGACAGTCAACCTGCACTTTATCAACACTATTCACCCTTTCCTAAAACATGGGGAATCAACCAAATATTAAACTCTAACTGTGGACTTTATTAGATTATAACGGGTAGAGGTTTTGCTACAGATGTACAAAACCCTGGTTAGGCCACACTGCAATTATTGTGAGCAGTTCTGGGTGCCATGCCTAAGGAATGAGATATTGGTCTTGGAGGGAGTGCAGTGTAGATTTATCACAATGATACACAGATTCCAAGTGGTAAATTGTGAGGAGAGATTATACAAACTAGGGTTCTCTTCCCTGGAATTGAGAAGGTTAAGGGGTGATTTTAATCAACATTTTCAAGATTTTGAAAGGATAATCAAGTAGATTGCGATAAACCATTTCCACTGGTTGAGGAGTTGAGAACTGGGAGGCACAGCCTAAAAATGAGAAGCTGGCCTTTTCGAAGTGAAATGAGGAACCACGTTGACACTTAAATGGTGGAATTTGATGCCCTCCCCCAGGGTGAGTATGATGGTGGGGGACATTTAATCCGGCAGGAGAATGCCTTTCTTCCTCTTTCCCCGATTAAGGCTGTGGTGAAGGTTTGTGGACATCTTTCTCACCCCACTACCACTTGAGGCAGATGAAACTTGGGTCGCTGTCTGCGGAGTCTGCACGTTCTCCCCTTGTCTACGTGGGTTTCCTCCGGGTGCTCCGGTTTCCTCCCACAGGTCCCGAAAGATGTGCTGGAAGGTGAATTGGACATTCTGAATTCTCCCTCAGTGTACCTAAACAGACGGCGGACTGTGGCGACTAGGGGATTTTCACAGTAACTTCATTGCAGTGTTAATGTAAGCCTACTTGTGACAATAACAAAGATTATTATATATAAGTGGATGCAATACTGGTAGCAACCACTGCCACTCTAGTGGTGCTGCTAAGCAACGAAAAGCTGTCAACCTCTATGTAAGAGCAAATTAATGCAGATCCTGGAATCTGGAACACAAACAAAAAATGCTGGAAAATCTCAGCAGGCCTGACAGCGCCTGTGGAGAGAGGAGAGAGCTAATGTTTCGAGTCTGAATGAAAGCTGTCAGTGTCTGATTGGCTGGGAGCTTACAATGGGCCTGATCCTGCCCCCCACCAACCCACAACCCCCACCTCCCAGTGTCCTTGATCCTGGGGAATGTCCTCTGTCACCCTGTTAAATGACTGATTTGCACATAATGCAGTTGGCCTTCCCCCGATGAGGTGACGTGCAGCTGTCCCCAGCCCTCCGACAGGCAAGACCCCCATCACCCACTTTAAATTCCATCCAATTACAATCTTATTATCTTTGTCTTTTGTTTCAATAAATATTGAAATTTAAAAGAAGTCGTGAAGAGGTAGATGTCGAGAAGACGTTTCCATTTGTAGGCGGGTCTAAACCAGGGGGTCATGAATGTAAAATCGTCACTAATAAATCCAATAGAAGACTCAGGAGAAATACTTTAACCCGGAGAGTTGTGAGAATGTAGCTTACTACCACATGGAGGACACGATACAAATAGAATAAACAAATTTAAGGGAAAAACCAGATAGGTACTTGAGGGGAAAAAAATAGAATAATTTTTGACAGGTTTAGATGACGTGGGGTTATAGGAGAGGCTTGTGTCAAGTAAAAGCAATCGTTCAGTCAAATGGCCTGTAGTCTCATATATTTCTCTGTACTTCATGTAATTCTATGTAACGCAGTGTAATGTATACATATTCCATTAATCCAGCCCCATTACGTCAACCGAATTATAGCAGGGTCCTTTCAAACAACTCTTTAAAGTTAATAAAAGTTCCAAGCACAAAGCGCATGGGATCCTGAGTTTTATCAACAGAGGCGTAAAGTAAATAGGAGGGAAGCAATTCTTGGCCTTTATAAATCACTGGTTAGGCCTCAGTTGGACTATTGTGGTCAATCATGGGCGCGATACTTTAGGAACGATGTTGTGGCCTTGGGGAGGGTGGAAAGGGAATTTACTAGAATGGGAACCGCAGTGACGAGGGACATTTGTACGGAGAGGTTAGGAAAGCTGGGATATGTGGCCTGAGAACAGAGAAGTTTTCTTTCTTTAAATTTAAAGTGCCCAATTCTTTATTTTCCCAATCAAGGGGTTATTTAGCGTGGCCAATCCGCCTACCTGCACATCTTTTGGGTTGTGGGGGTGAGGCCCACGCAGACATGGGGAGAATGTGCAAACTCCACATGGACAGTGACCCGGGGCCGGGATCAAATCTGGGTCCTCGGTGCCAAGAGGCAGCAGTGTGAACGACTGTGCCACCGTGCCGCCCGTATGAAAATGGAGAAGATGACGGGGAGCTTCAATAGAGCTTTTTCAACACCACAGGTGTAGTTTGTCTTCATGTTGCTCCCACTTCTCTGACTAGAACTTCAATATTTTACAGTGATTCATTTTAACTTCATCCATCATTTTTGTGCTAACTTACAAATTCTGTAACTCTCTGCTGCCTCCTTAGGTTCAGCTGTCGCTTGAACATGGACCCTTGTGAATTTAAGCCACCCATCTCTCTCCCAATGCACAATGATTAGCTAATGTCAAGGAACTGCCACACATCAGTCATCTTGCGACACCCTTTAAGCGGAAAGATGTCTCTTGGAATCAGCTTCTTTGCACAGTACCAGTTTGCAGCCTCCATCTCAGAGGATTCTGACTTCCCTCGGCAGGTGGTGGTGAGCATTTGAGTTCATTGCAAAATTACTTCCTGTAGAAAAGGCAGAGCAGGTTTTTTATTAAAAAGAAGAGAGAAATCTGGTGATTGGTTTAAATTCCCTGGATTCTTTCACGTTTAGATTTTCCCTTTTATTCCCAATTCTATTAAAACTCCTACAAGTTTCTCCAGGCATGTATACCACACAAAGCCAGAGCCACGCAGCAGTATGCCATTTCCTGCTGTCAGCTCTCTAGATGTGTCTATTGCACAGCTGAGCTCTGGGTTTGGGCTAAAATCTGCATCTTCCCGGGCCTGTTCCCTGGGCACCTTTCTTTATGCCTATATCAATATAAGGTGGTGGACGCCTGGCTTGTAATGAGTGTAGTTTTCTTGTCCATTAAATAGGAAGCCTCTTAGCATCTGAGCTGCAGGTGCCAACAGCACTTTGAGCCTTGGAGCTGATTTACACTGCACTGGTTTAACTTCGGTGTGAAGTTCAAACTGCTTCATGGCACCATTAAACTTGTATTGAACGTATTGTAACCCTGGACTTTTCTGACACAGCCTGAGCTCAGGGACACGATTTTCCGTTTGGGAGACCACGTTCTCCCGCCGGATTTGAATCGCACCGGCCAGGTAAAATTCAGGTGATGGAAATGGGCTAGTACACTGCCCCCCTGCAGCCCGACCGATTGCCGGCGCCTCAGGCGTCTGATTCGCTGGGGTTTTAGCTTTTAAGCGCTCCACACACCTCAGACTGTCATTCTAGCCAAAGGGATGGCTGCACAGACCAGCCCCCAGATTCCAGGAGTCGGAGATTGACCGAATGCTGGATGCCATTGAGGAGAGGTGGGGCACCCTCTTCCCTAAGGTGGGCCGAAGACTCAAGCCTGCCCTTCTCAACAGTGCCTGGGATGAGGTGGCAGAGGCTGTCAGTGCTGGCTGCCTCACCAGGAGGACCGGCATGCAATGTAGGAAAAAGATGAACAACCTCTTGAGAGCAGCTTGGGTGAGTCACCAGCACTGTGCCCCTGGCCTCACCCCTCACATTACGCCCCAAACTCTTAGAGACTCGCCACACCCCACCTGCCTGACAGCCCACCCTCCACAAAACCCCAACACATGTATTATTGTCCTCTTTGGTTAGGAGCTTTGCACTCACATGTCACCAGCTACAAACCCCCTGTAGAACACACCTCCCAGCATCTCACTATGTCCTTTCTGTGTCCCCAAGGATAAGGTGGCCCATAATCACTGGGAGCGTCAGAAGAGCGTCACAGGGGCTGGTTTAGCACACTGGGCTAAATCGCTGGCTTTTAAAGCAGACCAAGGTAGGCCAGCAGCACGGTTCGATTCCCGTACCAGCCTCCCCGAACAGGCGCCGGAATGTGGCGACTAGGGGTTTTTCACAGTAACTTCATTTGAAGCCTACTCGTGACAATAAGCAAATTTAATTTCATTTCAAGATGGGCGAGGGCAACTCAAACATTCAGGTCCACACCCCAACAGAGGAGAGGGTCCTGCAGCTTGCAGGGGAGTCCGGGGAGAGGGCAGTGATTGTGATGGCGATCGGCATGAAGCAAAGAAATGCAACGCAGATGTTCCCATAGCAAGTGAGTCACCCTTTCCCACAGACCAGTCCTTCCCCAGATCTCACCCCTTGTCTTTTGTCTTGCAGGATCACCATCAGACGAGGTTGGGCATTCTGGGGTCGCTGCCCCCCAGCTGATGCCTCAGCACACCCCGAAGCACCCCTCCGGGGGAGACACTGACGTTTCACAACTGCTTTCACCAGCACCATCCACCATCACAGAGACTAACACCTCGGTGGGACATGTCATCAGTCAGGCACCTGGCTCACCCTCTGGTGAGCACCACACACATGCTGCAGCACATCAGGTCGAGGCAGGATATCCCCAGGGAGTGGATAAATCGGAGAACTCTCCGATGTCAGAAAATAGCTGTCGCCCAGACAGATGTTGCGTTCTGGAAAGTATGATCGCATTACTTGTGTCGAAGCAGAGCCAGAATCTACAGGAGGGGATATCAGCAACTTTCCAGTGCCTGCAAGGACAACTGGAGGAGTCCAGCCGCCTTCAGGCGCAGGAGATGGTGCCAGCTATGCGTGGCACCCAGGCCACCACTGAACGGGTGGCATCTGCGGTGGAAGGCCTAGGGAAAGATGTCAAGGCCATGTATCTGGACATCCAAGGCTTGGGGCACACTGTGCTGTCCATGGCGCAGCACAGGAGAGCCCAGTCACAGGTGGCCATGTCCCAGGTGCACATGGACATTGCTGCAGAACTTGGCCCATTCGCAAAGGGTCATGGCTGAGGGCATCGAGAGTATTGGCCAGGCGCTGACTGACCTTGGCCATGTCACAGGCATACAGGGATATGACCAAGAAAATGAGGGACAGGGCTCACTCACTGAGGGACATGTCCCAGTCTCAGTGCACCATGGCTGAGGGCACCAACATCATGGTTCAGGTGAGGGTGGCAGCACCAGGTGACGGTGGCGCCTCCGGAGTTCACTCCGGCTCCACCTCCATCCCATGGAGTAGCCCGGGGGCCAGTGAGTACTCCAAGAGGGGAGGAAGTGATGGAGCCCATGCCGACGCATTCCACAGGGGAGGTGCAGGCTGTGACCCCCGAAATCGACCGGGCCCACCCAGGTCGACTGCCAAGGGCATCACAGGGCAGAGGGCGAGGTAAGCAGCAGGCCGCTTCCACTTCAAATGTTGTCTGGGGTAACACCTCCAAGAAGCGGCAGGCCACGAAGAATAGGAAGATAGATGACACTCAAGTAGAAGATAGAAGATAGTAAGGGGGAAGAGAATACCTCATGTACATACACACTTTTTTGCACCACCAGTCCGATCTGCCGCTAACCCCTGTCTCGCGTGTGTGAAGGATGGGCATGTTCTGGGTGCTGTGCGGTTGCCGGGTGGTGGGGCACAGCAGGGGGGGTGTGGGCCCATGCCACATGAATGTCCCAAATGGTTACACCCTCACTGAGAGGTGGCATGGCCTGGGGGTAGTAGTGTGAGCCCACCTTGTATGACAGCATCTCCTAGAAGTGAGCCCTAACCATTCACCATCTCCCACAACCGCCACTGCACCCCCAAGAAATACGGGTCCGTGAGAACGAATCACCAGCACACATGTAAGGATCACCCAGGCGAACAGTGGTATGTTATCTGGAAGACTGGAGTCAACGAGGAGCACCAGAATTCATGTCATAGTAAGTCGTCATCGTCCTGCATCCCGTGGACTATCCTGCTGATAGTGCCAACACAGAGCCAACACCCTGTGGTGATGCTGGTATGGTCCTCGAAGGGGGTAGGGGAGCTGCGGTATTGGAAAGGAGTGAAAGGCTAGGGTGAAGGTGGAGTGACAGACTGAGGGAGAGGGAAAGGGTGGTAGGACTCAGGGAGAGGGAAATACTCCTCACTTGAGGGAGCACCACAAAGGTGCTGGGACCCGACGAGTGAGTTAGCATCTGGTGGTGCTGCTCACACATAACCTGTTGCCACATAAGGTAATGAGAGGAAATCTGGGTGCACGAAAGTCTGGCTTGATCTGAGCTACTTGCATACCAATAGGGTGTGATGATCTCCTGATGAGTGATTGACGGGGCAGGTCCAGACACGTATTTGACTTTGGTCAAGTCCGAATTCACAGCAAACCCTGAGGTTTGACTGCAGTTTGATTTAAAGTGCCCAATTCTTTTATTTAAAATATCCAAATTAATTGTGCTCAAAACTAGTTCCAATCATTTTGCTAACAAGTCAATGTTTTTTTATATTTAAAGTACCCAATTCTTTTTGTCCCAATTAAAGGGCAATTTAGCGTGCCCAATCCATCTGCCCTGCACATCTTTGGTCTGTGGGGGTGAGATCCACGCAGACACAGGGAGAATACGAAAACACCACACGGATTTTGATCCGGGGCCAGGATCGAACCCGGGTCATCGGCGCCGTTGAAGCACTTTATCAAGCGTCTTTGGAAGGTCCATATATGCATCAACCACATATCCTCAACAGCCCTCTTTCTCCCCATGTCTGCATGGGTTCCCTCCGGGTGCTCCGGTTTCCTCCCACAGTCCAAAGATGTGCAGGTTAGGTAGATTGGTCATATCTTTTTATTAAAACAGTAAATAAAAATTATGTAAGGCCAAATGGTACAAACACTAATTTTACATTGGAGAAACAGGGTACCCTCCCCTCTGTACCAAGGTACGGAGAGGGGGGGTAGGATACTCTGATTATTAAAACAGTAGCCATCACATTTGTACATGCTAAATTGCCCCTTAGTGTCCAAAGGTGCGCAGGTTAGGTGGGGTTACAAAGAAGCACTGGGAAGTGGACCTGGGTAAGGTGCTCTTTCAGAGGGTCGGTGCAGATTGGTCAATCCTGCTACATTATAGGGATTCAATAGACTCTGTCGAAGAGCTCAATTAAGTTAGTCAAACACAATTTGACTTTAATAAATCCATGCTAGCTGTCATTTATAAACTCCAATTTCTATGAGTGACAATTAATTTTGCCCTTCATTATGGTCTCTAGAGGTTGGGCTGGCCTTACATGGTTTATTTCTCTGCTCTATTTTGAACAGATCTTCAAGGTATTCAATACTACCCCGGAATCAGGCATATTAGTCTAGATCACCATTAAAAATTAATACAGTGGTCACAGAGTTCAGACTGTAACAGGCGTTGGTAATTATAGCACAAGGTTTCCAGCGTAATCATGATCCGGTTCTGATAACAATGAGGATCAATATTAACATTTTTCAGTTACTTGCTAGCCGTGTCCTTTTCCCCTAACTCCTCCAAAACAATTTACTGCACTTTCTAATTGCAAGTAGAAATGCAAAGACTTTCAATGAATTTGTTTTTGAAAGAATGCTATTTTCCTCCTTGTTGATTGCTCGCACTGTCGTTAGGAGTGTTTATTTTCTTCTGAGTTACCTCAGGTATGCAGTCTTTTCAAAGTTGTGGATGGTTTTGAAACTGATCGCCCTGATCATTTCTGAAAGGGACTGGGAAACATGATGAAAAAGCCATCAAGCTGGTTTGTTCTAGTTATGCTTATAATGCTGAATGAGAGATTACTTCAATGCATGCATATCAAAATACCTACAGCTAAGGGCATCATTATACGAAAATAATAATTTTTTAAAAATGTGTTCATGGTATGTGTGCGTTGCAGGCTGTGCCAGCATTTATTGCCCATCCCTAATTGCCCTTGAGGGGCACTCAACCACACTGCTGTGGATCTGGAGTCACATGTAAGCCAGACGAGGTAAGGATGGCAGCTTTCCTTCCCAAAAAGGCATTTGTGAACCAGATGGGGTTTTACGGCAATTAGACTTTTAAAAAATAAATTTAGAGTACCCAATTCATTTTTTCCAATTAAGGGGCAATTTAACATGGCCAATCCACCTACCCTGCACATCTTTGGGTTGTGGGGGTGAAACCCATGCAAACACGGGAAGAATGTGCAAATTCCACACGGACAGTGACCCAGAGCCGGGATCGAACCTGGGACCTTAGCGCCGTGAGGCAGCAGGGCTAACCCTCCGCGCCACTGTGCTGCCCAACAATTAAGACTTTTCATTCCAAATAATTATTGAATTCAAATTTCACCATCTGCAGTGGTGGGATTTGGACCTGGGTCCCCAGAACATTACTCTGGGTCTCTGGTTTACCAGTCCACTGTCAATACCACAACACCACCACCTCCCTTAGTATAATGTGTACTGCAGATTTCCATAGATTCTTACAGAAGATTCGGCTTGGTCTGGATCTTTTAAGGTGCTTTTCATTTTAGCCCAATGTTCCAGTTTTTTCCTAGTTTTCAATTCCAGAGTGCTTCATGGAGTTGAATTCAAATTTTATCACTGGCTGTGCAGTCAGCAGCTTGGGCCTGAAGAGCTGCAATGAATTTTCTGAACATCTCTCCCTATCTTCCTTCCATTAATTTGCACATTAAACCTTCAGCCTGCTTCCAGCCAATTCCCTATCGCTCCCTACCATTCCCCCGTCTCTGTGTCCCCCATACTCATTCTTCCATCTCGCTCCATTCCTTCCTCTCTCCACCATTCGTCTCCTTCTCCCCCCATTCCCCTCCTCTCTCGCTCCCCAACTCTACCCCATTGGCCACTCTCCCCATTACTCTATCTCTATACCCCATTTTACCCCCATCTCACCCCTTACTCCTTCCCTCTCTCTGACCCATTTCCCCTATCTCCTTTATTACTCTACCTCCTCTATCCCCTCTCCCCCAGTCCCTGTACTCCACACCCGTCTAACCCATTCCTCTTTCTCTCTGCATTTCACCCACTCTCCCCATTTCCCTCTCCCTCCCATTAACTTCTCTATTCCCCTTACCTCCCCCTATTCTCCTCTCTCACCAGCTCTTCCCCCCCCCCCAAAGTCCCTCTCCCCTCCTCACATCCCCATCTGCCCCTCTCTTCCCCACCCACCTCTCTCCCTATCTCCCCCTCCCCTCTCCCCATTTCGCTCTCCTCTCCAGATTCTCAATCCCCTCAGTCCCCTCTTCCCATTCCCCCCCCACTCAGTCAACATTCCCCATCCCTCTCTCCATTCCACCCAATCTCTCCCAATTCCCCCTCTCCCCCATTTTCTGCACTCCTCCATTTCACCCCTCCCCATTCCCCACATCCCTATTCTCCAATTCTCTCCCAATCCGCTCTCCCACATTCCAACCTTACCTATTCCCCATCTCTTCCCACCCCACCCCCCTTTTTCCTCCACCCTCCATTTCACCCCTCTCCCGGATTTCTCCTGTTCCCCCATTCACCACTCTCCTTTCCCCCCACCCTCTCCCATTCCAATTTGGCCCACCTCTCCCATTTTCCCCCTTATCGCCCCACCTCTCCCATTCCCAGCCTCCTTGTCCCCATCTTCCCCCACTACCCACTCCCATTCCTCCCTCCCAATTTAACCACCTCTACCATTTCCCCCTCTCTCTCCCATTCCCCCTCACCACCATTCCCTACCCCATTCCAACCACTCAACCCCTTCATTCTCCTCACCCATTCCATCGCAATTTCCACCAGCCCAGCCCCCTCCCAATTTCAGCAACCTATCGCATTCCCCCTCCCAATTTACATACCTCACCCCAATTCCCCCCCTCATTCCAACCATTCACCCCCTTTTCATTTCCCTCCACCTTCCCCCCTCGTCCCCATCCCACTCCTCCCCATTTCCCTCTCTCCCTATTCAACAACTTCCCTATTCCACCTTCCCCATTCCACCCCACTACCCCTTTCCCCATGCAACTGGCCTATTCCCCCACCCTCTCCCATTTCACCCCTTTCCCCCATTCCATCCTGCTCCCCTTCCCCCTCTCCCCATGCAACAACTGCCCTATTCCCCCCTTTCCTATTTCACCCTTCCCCCATTCCACCCTGCTCCTCCATTTACCCATCCTCAACTCTCCCATTCCCTTTCCCCATTTGACCATTGCCCTATTTCCCCACCCTCCCTTATTCCACCCTTCTCCCCTATTTCCCCTGCTCCTCCGTTGACCCCTCCCTCATTTCCACTTCGCAATTTCACCCACCTCTCCCATTTTCTCCTATCCCATTCCCTCTCTCCAATTTACACGCCTCATCTCTATTCCAACCATCCACCCCCTCCATATTTCCCCCACCCCCATTCCACCCTACCCTCTCCTATTCCCCCACCCTGCCCTCATTCCACCCCGCTCCCCCATTCCCGTCTCCTCATTCTCTCTCCCCATTCACTCGCTGCACCCCCTCCCATTCCACCATTCCTGCCCTCCCAATTTCACCCACCTCCCATTCCCGCCTCTCTCGCTCCATTACCCCTCTCCCCTTTGCCCCCATTTCTTCCAACAGCCCATTCCCAGCTCCCTCTCCCCAATTCCCACCATCCTCTCCCTATCCCCCACATCGCAAATTCAGCCACCTGTCCATTCCACCCTCTCTCCCATTCCCTCTCTCCCCATTCCCTTCACCCCTCTTCTTCATTCCCCTGCTACACTCTCCTAACTATTCACCCCCTTCTTCTCCATTTCTCCCGCTTAGCTATTCCCCCTCCCAAATTTCCCACTCCCCATTCCCGCCCCTTCCCTCCTCACCCAATTCCCCCTCACCTCATTCCTCCTCACCGCCATTCACCCTGCTCTCGATTCACCGCCATTCCCAACCACCACCACCCTCTCCCATTACCCTTCCTCCCTCCCAATTACCCCTCCCCTTCTCCCATTTCCCACCTCTCCCATTTCCCCCTCGTCCATTATTCCCATTCCCTCTCAATTCCTTATCCCCATTAAATCCCCTCCACCATTCAACCCCTGCACATAACCCACGATTTCACCCTGCCCCATCCCCTCCCCATTCTCCCCCTCCACAATTCCTCCTTCCCACATTTTCCCCACCTCCTCCATTTCCCCCTTCCCCCACACAACCCCCATGCCCACCTCCCCTTTTCCCCACCCTCCCCATGCCTCCTACCCCATTCCCTCTCGAGTGCAGACTCGAGGGGCTGAATGCCCTCCCCCATTTCCCTGCCTCTCTGCGATTACCTCTTCTCCCAATTTTGCTCATCTACCCCATTCCTTCCCTCCCCTTTCTAATTCCCAATATTCCCTCCTTCCCATTCCCCCCCGCTCTCTCCCATTCCTTCTCTCTCTATTTCCCTCCTCCACCCTGTTCTCTCTCCAATTCCTCCCCAATCCCCTATGTCTTTCCCCCATCCATTTCCCCATCTCTATCCCATTCTCCCCTCCTCCCACATTCCCATTGCCCCCTCTCATTCCCCCTCTTTACTCTTCCTAGCCCCTCCTCCCATTCCCTCTCCTCCGGGGTCACTCTCCTCTGTTGCCATTGGTAACGGTACAGACGGAAGTCCCCCGGGCGCAGGGTCAGAGGGCGGCGGTTGCGATGGGAACGGGGCTGTTGCTGCGACGCTGCGGCCTCGGCATTTTGTGAAGTGCGGCGGGCGGAGAGAGACTGAAAATGGGCGAGGGGACTTACAGCTCGTCGGTGCTGCTGCACAACTGGTTTGAAGATCTCGCCTTGGACCAGGTGAGGAAACCGAGCGGCTGGCGGATCCCTGACCCGAACCCATCAAATCCCGATCCATCCCCAAAATCCCAACCACATCCTTAAAATCCTGACCCCCGTCCCCATCCCCCAAATCCCCGACCCTATTCCCCTAAATCCCTGATCCCATCCCCCAAATCCCGACCCCATCCCCAAACCCTCGATCCATCCCCAAATACCTGATACTATCCCCAAAATCCAGATCCCATCCCAATCCCATTCCCATAATCTTATCCTAGTCCCAATCCCAACAAAGTTCCTCATCCTGAGCCCATCCGAATCTCAATTCCTTTCCCGATCCTGACCCTATTCTCACAATCTCAATCCCATTCCTGACCCCATCCCAATTCCATTCCCTGTCCGTTCCCATAATCTCGATCCCGACCCATTTCCTCATCCTGACCCCATCCGAATCCCAACCCCATTCCCAATCCTGACTCCATCCCAGTCCTGACCCTATTCCCAAACCTAAACCCTATCATCATCCCAACCCCATCCCTGTCTCGATCCTATATCCATAATCCCGACCCCATTCTCAATCTCAACTCCATTTCCATAATCCCAACCCTATCCCAGTCCTAGGACCATAATCCCAATTGAGGGACTGGTTTAGCTCAGTTGGCTGGACAGCAGGTTTGTGATGCAGAGCAACACCAACAGCGTGGGTTCAATTCCCATACCGGCTGATGTTATTCATGTCGGTCCCAGCTTCTCAACCTTGCACCTCGCCTGAGCTGTGGTGATCCTCAGGTTAAATCACCACCAGTCAGCTCCCCTCCTCACCCCCATCCCCAAAAGGGTCAATCAGCCTATGGTCATCTGGTACTGTGGCAACTTTACTTACTTTACTGGGTCACTGTCCGTGTGGAGTTTGCACGTTCTCCCCGTGTCTGCGTGGGTTTCATCTCCATAACCCAAAAGATGTGCAGTATAGGTGGATTGGCCATGCTAAATTGCCCCTTAATTGGAAAAAAATAATTGGGTAATCTAAATTTATTTTAAAAAACTTTACTTACTTTAATCCTGATCAAATTCTCAATCTGAACCCCATCCCAACCCTGATCCTATTCTCATAATCCCGATCTAGTTCCTGTAATCCTGTCCCCATTCCAATAATCCCAAACCTAACCCAGTTCCGATCCCATTCTCGATTCCCAAGCCGTTCCCCTAATCCTGACTTTGGCCTGATACCTGACACCCTTTTTCCTTATCCAACCCCCTAACCCTGCCCCAATTCTAACTCCGGAACTTCGTCAGGTTTGCGGGAATGGAAAATATAGAGAGGCAACTGGAAGTCTATTGACGTTTGGCAGGAATGGAAAATCCCAGTCACAGGCAGGACCAGAAAAGCACACCTTGTGTCTGCTCTTATTAATCCCGATGTGTTATCTGTATCCCCCAACTTTATTTCCCATCCTAACTCCCTGAACCTCTCCTCTTAACCTTATTCCCAAACCCCAATCCTAAATCTCACTCCACCCATCCCGTAAACCAAAACCTCCCTCTAACACTATCCTCAAATCCTGTGCCTCTAAACCTATCTCCAAACCCTGGCACCTTTCCTCTAATCATGAACTTTCACCCTTATCCTATTGTCCTTACCTGACTCCAACCCCCTTACTCTAGCATCCAAAACCTGACTCTTTCCTCTAACCACGCCCCCAGCCCAAACTCCCTCGCCATACAACGATTGCTAACCCTCTCTATTCCTATGCCTCAACCTTATTCTCTAACCCGATACCCAAACTTCATCTGCAACAATAGACCTATTTCTATTCCTTAACCTTATTTCCCAACCCTAGATTTTACAGTAACCCCCATCCCTATACCACTAATACTGTAACATAACCCTAACCTTTCATCCTAATTAGAAGGTACTACAACTGGGGAATTAATGATAGGAAACAAGGAAATATCAGAAATTTTGAACAAAGATTTTATATCTGTCTTCACAGTGGACTACATAACAAATGTCCACAAACAGTAGAAAAGCAGTGGACAAAAGTTGAGAGGAACTTAAAACAATCATGATCACTAGAAAAAAAGTACTAGTGAATCTGTTGGGACTAAAGGGTGACAAGTCCCCCAGACCTGATGGTCTACATTCTAAGTTCTGAAAATAAATAGCTGCAGACATAGTTGTAGACCCAGCAGATGAGGAAAGGTTGGACAGGTTAGGCCTGTCATCCATTGGCGTTTAGACGATTGAGCGATGATAGAATCCATTGAATTCCTACAGTGCAGAAGGAGGCCACTCAGCCCATTGAGACTGCACTGACCCTCCGGAAGATTACCTTACCCAGGCCCACTCCCCCGCCCTATCCCCAAAACCCCACCTAACCTGCACATCTTTGGACTGAGGAAGGAAACTAGAGCACGGGAGGAAACCCACACAGACGCGGGGCGTTCATGCAAACTCCACACAGTCTGTCACCAAAGGTCAGAATTGAACTCTGGTCTCTGGCGCTGTGAGGCAGCAGTGCTGACCACTCTGCCACCGTGCCAGTACCAACACTAAACCTATTGCACAAGGATGATTTAAGATGCACAGTTGAGCCATGGTTTTGATCAGAACTTTTCAGGCCACCGATCTTCCCATTAGATGTGGTAGGAAATGGTCAGCTGTTCAAAAATTAAACAGAGGCAACAGACAGAGAAAAGTAGCCTCCAAATCCAACCGCTAAGTGTCCAAAGGTTTGGGGGGGTTATGGAGATAGGTGGGAGATTGGGGTAAGGTAGGGTGCTCCTTTGGAGGTTCTGTGCAGACTCGATGAGCCGAATGGCATCCTTCTGCACTGTAAGGATTCTAAGATTCTATGATTGTGCTACCGGAGGATCCAGCTGGGTGTCATGGGGAGAGTGGGTACGCCATTCCAATTGGACATTAAGCTCCACTCGATATCACCCCAGTATTTACAGGCTGGGATTCTGGTTTCTGTGTGCGTTTGAATCAATTGAAGATGGGAAGACATCTGCTGAGCTAAGCCTTACTCCCAGCTTAATGTCTAATTTTAACTAACAGATATTCTCAACTGCACAAATGTTATCCATTCCAACTTTTCTTATGCACAAAACTTAAAAGTCCTTATGTTTGTGTAGCCTTTAAGTTATTTAAAACCTTTTCATATGTGGCGCTGGTACCAGATTTAACTCTGTACTGGAACACAGACTCCATCTGGTGGCGGTTATTATTTAACATTGTGACATAATGAAACATGATTTGGAGGGAGCCAGAGTGTGGTGACTAGGGGATTTTCACAGTAACTTCATTGCAGTGTTAATGTAAGCCGACTTGTGACACTAATAAAGATTATTATTATTATAACATTTAGACTGATGTCTGTCTACTTACTTCCTGTCAGATAGTTTTGGTGGTCTAAATCTATAACCATTTTGATTTAAGTGAGAGAACCGGAATACCTATAGGGTTAGAAAATTCAAACATAGCAATTCCTTAATCATAATTTGTTCCACAACACCATGTCAAAGTCCAACAGGTTTGTTTGGAATCACTAGCTTTCGGAGCGTAGCTCCTTCATCAGGAAGGAGCTACGCTCCAAAAGCTAGTGAGTCCAAACAAACCTGTTGAACTTTAACCTGGAATTGTAAGACTTCTTACTATCGGGTCGGGGATTTGATGGGTTCAGGTCAGGGATCCACTACCCGCTCGGTTTCCTCACCTGGTCCAAGGCGAGATCTTCAAACCAGTTGTGCAGTAGCACCGACGAGCTGTAAGTCCTCTCGCCCATTTTCAGTCTCTCTCCGCCCGCCGAACTTCACAAAATGCTGAGGTCGCAGCAACAGCCCCGTTCCCATCGCAACCGCCGCTCTCTGACCCTGCGCCCGGGGGACTTCCGTCTGTACCGTTACCAATGGCAACAGGGGAGAGTGACCCCGGAGGAGAGGGAATGGTGCTGATTGGGAAAAGTCAAGGCTGAGGTACCATTAAAAGCTTGTATGGGTATTGTTGGGATTTAGCCAGTTAACTCTGTACACGTAACCAGCACAAAGCACCAGTGCCTCCCCACTTTCCATTTAGCATCACCATCCTTGAGGACATTGGTGCTATCTGGAACTGAGCAAGAACAATGACAGTACCCAGCAGAGGAAGATTATCAAGAGATGCAACATGAAAACCAGTGGAAGACTTTGGTTACATTGGAAACAGTTTACAGTAAACCTTTAGCTAATTACTAACATTTTCATACTTTTGCAGCTGAAAGAATTTCAGCTGCTGCCCCCTACTCCACACTCCTTTAAACACCCTTGGAATTTTTAAGGCTAGAGGTCATTTCAAACTTCCTGTCATCTCAGTGACTTGCTGTTTATGCATCTCCATAATGCATAAAGTCCATCCCAAAGAGTGCCAATTATTGCCACTGAGGTTTCCCAGAGCAGGGCATTCCTTGGAATTGACTGCTCTCACCCAGTTTTAATTTTTTTCTTCAGTTCTCTGAATGAAGGCAGATCCGACCCACAGGGCTGTGATCTCCACCATGGGAGGGGCAAGGAGACAGACCCCGAATCTACCCCGTGCTGTTGGCACCAAATCTGATCCACACCGGCTGTCCAACCAACTGAGCCAACCAGCCTCCCAAGAAATCCGAGCTGCAGTGGCAACATGCTTAGTGCTGTCTGGAGCGATAGGTAGTGATAGTAGAAGCTCCAATTTTCTTTCTGTCACATGGCTGACCAGGAATTGCTCCTGCTTTCGCTGCCTGTTGTTGCCGTATGTTGGAACGATTTGCAGATTGATACTCAACCTGTTCGTTTGGACTGTTTTCCTTGGAGGAAAGAAAGCTGACAGGAGATTTGATGGAGGTCTTCAAGTCTCGGAGGAGTAGGTAGGGGAAAAACTGTTCCCACTCGTGACAGGATCGAGAATGAGAAGCCACAGATTTAGAGTAATTGGTAAAATCAGCAAAGTAACAAGAGGAAAACCTTTTTACGCAGCGAGTGCAATGCACTGCCTGAGAGTGTGGTGGAGGCAGGTTCAACTGAAGCGTTCAAAAGGGAATTAGACTATTACCGAAACAGGAAGAATGTGCAGTGTTATGGGGAGAATGGCACTATGTGAATTGCTCTTTGTGAGAGCCAATGTAAACATGATAGGCTAAATGGCCCCTCTCGGTGCTATAATATTTCTGTGATTCTATTTAGCTGAGTTATGGACTTTCTAAGGCCATCAAGTCCTGGAGTGGGAACTGAACTCAGAGCTTCCGGCTCAGAGGCAGGGATGCAAAATCAGGGAGTAACGTATTAGCCTGGATTGAAGATTGGCTGGCTGGGAGAAAACAAAGAGTATGCATAAATGGATCTTAGTCTTATTGGCAGGGTGTGACGAGTGGAGTCCTGCACTGGTAGGAAAGTATGTTTTGAAGAAGACTGTTGGAGTTTGCTGATGGAAATAGATGGAATCATAGAATACCTACAATGCAGAAGGAGGCCATTCGGCCAATCGAGTCTGCACCGACCCTCCGAAAGAGCACCCCACTCCCCTACCCTATCCACGTAACCCCACCTAACCTGTGGACACGAAGGGGCAATTTTAGCACGGCCAATCCACCTAACCTGCACATCTTTGGAATGGGAGGAAACCGATGCAGACAAAAGGAGAATGTGCAAATTCCACACAGTCAGTCACCCATGGTTAGAATTGGATGTGGGTCCCTGGCGTTTTGAGGCAGCAGTGCTAATCACTGTGCCACATTGCCATGGTGAGTGAGTGGGCAAAAATATGGCAGATGGAGTAAAATGTGGGAAAATGTGAAGTTCACTTTGGCAGGAAGAATAAAAAAGCAGTTAGTTAAATGGAGAATGACTGAAGAATGCTGAGGTGCAGAGGGATTTGGGTGTTCTTGTGCTTGAGTCACAAGATGTTGGTGTGCAGGTGTAGCATGTAATCAAGAAGGCTAATGGAATGCCATCCTTTATTATGAGAGGAATTGAACATAAAACAATAACCTTTATTGTCACAAGTAGGCTTACATTAACACTGCAATGAAGTTACTGTGAAAAGCCCCTAGTTGCCACATTCGGCGCCTGTTCTGAAACACAGAGGGAGAATTCAGAATGTCCAAATGACCTAACAGCATGTCTTTCGGGACTTGTGGGAGGAAACCGGAGCACCCAGAGGAAACCCACGCAGGCACGGGAAGAACGTGCAGACTCCGCACAGACAGTGACCCAAGCTGGGAATCGAACCTGGGACCCTTTCGCTGTGAAGCAACAGTGCTAACCACTGTACTACTGTGCCGCCCATATGGTTTCCTTATTTAAGGAAAGATAATAATCTTTATTATCGTCGCAAGTAGGCTTACATGAACTTTGCAATCCAGCATAATTTCATTTTCCAGCACTTGATCCGTAGTCCTGCGGGTTACAGGACTTCATATCTAGATACCTTTTAATCGTGTTGAGGGTTGTCTGCCTCTTCTACCCTTTCAGACAGCGAGTTCTAGACCCCCAGAACCCTCTGGGTGAAAAATCTTTTCCTCATCTCCCCTTTAATCTTGCTAATCATTTTATATCTATGGCTCCTACTCACTGATCCATGTGAAGGCAGATGCTTATTCCTCCAAGGTCTTCACTTGTTCCTGTACATTTTACTTATTTCCCTCAAAGAATTCCATTTTAAATTTTCTTCTGGGCGGATATCTTTATTCTGTTTTTTAAGTGTTTTCCCTCGCATTGCCCACCAGGCCGTTAATATCAAGGGCCACACCTTTGCCTCTGGGTCAAAGTTGTGAGGCATGACTTCCTTCTGACAAAGCCATGCTGATTATCCCTGATCAAACCTTGCCTCTTCACATGGAGATTAATTCTCTCCCTCAGGATTTTCTCCAATAGCTTCCCTACTACTGATGTGAGACTCACTGGCCTGTAACTCCCTGGTTTATCTCTCCCACCCTTCTTGAAAAGTGGGTAATTTTTTCAGAATAGTTAGAATCTCTTTTTTTGAGATATGCATGATGTAAAATTATATGTCTTGATGAAACTAAGACCCTGTAAAAATACCAACCTGGGCTAGTCTCTGTTCACTATTCGACCTAAATTTGTGAACATGAAAAATGCTCTGGTTATTGAGCGCTTAGTTTCTTCCTTTTCGGAAAAACATGCGAGCCATTCATCCGAGTCTGGATAGACATGCAGCCTTTTAAATGTAGGTGTGCTGCTATTATTTAATTTGAGAACAGCCTTATATTTGCAAAACCAAATGGGACATGCTCTTTAACTACAGCCTCTTCCTGCATCTGTTAACAATGGTACTTCTTTGCATTCTTAAAACACAATATGAGGATATGCATAATTCAAGTATGATGGGAGGAAGAAAGGCTACCATTGTCAACTAGCTCGGTTGCTTGAATAATTATGGGCAAATTGATCACTTCAAAATGATCCTTTGAACTTTTTCACCCCCCCCCCCCCCCCCACCAAGTGTTTATGCTTGCTACCTCTACTGCTCACAATAAATCCCTTAATGTGACTAATGCAGTATTGCCTTTGAACTGAATAAATACTCTTGAGATGGAACACTATCTTTAAATATGGCCTGTTTTATACTTTGTTCATAAAAGAAAAGCAAAAGTCAAACCTGCAAATGATAGAATTCTGCCAAGTGAATCAGACAATGCTGCCAATATACAGCAGCTATGCTCCGAAAGCTAGTGATTCCAAACAAACCTATTGACTTTTACCTGATGTTGTAAGACTTCTTACTGTGCCCACCCCAGTCCGACGCCAGCATCTCCACATCACAATATACAGGAGGCCAGTTATCAAATATGCAGAGATGAGAGGTTGCCATTTTATACCAGGCTACCTAAAGCTCAAGTCCTCCTCCCATTGTGATCTGTTCTGGAGAGGGAGGAAAATGTGTTATTGAGATGCTTCCACCTCTACATTTTTTACTTTGCCTATCTCCATCCTTACCGTAGCTCATCTGCTGCTCAAACCCAATGTGTTTGTTACCTCCAGCCGCGACTATTCCAATTACTTCCCATCCTCTGTAACTTCAGTTCAACCAAAATTCTGCTGCCTGTACCCTGTCAATGAAAGTCCATTGAGAGTGTTACAGAATGAGCTGCTGACTCAGTGGCCTGAATTTTCATCACCGCGATGGTTAGTGGGCGTTGGGAAAATTCCTGGCTTGACCTGCCTGCCCATCTCTATAGAAGGTGTCTGTAAAGGCGAGAAAGGGGCTTTTCACAGTAACTTCATTGCAGTGTTAATGTAAGTTTACTTGTGAAAATAAAGATTATTATTATCTTCATTGCCGGAAGGCAGGTGTGGGCTGGCATCAGGCCAGCCGAGAAAGAGGACAGAGGCAGCCACAGGTGCTGCTGGGCTCTATGGTGGGCTTTTTAAAAGGTCCGCCTCGATGCTGTGGGACTTCATCCCAATTAAAATAAAATCACAAAGGCCCTCCGACCCTCACCCCCACACACTCCCCTTCCCGCATCCAAGCCACCTCATTGCCCCTCACCTCATATGGCCTTTCGCATCTCCAATGCCAGGCTCTGCTCCTCTACCAACCTCCCCCCATGGCTCTTATACTTGAATAGTGACAAGCTGTGCTCCTCCTTCCATGCCCCCCAAGGCCCCAATGCCAAGTCATGTCCCTCCACCGATCCCCCAAGCCCCTTCAATCCTCCCATGCCGAGCTATGGTAACTCCAGTCCCATTGACCCACTATACATTGTGGTAAACCAATTAACTGTATAGTGACAGTAGGATGTGTCAAAGCAAGCTTTTAAAAAACTTTCCAATATGGAAAAAAAGTAATTTTGCTATGAGGTAATAAATGAGTCCATCATCCAGACTCTTTAAAGTATCAATAACAAAACCAACAAACATTTGAAATCACCTCACCTTGTGTAAATAAACATTATGAATTTAATAGAGAGATCAGGGGGCCAGAGCTGCCAATCAAACGTTGTTTTCTCTGGGTTGCAGCAGTTGAACAGAGAAAACAGTGCTTGATTAACAGCTCTGGCTCTCTGATCTCTACTGTCAATTTCACAATGTTTATTTCAACAAGATTGAGTGGTTTAAAGTATCTGTGCTTTTTGTTATTGATACTTTGAAGGGTCTAGATGATTGACATTTTTACTGCCTTGTGGCGAAATGATTTTTTTAATAAAGTGAAAAGTTATGAATGAATTACATTTTTAGAATCTTTTTTTGTACATTCTACTGTCACTATAGGTTCCATTGGTTCTATATAGTGTATAGTGGGTGAATAGGCATGGAATTCCCATAGCATGTGTTATAACCTGCCTGCTTACCATTGGCTGGGGACTAATGACAATCCCACAATCCTGTGGGAGTATGAGCTTCCCCAATGAGGGGGGCGGAGAAATCATTAGCAGACTCCCTGTATAAATAAAGCTGGCCAGTTTGGAACCAGCAGGAAGGAGTAAGCAGCAAGTGAGGTTGCTGCTGTTGTGTATGTATATGTTATTGTAAATAAATGTTATTTCTTTGTATCCTTGAAACTCATGCTGGATTCTTCGTGGCCCTCACAAAAGCATGGCAAAGGAGGCATGGGGGAGGGTGAGGGGCATAAATTGTTATGGAGGCATATGGGGTGGTTGATGTTGGGGGGGGGGGAGGGAAGGTGTTGTTATCTGGCTTTGGGGACATGAGGAAGACTTTTTGAATCACTTTTAAAAGGTTCCCTTATGCAGACTCCGCTGAACAGTGATGACTCCATGCCTGGCCCGTCTCCATGAAAATTGCAGAGAAATAGAACAAGCCTGTCTTCGCAATGGATAGAACAAGCCTATCTTCACAACCCTGTAAAGACACTCCTTGAAATCAGACAGCCCGAGAATGGGGCCAGGAATCCTGGAACTGTGCCTTCCTGCTATTGTTTAAGGTCTCCTTAGTCATCCTGATTCGGTGAAAATTCAGTTCAGTGTCACCTATTTTACACTATTGCACAAAGTCAAGTTGACCATATTATGTGATGGGTTTTGATGACATTGTCACAGCTTTGCGAGCTACTATATTCGGGTGAGGTTTGATATACCCTTCATGCTTAGTACTTGAGCTGTTTGGGGACTGTTACTGAAATTCTGAACAAACCGCTGAACTTCTCTTTCATTAATTAATGTGCCGAGCTGCAGACAATAGCTCAAGCGATAGCTTAAATAAATTATTAACCATTGGGCGAAGAAAATACCTTTTTTCCTACTTAAACTCACCCTTTTGCACTTCACCTCGCTTCGCATTCAGTTCCATTTTGAACACCTCAAATGTATTTGACGCCACTGATTTATCTGGCAGAGTATTTTTGGCTAAGCAGAATACAGAACTTGCTTTTGTAAAACATTTTTCTGTTCCTCCCAGTCACCCCAGAGTAGTAGTTACAGTAGTCACTCCTGTTTTGTAGGCAAATGCAGCAGCTACCTTGCATATTGCAAGGCTCCACAAAGCAAAGTGGGATAGACGCTCAGTTCATTTCTGGTGGTGGTGTTGATTAATGGAGGGATGCTGTCAGAACATCAGCAGAGTTTCCTGTTCTTCTTTGAAAATGGACATGAAGTATTTTACCATCACTAAAACAAGCAGATAGGGTCTCAGTTTAACAGCTCATCGCAAAGAATGCTGCTTGGATAATATAGTACTCTTTATTTACTGCAGCCAAGTGAGGCTACATGCTCTATTCCTAAACTGGGGATTAAGCCTAAAACCATGTAACGTAAAGGTAAAAACACAACCATTGAACCAAACTGACACTAAAGACATTTTTTTCAATATCTTTTAAATTTACTTTTCACTATTTCCAATTTATGCCCTTGGAGGCCCCATTGGCTTGATTTGTCTTGGAGTGATATCCTGAGTTAACTGAGAACAGAGAGAGATGTATGAATGTGTGTTTGAGACAGAGATGAGTGTGCCTGTGTGTGAGACAAAGATGAGCGTGCCTGTGTGTGAGACAGAGATGAGTGTGCCTGTGTGTGAGACAGAGATGAGTGTGCCTGTGTGTGAGACAGAGATGGTGTGTGTGAGAGAGAAGTGCATGTGTGAGAGAGAAGTGTGTGTGTGAGAGAGATGTGTGTGTGTGTGAGAGAGATGTGTGTATGTGTGAGAGAGAAGTGAGTGTGTGAGAGAGAAGTGAGTGTGGGTGTGAGAGAGAGAGGTGCATGTGTGTGTGTGCTTGTGCTTATTTTGTGTGTGCGTCTCTGAAATGAGAATCCAACTCTTCAGCAACACTACCAGTAGTAAATTAATTTGTGAGCAATGGATCAGCATCACTCCACCCATTAAAAATGACAAAAAGAAGGTAAGACTTGGAAGCATTTGTTGAATAAGAGAACATTTTAATTAAAATAAAACACACGAAATAGAAAAAAAACTTTAAAGAAATTGTTTCTGTATATTTTGGTTTTGTATATTTGTACCTATTGTGCAATAATAATTGTCATGTGAGAGTACCTTTAAGAAATGGGTGTTTATAAATAGGTGTGTATATAAGTATCTTTAGTGAGAGTACCTTTTAGAAATGGGTGTTTATTATTGCAGTGATGTCAGAGAGTGGGTGGAGCTGGGCAGTCTGTCATCTTTTTACTTTCGTTTTAGGCTGTTTGCTGCATGGTGTGTTTTAGTTTTGTTTTCAGAGCTGGATAACTGCAGTCGCAGCCAGAAGGTGTATTAGAGTCTCTCTGTAATCTAAAGACTGTAAATCGATCCTGGTGATTTAAAACTAATAACAGTAGTGACTTTAATCTGATGTGCTTCTGGTAAAAGGTGTTTTAAGTCTTATGGATGTTAAAGAAAGAAAGAAAGAAAGAAAGAAAATCGCTTATTGTCACAAGTAGGCTTCAAATGAAGTTACTGTGGAAAGCCCCTAGTCGCCACATTCCGGCGCCTGTTCGGGGAGGCTGGTACGGGAAAGGAAAGCTTAAAGGATTACTTAGTGTTGTATTCTTTGGGGGTTGTATTTGAATTAATGGTTGCGAAGATGTTCACTGTATGTTTTTAAAAGGTCAACTTAAGTTCATAGAATAAACATTGTTTTGCTTTGAAAAATACTTTTCCATTTCTGCTGTACCATACCTGTAGAGTGAGCCGTGTGCTCCCCATACCGCAATCAATTAAAAGTTGTGGGTCAGGTGAACTCCATGATACAATTTGGGGCTCTCTAAAACCTGGCCCATAACAAATTGGGGGCTCGAGGGGATGAAAGTCTATCTATTGGATTGGCTTAGTGAACGTAAAGACAGTGAGGGGTGAGCATATTGTGGTTGCTTTTCAGGTGTGGTATTCCAGTTTAAGTAGGGAGTGTGTTGTGGACAATGGCTCTTTCAGAGGCTCTGAAGTTTTTGGGGGTGGAGACGGTCACACGCAATACCTTACGGGCAGAGACTAAAAGCAAACTGTTGGATTTGGCAAAAACATTGCAGTTAACATTACCTGACACAATGCGAAAAGATTAGGTAATTATGGCAGTGGCTAAGCATTTAAAGTTGTCTGAGATACAGTTTGACTCATTGGAAATGGCAAAAATTCAGTTACAAATTAAACAAATGGAACATGAGAAAGAATTAAAGCAGCTTGAATAAGAACGAGACAGAGAGGAAAAAGAAAGAGAAAGAGAGAGAGAGGAAAAAGAGAGAGAAGAAAGGAAAACAGAAAGAATAGCCCCAGCAGAACAAAAAGAAAGAGAAAGGGAGATACAGATCAGGGAAAAAGATAAAGAGAGAGAGTTTGAACTTCAGAAAATGGCCATGAAACATGACAGTTGGTTAAATTAGGCAGACGTAAAGGGAAACGTACAGTTGGTTGGTAGTAATGAGGATTGTGAGAAAGAACGTCAAAGTCGAAGGCTTGGTGGGAATCTATTTAAGTATGTCCAAGCATTGCCAAGGTTTGACGAGAAGGAGGTAGAAGCCTTTTTCATTTCATTTGAGAAGGTGGCTAAACAAATGAAATGGCCACAGGACATGTGGGTATTACTGATTCAAACAAAGCTGGTAGGTAGGGCTAGTGAAGTGTTTGCATCGCTACCGGAGGAGGTATCTGGGACATATGAGGAGGTGAAAGAATCCATCTCAGATGCATATGAACTCGTGCCAGAAGCCTCCAGACAAAGGTTTAGAAATTTAAAGAAAGAACCTGGTCAAACATACATGGAGTTTGAAAGGATCAAACAGAGTAATTCTGATAGGTGGATAAGGGCTTTGAAAATAGACCAAACCTATGAAGCTCTCAGAGAAATTATACTTTTGGAGGAGTTTAAAAATTCAATTCCTGATGTAGTGAGAACTCATGTGGAAGAACAGAGGTTTAAAACTGAGATTAGCAGCAGAAATGGCAGATGATTATGAATTAGTTCATAAATCAAAGCTTGGTTTCCAACATCAGTTTCAGCCTATGAGGGATAGAAACTGGGGACATGAGAAATACTCAAGTGGTAAAGGTAATGGTGATCTGATGGGAGATAATAAGGAGAGTGTACCTCAGATTAAAAAAGAAATCCAGGAGGGAGGAAAAGAAATGAAAAGTTTCAAATGTTTTCACTGTAATAAACTAGGCCATGTAAAATCACAGTGTTGGTGGTTGAAGAAAAGCACTGGGAAGGCTGATATGGTAAAACAGAATAAGACAGTGGGGTTTGTTAAGTGGTAAAGGAAAGCACAAGTGAAGCGAAGGAGGTGCAAAAGATTGTACAGCCTGATCAAGAGGTGATTGATAAAAAGGTGCCAGATCTCTTTAAAGAATTTACTTGTGTGGGTAAAGTTTACTCATGTGTATCAGGAGGAGCAGGTAAAGAAGTCACAAGTTTAAGAGATACGGGAGCTAGTCAATCTTTAATGGTAAGAGACGATGAGTTATGTAGTCTGGGAAGAATATTGCCAGAAAAAGTGGTAATATGTAGAATTCAGGGTGAGAGGAGTAGTGTTCAATTACGTAAGGTTGGAAAGTCCAGTGAAGAGTGGTGAAGTGGTAGTAGGAGTGATAGAGAAACTATCTTGTCTAGGAATACAGTTTATCTTGGGTAATGATATAGCTGGATTGCAGGTGGGAGTGATGCCTGCTGTGGTGGATAAGTCAGTGGAAAATCAGACAACTGAAGTGTTGAAGGACGAATATCCTGGGATTTTTCCGGATTGTGTAGTAACAAGGTCGCAAAGTCACAGGTTAAGACAAGAGGAGAAATCAAAGAATGAAGTTGAAGTGCAATTATCAGAAAAGATTTTTGATCAGATGGTTGAAAAAGAACAAGAACAGGTGGAGGATGAGGCGGATATTTTTAGTTCAGGAAAATTGGCAGAGTTACAACAGAAAGATGTAGAAATAAAACTGATGTATCAGAAAGCATACACGGAAGAGGAATCTGAGTATATATCAGAGTGTTATTACCATAAAAGTGATGTTTTGATGAGAAAATGGAGACCTTTACAAATGCAGGCGGATGAAAAGTGGGCAGAAGTTCATCAAGTAGTATTGCCGGTAGGGTATAGAAAGGAGGTGTTGCGAGTTGTACATGAGGTACCAGTGGGAGGTCATTTGGGGATAAGGAAAACTCAAGCTAAAATCCAGAAACATTTTTATTGGCCTGGACTGCATAAAGATGTAGTTAAATGTTGTCAATCATGTCACACATGTCAAGTGATAGGGAAACCTCAAGCAGTGATAAAACCAGCGCCCTTAATACCCATTCCAGCATTTGAGGAACCTTTTACAAGGGTCCTAATTGATTGCGTAGGACCGCTTCCTAAAACGAAAAGTGGGAATCAATATCTTTTGACTATAATGGATGTGTCTACTAGGTTTCAAGAGACCATTCCAGTACGTAATATTACAGCTAAAAAGATTGTGGAGGAGTTACTTAAATTCTTTACTAGATATGGACTACCCACAGAAATACAATCGGATCAAGGATCGAATTTTACCTCAAGGTTATTCAAAGAAGTTATGGATAGCTTAGGAATAAAACAATTTAAATCAACTGCGTACCATCCAGAATCGCAGGGAGCGTTAGAAAGGTGGCATCAGACATTAAAGACGATATTAAGGGCTTATTGTCAAGATTATCCAGAGGATTGGGATAAAGGAATTCCATTCGTACTGTTTGCATTTAGGGATGCACCTCATGAATCAACCAAATTTAGTCCTTTTGAACTAATTTTTGGTCATGAGGTAAGAGGACCACTTAAATTGATTAAGGAAAAATTGGTGAGTGAGAAATCAGAACTTACGTTATTGGATTACGTATCAAATTTTAGGGAACAATTAAATAGAGCAGGTGAATTGGCTAGACAACATTTAAAAGTTGCACAAAATGTGATGAAACGGGTAGCGGACAAGAAATCCAAAGTTTGTAGTCTTGCCGGTGGAGATAAAGTTTTAGTATTGTTACCAATTGTAGGTGAACCTTTAAAAGCAAGGTTTTGTGGACCGTATCAGATTGAAAGTAAATTAAGTAAGGTGAATTATGTGGTAAAAACACCAGATAGAAGGAAGACTCACCGATGTGTCATGTAAATATGCTTAAAAGATACTTTGAAAGGGGAGGAGAGAAAAAGAAGGAGGTTTTAATGATTCTAACTCAAAGTGACGAACCAAATCCAGATGACTGTGAATTTGACACACCTCAAATTAAATTGGAAAATGAGGATGTTCTTAAAAATTGGGATAAATTGTTGAGTTACCTTCCAGACGAAAAACGGACTGACCTGAAAGAGTTATTGATATCACGTGGGCAAGTTTGTAGAGATAAATTGGGAAGTACTAAAATGGCTATACATGATGTAGATGTGGGAAATCCTGTTCCAATCAAACAACATCCATACAGACTTAACCCTTTAAAATTGGCACAGGTTAACAAAGAGATTGAGAGTATGCTTAAAAATGGCATAATTGAAGTGGGTTGCAGCCAATGGAGCTCACCCATATTGATGGTACGAAAACCAGACGGTACCCAACGGTTGTGTGTGGACTATAGAAAGGTTAATGCAGTTACAAGAACGGGCTCTTATCCTATCCCACGTTTGGAGGATTGCATTGAGAAAGTGGGACAATCCGCTTTTATTTCCAAACTGGATTTACTTAAATGTTACTGGCAGGTACCTTTACCCGAAAGGGCGAAGGAGATTTCAGCTTTTGTGATTCCAGATGGTATATACCAATTCAAAGTTATTCCATTTGGCGTGAAAACGCCCCAGCCACATTTCAATGGTTAACTAACAAAGTTGTTTCAGGATTACCCAATTGTGCGGTATACATCGACGATCTGATAATTTTCAGCCAGACATGGACAGAATATTTAAAACATCTGATGGAGTTATTCGATCGACTTCAGGAGGCGAGTTTGGTGATAAACCTAGCCAAAGTGAATTTGGAAAAGCCCAAGTCACTTTCCTTGGCCATACAATTGGACAGGGTCGAATGGTCACACGGGATGTGAAACCAACAGTTATTGAGGAGTTTCCGATACCCTCAAGATGACGGGAAATAATTCGATTTCTTGGCATGAATGGATTTGTTCAAACATTGGTGAAACATTTTTGTAGCGTGGTTGATCCACTGGCGGACTTGCTCAAGAAGTGTAACAAATTCCAGTGGACAGCAGAGTTTCAACAGGCATTTGACTGCCTGAAAGCTGTGATAACCAATGCTCATGTGTTGGAGAATTACAAGGGACTCTGTGATCAGATTGAACTAAAGTATCTGACTTTAAAGAGAAATGCCGAGGCATAGAGAAATGGACGGATCGTGCAAGGACCTTCTTGTTCAAAGAGACTGTCAATTGAGAAGGATTTCAATTGGAGGAAGAAGAACAGAAAAAATTGACTATATTATTATACCTGTTTGCGTGTGTTGTTTTTTTTAAACGATAAAGTATATTTACTGTGTGCATTTCTTGGATGGTGAAAAGGTGAAAAATGAAACCATCTTGAAGTTGATGGTTTATTTCTTTTTTTTTGGGGGGAGGTGTCATGTGAGAGTACCTTTAAGGAATGGGTGTTTATTACTGCAATGATGCCAGAGAGTGGGTGGAGCTGGGCTGGCTGTCAGCTTTTTGCTTTCGTTTTAGGCTGTTTGCTGCAGGGTGTGTTTTAGTTTCGTTTTCAGCGCTGGATAGCTGCAGTCACAGCCAGAAGGTGTATTAGAGTCTCTCTCTGTAATCTAAAGACTGTAAATCGATCCTGGTGATTCAAAACTAATAACAGTAGTGACTTTAACCTGATGTGCTTCTGGTAAAAGGTGTTTTAAGTCTTATGGATGTTAAAAGGAAAGCTTAAAGGATTACGTAGTGTATTCTTTGGGGGTTGTATTTGAATTAATGGTTGCTAAGATGTTCACTGTATGTTTTTAAAAGGTTAACTTGAGTTCATAGATTAAACAGTGTTTTGCTTTAAAAAATACTTTTCCATTTCTTCTGAACCACACCTATAGAGTGAGCCGTGTGCTCCCCATACCACAATCTATTAAAAATTGTGGGTCAGGTGAACTCCATGATACACTTTGGGGTTCTCTAAAACCTGGCCCATAACATAACCCTTTTTTTAAGGTTTAAGTCTTTAATTTAATACAAATGTTTCTTCGGTGTTCAAAAGAGTTCCGTGTTTGGAAAGATTTGGGAAACTCTAACTTAGCAGAACAAGAGCAGCAGATGCATGGGAACACTTCCATCTACCAGCACATTCATCTCCAAGCCACCCATACCATCCTGAGTTGGAACTATACCACCTTTCCTTCAGTGTTGCTGGGTAAAAATCCTGGAATTCCCTTCCCAACAGCACTGTGGGTGTACCAACACCACATGGACGGCAGCGATTCAAGAAGGCAGCTCACCACCACCATCTCAAGGGCAATTAGGGATGGGAAATAAATACTGGCCTAGCCAGCAATGCCTACTCACTCATAATTAAATTTAATAATACATATGAGGGGGATTTTCCATCCACTATATTTTGCTCTGAAATACCCGCTATTTTAAGCAGTAAAGAGAGAAACTGGATTCCTAAAAGTGCCAGGTAAAATCCATCACAAAAGACTGGACTTGAATATTTCTGCCAAAAAGGAAGTCCCATTTTAGCTTATCTTAAAGTCTAATCTGCTCGATTTAAATACAGATAGGCGGTGTGAGTGGAAACCCCAATTCCCGTCCTTAACCTTATTATAAATACGCAGTTCATGGTTCATAATACTTTAGAGGGAATTTTTAGTTTTGTGAAAATTAAAATTTTACTGTAGAAAATGGGATAAATGCAACTGAAGCAGCTTGAAGACTATTCAGCTTAAAATGAGGGGCCCTGTAGACTTAATGGGTTAACAGTTAGAAAGATAAGATCATAAAACTGCGGGTGGTCTTACTTAGCTGGAGAATTTGAGATGAGATGTCTACACCTCTTGCAAAGAAATACAGCTCAGAGAGTTTTGTTTTAGGATTAGAGCTACAATTAATTTTAAGACTATTCAGCGAACCCTGGAAGGTTACGGGTTCATGGAGATGGGTGGAGTCCTAGGAGCTGTTTGATGGCTCACTACATTAGGACTCAGACAAAGTCGTGGGAGCTGAGAAGGTGGAAGGTCACTGGCTCAATGCCGGAAAGGTAACTGGCTCTCAGGACTTAGAAGATGCCCTAGGAGCTATTCAAAGCTTTGTGCAGTTGGGGAGCTTGGTGAAATCCAGGGGCAATGCCAGCCTGGGGAAGCTAACCGGCTATTAAAGAGCTGAAATTGTGCCAGTAAGCAGAAGCTGGAGTGCCGACTTGGAAATCCAGAGGAAGAGAGTCTCAGGAGACGGGATTGAAACCCTGGGAGGCATGTAGTCGTTGACACAGTTAGACTGTTTTTTGAGCAAATTTAGAGGTTTGACCCTCAATAGTGAAAAGTTTGGAGGTCCTTGTGAAGGAGACAGTCTCAACAAGATTGGTTGATTAACAAGGTTTACTGATGTCCAAGTTGCTGGATTCCATTGCTGGAAGGTCCGGTAGGACTGTCTTCAGGCTGGAAAAGTAGGGAAGGCAGAAAGGAAGAGAGCAGGAGGAACTGCCACAGAAAGGAAGGGGCACTGCACAGAAGGTTATTCTACAGCAGGTAATCAGGAAATCCCTTTCCCACGTTAAAATTCAATGAGGAGCAATCTTTAAGGTTCAGGTTCTGTAGAAGGGTCATATGTACCCAAAACGTTAACTCTGTTTCTCCCCCCATTGATGGTGCCAGACCTGCTGAGTTTGTCCAGCATTTTCTGTTTTAATTTCAGATTTCCAGCATCCTCAGTGTTTTGCTTTTATCTACAAAGTGCCTTTGTCTCACCAAGCTGTGTCACCTGCAGTTAACTACAACTTGAGGCTTGCACTTCAGCATGGTCTTTCCACTGGTGTTCCTTGGCTGGGGGTAGGTGTGTGCCAGGGTGTGGATGGGTATCTCCTCTCTCCTCGCCACTGCTGCATCAGGATTTCCAATGCAGCTTCAGAGAATCTTAAACCCCCCTGAGCATCTGCTGTATCCATTTGTCCATTCAAGAAATGGATAACCCTACCCATAGTCTCTGAGTGCTCTGCAAATCATGAACATTTTATTGCAATGTGTTTCATTTGCACTTTTCATCATCTCAACCATTTGCATGGAAGACATCTCCGTTACCCGCAAAAGAGATCCGTATAGCTCTTTTGTTATTTAGAAGCTCTTCATTCACCTGAGGAAGGAGCTGCGCTCCGAAAGCTAGTGATTCAAAACAAACCTGTTGGACTTTAACCTGGGACGAAATTCTCCGGTATCGGCGCGATATCCGCCGACCGGCGCCCAAAACGGCGCAAATCAGTCGGGCATCGCGCTGCCCCAAAAGTGCGGAATCCTCCGCATCTTGGGGGGCCCAGCCCTAACCTTGAGGGGCTAAGCCCGCGCCGGACTGATCTCCGCCCCGCCAGCTGGCGGAAAAGGCCTTTGGTGCCCTGCCAGCTGGCGGGGAAATGACATTGCCGGGCGGCGCATGCGCGGGAGCGTTAGCGGCCGCTCACAGCATCCCCGTGCATGTGCTGTGGTGGGAGTCTCTTCCACCTCCGCCATGGTGGAGACCGTGGCGAAGGCGGAAGGAAAAGAGTGCCCCCCGCGGTACAGGACCGCCCGCGGATCGGTGGGCCCCGATCGCGGGCCAGGCCACCGTGGGGGCACCCCCCGGGGTCAGATTGCCCCGCGCCCCCCCCCCAGGACCCCGGAGCCCGCCCATGCTGCCTTGTCCCGCTGGTAAGAGAGGTGGTTTAATCCACGCCGGCGGGACAAGCATCCTAGCAGCGGGACTTCGGCCCATCCAGGCCTACGGGGGGTCGGAGAATTTCGCGCCTGGTGTTGTAAGACTCCTTACTGTTATTTTGAAGATCGGGCTCTATAAGAGGTGAGTCCCCAGGGTCCTCCCCAAGGCTGTTTGTTTCTGCACAGCGCACCCCCCACCCCTCCCGCCCACCCCATTGGAATGACATTCCCTCTCGTTCAAACGCTAGTGAGCATTTCCAATTGTCTAACAAATTCCTTGCAAAGTGGATGTCCCTTTGCTGGTGGTAACACAGGTAAAACACCAGGATTAAGAGTCAGGAAGAACATAGAACATAGAACATAGAACATAGAAAAATACAGCACAGAACAGGCCCTTCGGCCCACGATGTTGTGCCGAACCTTTGTCCTAGATTAATCATAGATTATCATTGAATTTACAGTGCAGAAGGAGGCCATTCGGCCCTTTGAGTCTGCACCGGCTCTTGGAAAGAGCACCATACCCAAACTCAACACCTCCACCCAACACCAAGGGCAATTTGGAGATTAAGGGCAATTTATCATTGGCCAATTCACCTAACCCGCACATCTTTGGAATGTGGGAGGAAACCGGAGCACCCGGAGGAAACCCACGCAGACACGGGGAGGACGTGCAGACTCCGCACAGACAATGACCCAAGCCGGAATCGAACTTGGGACCATGGAGCTGTGAAGCAATTGCGCTATCCACAATGCTACCGTGCTGCCCTTAACATGGCAGTTACTGTTAATCTGGAAGTAGCCGGTAAGTCATTGGAGTTGCTCACCTCTTACTCCAAGGTACCCAATAGTATGAAAAACACAAGAGCTTGTTTAGGAGTGTTAGAACAGGCATTGCAATACTTTCTGAAAACATCAGAGGCTGAAGCAATGAATACTGAACTTTGTCAAGCCTTCTCTTGTCAGCTCACCACCAACTTCACGCTCTCCTGCATTCTCACCTGTCTGCCTTCCTATTAAATATAACACCTCATAATCTAAAACAACTTACTTGATCATATATCTTTTCTTAGTCTCTCACCTTTCTATAAAGAATTAATTGTCTTCTCTTTCTGTGGACTCAGGAGTTGAATTTGGACGTTGTAGGCAGATAAACAAGTAGTATTGCGTCGGTCACACATTAGCTGCCCAATGTTCCATCCCATTGAATTTCATTGAACTGAATTTCAGTATTAGTAAGTAAAGCGATTCCACTTGATTTGAGCTGTGTAATAACCTGCACAGGACTCATCCACCTGGGGATGATTGTTCCCCGTGTTCAAAAAGACTGAGTTAACCCAGCACTAGTATAAAAGGCAGGCAGCTGTAGAGATGGCTAAAAAGGAATGAGGACCCGGTGAAAGGTAACCGGGCCCTGTGTATGTATGATGCTGTTGCTGAAATAAAGGACTTTTCAGAAGCTCGTTGGACTCCCCTGGCTTTTTCACAAGTTGGTACTAATGTCCAATTTCAGTCATTGGGGTTTCAATGATGGTGGTCCTCCCATCAGTTGTCTTTCTCAGCTGGTTATGTGCAATTATTTATTTGGAGGGACAGAAGCTAAATTTACAAGTCTGTGAGTGTCATGCAGACTTGTCTCATGTGACAGCAGGCTTGCCATAATAATGAGATCAAGTTGCCTTCTCCTTTTAAAAACTGTATCCTTGAGTACATGAAGTCCTTGTGACAGTGAAAGTGAATTGAAAGAATGGTTTTGAATAAGGACGATTTTGACTTTGGAGTGATTGCCTTATAGCAGATTGAGTTCTCTGACACTCGTGCTGATAGAGAAAGGTGCAAGAGGATGAGTGAAGCTGTCTGTGTGGTAGGAGATGTGTATTGACATTCGAGCCTTGATCTATCTTTTGGTCTCGCCCTGTTAGGTCATTAAACCTTTTCATAAATTGTTGTAGGGTTGGTTGAGGTTTCACTAACTGTCTCTGCTACCTTCCTCCAGACAACCTGCACCTATCTGCTATGGGGGCTGCTGGTACTTTTCAAATATAGCAAAAAATCTGGAGGCCCTTCCAGCTGCTCACAGTCCTGAGCTGCAGCTTCTTCGTCCATGACTCAGTCCGCGTAGAGAATTTTCACCCAAGTCAGAACGTCTATAGGTTTAACTCACACTTGACTTGAGCCACAGAATTAAAGTTGACACTCCAGTGCAGTACTGAGGGAGTGCTGCATGGCCAGAGGTGCTGTTTTTTAGATGAGATATCAAAGGATCCATCTGCCCTTTCAGATTGAAGAAGAAGAGCCTATAGCACTATTTTGAAGAAGAGAAGAAGTGCTCTCCTGGTCAATATTTATCCCTTAGTCAACACTGCTAAAGTACGGCGGCACGGTAGCGCAGTGGTTAGCACTGCTGCCTCACGCCACTGAGGACCCGAGTTTGATCCCAGCCCTGGGTCACTGTCCGTGTGGAGTATGTATATTCTCCCCAGTCTGCGTGGGTCTCACCCCCACAAGCCAAAGATGTACAGGGTAGGTGGATTGGCCATGCTAAATTGCCCCTTAATTGGAAAAATGAAAAAAAAAAACATTGCTAAAGTACTACACTGACTGTAAAGTACTTTGGAATATTCCATGGCTGTGAAAGAGGCTATATAAATGCAAGCAATTTTTAATCTGCTGTTTGGTGAGAAGCGATGTTTCTCTTAAACTGGCTACACAGATCTATAAAGACAGTCTGCTAATTCTTTCACACCTCAGCTCCTCACTCCTCCACCCCAAGATTTGGGAGTTTCAAATGAGCAGGCATTAAGTCCTGGTGTAAATCTACCAATAGGACAAAGATCCAGGCATGGGGTGCAAAATTGTGCACCAATGTAAGGTGTGGTATGTATGGGCTCAAAAATGTAAAACACTTTTTGTATTTTACAGGATGTTATTAAAGACTTCATTGCAAAGAAAGAACGTGGGGAGCTTACGATACAAAAGATGGGATCTTACAAAGAAATACTACTAGACAAGGTGAATTATCTGTTTCAAACATTAAGATTTTTTTCTTCCAAATGCAACAATTTTTCAGCAGTTACTGACCATAGTTGCTGTAGAATTGTGTCATGGTACCTCTATCAAAGACAGCATAAATAATCAAAATCGGGGTGGCCAAACCTGAACCTCAGAATCATATACAGTAATCATCAGACATTCAAGAGCAGCATGATGTGTACAACTTTTGCATTTATTCAATGTGACTGTTTGCTTAAAATAAATTCCACCTTGTAAAACTATTGAAATAGTACTATCCCTTTAGTATGAAGACACTTCGAGTTATCAGGGCTAATCGCTGCTAGAGATAAAGGCCTTGTGAGTCTACATTCTTGGATACAAAGCCTTTGAAAGTGAGGGAGTAACAGAGGTCGCAGGTCATAGGATCAGCAGCAAGAGAATGGGTTAGGTAGGGAGCAGGAGAGGCCACAAGCCGGAGGGTCAGCAGTGAAGGGAGGGTTGGGGATTAGGAGAGATGCTGATCGGGTGACGCGGCCATATATTAGATCAATGGGAGATGACATTAAAAGGAACTGAATGACGTTAAAGTGCATTCACCTTCTCTGACCTGTCAAGTTGCTGACAAAGTGACCAGTGTGCCGTTGGCAAAGAGGCATTGCAAATGTAAAAAGGTTCCAGAATGCCATTTTGACAGCATGAATGTTCCCCATCTCATCCACAGCGGTTTCCAACTTCCCTCCCACCACCCCCCTGAAAACGCACCATATAGCGGGAGGATTTCAGGATGGTCGACCCAATGGCAATTTCCACTATTGTTCCAGCCCCTGATCCCACCTCCACCTGGCTGGAAAAATTCCATCATAATTGCATGACGTATCGAACCAGGAAATAGACCGTAGAATATTCAGAAAGAGTCTGCAAAACATCAGATTTGAATTAAGTGATTAGAATAACTTACCTCAGCTATGAAACTTAAACAGAATCTTGCAGTTTCAGGGAGAGAAATCATTTGCTTCTGTCCATGCAAGGAGCTGCATCTATATGTAAAAGAGTTGCATGTGACTCTTGAGTTTTATTTTGGCCAACGTTGATCTATATTATACTTTGTATTTCCGCAGTTTAGCATTATCAGTATTATCCACTAAAGCAAGATGCTATTTAAGTTTAGAGGTGTTAAAATGGGCAATTATATGTCAGCCGTTTTTTGGTATTGCAGGTTAGCAGGACCAGGATCAATGCCAGTATTTTAAAAATGTTTAATATCAGACTATATCATTCCTACATGGCATAGGATCTATGCGCTGAAACTATGCCATGAAAAATATACCCTCTTATGATTAAAGTGTACCCTTAAATTGCAGTAGAATGTACCAAAGGCCTGTGGAATACTTCCTCTTCTGCTACCTACGTTTAAAGGTGTAAATAATGGACTGACATTGGCTTTCAGTGCCCTACAGGAAAAACAGCCCTGGCAAGCCACTCATTGATCAACTGATGTCACTGGCTCAGAGAATGATAAAGGGCATGAGTGAAATGGTTCACAGTGCCAACATTCTGTGGCATTGTGGGCCACTCCCCAAGATTAGGCAGTGGGTCCCACCTCTGTAATTGAGCTGCCCACCATGCTGGGTTCATCTCATTGTTCAGATCACTCTGCAGCTGGGAGGCCAAGGCCAAAGAAATCCATCATGAGGGAATCCTTCAACCTTCCTCCTGCTTTCTCCAATATTAAAGACCAATGTTTGGCACAGCTGGAGGGTGTATTAAGTAATTTTCATAGAATTTACAGTGCAGAAGGAGGCCATTCGGCCAATTGACTCTGCACCAGCTCTTGGAACGAGCGCCCTTCCCAACTGCACACCTCCACCCTATCCCCATAACCCAGTAATCCCACCCAACACTAAGGGCAATTTTGGACACTAAGGGCAATTTTGGACACTAAGGGCAATTTAGCATGGCCAATCCACCTAACCTGCACATCTTTGGACTGTGG
This sequence comes from Scyliorhinus torazame, assembly GCF_047496885.1. Classification (NCBI taxonomy): domain Eukaryota; kingdom Metazoa; phylum Chordata; class Chondrichthyes; order Carcharhiniformes; family Scyliorhinidae; genus Scyliorhinus; species Scyliorhinus torazame. Next base: position 60,872,861 of record NC_092718.1, on the reverse strand, counting down.
GAGGAAACCGGAGCACCCGAAGGAAACCCACGCACACACGGGGAGAACATGCAGACTCCGCACAGACAGTGACCCAAGCCGGGAATTGAACCTGGGACCCTGGAGCTGTGAAGCAATTGTGCTAATCACTATGCTACCGTGTTCTGAATTCTCCCTCTGTGAACCTTAACAGGTGCCGGAATGATGCGTCTAGGGGCTTTTTACAATAACTTCATTGCAGTATTAATATAAGTCTACTTGTGACAATAAAGATTATTATTTACCCACAGGGAATTACCGGCGCAATATATTTATGGTGGAAACCTGCCATTTTAAATTTTGTTCCCATTGGGCTTCCAGTGTCTAACTTCTACCAGGAATTTCCTGGTGGGGCCAAAGGGTTTTGGTTCCAGCAAGTCACTAATGATTCAATTTTTTAAAAAAATAACAAAGACTGAATCAGTTCTCATGAGGTTAAAGCAAATATACAGAAATATTCCTTATCTGATGTTGGAGGAAAATTAGGTGCCATGTGTCAATTTGAGGCGATGAGGTTAGTAAGGAGGCGGGGGGAGGGGTCAAGTGTTGGACAGTCTATTTTTAAAAATAATTTCAGATGTTTTTGGAATGTTTACAACAATTTTGGTTTCAAACTTTCCCCTTCCTATTAACAGATGTAACAAGAAAATTTATGATCAATCCATTTACTTATACTGAACTCAACAATCTGTGTCTTAAATCTGTCCTTTAGAATTTGCTTTTATCATGTAAAGGATCTCCAAGTTTTCAACAAATGACATCTTACATCTGGATCTAGCTTGGTTTTTTGAAGTTATAATATACTTTGAGGGAGTAGAGAAGAAAGGAGTAATTGAAACACATAACACACATAAAAGGATGTGATATTTCCTATAATCTTTCATAGATAGGACAGTATTCATTAAAGTAATGATGAAAGTGTTTGTATTTACGCCAAAAAGTTCAATCCAAGCTCCTCAATGGTTCAACTGTTTAAAGATTGTGAGCAACTATGCTACACAGCCTGGAAGGCCTCTAGCTCACTCTCAGAGAAACTATCATCAATTGGTGTAAAAAACCATCTGTTTCACTAATGTCATTTAAGGAAGGAAATCTGCTGTCCCTACCTGGTCTGGTCTACACATGACTCCAGACCCAGATCAATGTGGTTGACTCTTAACACTCAGTTCAAGGACAATTAGGGATGGGCAACAACTGCTGACCTTGCCAATGACGCCCACATCCCATGAAAGAATGAAATAAAAGTGCTAAAACTGGATGTTTCATCCTTAGGAATACATTAGCTGTGCCTCCCTCTTCAAGTGGGATGGCAGGGGTCAGGGAGAATTTTAATCCTTCATAGAGTGGAAACCAGATGGGGCAGATAGTAAAAATGGAATGGGAGACTTACAAGCACGGAAGAGTGTGAGGATGAGATGAAGCATCAAATTTGAGGCATCAATCGAGGTTGATAGGTGAATGGAGTAGTGGAAGGATTACTTATGAGAATATCCTGACTGCTCAAGTGAGGCCACTATGCTACTCTCAGCACTGTATTACAGTTCCTTAAGTTTGGACCATTGGCATTCATCACTACAGCTACCTTCACCCACTGCCTTCTCAACACTTGTCTGGAATGTTTTCTCCACCTCTCTACGCCTATGCGGAGAAGAGAACCACTCTCCTTTTGTCGACCTTGTGCACTAACCCTCCAGCACAGCATTTGAAAACCGTGGGCATGTTCACTAGCTGTTTGTGTGCTGCCTGCTTCATGTGAACAAGGATGACATAGTAATTGCAGCGTAGATCCTGATTTAGCCACCGTGGTCTTTCGGATGTCAGCTTAAACTGAGTCCCTGTCTACTTAATCAAATGGATGAAACAGATTGCAAAGGAAAGCATGTGGGGGAGGGTTGTCCCACTGCCCTGGTAAACTTAATGCTTTCACGAACATGGTCAAAAGCAGATCTATAAATAATTGCTGTTTGTGGAACGTATCTATGAGAAAAACTGACTGCCAAACCTGCCTAGATAACAACAGTGACTGCGATTTAAAAGGAATCAATTGGTTGCAAAGCACTTTGGAAATTCTTGAGTACTTGAGCAATCTCTGCTGGTCTAAAGATATAGAGCATTGAACAACCTCTGCTGGGCTAAAGATATAGAACATTGGGCAACTTTGCTGACTACTGATAAACAACACTGAAGAATCTCTGCTCGCCTGCAGATATAGAACATTGAAAAACCTCTGCTGGCCTACAGACCTAGAACATTGAGAAACCTATGCAGACCTACACATATTGAACATTGAGAAACCTCTGCTGGCCTAAAGATCTAGAACATTGAGAAACCTTTGCTGGCCTACAGATCTAGAACATTGGGAACCTTGGCTGGCCTACAGATCTATAACATTGAGAAACCTCTGCTGGCCTACAGACCTAGAACATTGAGAAACCTATGCAGACCTACACATATTGAACATTGAGAAACCTCTGCTGGCCTAAAGATCTAGAACATTGAGAAACCTTTGCTGGCCTACAGATCTAGAACATTGGGAACCTCGGCTGGCCTACAGATCTAGAACATTGAGAACCTCTGCTGGCCTACAGATCTAGAACATTGAGAACCTCTGCTGGCCTACAGATCTAGAACATTGAGAACCTCTGCTGGCCTACAGATCTAGAACATTGAGAACCTCTGCTGGCCTACAGATACAGAACATTGAGAACCTCTGCTGGCCTACAGATACAGAACATTGAGAAACCTCTGCTGACATACAGGTATTGAATATTGATAAACTTCTGCTGACCTACAGATATTGAATATTGAAAAACCTCAGCTGGCCTACAGACGTAACACATTGAGCAATCACTGCTAACTGACAGATATAAACATTAAAGAGATGAGTTAACCTATTTGCACCATGGTAATGCCTTTCTTTGGGAAGCCTAGTTACATAAGGATAGTGGTGCACTGTGAAAGCTTGAAGAGCATAAACATTTAAGCATGAGCCAAACTAAAACATTATGGTGATAAGCTAATAAAATTGAATCTCCTTGTCCTTCATGGCATGTTTTGATATGGTTCTGTGATCATTGCACCTTGCTCAAATGAGGAAAGTCTGTATACTAGTCAAACATTAGAACTAATTTTCATCCTGATCCTGCTCAAAATCCACATATATACAGGCATTTTTAGATGACTAATCATAAATGGTAAACTGGATATTTTACCCGTTTCTTTTTTTAAAATAAATTTAGAGTACCCAATCAATTTTTTTCAATTTAAGGGGCAATTTAGCGTGGCCAATTCACCTAGTCTGCATATCTTTTTGGGTTGTGGGGGTGAAACCCACACAAACACGGGGAGAATGAGCAAACTCCACACGGACAGTGACCCAGAGCCGGGATTGAACTTGGGACGTCGGCGCTGTGAGGCAACAGGGCCAACCCACATTTTACCCTTTTCTTTCTGAAGCTAATTGTAATGGTTGTCACATCATCGTCTGACATCAGCTAGTGTGGTGTGAGTTACTGCCCTTGATATCAAGGCAGCATTTAATCAAGTGTGTGGTATCAAGACGTCTTAGTAAACAAGAGAAAGCTTAATCGCTTGCCTTTAATATTCTATGGGTTTATTATCATTGACTCCCCTACTTTCCTCCTTGAACTAAAACAACCTGTGGGTCAACATTGACAAGACATTGAACTGGACCAGCCACATAAATTCCCTGGATATTCAAGCAGATCAGAAGCTGGATATTCTGCAATTGACTTCAGGGCCTACTTGGCACATGTGGACTACCTCAGTATTATATTAAAGGATTAATCGTGAGGCATTGCAATCATGTTCCATACCTCAGATTGTTAGAGGTTTTGTGGAAGGCCAATTACTTATGATATCTCTGTGTTGGATTCTTTTCTGTTTTATGTCTACCTTTTGAATGTGTTGCAAATTATTTGTGCTGTAGTAACATGAACAGGTAATTGACCGATAATGATATGATTAAATAAGCTTGCCATGATTACAATTGTTAATCTTTCACAATGACATTATCATGCACCAACAGTAGAAGCCATTGAGCCATCTCTTTCTAAATTTTGACTGGAATTAAGAAAACAAATGATTTAAAAGTAAATCACTTGACCCCTGAAACTTATATTTGATAGAACTAAATAATAATCCACGTTACACCTCAACAATTTATAACATCATGTGACAGCAAATATTTGAGACATGTTCCAGGCAGCCATTATTTTAGATTTGGATATCATTGCTTAAATTAACAAATAGTTTTCATCTACCTTCTTTAGACTGAGCTTGCCAAAAGCCGCGATGGATATGTTCATTTTGGTGACGAAGTGTTACTTATTAATCCTGGTACTGTAGACAAATATGCAGCCAACGTCCATCCAATTCGTCGTCCCATGTCATTGACTATGAATGTGGATCAAAGCAGATTCCTGACAAGTACAAAAGTTGATTCACCGTGTGAATTGAGTGCCAGCCTGGAGTTAAGCCCCACTATTAGAAATACTTTTGTTATTACAAGGTAAGGAGACTAGTTTTAAATTTGGTTTAAGAGCTTTTCTTCAATGTCTGATATGATTGTTCAATATTAAAAGTTGCTATTTTACTAACTCAATCTTTTCAACTTTTTTTCTTTAAATTGAAGATATAAATGTGTGTGTACTTATAAATATTTGGATACATACAGTACTCTGTAAACCAGGCAAAACAGTTCATATCCTATGCATCAGAGGTCATTGACACTTTATTGGTTTCAGCTAGATGTTTTTTTAAACTTTAAGACTGAATCTCTGACAGTCACATAGACTGCATGTTCAAGAAAAGGCAGCTCACAACCACTTTCTTGAGGGCAATTAGGTAACAAAGGCTAGTGCAGCCAGCAACACCTGCATCCTTTGAATGAATTTTAAAAAGACTGCAGTTGGTGAACAGAGATTTTGTATAGTATTTAATATATTACCCTCAGAACAATGTTATTTGGACAAGTGTAGCACGACATAATGGGATCTGTGAGGGCTGACAATTTGTGAATGTATTAGCTGCTCCCTCTTTAATTTATTCTCTTTTCCTATGGGATTTATCATTATAAATGGTGGAACGGTGGTGAACACTGCTGCCTCACAGCACCAGGGAACCGCGTTCAATTCCAGCCTTGCGTGACTTGTAGAATTTGCACGTTCTCGTGTCTGTGTGGGTTTCCTCTGGGTGCTCTGGTTTCCTCCTATCATCCAAAGATATGCAAGTTAGGTGAGGTTTGGGGATTGGGCCGGGGGCGGGGGGGGGGGGGGGGGGGGGGGGGGGGGGGGCTCGGTAGGGTGCTCTTTTGGAGGGTGGGCACAGATCCGATGGGCCAATTAGCCTCCTTCTGCACTGTAGGAATTCTATAGATTAATGATGTTGATATTGCATTGCATTACATTACTTGTGTACAACAGTCATTAGAAAAAGTTAACGTGAGACCAATATTGATCAGCCCATTCCGTGTTGCATTATAAACATTTAAAATTACAACATATTTATGGTGTGTAAAAAAAGGTAGAAAAATTCTAGATAGGATAATAATATTGCTTCATTTGTAACAGCTTGAAATAAAATCCTAAAATGATTGCTAAACAGTGACAATAACTTTCATTTGCATGGACCCTTTAACATTGTAAAACATCGCAAGGCCCTTTACAGAAGTAAAACCAGACCAAACCTGACACTGAACCACATAAGGAAATATTGGAGCAGATGACCAAAAACTTGGTCAGAGACGCATGTTTTAAGGAATGTCTTGAGGTTTAGGGAGTGAATTTTAAAGCTTAGGGCATTAGCAGCGGAAGGCACAGACATCAATGGACATGGAAAAATTTAAATCTGGGATGCTCCAGAGATGCAGCAGAATCTGGGATATCCCCAAATTAGTGGACTAATAAAAAAAAAGTGTAACCCAGGGCAGCACGGTGGCGCAGTGGGTTAGCCCTGCAGCCTCATGGCGCCAAGGCCCCAGGTTCGATCCCGGCTCTGGGTCATTGTCCATGTGGAATTTGCACATTCTCCCCGTGTTTGCATGGGTTTCACCCCCACAGCCCAAAGATGTGCAGGCTAGGTGGATTGGCCACGCTAAATTGCCCCTTAATTGGAAAAAAGTAATTGGGTACCCTAAATTTATTTTTTTTTAAATACATTTTTAATTTATTAACTGGTCGTGGTAGCATTATACTGTAATTGCCTTTATGAAGTATTTTGCACAGTGTTTACATTTAATACTCATACTGGTCTTTCTTTTTGTTAGTATTGATGGCAGTTGTGTTGGTGATCCTCTCCGATACGGCCAGAGCTTTGCCCTGAGAACACTGGAAGGAGTTGCTGGTCAGGTGCTTGCAGTAGATTTTTTATATGCTTCCAAAATATAATATAATTTGTATAACAAATTGATTGCTGTCCATAAGAACAAACTGGAAATCCAGTTGTGAATGTTTGCTTTATTATTTATCCTCATGAGCATTGCATTAAACCACAAACAACTTTCTTTTACAGCTGTATCTGACAAGTGATATCAAACTATTTCTGAAGTTTGCCAAAAAATCGCGGTTGCAGCTAGTGAATTTGCTGGACGAGCTCTCATTCCTGAGTTGTTGGCAGGTCTTATACTTGGATCCACAGATGCGCCTTGAATATGATGGATACCCAGTGCAAGTATGGACATTTTAAAATTGTGTTGTGTTTCATTAGGGGCTGTTCTTTAAACTAATCTTTGTGATTCCTTCTAATATTATAAATAGGAAATATTTTCTGAGATTTCCAATTTATATTTTAGGATTCCCCAGAAGGATATTCTATAAAGTGCTCTAATAATAGGTAATCGACCGTTATGGGCCCAACCGTCTTCAGCTGCTTCATCAATGACCTTCCATCCATTATAAGGTCAGAATGGGGATTTTTCTTCAGATTCTTCAGATACTGAAGCAGTCTGGGTCCATATGCACCAAGACTTGAATAATATTCATGACATACAAGTGCCAGACAGTCTCTCCGTCACTGGCACACAGTGGCAGCAGTGTACACCATTATAAGATGCATTATAACAACTGTTCACGGCTTCTAAGTCAGCACCTTGCAAGCTTATGACCTCTATTGCCTAGAAGGACAAAGGCAGCAGATGCAAGGGGAATCTACCCTCAAATCCACTCACCATCCTGACTTGGAAATATATCATCATTCCTTTACTGTTGCTGGGCCATATTTGTTGCACATATCAACAGCTGCAGAAATATTTTGGCATATCGAGCATCAAACTGTAGGCAATTGAGAGGCAGTAGTTTGTGGCTTGGCAGAGAACTTCCTCCATGAGTCAATGCAGAAGAAAGTGGGATTGAAAGAGGCTACGGGTAGGACACAATTACACAATGAATGTACTTTTACTGATGACCAAGATCACAGGGGTAGAGAGGTCAGGAAAGCTGGCAAAGTCATGTGTGGCCATGAATATTGATGAGAGCTTATAAAGAAGAAAATGTTTCAGAGAGGATGGCTAGGTGGTTAATTCAAGGCAAATGGTGGGAGCCATAATCAGTTCTGCTTTAGATGCCACAGGAGCGACAAATACAGATGATGGGAGCACTTACATGTGAATCGAGCCTGACACAGAAGCCATAGTGAAGGTAGGCAGAGAAGTAATGTAAGATTGGGAAATATGATCTGGGGCTGGGGGTGTGGCAAGATAAAAGATGGTATAGCTGGGCAAGGGGAAGAGGAGCGGAAATGGCACCAGAATCCAAGGGAAGCTGGAGAAGAAGAATAGTGGCAGAAGAGACTGAAGAAGCTCAGTAGCTCTGAAGAAGAATCACACAGAGGTGAAACATTAACTCTTGTTTCTCTCTCCATAGATGCTGCCAGACCTGCTGAGTTTTTCCAGCATTTTCTGTTTTTAAAATAGTAGCAGTGGGCTCAGGTCTGGAGTGGGATCCCAGGTGTACCCTGCAGTGAATTTAAACACATCCTGAATTATGTAAACACCTTTAACCTGTGTTTATCTCCTTCCACAAACCATCTGCCTACACACACATGATGTTCTCATTACACTTGCTTTCTTACACTGTGGCTACTTTTCCTCGTGCTCAATAATTTGATGAAAAAAATCTTGTGAAAATAAAGCAATAAAAATATGTATGCAATACTACAAATTCTGCACACTTGTGGCAATATGATTGTATTAGTTAAACTGCTACTTCAGTACAGCAGAGTGCTATAGCAATGGCAGTGTTAGCTATCAGATGAGACATTAGTGGTGTTTTACCTGGTAGACTTCAGAGGCTTTCCCATGTCTAATGATAGATGAGGCAGACAAAGCCATGTTTCTTTCCTGGAACAGGTCGCTAGCGTGTCGACAAAAACTATAGCTTGAGGGTGCCACACCACATCAAGCATGACCAGAAGACTCTCCCACTCTTACTGCCTATCATAGAGAAAGGATTTACAGGTTGATAATCAAACCATTTGACTGTGTTGTGAACGTACTTTCTGTAGCCATCAAGTCCTGGAGTGGGACTTGAACCCAGAGCTTATGGCTCTGAGGCAGGGTCGCTACCTACTGCCTTGAAAGACCTCCCCTGCCTTCCTCTACAAGTGGACATAATGGGTGGGATTCTCCGAACCACCGCTCCAAAATCGCGCTCAGTGTGCGGCAGAGAATGGGCGTCAGACCCGCGATCGGGTCCGACGCCGCTTCCGCAATACCTCAGCCCTCAGTAGTCCGCCCCCGCTGCGCAGTATGTCTATGGGTGGGTGAACCCTCTCTCTGCAACCCCCACCCTCCCATAAGCCCTGTGTGCGCAGTCTCTCTCTCTCTCTTTCCCCCCCCTCCCTGAAAGCATCTTTTCCTCCCCAGTAGATTAACCACCGCCAGTGTTCAGGCATCTGGCACACTTTACGCTGTTCCTCCGGCAGAGATAGTGAGCCTATCACCAGCAAACATGGGAGAGAAACAGCCTGTGAATGGAGGAGCAGCTCCATTTCACTTACTGGTGACTTGAACACTGACTCCGGGGCCGGCGACAGAACCACGATGGAAGGTATTTGACCTGTGGGCCGTAGTTTGGACAAGCCTCCTGTCGAAGCTCGACACCATCCAGGACGAAATAGCCTGCTTGATTGACACCCCATTCACCAACCTTAAACAATCACACCCTCTACTGGCAGCAGTGTGTACCAGTTACAAGATGCACTGAAGAAACTCACCAAGCTCTTTCAACAACATCTTCTAAACTTGTGACCTCTAACACCGAGAAGGACACCATCACCTGCAAGTTCCCCTACAAGCCACTCTCCATCCTGACTTGAAAATATATTGCTGCTCCTTCACTGTGACTGGGTCAAGATCCTGAAACTCCCTCCCTCCCATCACTGTGGATATACCAATTAGGAATGGGCAATAAGTGCTGGCCGAGCCAGCGAAGCCTACATCCCATGAATGAATAAAAGATAAAGTAACGGCACTAAGTGAAATGCTCCTTAAGAGGGCCAGCACCAACACGATGGGCCGAATGGCCTCCTATGTTGTAATCATTCTAATTTTATGATTTTATATTATTTATGAGGGGATTTATTAAAATTGCTTTCATTTAAAATAACTAAAAATAGCGTCCCATTGAAGAAATTCAGTGCCGTGACATAGCTTCAAGGTCTCATTGTATATATTAACAAGTAACTTTCGAAACTTATTATTGTGGGGAAAGTTCATAATTTCACTAAGAACCTTCAAATAAAATACAATAAGATATTAATTGGCTGTCAGTCCACATTGTACTATATATTAGATTTATTATTGTATGTGAACTTTAGAAGTAGACCATTCAGCCCAACTCATTCAAACCAGTGTTTAAGCTCCATGCCTGCATCCACTCAGCTAATTCAGGATGTCTTTCTGTTGATTTCTCCCTAATGTTTTTATCTAGTTTCCCTTTAAATGCACCCAAGATATTGTGTCAACTGTGCCTTGTGGTAGCGAGTTCCACATTGTAACCACTTAATGAAATGTCTCCCGAACTCCTCACTGGATTTACAAGTGATTGTTTGATATTTATGGCCTCTAGTTTTGGCCTTCAAACTTTTCATAAATGTTTGATCTGCTCAAGCTTCACCCTTAAGAGTTGCAGCCTGTTCAATTGTACCTGATGGGAATCGTCTCTCGAGTTTGGATATCATCCTTATTAATCTTTGCACCTCTCCAGTGCCTCCATATCATGGGCAGGATTCTCCCATCGGGCGGCTAAGTGCCGACTCCAGCGTAAAAACGAGTGTTTTACTCCGGCGCCAGCGCCCAAACTGAGACCCGATTCTCCGGTCCACAGTGGGGTAGCACGGCGCTGGAGCGGCCCATGTGCAGTTGGCCCGGCGCCAACTAACGCATGTGCAGTGGCCTTCTTCCCTGCGCCAGCCCCGACGCTAAATGGCACAGGGCTACAGGAGCCGGCGCGGAGGAAAGGAGGCCTCCCGACAACGAGGCTGGCCCGCCGATCGGTGGGCCCCGATCGCGGGCCAGGCCACTAAGGAAGCCCCCCCCGGGGTCGGACCCCCCCCCCTATCCCACAGGCCGCCCCCGGACCCTTCAAGGCCGAGGTCCTGCCAGCTCAGAGGATGTTAGAACGGCGCCGGCGGGACTCGTCTTTTTGTTGACAGCCGCTCAGCCCATCCAGGCCGGAGAATCGTCGCGTCGACCCGTGCCGGAGAGTCGACACATACCCCGACTGGCGCTGTGCCGACCACGCCGGCCCCAGTGGCGCCGATTCTTTGCTCTGCGGAGAATCGCGTCCTGGCATCGGGGCGGCGTGGCATGATTCGCGTGGCCCGCCGGCGATTCTCCGACCTGGCGGGGGGGGCGGAGAATTCCGCCCCATATTTACAATAAGGAGGCTAGAACGGCACACAATGCGCCAAGTGGGACATGCTGAATTGCTCTTGCAGAGATTGACAGAGACTGAATGGCCACGTTCTGTCATAAGATATGCTGTTGTTACCATTCTATCCGATGATTCTAAGTTAGGTCCAACCAAGCTTCTTTATTAATTTTACGTAGCTTCTATACATTCCAACTCTGTCTTTCCAGGAATGAACCAGTGTGCTTTATATGCTTTTGTTATGGCCTTTTTAACATGTGTGATTTTATTACTCTTGACTTTTCCAGGCAAATATTAAAGTACTTATCAACCATACCCGTACAAACCAGGCTTTAGCCGCACTGCAGAAGTACTCCTTCTGGTAAGGATTAGTTTATCAAAAGACCAACTGATGAGTAATAATTTGAGAATTCCATTATATATTCATTTCTATTAACTGGCAATGTCATTAATGACAGAAAAAGGAGCAAGCCATTCAGCCTAATCCATCATTTCACAAGAAAATCAATGTTAACTCCATCTCGAGAGAATGCTGGAAAATCTCAGCAGGTCTGGCAGCATCTGTAGGGAGAGAAAAGAGTTAACGTTTTGAGTCCAGATGACCCTTTGTCAAAGCTATAAGACAGAGAAAGTGGGAAATATTTATACTGTGGAGTGAGAATGAAAGATGAGTCATAGCCACAAGAACCCAGGGAAACGGGTTGCTAATAGCCATAGAAACCAATGGCAGTCCCCAGAGAAAACAAAAGGTGTGAAAGGCCAAACAGCAGAGAAACTAACATCAGAGGGTAAACTGTGACAGATGTAGATGTGGGCGGAGGGGAAGGGGGAAGCAAAGGGGAGATTCCAGCATCCACAGTAATTTGCTTTTATCCAGTGTTAACTCCACCTACCTGCCCTGATTCCATTCCCCATAGTACCCTAACCCAACAAAAATCTATCGATCTCTGTTTTGAAAATGGTTTTGATTCCCTGTGGAGACCAAGAAACCAAACAAACTGAATTTACTGAACGATCCCAATAAGATAACTAATGAACAATATTTCAGTTATAACTTTTAACTATCATTGTAAATTAACCCTGAATTAACAGGCAAATTGCAATTAATATAAACTACAAATTACACATTAAATTGCAAATGCAACAAAGGCAGTTCTCACAGATTTACGAGGCAGTCCACTGAGCGTCAGGTTGGCACTTAGCTGCCCTCTGAAATGGTCACTAAGCTGCTCAGTTTCCAGGTTGTATGGGATGGGCAGCAACTCCTGGCCTTGTGAGAGACGCCCACATCTTGTGAAAGAATAAATAAAATAACGGCACCATACGTCAGCCACAAAGCTCCCCCCTCCCCCGGGTTGCGCAGTCTTTTGGTACCTCATCTATCTTGGTGTTTTTAAAAAATTCTTATTTGGTTACTCCTCGTTGCTGACCTCGAACAGGTTTTGGAACAGACCAACAAACTGCCCCCCAGTATCCAGGAAGCCTTTCTCAGACCCTTGGATGGCGTACTTAATCTTCTCCAGGTGAAGAAATTCTGAAAGGTCAGCGAGCCAGTCTGCAGCTGTGGGTGGTGCTGCCGATCGCCAGCCGAGCAGGATTCTCCGCCGTACGATTAGGGAAGCGAAAACGAGGGCATTGGCCTCCTTCCCCATGTGTAACTCTGGCTGCTCCGATACCCCGAAGATTGCCGCTATTGGGCATGGCTTCACCCTCACCTCCACAACCTTGGAGAAGGCTGTCCAGAACCCAGCAAGCTTGGGGCAAGCTCAAAACATGTGGGTGTGGTTGGCGGGGCCCCTCTGGCACCGCTCACAATTGTCCTCCACCTCCAGGAAGAACCTGCTCATTCGGGTTCTGGTCAGTGCGCTCTGTGCACCACTTTCAGCTGCATTAGGCTTAGCCTTGCGCAGGAGGAGGTGGAGCTCGCCCTGCTCAGAGCTTCGCTCCAGAGTCCCCATCCTACCTCTGTCCCCAGTTCGTCCTCCCATTTTTGTCTGGTCTCGTCCAGTGGTGTCCGGGCTCTGTCCAGTAGCTGTCCATATATTGTCCCACATAGCCCCCCCCCTTCTCGTTGCTTGTGCCTATCAGGTCCTCTAGTAGTGTGGTTTCTGGGGCCCTGGGGGACCCGACTGTCTCTTTGCAGAGGAAGTGTTTTATTTGCTGTCATTTTCTGTCCTTTTGCTAGCCTCCACTTCCTCGTCAGTTCGTCCAGTGTTGCCAGTCTGCCCTACGTAGAAGTCCCCGACCGTCAATGTGCCCCCGTCCCGCCTCCATCTTTTGAAGGTGGTATCCAGCATGCCTGGGGGGAATCTGTGATTTCCGCATATGGGAGCCATGGGAGACATTTTGGCTATCCCGAAGTGTTGTCTCAGCTGGGCCCACATTCTCAGCGTGGCCGCTTGTGTATCTCGTTGAGGAGAATGGGAGTGGTGCTGTGGCCAGGGCCCGGAAGGTCAAGGCCTTGGGGATGAAGATGGGAATGGATCTAAACAGGAAGAGGAACCTTGGCAGTACGTTCATCTTGATCGTCTGCACTCTCCCCTCCAGAGAGAGTGGGAGTGAGCCCCACCTTTGAAGGTCTCTTCTTACTTCCTCCACCAGGCTGGTCAGGTTCCACTTGTGGATCTGTGTCCATTCTCTGGCTATCTGGATCCCCAGGTAGCGGAATCTGTTCTGAGCTGTTTTTAACCTGGAGGGAGAGCCCCTCCAGCTCGCTCCCTCCCCCGTTTGGGTTCACTGGGAATGCCTCGCTTTTGCCCAGGTTAAGTTTGTAGCCCGAGAAGGTTCGAACCCCTGGCGATTCCAAACTCTTTCAGTATTTGCAATATTGCCTTCAGTCCCTCCTGTTGCTTCGAGACATAAAGGAGTAGGTTATCTGCATAGAATGAGATTCTGTGCTCTATGTCTCCTCTCTGGATTCCCTTCCAGCTTTTCGTGTCCCACAGGGCTATCGCCAGGGGTTCGATCGCTAGCACGAACAAGAGTGGGGACAGGAGGCAGCCCTGTCTTGTTCCTTTCTGCAGCTGGAAGTATTCAGAGCTGATGGTGTTAGTTCGGACGCTCGCTTTGGGAGCGTTGTACAGGAGCCTCACCCAGGCGATGGAGCCCGCTCCTAGCCCAAACCGTTCCAGTACCTCGAGGAGGTATTTCCAGTCGACTCTGTCGAAGGCCTTTTCTGCATCCAGGGAGACGATCACCTCTGGTGTTCTCTCCCCAGGGGGGGTCATTATTACGTTCAGCAGCCATCTGATGTTCGCTGTGAGCTGCTTACCCTTGACAAAGCCCGTTTGGTCCTCTGCGACCATCTCTGGTACACAGCCCTCCAGCCTTCTGGCCAGGACCTTTGTGAGTATTTTCGCATCCACATTCAGCAGTGAAATGGGTCTGTATGATCCACATTCCATCAGGTCTTTATCTTTTTTGGGTATCAGTGAAATTGTGGCCTGCGCTAGCGTGGGGGCAGGGTGCCCTTGCCAGTGAGTCTGCGAACATGTCCCTTAAGTGTGGGGCCAGGACTGGTGCAAATTATTTTATAGATGTCTGCCGGGAACCTGTCGGGTCCCGGTGCCTTCCCCACCTGCATGGAGCTGATGCTCTCCAAGATTTCTCCCAGGTCTATTGGTGCTTCCAGCTCCCCCCGTCTGTCTTCCCCCACAACTGGTAGTTCCAGTCCGTCTAGGAACTGTTTCATCCCCGCGCCCCCGTTGGGGGGCTCGGAGGCGTACAGTCCCCAGTGGAAGGTCTCAAATGCCCGATTGACCTCCTTTGGTTCTGTTACCAGTCTGCCTCTGCTGTCCTTTACCTGCTCTATTTCCCTTGTGGCTGCCTGCTTTCTCAGCTGGTGAGCCAATAGGCGGCCAGCCTTGTCTCCGTGTTCGTTGAAGGTCCCCCGTGTCTGGCTGAGTTGTTACACTGCTTTCCTAGTGGATAGCAGGTTATAGTCTAATTGCAGCTTTTTTCTCTCCGCCAGTAGCTCTACGGTCGGGGCCTCGGAGTATTTTCTGTCGACTTCCAGGATGGAGTCCACCAGTTGTTGCCTGGCCACCCTCTCTTCCCTATCTCTACTTGCCTTGTAGGCTTTGATCTCTCCTCTAATCACGGCCTTCAGTGCCTCCCAGAACGTGGAGGGTGAGACCGCCCCGTTTTGGTTGTTACTAACGTAGTCGCCTATGGCCCGCGATGTTTTTTGACAGAAGGCCTTGTCGGCCAGGAGGTCCGTGCCCAGCCTCCATGTAGGACGCTGGGCCCGGCCTGTCTCCAACCTCACATCCATATAGTGTGGAGCGTGGTTGGAGATAACGATCGCGGAGTACTCCGTTCCCGTGATCCCTGGAAGCACCGATTTCCCCACTGCAAAGAAGTCGATACGAGTGTATACCTTGTGTACTTGTGAGAAGTATGAAAATTCCTTCTCTCCCGGGTGCAGAAACCTCCATGGGTCCACCGCCCCCATCTGCTCCATAAATGCTCCTAGTTCCCTCGCCATGCCAGTTTTTTTCCGTGCTCTGGGGTTTCATTGGTCGGTCAGTGGGTCCCGTACACAGTTGAAGTCACCCCCCCATGATCAGTCGGTGTGTGTCAAGGTCGGGGATTTCTGCCATGGTCTTCTTTATGAATTCTGTGTCGTCCCAGTTGGGAGCATATACATTTACCAGTACGACCGGTGCCCCTTCCAGGACACCGCTGACCATGATGTACCGTCCCCCTGGGTCCGTAACTGTCTTGGTTTCCGCAAACCTTGTCCTCTTGCTAATTAATATTGCTACCCCCCTAGCCCTCGTCCCGTACATGAGTGGTATGTCTATCCCACCCAGCCCTTTCTTACCAGCTTTCGTTCTTTCTCCCTCAGGTGCGTCTCTGGTAGGTAGATTATGTCTGCTTTTAGGCTTCTTAGGTGGGTGAAGACTTTTCACCGGGCCATTGAGTCCCCTTACGTTCCAGTTAACAATCCTGGTGGGGGCTTTTCGAACCCCCGGTCCTGTGGGATCACTCATACTTACCCGGTGGACGCGCCCCTAGACTCCGGGGTTTCCCTTCGTTAGGGGCCCGTCCAAAATTGCCATGGTTGCCGCTCTCGCCATGAGATCGGGCCCCAGGGCTCCGGGGTTTCCTTTTGTCTTGGGGGCACCCAACGTAGCCGGCAGCTATGTGTACACCACGTGGCTGCGCCCCTGCATTCCAGGTTCTCCCTTCGCCCTGAAGCCCTCCCGAGTGGCTGTTTGTGGCACCATCTTGGTTCCTCGCCCTGCTCCATGCCTGCCGAGGCCTGTGTTCATGCTGCTTATCTACCTCACCCTTCTCTTTGCTTCTCTTTTGTTCTGCGCTCTCCCCCGACTCCTCTCCCCCCCCCCCCCCCCCCCATAGTCCCTGTTCCTCTAACCCCCCCCCGTGTTCTTCCCCTCTTCTGCCCTGTCCCCCCCTCTTTGTGTCAGGTGCTCCCTCTCCCCTGAGAAGTGCGCCGCGGTCCTCCTTTCTTCTTGCCCTCCCGTGTTAGCCCTCCCCGCTAGCACGGTGGCCCCCTTCCCAGTACTTGCCCTGCTCTGGTCCTGTTTTACCTTCCTTTTGCTAGCCCTTGTCTCGCCCTCCTGTCCGCCTTTCTGACCCTCATTCACCTTGCTTCGCTACCCCCCATTGCATTGAGAGATGGAACGAGCCCATGAACAAGTTAACACAGTCCCGCGCAGTACACCAAACAAGTGTGTACAGTTCGTGATCTTATTGTCTCTGTTTGCGGTCCGCCCTCCGCTCTTTGTTCCGATTCTTCCTTTCTTTTCCATCCCCGTCGCTTTGATGATGGCGTTTGTGGCTGTTCCTCCCCCAGTTTGTTCGCTCTAACAAACTCCTCCGCTGCTGCTGGGGTGTTAAAAAACAGCTCCTTCCCCTCAAATGTTACCCAGAGTTTGGCTGGGAAGAACATCCCAAATTGCGCATTACTTTTGTAGAGTGCTGATTTGGCCCTCTTGAATTCAGCCCTTCTTTTGGCCAGGTCCGCCCCCCAAGTCCTGGTACACCCTTATGATCTTCCCTTCCCACGTGCTCGATTTCGTCTGCCGGGCCCACTTTAGGAATTTTTCCCTGTCTTGGAATCTGTGCAGCTTCACGATAATCGCTCTGGGCTGCTCCCCGGCTTTGGGCCTGGGTTGGAGCGACCTGTGCGCCCTGCCGATTTCTGCGGGCTTTGGAAATTTCTCCCTTCCCATTAGCTTGCCCAGCATTTGGGTGACGTATCCTGTTGGGTCTCTGCCCTCCATCCCCTCTGGCAGACCCACTATTTTAACATTCTGCCATCTGGACCTATTTTCCTGGTCCTCCACTTTCCCTCTTCGGCTCCCTTGGGTCGTTACCAGCCTTTTCATCTCGGTTTCCTGAGTTACCATCCTGTCGCTCTGGTCCGAGGCAGCCCTCTCCAACTCCTGAATCGTTTTCTCCTGCGCCTCCATCTTCCTTTCCAGGCCATCGATGGTTCGCTGCATTTTGTCCGTTGACTCCGCCAGTATCTCCTTCATCATTGTGTGGAGCTCCGTCCTGAGTGCCTCCCTCATGGCGTTTATCTCTGTTTTTATCTCCTCCTTTTCACATTTATTTCCGTTTTCAGGACGCTTCTCCATTCCTCCCCTGTGTGTGTGTGGGGGGGGTGGGGGGTTGGTCTCCGCGTCCTATCCGCTGCTCGGCTAGCCAGCTTTTCCGCTTCCTGGTTCGCCTGAACCTCCGCATCGCCCCGTGGGGTCGACTGCCTGGGTGGCCGCAGCTCCTGCTTTTTTCCTTCGCCTTCACTGCTGCTCCTTCTTACATCGTGCCATCCCCCAATTTATTATTATTTGCAGGCATATTCCTGTTATGTGCCTTTTTCTTTTTTTGCTGGGTTTTGTTGCAAAAAAAATTTTTTTTTGTTTCGAAAGTTTAAGGAAAAAAAAAGTTTTTTTAATTTTCAGGCGAGGAAAAAAAAATGTTGAATAAAAAAATATTATTTTGTTTTTGTCTTATCCTCTCTGTGCTCCGACTTTCAAGCAGTTTCTTGTTGTGATCCCCACTCCTCCTCCACGAGCAGCACACCGGGACTAGTCTCCCTTCTTTTCTTTTTCTCTTCAGCTCCGTGGAACGGAGCTTTGGCGCCTGGGCAGGGCGAGGGAGGCAGGGCCGATTTTGCGGGACTTTAATTTTTTTTTAATAACCCATTGGGCACCCCCCCCCCCCCCCCCCCCCCCCAGAAAGCCGCAATTTCGTGGATCTGCGGGAGCCTTTTTGCTGCGGCCGCTCCGTTCGCGATCGCCACCGGAAGCTCTTTCTCCTGTTTTTTTTAAATGAATTTCAAGTGCCCAATTATGTTTTCTAATTAAGGGGCAATTTAGCATGGCCAATCCACCTAACTTGCACATCTTTGGGTTGTGGAGGTGAGATCAACGCATATTCGGCGAGAATGTGCAAACTCCACACAGACAGTGACCCGGGGCCAGGAATGAACCCAGGTCCTTGGCTCCGTGAGGCAGCAGTGCCAACCACTGCGCCACCGTGCCACCCCCGAATTCCAGCTCCTGTTCTTTGATTCTCATCTGACAGCAGCTCCCAACCAACCTGCATTGCATGCGCGCACTCTTCACCAAAATGGTGCTCTTCTGCAGAGCCACCTCAGCACTGCTCGCAACAGTCTTGATGGCGTGGATACCCCTCAATCACAGTTATCCAAACTTTCAGTCACAGCCCTGTGCACTGTATGGCCAGTTCTGGTCAATCTGTTCCTTTAAAACAACTTTCAGATCCAACTCGAGCTTACCTTTTTCCAATTCTGTGCAACCTCTTCCACCTCCAGCAAAACCTGGTCACATGAGCCAGTTTTTGCACTGGCTGGTGTCATGTGGGTCTGATTTGCCTCTGGATCATGGAATCATAAGGTTTAAATTAACATGAATCTCCCTGCAAGTTCCACTGCCAATAACATCACCAAGTCCTCCTCTTAAACCCAGGGCGTCTCCCAAAACCTGCACTCTCACCCCGAGCCCAGGACCTCGCTTACACCTACTCTGAAATGAAAATCCTCACCAGGCTACCAGGCAGTGGAGAACCAAACAGGGAGCAAACAGATCCCCAGCTCTGAGTCTGTACACAAATAGTTTCACTCTAACTACCCTGTCAACTCCTTTAATCATCTTAAAAGCCTCAACCGATCATTCTTTAATCTTTAAATTTGAGGGAATACTGGTCCAGTGAATGAAACCTGTCCTCATAGTTTAATCCTTTTAGCCCCAACATTATCCTGATGACTGTGCGCTGCACCCTCCAAGGCCAATATATCCATGCACAGAATCTACATATGGTCACACACAGGGCCCTGTCCTCTGCAAACAGAAGAATCATCTCCATGCATTGAATGATTGATTTATTGTCACATGTACCGAAGTAGAGTGAAAAGTATTTTTCTGCGGCCAAGGGAACGTACACAGTAGAATAATCAACAAAGTACATTGACAGATAAGTAATTGGTTACAGCGCGAAACAAGGGCCAAACAAAGCAAATACGACATGAGCAAGAACAGCATAGGGTGCGGTGAATAGTGTCTTACAGGGAACAGATCAGTCCGAGGGAGAATCATTGAGGAGTCTAGAAGCTGTTCCCATGGCTGGATGTGCGGGTCTTCAGACTTCTGTATTTTCTGCCTGATGGAAGGTTCTGGAGGGGGCAAAGCCTGGATGCGAGGGGTCTCTGACAATGCTGTCTGCCTTCCCGAGGCAGCGGGAGGCGTAAACAGAATCAGTGGGAGCATTTCTCTTTTTGCAACCAAACAAAAACCGAGGGTGACAGCTATTCCCTGGTTCATTCCTCATGGCAATGCCTTGACCAATCAGAATCCAGTTGCCTACCAAGCAGCACCCTCTTATGCAATATAAATGTTCCCTTTGAGATTTGGTAGACTTGCGATTCTATCCAGATGAGTGCAAAATGAAAAGCTTTGACAACTGCCTCTTTTCAGCTAAATTGATATCATTGAGTTCATGTGACAAAGGACTGAATGGTCAAACCTAAACCGCTCAGAATATTTTATGTACTCTTTGCAGGACAGCGTTTGGAAGAGAGCATGAAATCACCACCAACACCTTCTATGACAGCCATCGAGCTGAAGAGGACTTGAACCACTGGGTTATTGTCACTGGAGATCCCGGCGTCCCACATGGCACCTTGTTTCAGGCACCTCCGCCTATTTGTGACAATGAACATCCAACCAATAAGCATCATGGGGCTTCACCTGACCTTTCAACTCAACAGCCCACTTGTTAATTTTACCAAGCTTTAGTTAATGCACCTTCTAATATACTAACAGACTGTAAATTCTATGAAATTTATGAAATCATAATTTCATCTTCCCCATTCTCCCAGCCAGAAAGTCTGTAAATAACATGGGCAATCCCATACATGAGCCACATTTGAACCCAGTCAGATATTATCAATCTCAAAACATTTGCAAAATCTGTAAGCTTCTGCCAATTCCTGCAAAATGCCATCACCTTCAATGTTAAACTTTTCTAATGTGATCAAGATGACAGAAAATATAAGGAATATCAGGCAAAGATTACATTCTGTCCAATGTAGAAGTGTGATTGTGCTTGTTCTTTAAATAAATCAGCTAGCTTTTCAAGCCAAATTATGTTTTGGATTCTGCACCTTGGACAAATTGAGTAGCTAAATCAACAATGAGATTTGACTTTTGTCAATAACGGGTGTCAACGAGGATTTCTTAGAATTCTCCTTGGTGCATTAGGCTCTTGGGATTAAACCAATAATTATGCTTCTGGCTGCTGATTGCTATCACGGGAACTGAAACCGTCTCTCTCTCTTCTGGCTGAGGCGGCTCCGAGAGGAGGTAGGAGTTGCCGTGGGGGGACTGCGGGCTCCCGTATCGGACACTGGTCGTGCTTTCTGCGGGGGGAGGGGGGGCATCCAGGGCCAGTGAAGGGAGAGGGGGAACAGTCCGAGCAGCCGGGGAGCCCCCGATACGACGGGCGGTGCCCACGCAACGAACGCCATTGCGGTGCCCATCTTGTTGTCCACCCACCCCGGCCCCTGGGTGGACGCAGAGGAAACAACCATGTGGCCCTCCTTCCCGGCCACTCAACCGGCGACACCCATCGGTGGAACAACCAGGGCCGCACTGACGGCAGCCTGCAGTGAGGGCAGTGTCATCAAACGGTGGCCCTGGCAGCAGGGACGGGCACCAGGACCGTGGGCACTGACAGGGCCGGGGTGTGGGGTTGGGGGACATGCGTGGCTGGGGCGCGCGGTGACAACCGGGGCCACCATGTAAGCCCATGGCACCCAGTTGTGCACCTCACCCCCTGTAGATTACCATGTTTGGGTCACCAACCAGCGATGTTGGCCGCCGTGGCGGGGGCCGCTGCCCGGCATGCAACCCTGTGGCAGTGTCAGCAGGGGCGTCTCAAAGAGGCGGCGGAGGCTGCAGCACAGGGGCGGGCTGCATAGGGGCACGTGGCAGCCACTCAGGCTGGAGGGTTGCCCGCCCGACAGGTGGAGGAGGGGGAACAGGACGATGAGGAGGAGGTGGTGGTGGTGCTGCCAAGGAGGCACCAGATGTGGCCACACTTCTACCGCAAGCATGTCTTTTGAGGATCTCCCAGACCTGGCCTGCAGGAGAAGACTGCAGATGAGCCAGGAGACTGTCTGATACATCTGCCACATGATGGCCCACCTGGCACCGCAGGGAAGTAGGGGAGGACACAGGTGCATCTGCGCCGTTACGGATGCCTTGTACACCCAGGCGGATCAGTACATTCAGTACCCTGCGGATTGCGCCTACCAGGATGCCCCGGCAGCGGGCTTTACTGCTGTCGCCGGGATGCCTCAGGTCCAGGGGGTCATCAATGGGATGCACGTCGCCCTATGGGCCACCTGCGGATAACAGGCCGCTGTTCACGAACAGGAAAGGGTACCACTCCATCAATATTCAGGTGTTTTGTGACCACCAGCTGAGGAGCCTGCATTTCTGCGCCCGATTTCCCCAGGCAGTGTACATAACACGTTCATGATGGCACAATCTGTGACCCCCCCCCCCCCCCCCCCCCGGGCTGCGGGGCTGGTTGCTGGGCGACGGGTTACCCGTTGCGGTCGTGGCTGATGACGCCTATACGGAGGTCACAGACCGAGGCGAAGCACCGCTACAATGATGCCCATTGTGCAACCAGGAGTGTGGTTGAGAGGTGCCCTGGCATGCTGAAGATGCAGGGTCCTGGACTGCTCGGGTGGGGCCCTCCAGTACGAGGCCAGGAGGGTCGGCCATATCATGGTGGTCTGCTACGTCTTCCACAATATTGCCCAGCAGAGGGGCGATGTGCTGGAGGAGGATGTGGAGCAAGGGCAATCTCGGAGGATGAGGAGGATGAGGCGGAGGGGGACATTGGGCGGGGCATGGAGGCTGGCCATGCACAGGAGGCCGCACTACGCCATCGGCTGGGCCAGCGAGCATGGGACACATTAGTGGACACACGTTTCACCAACTAGGCCGGGGGTGGTTCCCCGGGGGGGGGGGGGGGGGGGTCCAGGCAGGGCACGGACACCACAATACCACACGCCTTCACTACCAGGCACCCTCACCTCCCACACCACCAACCACCCACACCTCCCACACCACCGAAACAACCACATGCACACCCCCCTCCATTATATATACCTGCGGTACTACGAGCCGGGGCACTGTGTTGGCAGTGACAACGTGCCTGGTCCATGGGATGGAGGATGATAGCCTGATCTGCGATGAGCTCCGAGCTCCACATCGTTAGACAATGTCTGACTCATGCCCACAGTAGCACCTTCCACCTGGGTGATCACTGCATGCGAGCTACCCAGTCCACCACATGGCCCTGTCGAATAGCTGGGGACAGAGTGATGGGGATGGTCGGGTGAGAGGGGGGCTGCACGGTCCACCCACTGGGTCTCTCTCGCCCACCACCCCTTACCCCCAGTGGTCATCATTGACTGCCCCACCCCCACACCCATTAGACGGAGCACAGAGGCAGGTTTCAACGGTGTTAACATGTGTTTAATGCGAAGAGGGATATACAGTCTGTTTCCTGGCCCCTGTAACTAAACTGTGCCCTGCACCTGCGCCAACTTAACTGGTGTCTAGTTTTCTGGCCTGACGGGCCCTAACACTACGCCTAGGTGGTTCCCCAGACGGTACAGCAGGAGTGGAGGCGGACTGCTGTGACTCCTGCCCGCGACGAGGGTCCCCGTTGGTGTACGTCTCCTGGGGTGGCCCGGCCTGGATGGGCCCGGCTGCTCGTCGGACATCCCGGGTAGCATGGTGCCACCCTGTTCTGCCCGCTGCCCACCAGATGCACCAGGGACCGGGGGGGGGGGGGGGAGTCTGAGTTACTGCACTGTTCCAGGACCTCCCCTGCAGGAGTCACCGGCATGGGCCCCAGCACCTCCTCCCTCAGGGGGCCCAATGGCCCCCGGGCTTCTCCATGGGATGGGGGTGGGAGTGGAGCCGACCCCCCCCCCCCCATATCAGATGGCGCTTTCAGTCCTGGATGCCTGCTCTAGTATCGAGAAGGATTTGTATGTTGCGGCCATGGAGCACAGGGAATGGGCCATCTCCGTCTGGGACTGCGCTACCTCCCTCTGGGACTGGGCCACTTCCCTCTGGGTCTGTGCGACGCTGGCCAGCACCTGGGCAATGGCGCTGATTCTCTCAGCCATGGCCTGCTGTGACTGGGCCACACTGAGGGGCGTCGCTGCAATCTGCAGCTGGCTCTGACACATGGCTGCCTGTGAGTGGGCAGCCCTGTCCTGGGCCACGGGTCCCGCCTACACGGAACGCCCCAGACCTTGCACACGCCGACCCATGCCCGACACCGTCGCCCCCATTGCCTCCACCGCGTACGCCATCCGTGCGGTTTCGGCCTGTGTGGCACGCATGACCGGCACCAACCCCTGCTCCTGCACGCAGATGGACTTCTCCACCTGCGTCTGCAGGTGCTGGAAGCCGTCCGTCACCCCCTTCGATCGTCCCTGTGGCTCTGCCTGCACCGGAACTATGGATGGGACTGGAACTTCCAGGAGCCCGGGACCCGTTTGGGCGGCAGCTGGTTGCTGGGGCCGGGCTGCCCTCCGACCGTCCGGCCGCTCGGCTGCTCCTACCTCCACCTGCTGTACCGGGACAGCTGTGTGGTGCGCACCAGTGAGTGTCCCAGAAGCCTCTTCACTAAATTGCCCAACCGAGATGATAGTCTCTGAGATGGTGGAGGGTGTTGGAGATAGCTGTGACGTAAAGTCTATGTCCTCATCCGATCCGAACTCCGGGGTCTCCTGGGTATTGGTCTTCTGGGTATTGGTCCCCTGGGTAGTGGTCTCCTGGGTATCAGTCTCCTGGGTCTCAGTCTCCTGGTTATTGGTCCCCTGGGTCGTATCTGGCAGAGGGCTGATGTTCCGGCTGCTCTCCCCGTCGGTGCTAGGATTTCTGGTGGGCACCGGCCCTGGCACTGGCTGGGGGCTGGGCTGGAACCATCACCAGTTGGTCCTGTAAGACACAAGACAGCATGTATGGTTAGACAGTCAGACGGGGGTGAGGTGTGGAGGTGGTGAGGGCTGGGGTGAGTGGATGTGGGGTGATGGGTGTGTGTGGGGTAAGGGGTGTTGGGGTAGGGGTTTGGGGGTGTGGGGTGAGGGCGGTAGGGGTTTGGGGGTGAGGGAGGTGTAGGGTGTGTGGGGTGAGGGGGTTGGGGTGTGTGGGTGTGAGGGGAGGTGTGGGAGTGTGGGGGGCTGGGGTGAGGGGGGTTGGGGTGAGGGGTTGGAGTATGGGGTTTGGGATGAGGGGGGTGTAGGGTAAGGGGGGTGTGGGGTAAGGGGGGTTGCGGTGTGGGGGGTTGCGGTTGGGGTGGCCACACATTTGTCATGAGGATCCGCAACCAGGCAGGGCGTCTCATTCGTGTGCCGCCGACCTCTGCATCGGCGACCTCTCTCTCCTCCAGCCCGCCGACAATGTCTAGTGCCCTCTGCTGGAGTACAATGAGGGTACAGTCTCCCTCCAGTATTCTCCCACTCCCAGCGGTTGTGCGCAGCCTTGTCCTGGGGGGGTGGGGGAACACAAACATAAATAGCAACAGTGTGATGCATGATCAATGACCGCTAAAGCGAGGTTGTAGTCCAACTGAAGGCTTTAATAAGCTAGCTGTTTCCCCCAGCAGCTCAGGTACAGAATGAAGGCTGCTGGGGTGGCACAGGCTCTTATACCCTGCCTAGCAGGGCGGAGCTACCATACATCTTGACCAATAGGAAGCATACAGTTCCTACCAATGGTGTTCCTGCATTACCAGGTACCGTAATACCTCTACTACCACATTGACCCCCTGTTAAAAAAGAGTCCTGCGGGGGTGGTGGCCTGATACTACAATCATGGCAACGTGGTAGAATTAGTTATGGAGGTACCATAATACCTCCGTACAGCGTTTTGTAGCTATTTACAATTCTAATAACTATTTACAATTAATGATTTAAATTTACTATCAGTCGATCGGGGGCCCTGGTCGTCCTCTGTGATTATCGGAGCCTTGGTGGTGACTCCGGTGGCGGCTCGGGTATCTGTGACTCCGGGAGCATGGCTTCGATCTCCGTGGCAGCTTCGACACCCCTAGACGGCGCTGGTGGGGAAAACGGTTGACCCAGGAAGGGAGCGCCTGCGGGGTGCGTTGGTGGAGGGGCCTAGACGGGGCCGGCGGAAGGACCGATCTTCCTGTAAGGTGCCCTGGTGGAGGGGAAGGTGGGACTGGTGGCTGGGGTGTGCGTGGGGCTCCAGCGGGCGTCAGGTCTCGTAGGGAGACCGTATCTTGTCGGCCGTCAGGGTACGCCACGTAGGCGCACTGGGGGTTAGCGTGGAGAAGATGGACCCTTTCGACCAACGGGTCCGACTTGTGTGCCTGTACGTGTCTTCGGAGCATGAGGGTCCGGGAGCTGCCAGCCAGGTCGGGAGCGAGGTCCCAGAGGAGGACTTCCTGGGGAAGACAAGGAGACGTTCATGAGGTGTCTGGTTGGTTGTGGTACAAAGCAGTGACCGGATGGAATGGAGGGCATCCTGGAGGACTTCCTGCCAGCGGGAGACTGGGAGATTCCTGGGCAGTAGGGCCAGTAGGACGGTCTTCCAGACCGTTCCGTTCTCCCTCTCTGCCTGTCCGTTACCCCGGGGGGTTGTAACTGGTCGTCCTGCTCGAGGCTATGCCCTTGCTGAGCAGGAATTGACGCAGTTCGTCGCTCATACAGGAGGACCCCCTATCACTATGTATGTAGGTGGGGAACCCGAACAGTGCAAAGATGCTATGGAGGGCCTTGATGACAGTGGTTGTGGTCATGTCGGGGCAGGGGATGACGGATGGGAACCGGGAGTACTCGTCAATCAAGTTCAGGAAGTACGTGTTGCGGTTGGTGGAGGGGAGAGGGCCTTTGAAGTCCATGCTGAGGCGTTCAAAGGGACGGGAAGCCTTTATCAGGTGCGCTTTCTCTGGCCGGTAGAAGTGCGGTTTGCACTCCGAGCAGATTTGACAGTCCCTGGTGGCTGTCCTGACCTCCTCGATGGAGTAGGGCAGGTTGCGGGTCTTGATAAAGTGGAAAAAGCGAATGACCCCCGGGTGGCAGAGGTCCTCGTGGAGGGCTCGGAGGCGGTCCACTTGTGCGTTGGCACATGTGCCGCGGGACAGGGCATCAGGAGGCTCGTTTAGCTTCCCGGGATGATACAAGATCTCGTAGTTGTAGGTGGAGAGTTCGATCCTCCCCGGCAAGACCTTATAGTTTTTTATCTTGCCCCGCTGTGCATTATCGAACATGAAAGCAACCGACCGTTGGACAGTGAGGAGAGTGAATCTCCTGCCGGCCAGGTAATGCCTCCAATGTCACACAGCTTCTACTATGGCCTGGGCCTCCTTTTCGACTGAGGAGTCGATACCATGATTTCGGAAGCATGGAGGGTACGTGAGAAGAAGGCCACGGGCCTGCCCACTTGGTTGAGGGTGGCCGCCAGAGCTACGTCAGATGCGTCGCTCTCGACCTGGAAGGGGAGGGACTCGTCGAAGGCGTGCATCGTGGCCTTTGCAATGTCTGCTTTGATGCGGCTAAAGGCCTGGCGGGCCTCCGTCGACAGCGGAAAAGCTGTGGATTGGATCAGGGGATGGGCTTTGTCCGCATAGTTGGGGACCCACTGGGCCTAGTAACTGAAAAACCCTAGGCAGCGCTTCAGGGTCTTGGGGCAGTGAGGGAGGGGGAACTCCATAAGGGGGTGCATGCGTTCAGGGTCGGGGCCTATAACTCCATTTCGCACTACGAAGGATGGCTAGGCGGTCGGTGCTAAATCCTTGTTGTATGGAAGGTTAAGGATCTTTGCGGTCTGGAGGAATTTTCGGAGGTTGGCGTCGTGGTCCTGCTGGTCGTGGCCACAGATGGTGACATTATCGAGATACGGGAATGTTGCCCGTAAACCGTATCGGTCAACCATTCAGTCCATCTCACGCTGGAAGACCGAGACCCCGTAGGTGACTGTGGTGATATGTATTAGGGGTAGTACAGTACCCAGTGATGCCGTGAGGCTATTGGTGGACAAACACAGGGTCCTGATTGGATCTGCCGCCTGCTGGCTCCACCCAGTAAGGCGGAGTATAAGAACCCGGGTTCTCCCAGCAGCCGCATTCTGTAACCGAGCTGCTGGGGAACAAGTCTGCGTAATAAAGCCATCGATTGACTTCATCTCTTCTCGCCTCGTGAGCGATTGATTGTGCTACAATTTATTACGCACACTTTAAAGGACTATGGAGCTCCGGATCGCCCCGGAGTGTCTACGAATCAGTCCCCAAGCAGCAAACTCAGCGGCCACTTTTAAACACTGGCTAGCTTGCTTTGAGGGATACCTCCGAACAGTCCCCAGCAGACCTACAGAAGACCAGAAAATGCAGGTCCTGCATTCCAGGGTGAGTCCGGAGATCTATACGCTCATCGAAGACGCAGAGGATTTCCCGACGGCGCTAACCCTGCTGAGAGGGATCTACTTTCGGCCCGTAAACCAGGTCTACGCATGCCACCAACTCGCGATGAGACGGCAAATCCCCGGCGAATCGCTAGACGACTTCTACAGTGTGCTACTAATATTGGGAAGGAGCTGCAACTGCCCACCGGTGACGGTTAACGAACATACGGAACTCCTAATCAGGGATGCTTTTGTAGCAGCTATGACCTCATCCCAAATTCGCCAGCGACTGCTGGAGAGAGACTCACTGGGGCTCACGGAGGCACGGGCCCTTGCGGCCTCCCTCGATGTGGCCTCACAGAATGCCCGCGCTTATGCCCCCGAGCGCGCAGCAGCCCCTTGGGCTCCATGGACCCCCGCTGCGACCGACTCCCCGGCAACCCCCATCACCCCACAAGCCTGCGCGGCGAAAGCATCAGACCACCCGGGGGGGGCCCCGCTGCTATTTTTGCGGGCAGTCGAAACACCCCCGGCAGCGCTGCCCGGCCCGCTCGGCCATCTGTAAAAGTTGCGGCAAGAAGGGGCACTATTCAGCGGTGTGCCAGTCCCGGGGGGTCGCCGCAATCTCTGGGGGAGAACTGGGACCACAGACTCAACCCCCCCAATGATCCATGTGCGGCCAACGGGCGCCGCCATTTTGGGTCCCGGACTCCATGCGAGGGGGATGGGCGCCGCCATCTTGTGACCCTCCGGCCACGTGCGATTCATGGGCGCAGCCATTTTGTCCGCCCCCGACTGCGTGCGATCCGTGGACGCCGCCATCTTGGCTGACAACCAAGGACCCCAGCATGGACGGCTCCACGGGGCCTGAAGAAAACGCCCCGTGCAGCAACCGTGACTGGCTTCGGTGACCCTGGATCAGTCGCGGCCCCGGACGCTCCAAAAGGCAACGACGTAGGTGCTGGTTAACGGGTGTGAAACGCCATGCCTGATCGACTCTGGGAGCACAGAAGGTTTTATCCATCCGGATACGGTAAGACGCTGTTTTCTTTCAATCCACCCGAGTACCCAAAAGATCTTTCTGGCAGCGGGATCCCATTCCGTAGAAATTGAAGTGGGAAATGGTTCAGAAGGGCACTTGGCACACAAGATGGCTGCCTGACACACAAGATGGAGACACAGAGAGTAAAGCAGACATAACTGATGCCTGGAGCCCAGCAGGGTGCCAGTGGGACAGATAGGAACAGATCCAGGACAAAGGGAGCCAGATAGAAAGATTAAGAAATACATAAATGCGGGACACCACTTGAAGAAAGCTGACTTCAGCCAAGGTGTACACAATGATATGCTAATACGAATGTCTTGGGCCATTTCCTAAAACACAGGGACAATCGATACTACCTTCCTGCCGCTGCCTGTAACCTGTTAAACCTCTTTGTGGCCATGTGTAAATGGCAAAACGCTTACAAATAGCGATGTACAATCTATAAAATGTTTAAAGATAACAAGGTGATAATTGTTTTGTATCTGGGCTCATTGTGAACCCAAAGTATAAAATGAATGACTGCCATTCAAACCAGGAGAAAGGCTGGCTACCGTACCGCGGGGTACGTACGCTTTCTCCCGAAGCTTTGTGTAACAATAAACTGCACTGATTGAACACAGCAAGTCTGACTCCTGAAGTGGTTGATTTTTTCCCACAACATATTGGCGTAGCCCGGCAGGATCTTACTTCTGGTGAGTTCCGATCGAAGGCCTCGATCGGAAAGCCGGGGTAAAGATCATTTCGAATCTGCAGGAGTCAGACAGGTCAAAAGGTGCAGTTTAAAATAAGATACCTACAGAGATAAGCATAGTGATATAAGTCTTGACTGTATAGTGACATGATAATAGATCAGATTTGGTACTAACTGCTGATAGTATTAAGGATTTGTGGCTTGTGCTGATCAACAAACGGACAAGGTAGTGCTGCCCCAAACGCCCAGCCTTAGACTGGCTGTCAAGAGGAGGAATCTCCCATGCGAAGGTTAGGATTTGAAGTGGGTATTGATGCACCAAAGGCACTAAGGATTGTGAAGCATGAGTGGCAGAAATCGGCTAACCCCGAACTCTGTAGTGGCGAACAAACGCAGAGTTCTTGTATGAAAGTAGAGCATAAGTTGGGTACTGGGCTGTCCAATGTCTTATTAGCGGTGCGGAAAAGGAGCTGATCAACTCTGACCTAGAGCCGAACTCCAGTGGAGAAGCACGTTGCCGAGGTGGACACTGTGGGTATAAGTCAAACCCTGAGAGACGGTAGCGATAGCGCGGCGCTGGAATAGTAATAGTGGCTGGGGGGTAGTGAAGTCCCTTCAGTAGAGAGCACACTTTGCTAGGAGGTAGCTGCGGCCATACAGACGGTGCTAGAGTAATAATAGTGGCTGGGGGGTAGTGAAGTCCCTCCAGTAGAGAGCACACTTTACTCATAGTAACCGGGGGTATTGAAGTCTGCGCGATGGCAGGCAATGATACAAAAAGGGGATCTGCAGGTTCTCTTATCGAGACATATATGACAGACAGACAAGTGTTGATAAAAAAGATGAAGACGGACGGCTGGGACACTTCCCAGACCTTAGAACAACATAGGGGTTGGATAGACAAAGAGAAGAGAAACAAGACTAAAAGGATAGGGACAATGTTAGTACATCAGTTAGCAGGACTAATTGAACAAGTAGGCACCTCTACTGAAAAGTGGAAGGAAGACAAAGAGAAGATCAGGGAATTGGAATCTAGAGTAAGGGAACTGGAGAAACACAACCACGTGTTGAGAGAACAACAAGGGAGGGGGGAAACTGATCCCCTACCCCCTTACGAGCCCACACAGCAGGGGCCAACCGCCCCTCCGGCAGGGTGGGGTGCGTTAGAATACAATTTAGCGCCAGTAACCCGAGGGGGAACAGATGCGCAGCCAAAAGCGAATTATAAACCCTTTACTCCAGGTGAGAGACAGCAGATAATGGCTTCCCTGGGCAAATTACAACCTAGAAGCGCAAACACCAAATTCTGGGAAGAATTAGACACAATCTGGGTAGGACACCACTTACACCTAAGAGACGTACACCAGCGAGTCAGGGCAGCCTGTCCAGCAGATAAGTGGAGGCAGGTAGCTGGCGGACCCGCCACTCCTGCAGCCCAGGATTATAACGGGGGACGGTGGGCACATGCCGTCGCTTTAACAGCAGACATAGATGCACAGCAGGACCCCTTCGCCCAATTTAAAACGGAAATCCAGAGAGTGTTAGGGAACGCTCCCACTAACTGGAGCAAGATCA
Source organism: Scyliorhinus torazame (assembly GCF_047496885.1). Classification (NCBI taxonomy): domain Eukaryota; kingdom Metazoa; phylum Chordata; class Chondrichthyes; order Carcharhiniformes; family Scyliorhinidae; genus Scyliorhinus; species Scyliorhinus torazame. The sequence continues at coordinate 60,841,691 of NC_092718.1, read as the reverse complement.
CTACCACAAGACAGCAGAAAGGGGAAGGAGCTTCTGAATACGGGGAACGATTGTTCCACGTGTACCAAGAGTGCTCAGGGCAAGGGAACCCATGCCATGAGGATCGGGCGTTCACCCAAGCTTTTAAAGATGGACTCTCTAGTGCCCACCAGGCTATCCTAAAAATGGGAGTGATTATGTCCCAGGATTACGACGAGTTGGTAGAGTGGGCTAGCGGTGTACAGGTAGAGGAGACATCCCAGGTCAGAGCAAGACCAGAAAGAGTAGCAACCCCCAGTAACGGGAGCTGGGCCAAGCCGAAACTGACCTGCCACAATTGTGGCCGGCAAGGCCACTATGCGAGGGATTGCGGGGCCCCACAGAAAGGAGACAGACCAGGAGACAGTGGGAAGCATTGCAGCCACTGTAATAAGTATGGACACTCAGAGGCAGTGTGTTGGGATAAGCATGGGAGACCCCCGACAGGATCCAGGACCACCACAGAAACGGAGGGATCACGGAACCTCCGAGGTCAGCAGGGCTGACTGTCTGCAGCCCCCACTCACAAGCGTAAAAAGGAGGGAAACATTTATGTGTCTGCACTAGTAGGGGGCAGACAATGTGAGATGCTAGTGGACACAGGAGCGTCCATATCTGTTACCAACCTACCCTTACCCCATACAAACAAAATGATTCACCTAACCAGGATAGGATGGAACAAAACACCTGCCTACCTGAGCGAAACCATGTTAGTAGAAATAAATAATTTGTATATACCCATCAGATTCTATATATGCCAAAATAATGAGGGTACAATAATGGGAAATGATTTAATGAAGGAATATAAAGTTTTAATAGATTGTGGAAAGGGAGAATTGATTTGGCCAAGACAGGATGGTCGGAAAACTAAAATAGGGAAACTTACAAATCACTTGGAAACCATTAAGGTGGCCACAGTCACCGCCAGAAATTGGGAATTAGAGACAGGGGGGTTCGGAGCCATCTGTGCTTCCATCTCCAGAGTGTGGGCGGAGACAAAATTAGATACTGGACTGACTAAAATGGACCCGATAAGGGTACGAGGACCAGAGCATAAGCCCCACCGACAGTATCCAATTAAGCCAGAGGCAGAAAAGGCCGTAGTAGAAATAGTCAAAGGGTTAGTGGAGAGGGGAATCCTAAGGGAGACCACAAGCACCACTAACTCCCCAACCTGGCCAGTAATCAAGCCTGATGGGAGCTATAGGCTCACGATAGACTATACCCGACTTAATAAAGTCACGCCCAAATTGCACCCCATTGTAGCAAACCCCTTGACAATCCTGAACGGACTGTCACAGGAACATAAAATTTTCACAGTATTGGACATAGCCAATGGATTCTGGTCCCTACCATTGGATCCAGAATCCCAGGACAAATTCGCCTTTACAGTAGGGGACAGACAATACACGTGGACTCGCCTACCACAGGGATTCCACAACAGCCCCGCTATCTTCCATCGGGTAATGAGTGACATTCTGAGTAGGGTAGAACTACCAGAGGGCAGCAAGGCCCTACAATATGTAGACGATATCCTAATAGCTTCAGGGTCCAAGTCGGGACACCAGGAAGCACTGTACCTAATCCTACACGAGTTAGAAACTGCAGGGTTAAAGGTAAGCCCCAAGAAGGCACAAATCGGGAAGACACAGGTCCCATATCTAGGACACCTTATATCCCAAGGACTTAAAGAAATACCAGCAGATCGGAAGCAGGCAATTCAACAAATGCCATGACCCATCACCATAAGAGGGGTCAGGAAGGTGTTAGGGTTATTCAACGAGAGCCGAAGTTTTATCCTGGGTTTCGCAAAATTGGCCGAACCAATACAGGGACTAGTCAAAGGGGGAAAACCAGTGTTAGAGCCTGTAAAATGGGGACCGGAGCAGGAAGAGGCTTACAGTAAACTAAAAACAGAACTAATATCAGCCCCTGGACTAGGGTTACCAAATTCGAATAAAGACTTTCATATCCATTGTAGCAATAAGGGAGGATTCTATTCCGCAGTAGTGACACAGGACCATGGCGACAAGAGGAGACCTTTTGTAAGGGCCACGAAGAATCCAGCACGAGTTTTAAGGACACAAAGTAATAACATTTATTTACTATAACATATATACATAACAGTAGCAGTAACTTCCCTTGCTAAATACTCCTTCCTCCTGGTTCCTGAACTGGCCAGCTTATTTATGTTAGGAGTTTACTAGTGGTTTCTCCGCCCTCCTCATTGGGGAAGCTCATACTCCCACAGGATTGTGGGATAGTCATTAGTCCCCAGCCAATGGTAAGCAGGCAGGTTATAACATCCCTCCCCCCCCAAAGTCCAAGGAATCCACCGACGACCCTGGCGAAGGAGGGCGTCGGACTCGTTTGGCTGCAGGCCGGACGCCATTTGCACGCGGCGCTGGATCAGGCGGCGTGTAACGAGACGGAGACCGGCGCTTCCGTGATGAACGACGCGGTTGTACATCCACGGCCCATGGACCCGAGGATTCCCCCTCTGATGCATCCTGTGTCTCCATCTCGGAGTCAGAGTCTGCTGCCTCCGTCATGTCAGCGTCTCGATCTCCATTCGGTCCCGTAACGACCTGCGCAGGCTTCGAGTGAGGCACCAGTGGAAGATTGTGAGGACTACCTTCCCTTGTCTCTGGTCTCTGCGGCTGTTGAAATGAGCTCCGGGGGCGGGGAATCTTTTGAGGGGATGATCTTCTGGACCGAACGTGGTCTACATGTTTTTGCTGGAGACGACCCTGGGCTTGCACTTGGTAAGATATAGGGCCCATTTGGCGAAAGATTACACCAGGAACCCATTGGGCACCACCAGCAAAATTCCGAACGAATACTGGGTCACCGGGCGCAAACTGCCGAATCGGCCGATGCCGAGAAAATCCCTGTCCCTGCCGTTCTTGTGTGCGGCGTACTTTTGCGCCAATGTCCGGGAAAACCATACTAAGGTGGGTGTGAAGTCTCCGGCCCATTAGGAATTCTGCGGGAGCTACCCCAGTCACTGCAAGGGGGGTGGTCCTGTATGTAAACAAAAAGCGAGCCAGTCTCGTGTCCATTGATCCGGAAGATTGCTTCTTTAGGCCTCTTTTGAATGTCTGCACTGCGCGCTCTGCCAACCCATTTGAAGCCGGGTGGTATGGGGCAGTGCGGATATGGCGGATGCCGTTCATCTTTGTGAACCTAGCAAACTCCTCACTCGTGAATGGAGTGCCATTATCCGTGACCAGCACCTCGGGGAGGCCATGCGTACTAAACGATAAACGCATCTTTTCAATTGTTGCGCAGGCCATTGTCCCCTGCATCTTATGCACCTCTAGCCATTTGGACTGGGCGTCAATTAGTAGAAGGAACATGGATCCTTGAAAAGGGCCTGCGAAATCTGCATGCAAGCGTGCCCAAGGCCGCCCTGGCCATTCCCAGTGATGTAGGGACGCGGCCGGCGGAAGCTTTTGATGCTCCTGGCAAATGGAGCAGTTTTGGGCCACCTTCTCAATGTCGGTGTCGAGGCCTGGCCACCAGACATAACTCCGGGCCAACATTTTCATTTTGGTCACGCCTGGATGCCCATTGTGCAAGTCTGATAGTATCAGCTCCTGGCCTTTTTCCGGGACAATCACACGCGTCCCCCACAAGAGGATGCCGTCTTCCACGCTGAATTCTGACAGCTTGGAGGAAAATGCCCGCAACTCGCCTGGGAGCTGTCTATGCTGCCCACCATACAGGACTATGTGCCGAACCTTTGACAGGACTGGCTCCGTCTGGGTCCACTCACGGATCTGTGATGCCGTGACAGGCAAGGTGTCCATAAAATTTAGGGTTGCAACCACCTCACCGGTCGTGGGGGTCGACATGGGGCCGGTCGATAAAGGCAATCGGCTCAGTGCGTCGGCATTTGCTATCTGCGTACCTGGTTTGTGCTCCAGAGAATACTCGTATGCAGCAAGCAACAAAGCCCAGCGCTGGATCCGTGCAGAAGCAATGGGCGGTATTGGCTTATCCTCTCTGAAAAGTCCCAGCAGGGGCTTATGATCAGTCACGATAGTGAAATGGCGGCCGTACACGTACTGGTGGAAGCGTTTCACCGCAAAACCACTGCCAGGCCCTCCTTCTCAATCTGCGCGTACTTTTTCTCCGCTGCAGTCAATGTGCGGGAGGCGAAAGCTATCGGTCGCTCGGCCCCGTTCTCCAACTTGTGGGACAGGACGGCCCCAATACCATACGGGGATGCATCACATGTGACGAGCAAAGACTTTCCAGGATCAGTGGGTTAGTAACCCAGACGACGACAATTGTTGCTTTACCCGCCGGAAAGCGGTTTCTTGCGGCTGACCCCAAACCCAGGTGTGATTTTTCTTTAGCAGAAGGTGCAAAGGGGCCAGCGTAGTTGCCAGATTGGGGAGGAACTTCCCGTAATAGTTTACGAGACCGAGAAAAGAACGAAGATGCGAAGTGTCAGTCGGGGCGGGGGCATGTTGAATTGCACGCACCTTCTCTGCGACGGGGTGCAGACCTTCGCGGTCCACCCGATAACCTAGGCAGACTACTTCCTTTGCCTGAAATACGCACTTTGTGCGACGTAAACGGACTCCAGCCTCCGAAAGGCGTCTAAGGACAGCCTCCAGATTTTCCAAATGTTCTTGCTCCGACGTCCCTGTAATCAAAACATCATCTAGGTAGACAGCCACACGTGGTAAACCTCTCAAAATGCCCTCCATAACACGTTGAAAAATTGCGCAGGCAGAGGATACTCCAAAGGGCAACAGTGTATATTCATACAGGCCCCCGTGTGTATTAATCGTTACACATGGTCGGGAGGCAGGGTCCAGCTCCAACTGCAGGTAGCCGTGACTCATATCAATTTTGTGAACGCGAGTCCACCTGCAAGCTTCGCGTAGATATCCTCTATGCGAGGCATTGGATATCGGTCGAGTCGGGAAGCTGTATTCACTGTAAGTTTATAGTCGCCACACAAGCGAACTGTGGCATCTGGCTTCATTACAGGTACAATTGGTGCTGCCCAGTCAGCAAAACGGACGGGCCTGATAATACCCAAACTCTCCAAACGAGTGAGCTCCCCTTCTACCTTCTCGAGCAAGGCATAAGGCACTGGGCGCGCCCGGAAATAGCGCGGCGTGGCTCCTGGTTCAACTTGGATACGGGCTACGGCCCCTTTTATTTTCCCCAAACCAGGCTGGAATACCTCTGGGTATCGTCCTAGCACCTCAGTCAACCCTTCAGAAACTGTTTGGAGGATGTGCTGCCATTGCAACCGCAAATGGCGCAACCAGTCCCGACCCAACAGGCTGGGCCCATGGCCGCACACCACGATAAGTGGGAAACGCCCCTCCTGGTGTCCATAGACAACAGGGGTCATTGTAGTTCCTGCAATGTCCAGTGGTTCCCCCGTGTAGGTGGCCAACCTGGCCTGTGAGTCGGTTAATGTAAGGGTCTGTATACCCTGCTTGATGCGGTCGAATGTCCTCTGGGCGATCACGGAGACCGCTGCGCCAGTATCCAACTCCATCTCAAGCGGGTGGCCATTGACCCGTACTGTCACCTTAATGGGGACCACACGGGGAGCTGCCACACAATGCAGCTGCAGGCAGTCGTCCTCCGTCTCCACGTCCTCAGGAGTAGTCGCCGCAGGTTCATCCACATGGAAGGTACGGCCTCTGGGCTGGTCCCAGTTACGGCCCCTGGGCTGGTCCCAGTTTCGGTCGGAACGACGGCGCCTCTGGCGTCCCCAGGACCGCCGTCCGCGACGGGGTCGGCGCCTACAAGTCTGACACGGACATGGCTCCTCATCCATTGGCTCTGGAGAAGGCTCCCTTCGGGGAGGAATGTCCGATGGCCACTGGCGTCGGTCCGGACGTTGCCTCGCCCAAGGAGTGCGGGGGGACGTTTTTGGACGGAAAGGGTTGCGCCCCAAGGCATGCACTTCCATTCCCTGTAGCTCCTGTACCCCTTGCTCTGCGCTCTCTCGGGACAAGACTATTTGAATGGCCTGTTGAAAAGTCAATGTTGGCTCCGCTAACAACTTTCTCTGGGTGGCTGCATTGTTAATACCGCAAACCAAACGGTCACGTAACATTTCTGACAAGGTCTCACCATAGTCACAGTACTCCGCAATCCTGCGTAGCCTGGATAGAAAATCGGCAAGGGATTCTCCAGGGGTCCTCTCAGCGGTATTAAACCGGTAACGCTGGACTATCGTGGACAGGGTTGGGTTAAAGTGTTGCCCCACTATATTCACAAGTTCATCAAACGTTTTGGTGTCCGGCGCAGCTGGGTACGTAAGGCTCCTCATCACCTCAAACGTATGCGGGCCACAGGCGGTGAGCAATATGACCACCTGGCTCTCGTTTTCGGTGATATTGTTTGCCCGGAAATAGTAACGCATCCGTTGTGTGTACTGGTTCCAGCTTTCCAGCGCAGCATCAAAAACATCCAAACGTCCATACAGAGGCATGGTATAATAGAAAACAACTTCCAACCTGTATCCAACAAAAATCCAGGGAGGTGGCTTCAGCAGTGTAGACAGCTATTCACTTTTACCTTCGTCGCCAGTTTTGTAAGGGCCACGAAGAATCCAGCACGATTTTTAAGGATACAAAGTAATAACATTTATTTACTATAACAATATATACATAACAGTAGCAGTAACTTCCCTTGCTACATACTCCTTCCTCCTGGTTCCTGAACTGGCCAGCTTATTTATACTAGGAGTTTACTAGTGGTTTCTCCGCCCCCCCCATTGGGGAAGCTCATACTCCCACAGGATTGTGGGATAGTCATTACTCCCCAGCCAATGGTAAGCAGGCAGGTTATAACAAGACCCATAGGGTACTATTCGACTGCAGAGGGACCGACAGTCACCGGGTTGCCAAGATGCATAACCGCTTCAGATTGTGCCGCCTGGGCCGTAAGAATTAGCGAGCTACCAATAGCAGCTACAGAACCAGTAGAAGAAGATATAGATATTAGGAAATTACAGGAGAACACCCCAAGTGAGGAGAGAGAGAGATGGGAAGCGCAGGGTGCAGCCAAAGGGGCTGATAATGTTTGGAGACGAGAGGATAAGGTGATAGCACCGGAATGCATACAGAACACCCTATTGGAATTACACCATGGGCTCTCGCATGTGGGTAGAGAGGCCATGATAACCAGCTTAGGAAGAGAATGGGATGGGAAGAGACATAGCCCGACACTGCCACCGATGCGTGATATGCGCACAACACAACCCTGGCAAACCCATAAAAATTAAAATGGGACACCAACCCAGACCCAAGGGACCCTGGGAACAGCTGCAAATGGATTTCACAGGGCCACTACTACAATCCCATGGAAAAACTTATTGATGGGTCATCATAGACCAATTCACCCGGTGGGTAGAAGCATTCCCTACCAGAAATTGTACTGCTACCACAGTAGCCAGAATATTGGCAGAGGAAGTAATCCCTAGATGGGGAGTGCCCCTACAAATTGATTCGGACCAGGGGACACACTTCACTGGGAAAGTGATGAAAACAGTATGTAAGCTGATGGTGATAAAACAAAAATTCCATATCCCCTATCATCCACAGAGTTCTGGGATGGTGGAACGTATGAATAGAATACTTAAGAATACATTAGCTAAAGCCATGCAAACATTGGGGAAAATGTGGACAGAGGTGTTGCCCACTATACTAATGAGGCTAAGAGCTACCACAAACCGGACAACCGGATTAACCCCTTATGAGCTAATGACAGGACGGGCGATGCAATTACCAGAAAGCATCATAACAGGTGGGACCGATGTAGGTCTGCTAAAAGACAGAATCAGGAGATATGTTTCGGAACTGAGCACCCAGCTAAAAGGGATGCGCAAATTTGTAAAAGACAATCAGGAACAAAAAGACACACAAAGTCTTTAAAATATTCCCTGATGTTCCAGCAGTGGGAAGTCACATCCTAATAAAAACACTACCTGTTAAGCCAGGATTTGCCCCAAAATGGAATGGGCCATATGAAGTCATAATTAGTGGAGACACCTGTGCCTGTATTGACAAAAGAGGGAAGGGAACATGGAAACACTGGAGCCAGCTAAAATTGTATAAACCTGAACATGAATGAACTAATCCGATTGCTTTCCCCCAAACACAGGAGGAGACCGCGAGCGAACGACCAGTGGACTCGGAAAGTGTAGAACAGTTCTGCAACCAAGCATACAGACAGATTATAAACTATAGTATTAGAATTGATTGTAAAAATGTGTGCAACCACAGGTGTGATTATGATACTTTGCGTTGTCGTGACTGTAAATTTGACTGGGCTAGAGGATAATCTATTTTACAAAGCCCACATAAACCTACACGGGAATCGAACTGTATGCTACCCATTAGCACAGTTGGTAGAAGCCCTATTTGTAGCCACCCCTGGGTGGATCCTGAGCAATTTATATATAGTTGATACATCAGGTGCACCATGTAAGGGAGAAATCGGAAAGTATAAAAAGGGGAGACAGGGGAGATGTGTGGAACTTGTAAATCCCACCAACTCTGGGGGCAGGGAGCTCCAAAAGGAGGGAGGGAAAGCTGGTCAAGATACAGCAAGCTATTCGCTTTGTTTCACAGGGCAGGGGTGGGGATGTGCCTATGCCCTGGTCCCCACAAATAATTCCTGCATACAGACGCAGTGCATCCGCCAGCATTGTCGGGTTAATAAAGGACAGTTTACTTGCACCTGCAATGAACTAAAATGCCTGAACATAACCGCAGGAAGACAGCTCATGTGTGGGCAGTGCAATGGGACTCACGTAAGCTCAGCCACATGGACATACCCGTTTGATACTTACCAGGTGGTGGAATCCAACGGGGAGTCAGGGGAACCGAGAAATTGGGAATACAGGCAGACCCATAATCAGGACACGACATGCTACCGGGCAAAGGAGGGATACGTGTTCCTCTTCAATGGAACGTACGCGACAGAAACACTACATCTCCCAGGCCTTTTTGCAGTGGGAACCAAAGGACCACTCACCGTACCATGCCCTCAGAAGGGACATATTTGGAGAAGAATAGTGACCCGGGCTATCAGCAAGGAATTCTGCGATGATTGGGAAACCCCGGGCACATTAGGATCATCCCTGGGGTACGGGTTCCTCGGGACTCTATCTCTGGGGGGAGCAGCAGGAGTGATTAGTGCTAAGAACAGAAATGTAATTGTTTGTGGATTAACAATCTTGGGAAACAGTACCTCAAAAGCGCTAGAGGCTGTCAACCAAGAAATGACTGAACTCAGATTATATGCACAACAGACACGGTATGCAGTAGACTACCAGTTAGCCCAACAAGGGGGAGTGTGTACAATCATAGGAGATAAATGTATAACCCATGTCATAGACGAATCCTATAATATTACAGAGGCTATTCACAATATCAGGGAACAACTGGATAACTTCAGACAGGGACCCACAAAAGGAAGTAGCTGGCTAGAGTGGCTAGTGGGAAATATCTGGGGACCCTGTTTAATACACAGACTGGTCATGTTCATATCGGTCACACTGGTGTGCTGCCTTAGCTTTGGGTGTCTAAAAATCTGCTGTAGTACCGTAACAAGGGTCGTGTCAGGAGCCAGTGTCACCCTTAACGAAACCACAATATTCCCCGAAGACTCCAGGAGATGCGGAGAAAGGGGGTAAGTTGTGGACCTACACCTATGAGAGGTACCGTGGTGTTGGTCTACGGGGCTGTTGGGGCGACAACAGCCCGGACCAAAAGGAGGGATTGAAGTGGGAAATGGTCAGAAGGGCACTTGGCACAGAAGATGGCTCCTGACACACAAGATGGAGACACAGAGAATAAAGCAGACATAACTGATGCCTGGAGTCCAGCGGGATGCCAGTAGGACAGATAGGAACAGATCCAGGACAAAGGGAGCCAGACAGGAAGATTAAGAAATACATAAATGTGGGACACCACTTGAGTAAAGCTGACTTCAGCCAAGGTGTACACAATGATCTGCTAATACGAATGTCTTGGGCCATTTCCTAAAACAAAGGGACAATTGATACTGCTTTCCTGCTGCTGCCTGTAACCTGTTAAACCTCTTTGTGGCCATGTGTAAATGGCAAAACGCTTACAAATAGCGATGTGCAATCTATAAAATGTTTAAAGGTAACAAGGTGATAATTGTTTTGTATCTGGGCTCATTGTGAATGCAAAGTATAAAATGAATGACTGCCAATCAAACCACGAGAAAGGTTGGCTACCGTACCGCGGGGTACGTACGCTTTCTCCCGAAGCTTCGTGTAACAATAAAACTGCACTTATTTGAACACAGCAAGTCTGACTCCCGAAGTGGTTGATTTTTCCCACAACAAAATCAAAGGGTTCTGCATCGCGAACCTCACGGTGCAGGGGAGGGAGTTTAAGAATTACCGACTTTATGTCCTCCCCCACCTCTGCGCCCCCACTCACCTGGGTTTAGATTTTCAATGTAACCTTCAGAGTTTAACGTTCCAATTCGGCGGCCCTATACCCCCACTTACTATCTGCAGCCTCGCGACCCTCAAGGTTGAACCGCCTTCCTTGTTTGCGAACCTCACCCCCGATTGCAAACCCGTCGCCACTAGGAGCAGACGGTACAGCGCCCAGGACCGAACATTTATCCAGTCTGAAGTCCAGCGGCTGCTGAAGGAAGGCATAATCCAGGCCAGCAATAGTCCCTGGGGAGCTCAGGTGGTAGTTGTAAAGACCGGGGAGAAGCAGAGGATGGTCGTAGACTATAGTCAAACCATCAATAGGTACATACAGCTAGATGCGTACCCTCTCCCCCGCATATCCGACATGGTCAATCGGATTGCACAGTACAAGGTCTTTTCGACCGTGGACCTTAAGTCCGCATATCATCAGCTCCCCATCCGCCCGAGCGACTGCAAATACACTGCTTTTGAAGCAGATGGGCGGCTCTGTCACTTTTAAGGGTTCCATTCGGCGTCACTAACGGAGTCTCGGTCTTCCAACGCGAGATGGACCGAATAGTTGACCAGCACGGTTTACGGGCCACGTTCCCGTACCTTGACAACGTCACCATCTGCGGCCATGACCAGCAGGGCCATGACGCCAACCTCCGCAAATTCCTCCAGACCGCTAACGCCCTGAACCTCACCTACAACACGGAAAAATGCGTGTTTAGCACCGACCGTCTAGCCATCCTCGGCTACGTAGTGCGTAATGGAGTGATAGGCCCCGACCCTGAACGCATGCGCCCCCTTATGGAGCTCCCCCTCCCTCACTGTTCAAAGCCCTGAAACGCTGCCTGGGCTTATTCTCTTATTACGCCCAGTGGGTCCCCAACTACGCGGCCAAGGCCCGACCGTTAATTCAGTCCACCGTCTTTCCCCTGTCGACAGAGGCCCGCCAGGCCTTCAGCCGCATCAAAGCGGATATCGCAAAGGCCACGATGCACGCAATCAACGAGTCCTTCCCCTTCCAAGTCGAGAGTGACGCATCCAACGTAGCTCTGGCGGCCACTCTCAACCAAGCGGGCAGACCCGTGGCCTTTTTCTCCCATACCCTCCACGCTTCAGAGATCCGCCACTCCTCAGTGGAAAAGGAAGCCCAGGCCATAGTAGAAGCTGTGCGGCATTGGAGGCATTACCTGGCCGGCAGGAGATTCACTCTCCTCACGGACCAACGGTCGGTAGCCTTCATGTTCGATAATGCGCAACGGGGCAAGATCAAGAACGACAAGATCTTGCGGTGGAGGATAGAACTCTCCACATATAATTATGAGATCTTGTATCGTCCCGGAAAGCTGAACGAGCCGTCCGATGCCCTATCCCGTGGCACATGTGCCAACGCACAAGTGGACCGTCTCCAAGCCCTCCACGAGGACATCTGCCACCCGGGGGCCACTCGGTTCTACCACTTCGTGAAGACCCGCAAACTCCCCTACTCCATCGAGGAGGTCCGAACAGCCACCAGGAACTGCCAAATCTGCGCAGAGTGCAAGCCGCACTTTTTCAGGCCAGATAGAGTGCACCTGATAAAGGCTTCCCGTCCCTTTGAGTGCCTCAGTCTGGACTTCAAAGGCCCCCTCCCCTCCACCGATCGCAACACGTACTTCCTAAACGTGGTTGATGAATACTCCCGTTTCCCTTTCGCCATCCCCTGCCCCGACATGACCGTGGCCACAGTCATTAAAGCCCTCTGCACCATCTTTACACTGTTCGGTTTCCCCGCCTACATCCATAGCGATAGGGGGTCCTCCTGCATGAGCGACGAACTGCGTCAATTCCTGCTCAGCAAGGGCATCGCCTCGAGCAGGACGACCAGTTACAACCCCCGGGGGAACGGTCAGGTAGAGAGGGAGAACGGAACGGTCTGGAAGATCGTCCTACTGGCCCTACGGTCCAGAAGTCTCCCAGTTTCCCGCTGGCAGGAAGTCCTCCCGGATGCCCTCCACTCCATCAGGTCACTGCTGTGTACCACAACTAATCAAACACCTCACGAGCGCCTCCTTGTCTTCCTTAGGAAGTCCTCCTCCGGAACATCACTTCCGACCTGGCTGGCAGCCCCAGGACCCATCTTGCTCTGAAAGCATGTGCGGGCGCACAAATCGGACACGTTGGTTGAGAGGGTTCATCTTCTCCATGCGAACCCTCAATACGCCTACGTGGCATATCCCGACGGCCGACAGGACACGGTCTCCCTGCGGGACCTGCCGCCCGCCGGAGCTCCCCACACCCCCCCAACACCAATCACCCCCTCCCTCCTGCCGGCGCACCCCACAGCAGCTCCCTTCCCGGGTGGATCGGTCCTCCTCCCGTACCCGCCCAGGAGTTGTGAAACAGGAACAAACATCGCGACGCTCCCAGAGACGACAGTGCCCGAGCCAGCGCCTGCACCACCACCGGAGCTGAGACGATCGGCAAGGACGACCAGGGCACCCACTCGACTCATTGAATCTGCGTGACAAAGCAAGATCTGTAAATAATTCAGTAGCCCAGTAAAAGCGGCATTGTAAATAGCTAACAGTTGATATCGATGCATAGCCACTGTGTTAATGGAGTCCAAGTACCGACCTTGTAAACCCCTACCACCATGCGACCTACCACCCCGCCGGGTTCTTTTTTAACAAGGGGTGAATGTGATGGTATGTATTAGGGGTAGTAAAGTACCCAGTGATGCCGAGAGGCTATTGGTGGACAGACACTGGGTCCTGATTGGTTCTGCCGCCTGCTGGCTCCACCCAGTAAGGCAGAGTATAAGAACCCGGGTTCTCCCAGCAGCCGCATTCTGTAACCGAGCTGCTGGGGAACAAGTCTGCGTAATAAAGCCATCGATTGACTTCATCTCTTCTCACCTTGTGAGTGATTGATTGTGCTAAAGTGACACCGAAGGGAACCCTTTTAGAAGTGATAGAGCCACCCATCTGCCTCGAAGGCAGTGTATTTGCGGTCACTAGTGCGGATGGGGAGCTGGTGGTAGGCGGACGTAAAGTCCACCGTGGAGAAGACCTTGTAATGCGCGATCCTGTTTACCAGGTCGGATATGCGGGGGAGAGGGTACACGTCCAGCTGCGTAAACCTGTTGATGGTCTGACTGTAGTCGATGACCATCCTATGCTTCTCCCCGGTCTTTACCACCACTACTTGAGCTCTCAAGGGACTGTTGGTAGCTTCAATGACTCCTTCCCTCAGTAGCCTTTGGACCTCTGACCTAATAAAGATCTGGTCCTGGGCACTGTACCGTCTGCTCCTGGTGGCGACGGGTTTGCAAAGCGGGGTGAGGTTCGCAAACAGGGAAGGCGGGTCGACCTTAAGGGTTGCGAGGCCACAGACAGTGAGGGGAGGTATAGGGCCGCCAAATTTGAAGGTTAGACTTTGGAGGTTACACTGGAAGTCTAAACCTAGGAACGTGACCGCGCAGAGGTGGGGAAGGACGTAGAGCCGGAAATTTTTGAAGGGACTGTGAGGTTTGCTACACAAAACCCCTTCATCTCTACTGAGTGGGAACCGGAGGCCAGGGAGATATTTTGATTAACGGGTGGACGAGGAGAGAACAGCGCCTTACCTTGTCGGGGTGTATGAAGCTCTCCGTGCTCCCAGAGTCGATTAGGCAGGACGTCTCGGGCCCGTTGATAAATACAGTCGTTGTAGCAGTTGAGAGTGTTCGAGGCCGGGACTGATCCAGAGTCACCGACGCTAATCGCAGCAGTTGAGAGTTCTCTTCGGGCAGTGTGTGGTCAGCCGAGCTGGGGTCCTGGGGGTTCATCCAAGATGGCGGCTCCCATTGGTCGCACATGGCTGGGGGTGCACAAAATGGCGGCGCCCATCCCTCTAACGTGGCGTCCGCGGGGCAAGATGGCGGCACCCAGGGGCCGCACGTGGCCATGGAGTAGGAAGATGGCGGCGCCCGCTGGCCGCACAGGGACCGTGGAGAAGTTTGTGGTGGCAGTCCGCATTCGCCGCCGGAGACAACGGCAACTGCACGGGCCTGGCATACCACCACGAAATGGCCCTTTTTACCGCATATCTTGCAGGTGGAAGCGCGGGCCGGGCAGTGCTGGTGAGGGTGCTTGACCAGCCTGCAAAAGTAGCAGCGGGGCCCCCCGGGGTTGCCAGGCCGCCTTGCAGCACAAGCTTGTGGGGGGATGGGGGCTGTCTCAAGGTCGGCTGCGGAGGGGTTCCATGCTGCCCAGGGGGCTGCCACGCGGTCGGGAACGTATGCGCGGTCGTTTCTGGAGGCCACATCTAGGGAGCCTGCAAGGGCCCGTGCCTCCTTGAGACCTAGAGTGTCTTTTTCTAGCAATCACTGGCGGATTTTGGAGGATAGCATACCTGCCACGAAAGCGTCCCAGACCAAGAGTTTAGTGTATTCGCTCGCCGAAACTTGTGGGCAGCTGCAGTTTCTCCCCAACACCAGGAGTACATAGTAGAATTCTTCCAGCGATTCCCCAAGGATTTGTCGCCTCGTTGCTAGCAGATGTCGGGCGTAGACCTTGTTTACCGGGCAAATATAATGTCCTTTTAGCAGCTCTATTGCTGCATCGAAGTCTTCCGCATCCTCGATGAGGGTGTAAATCTCCGGGCTCACCCTTGAGTGCAGGACTTGCATTTTCTGTTCTCCCGTGGGTGTGTTTTCGGCCGTCCCGAGATATTCTTTAAAGCACGCCAGCCAGTGCTTGAAGATTGCCGCTGAGTTCGCCGCATGGGGGCTGAGTTGCAGACACTCTGGCTTGATTCGGAGCTCCATCCTTTTAAAAAAAAAACTAGCTTATTAAATTGATGCACGATCAATGACCACTAAAGCGAGGTTGTAGTCCAACTGAAGGCTTTAATAAGCTAGATGTTTCCCCCAGCAGCTCAGGTACAGAATGAAGGCTGCTGGGGCGGCACGGGCTCGTATACCCCGCCTAGCAGGGCGGAGCTACCATACATCTTGACCAATAGGAAGCATACAGTTTCTACCAATGGTGTTCCAGCATTACCTGGTACCGTAATACCTCTACTACCACACAGTGTTAGTCGGTCCGACGCATGCAGCCGAGGGGTTGGGTATCTGATGGCATCAGTGGCCAGGACACACGCCCATTGCGGCTGGCATGTGTGGGGCAGCCATGTGGGTCAGGGTGGGAGTATAACCGTCCCCCTGGGGGAGGCGGGTCACATGTGTGTCGGGGAGTAGGGGGGTTGGTGGCAGGGGCACAGTCCTGGGTACACACCTGGCCTCCCTGAGGAGGTTGTGCAGTTTTTTCCTGCACTGGTCTCCAGTCCGGGCCAGCTCGCTGACGATGGCTGCCACCTCTGCCCAGGCACGGCGAACAATGGTGCCTGATGACCTCCGTCCCAGCCCAGGGTACAGCACCAGCCTCCTCTCCTCCATGGAGTCAAGGAGGGTCTCCAGTTCGGATTCCCGGAATTCGTGGCGCTGCCCTCCTTGCGGCTGTCTTGCCTGCAACTCTTGCGCGTGGGGGGGGGAGAATCCAATATGTGCTGCGGCGGGGTTGTGCCAATCACTTGACTGGCGAATCGGCTGCCGGCCTGTTGATAACGTGATGGGTTTCACGATCCAGCCTTGGGAGCGGTTGACTCGCTGCAAGTGGGGACCCGATGACGCTGTTGTGAAACTCCACCGTTTATATAAAATGTATAATGCTGAAATAGGCCATTTGCCCCCACAGATTCATTACAGTGTTTATGTTTCACATGAGCCTCATTCTTCGTCCAACCTGTTATGTTATGCTGCTACGGATAACACAGGCTGCTGCTTGATGCAGTCTTAACTAAAGGATGCTCCAGACTCTGAAATGAGTTCAACGTGTTTATTGAACTATTAACACAGTTCTCAAATGAGTTCGACTCTCTGGTAATCTAACTGTAGTAACTCAGTCTAACTGTACCAGCTTGCTCTAAGCCACGTGCTGGGGTGTGATGCTGCTGATCAACCCTGTCTAACTCTCTAGATGTCTGTCTGTGGAAAGAGGCAGGGTGTGAGTGCCTCATCCCTTTTATAGTTTTTATGTCATGTCCCCATGTGGTGATGCCACCTCTGAGTGTCCTGACTGCCCATTGGTTGTGTCCTATTCTGAGTGTTCATTGGTTGCATGTTTGCATATCATGACATCTCCCCTTTTTTTTTTATGTATATACATGTGAATGTGTCTGTCTAATGTGACTGACTGAGGAATACACAACAGAAAAAAAAACAAATGCTCATAAGTCCAGTCTCTGAGGCTTGCGTCTGATCCTCGTCGACCACCGGAGAGGTGGTGGAGGGGATGACGGTGTCTTGACAGGCGAGTGGGAGGCACGAGTGGTGGCCTCGTGGTTCGAGGTGTCTGGAGGTTGCAATTCGACATGTGGAAATGGAGGGGAAAATGGTTGTGGGCAAACAACTTTTCGCAGTGCCCTTCGATTCCTTCGCACAATGGAGCCATCAGCCATACATATGACACAGGATCTGGGCGCGGCCTGTCGAACAACAACAGCCGGAGCAGACCACCCACCATCCGGTATCTTGATCCTGACCGTGTCTGCCGGGGATAGCACGTCCAGATCTGTGGCATGAGTGTCATAGCCCTGCTTCTGGCTTTCGCGAAGCTGCTGCATCTTCTGCAGCATAGGGAGGTGATCAAGGTTGGGCAGGTGTATGGCTGGAAGCGTCGTCCGCAGGTCTCTGTTCATCAGCAGTTGAGCTGGCGACATGCCAGTGGACAAGGGAGTCGCCCGGTACGCAAGTAGTGCAAGGTGTATGTCGGAAGCGGAGTCCGAGGCCTTGCGGATGAGCTGCTTAACGATGTGCACCCCTTTGTCGACTTTGCCATTGACTGCGGATAGTGCGGAATGGAGGTGACATGCCAGAAATTGCAGCTCTTGGCAAACGTGGACCATTCTCGACTGTGGAAGCACGGGCCATTGTCACTCATGATGGTGTTCGGGATGCCATGTCGTGAGAATGCCTCTTTACACGCTTTGATGACGGTCCGTGAGGTGAGGTCTGGCAGCTTCAGCACCTCAGGATAGTTCGAAAAGTAATCGATGATTCAGATATAGTCGCGACCTTTCGTGTGGAATAGGTCAATGCCAACCTTGGACCACGGAGAGGTCTCTAGGTCATGGGGTTGGAGCGTCTTCTTGCTCTGCGCTGGTTGGAACCTCTGACAGGTTTTGCAGTTCAGGACCATGTCCGTGATGTCCTGGTTGATGCCGGGCCAGTGGACAGCTTGCCGGGCCCTGCGTCTGCACTTTTCTACGCCCAGGTGTTCTTCATGAATCTGCCGCAGCACCATGCTCTGGAGACGTAGCGGGATGACTATCCTGTCCAGCTTGAGCAGGATGCCGTCGATCAGCGTCAGGTCGTCCTTGACGGTGCAGAATTGAGGGCATTTCCCTTTCTGCCAGCCATTGCTGAGGTTGTGGATGACTCGCTAAACTAAGGAAATTCGGCATGTCCACATTAACCCTTATTAACTTTTACAGACGCACCATAGAAAGCATCCTATCGGGCTGCATCACAGCCTGGTATGGCAACTGCTCGGCCCAGAACCGCAAGAAACTTCAGAGAGTCATGAACACAGCCCAGTCCATCACACGAACCTACCTCCCATCCATTGACTCCATCTACACCTCCCGCTGCCTGGGGAAAGCGGGCAGCATAACCAAAGATCCCTCCCACCCGGCTGAGTCACTCTTCCAACTTCTTCCATCGGGCAGGAGAAACAGAAGTCTGAGAACACACACAAACAGACTCAAAAGCGCTTCTTCCCCACTGTCACCAGACTCCTAAATGACCCTCTTATGGACTGACCTCATTAACACTACACCCTGTATGTTTCATCCGATGCCAGTGCTTTTGTAGTTACATTGTATATGTTGTGTTGCCCTAGCGTGTATTTTCTTTTATTCACTTTTCTTCTCATGTACTTAATGATCTGTTGAGCTGCTCGCAGAAAAATACTTTTCACTGAACCTCGCTACACGTGACAATAAATAAATCCAATCCAATCCAATCCAACAGGGGGTCTTTGGCCGTTGCTTATCGGATGAGAACGATCTTCTCATCTGTTGCCGGGAGAGTGCTTGCACACAGTTGTACCTGCAATTCAATGTGCTGGATGATCTCCAGTGGTTCACTGGGTGAGTTGACGGAGTGGGACAATGCATCGGCGATGATGAGCTCCTTGCCAGGTGTGTACACCAAACTGAAATCATACCTCCGGAGCTTGAGCAGAATTCTCTGCAAACGAGGCGTCATGTCATCCAGGTCCTTTTGGATGATGTGGACCAGAGGCCTATGATCTGTCTCAACAGTAAATGTTGGCAAGCCGTAGACATAATCGTGAAATTTGAGGATGCTGGTAGGAAAACCTAAACACTCCTTCTCAATCTGCGCATATCTGGTCTCAGTGGGTGTCATTGCCCGTGACGCGTATGCTACTGGTACCCAGGATGACATGTCTTCTCTTTGAAGCAACACCGCCCCAATGCAATCCTGACTCGCATCTGTGGATATCTTGGTCTCGGTCTGGGTTAAAGAATGCAAGGACAGGTGCAGTGGTGAGCTTGGCTTTCAGCTCCAGCCACTCAGTTCGGTGCTCCGCCTTCCACTCAAAGGCGGTTGATTTTTTCACCAGATTGTGTAGGGCTGTGATGTGTGTGGCCAAATCCGGGATGAACTTGCCAAGGAAATTGACCATTCCCAGGAAGCACAGTACTGCCTTCTTGTCCTTGGGGACTTTCATTGCCTCGATGGCTTTAATTTTGTCTGTGTCCGGGCGCACACCGTGTTGCGAAATCTGATCGCCCAGGAACTTCAGCATGGATATTCCAAAACAGCACTTGGACCTGTTTAGCTTGAGGCCATGTTCATGTATGCGTCGGAATACTTTGTTGAGTCGCGATACATGTTCCTCTGGGGTTATGGACCAGGTTATGATATCGTCAATGTAGATACAAACCCCTTCTATTCCCTCCATCATCTGTTCTATGATGCGATGGAAAATCTCTGATGGGGAGATGATGCCAAATGACATTCGGTTGTAGCAGAACCTGCCAAAAGGCGTGTTGAAGGTGCAGAGCCTTCTGCTGGATTCTTCAAGTTGGATTTGCCAAAATCCTTGGGATGTTTCCAATTTTGTGAAGAAGCGTGCGTGTGCCACCTCACTCGTGATTTCTTCCCTCTTCGGGATGGGGTCATGTTCCCGCATAATATTTTTGTTTAGATCCTTAGCATCAATGCAGATGCGTAGGTCCCCCAAAGGCTTCTTTACGCGCACCATCGAGCTGACCCAGTCGGTCGATTCAGTGACCTTGGAGATGATGCCTTTTTGTTGTAGACTCGTGAGCTCTGCCTTCAGGCGCTCTCTCAGTGGAGCAGGGACTCGTCGTGGTGCATGGATCACTGGCTTGGCATCAGGCCGCAGTAGAATCTTGTACTCGTACGGCAGCGTGCCCATCCCGCTAAATACATCTGGGTACTGGGTTAGGGTGTCGTCGATGCTGGCCTGAAGATCCGAATGGGACGGCGTCATGGTGTAGATCCTTTGAATGAGGTTCAGTTGCTTGCAGGCATGCGCACCTAGCAGGGACGCCCTGTCTGGTTTAACAATCGCTAAGTGGTTGAATAAACTCGGTTGTTCTCACTGGAACGAAGGAGGTTGAGGGGAGACCTGATAGAGGTATACAAAATTATGAGGGGCATAGACAGAGTGGATAGTCAGAGGCTTTTCCCCAGGGTAGAGAGGTCAATTACTAGGGGGCATAGGTTTAAGGTGAGAGGGGCAAGGTTTAGAGTAGATGTACGAGGCAAGTTTTTTACGCAGAGGGTAGTGGGTGCCTGGAACTCGCTACCGGAGGAGGTGATGGAAGCAGGGACGGTAGTGACATTTAAGGGGCATCTTGACAAATACATGAATAGGATGGGAATGGAGGGATACGGACCCAGGAAGTGTAGAAGATTGTAGTTTAGTCGGGCAGCATGGTCGGCACGGGCTTGGAGGGCCGAAGGGCCTGTTCCTGTGCTGTACATTTCTTTGTTCTTTGTTCTTTGTTCGAAGCGTAAGCTTGCTTGTGTGTCGGCTGAACACCTGCAGATGGCAGGGCCCCAGTGCCTTGATTGCGTTTCCATTGTAGTCCAGGAGTTTGCAGGCAGCTGGAAGGATTGTGGGGGGCTTCTTGATTCTCTTGAAGTCCACCTGCGAAATCAGGTTGGCGGAGGCACCTGTGTCCAGTTTGAACTGGATGGGGCAGTGGTTGACCTTCATCACTGCGTGCCATTCATCCTCGGAATCCACGGCCAGGATTGATTGGACGTGCGATGTGTCCGGTGTGGCGTATTCGCACTTCGTAATAATGCCCACTCGGTAAGTGTTGTCCAGGTATTCATCATCTGGATCCGTCGCACTGCCTGGATCAGAGTCACGCATTCGGTGTTGCACACTTCTGATGTGCCGCTGGCGGAATTGGGAGCGCTGGCTCCTGACTGGTGGTGCAGATCTGCACAGGGCTGCATAGTGGTTTGGTTTCCCACAGTTTAAACAGCGTTTGCCTTTTGCAGGGCAGTTTTTTTAAAAATGGGCGGTGCCGCAATTCGCACACGTCATGACGTCGGCGTCATGATGCTCAGTGCGTCGTTGCTGATGCGCGGTGCGGTTCTCGGACGTCTGCACCTGCGCAGTGCGGTTTTTTCCGCTTCGCATTCCTGATTGCATTGCGAATGTGCCGGGTCCCGGGAAGAGCGTGCAAAATGGCCACTTTCGTCAATGTGGAGGCACTGCATCCGGGAGATGGCCTGAACACTCTCCACCTCGTGGGAGGATTGTTTTTCACTTTCATAGATTTCATAGAACTTACAGTGCAGGAGGAGGCCATTCGGCCCATCGAGTCTGCACCGGCTCTTGGAAAGAGCACCCTACCTAAGATCCATACCTCCACCCTATACCCATAACCCAGTAACCCCACCCAACACTAAGGGCAATTTTGGACACTAAGGGCAATTTAGAATGGCCAATCCACCTAACCTGCACATCTTTGGACTTTCTGCCGTTTTGTACTGTGAATAGAAATTTTTAGAGTGCTCATGCACAGTACACGTTTCAATCGCGACTGGCAGGGTCATGTGCTTGATTTTCAACAATTGCTCTCGCAGAGAATCAGAGTGTACTCCTAAAATGATTTGGTCTCTGATCATGGAGTCAGTGATATCACCAAAGTTGCAGGATTGCGCTAGCAGTCTAAGGTTAGTTAGATAGGAGTTGAAGGATTCGTCTTTACCTTGCATTCTCTGCTTGAAGATGTAGCGCTCGAAGATGTTGTTGGTGTCCACCTCGCAGTGGCTGTCAAATTTGTCCAGGATGGTTTGGTATTTTGTTTTGCCCTGCCCTTCGGAAAAGTGAAAGGAGTTGAAGATCTCTATTGCATGGTCACCCACAGTGGTGAGTAGAAGAGCTATCTTCCGAGCATCAGTCGCGCCATTGAGGTTGGATGCTTCCACGTATAGTTGGAATTTCTGCTTGAATGATCGCCAGTTGGCACTAAGATTGCCGGTGGTCCTGAGCTGATAAGGAGCCTGAATCTTGTCCATTGTGCCTGTATTCAGTAGCTGGTTGTCACGGATCTTGCTGAGTTGAACTAAATAGATTGAACAGTCACTCCTGGTATCATGTTGTGTTATGCTGCTTCAGATAACACAGGCTGCTACTTGATGCAGTCTTAACTAAAGGATGCTCCAGACACTGAAATTAGTTCAACGTGTTTATTGAACTAATAACAAAGTTCTCAAATGAGTTTGACTCTCTGCTAATCTAACTGTAGTAACTCAGTCTAACTGTACCAGCTTGCTTTAAGCCACGTGCTGGGGTGTGATGCTGCTGATCAACCCTGTCTAACTTTCTAGATGTCTGTCTGTGGAAAGAGGCAGGGTGTGAGTGTCTCATCCCTTTTATAGTGTTTATATCATGTCCCCTTGTGGTGATGTCACCTCTGAGTGTCTTGACTGCCCATTGGTTGTGTCCTATTCTGAGTGTTCATTTGTTGCACGTTTGCATATCATGACACAACTCTTCTATAACCTTTTATTCTTTCCTGAATAAATTTCTAATCATGCATTATCCAGCATCTCTTCAAATGAGATTTGCCCCAGCCGCACCCTATGGTACTGAGTTTCATATTCTAATTACTCTCTGGGTAAAAAAGTTTCTCCTGAATTCACTATTGGGTTTATTAGTGACAATCTTATATCGATGGCGCCAAGATTTGGGCTCCAACGCAAGTGGGGAAATATTCTCTGTGTACTGAACTAGAATCTCAGCTGTATTATCATCTTCGAGTTTCTGGAGGGGAGCTTGATCCAATGATCTTCTGGGTTGGGTGACAATGTTACCGTAGCTGACAGCTGAGTAATGAAACCGTGGCAACATTTAGGCTAATAATTGCCAACACTTCTTCCAGACTTTTTCCTGTTGCAATGAATAGGAAGTGATGAAAGATTTGTTTAATTGCGGGATTTACTAGTGTTATAAGTAATGGTGCCAGAAATACTGGGATGATCACGGCCACCTCAAATCCTCACTTTGCACCAGCACTGACCAATAAAATAACTCACAGCTAGGTTACACCATAGACTGAGAAATGTTGCTGAGGGAATGTTCGCTGCACTTTCTGCTACTCACCACATGATGTTGCCAGTTCCTTGTTTTCGTGATTTAGAGATGGACCTGAGACTGTGAGAAACTGAAGGCAGAGAGAGGGGAAAATAAGAGAGGGTCAGAATTTTATGTTGCCGGGGCGGTCACACACCCGACCTGGATACGTGACAAGACATCAGACACGTGCCCCGACATCATCATACACTTGCGCGATATTTCAGCCAGCGGGCACACACGAGAGTTGGAAACGCGTTCACTGGCAATCAAGCGGTCAATTTAGCTCATTAAGGGGCCAATTGAAAGCTAGCTTACGTGGCCCATCTGTTTTTATGGCTGACTGGCAGGTTGATTGGCTGTATCCTCAATCCAGAGAGGGATAAAATGTCTGCGCTGAAGTAAAATTTTAAAAAGGTGTCTGGGGACTGAGATTTGTGTTTAAATGTGCTGCCTAGACACTGTGTGCAGTGTTTTTCCATAGAGGCCCACAGTTCCCAGAGAGAGCTTGGCAGCGGCAGTCCCCCAGGGGGAGCCCACTAGAAACGCCAGCCCCGCGCCCTCCCTTTTCGCGGCTCCTGCTCTCTTCCCACCTTCCTGGGCAACGCTGAGCTTTTCTCAACATGTGTTTCATGCTGGCTAGCAAATTAATTGTGTTCTGGGGCCAATCATGACAGGAAGCGTGTTTTGAACCCGCTTCTGGACCTGCGCAGTGCGCATACCCGACGGACAAAAAATTCCGGCAATGAAGACAGAATGATAGAGAGAGAGGCAAAGCAACATGGGCTAGGAAAGACTATTATAGGAGGATAGAGAGGCAGTAGTGTGGTATTGTCACTGGACCCTGGGTATTGGTCTGGTACCCACATTTGAATCTCGCCATGGTAGATGGTGAAACTTGAATCCAATAGAAATCTGAAATTAAAGTCTCATGATGACCATGATATAAACCATTATCGATTGTTGTAAAAAAACCATCTGGTTCACTAATGTCCTTTCGGGACAGAAATCTCCCATCCTTACCTGATCTGGCCAACATAAGGGGCTGGTTTAGCACAGTGGGCTAAACAGCTGTCTTGTAATGCAGAACAAGGCCAGCAGTGCGGGTTCAATTCCCATACCAGCCTCCCCGAACAGGCACCGGAATCTGGCGACTAGGGGCTTTTCACAGTAACTTCATTGAAGCCTACTTGTGACAATAAGCGATTATTATTATTATTATGTGACTCCAGACCGACAGCAATGTTAATGACCTCTGAAATGGCCGAGAAAGCCACTGAGTTGCATTAAACTGCTAAAAAGTCTAATAGGAATGAAACCTGGTGTACCACCCGGCATCGATCTAGCCACTGGAAATGACGATAGCAAACTCAGCCCTGTCAAGTCTGCAAAGTTCTTACTAACATAGAACCCCACAGTGCAGAAGGAGGCCATTCGGCCCATCGAGTCTGCACGGACCCTCCGAAAGAACATCCCACTTAGGCCCACTCCCGTCCTATCCCCTGCACATCCCTGGAGACCAATGGGCAACTTAGTGTGGCCAATCCACCTAACATGTACATCTTTTGGACTGTGGGAGGAAACTGGGGCACCTGGAGGAAACCCACGCAGACACGGAGAGAATGTGCAAACTCCACACAGTCAACCAAGGCTGGATTTGAATCTGGATCCCTGGCGTTGTGAGGCAGCAGCGCTAGCCACCGTGTCGCCCATCTGGAGGCATGTGCCAAATTGGGAGAGCTGTCTCACAGACTAGTCAAGCAACAGTCTGACACAGTCATACTCACTGAATCATACCTCACAGACACCACCATCACCAGCAGAAGTGGCGGGTGGCACAGTGGTGTACAGTCAAGAGGGAATTGCCCTGTGAGTCCTCAACATCAACTCAAGACACCACAAAGTCTCATGGCACCAGGTCAAGCATGGGCAAGGAAACTTGCTAGTTACCACGTACCGTCTCCCGTCAGCTGATGAATCAGTACTCCTCCATGTCGAACACCACTTGGTGGCAAGGGTGCGGAATGTACTCTGGCTGGGGGACTTCAATGTGGCTCGGTAGTGCTACTACTGAGTGAGCTTGCCGAGTCCTAAAGGACATAGCTACAAGACTAGGACTGCAGCAAATGCTGAGGGATCCAACAAGAGGTGAAAACATAATTGACCTCATCCTCACCAACCTACCTGCTGCGTCTGGGCATGACAGCATCTGTAGGAGTGACCACTGGAAAGTCCTTGTGGAGACAAAGTCCTGTCTTCACATTGAGGATACCCCCCATTGTGTTGTGTGGCATTACCACTGTGCTAAATGAAATAGATTTTGAACAGATCTAGCAACTCAAGACTGGGCATCTATTAGGTGCTGTGGGCCATCAGCAGCAGCAGAATTGTACTCAACCACAATCAATAATCTCATGGCCGGTCAGAACTTCCACTCTACCATTATCACCAGCCAGGGTATCAATCCTGGTGCAATGAAGAGTGCAGGAGAGCATGCCAGGAGCAGCACCAAGCATACCTGGAAATGAGATGTCAACCTGGTGAAGCTCCAACACAGGACTACTTGTGTGCCAAACAGCATGAGCAGCAAGCGGCAGCAGAGCTAAGCGATTGGCGATAAGCTCCGCAGCCCTGCCACATCCAGCCGTGGATGGTGGTGGACAATTAAACAACTCACTGGAGGAGGAGGCTCCACAAATATCCCCATCCTCAATGGTGGAGGAGCCCAGCACATCAGTGAAAAGAATAAGGCTGAAGCATTCGCAACAATCTTCAGCCAGAAGTGCCGAGTGGATGATCCATCTCGGTCTCCTCCCGAGGTTCCCAACATCACAGATGATAGTCTTCAGCCAATTCGATTCACTCTACGTGATATCGAAAAACAGCTGAAGGCTCTGCAAAGGCCATGGTCCCTGACAATAATCCGGCAATAGAACACAGAACATACAGTGCAGAAGGAGACCATTTGGCCCATCGAGTCTACACCGACCCACTTAAGCCCTCAATTCCATCCTATCTCGTAACCCAATAACCCCTCCTAACTTTTTTGGACACTAAGGGCAATTTAGCATGGCCAATCCACCTAACCTGCACATCTTTGGATTGTGGGAGGAAACTGGAGTATCCAGAGGAAACCCACGCAGACACAGGGAGACTGTGCAGACTCCACACAGACAGTGACCCAGTCGGGAATCGAACCTGGGACCCTGGCGCTGTGAAGCCACTTGTGCTACCGTGCTGCCCAAGTAGTATAGAAGACTTGTGCTCTAGATCTTGCCAGGCCCCTAACCAAGCTATTCCAGTACAGCTACAACACTGGCATCTACCCAGCAATGTGGAAAATTCCTGTACAAAAAAGCTGGAGAAATCTGACCCGGCCAATTACTGCCCTCTCAGTCTACTCTCAATCATCAGTAAAGTGATGGAAGGGGTGATCAACAGTGTAATTAGTGGCACTTACTCAGCAATAACCTGCTCACTGATGCATAGTTTGAGTTCTGCTGAGCTCACTCAGCTCCTGATTTCATTACAGCCTTGGTTCAAATAGGGACAAAAAGAGCTGAAGTCTAGAGGTGAGATGAGACTGACTGCCCTTGACATTGACGGAATGTGGCTTCAAGAAGCCAAAGCAAAACTGAAGTCAATGGAACTTAAGGGGGAAACTCTCCACTCATACCTGGCACATAGGAAGCTGGTCTTGGTTGTTGGAGGTCAATCATCTTAGTTGCAGGACATCACTGCAGGAGTTCCTCAGGGGGGTGTCGAGGGCCTACCCATTTTCAGCTATTTCATCAATAACCTTCCTTCCATCATCAGGTCAGAAGTGGGGATGTCTGTTGATGACTGCACAATGTTCAGCACCATTCACAACTTGTCAAGATACTGAAGCAGTCCATATCCAAATGAAGCAAGACCTGGACAATGTCCAGACTTGGATTAGCAAATGACAAGTAACATTCATGCCACACAAGTGCAAGGCAAAGATCAAATCCACAAGAGAGAATCTAACCATCGTCCCTTGACATTCAATGGCATTACTATTACTGAATCTCCCATTATCAGCATCCTGGGGGTTACCATTGACCAGAAACTGAACTGGACTAGTCATATAAAATAATATGGCTACAAGAGCAGGCCAGAGGTTAGGAAACCTTTGGTGAGTAACTCACCTCCTGACTCCCCAAAGCCTATCTATCATCTATAAGGCACAAGTCAGGACTGTGATGGAATACTCTCCAACAACAGTGAAGAAGCTCAACACCATCCAGGACAAAACAGCCCGCTGATGATGTCATCACTATGTCATGTGATCGGACTCTGAAAGTGACTTTGTTCCAACTAGGAACAAACATGACTACACAACACTTTCCTTCCCCTTTTACATTAGAAGGTCCTGTAATGAAACAGTATAACATTAACATTCAAAGTTTACAATATGAACAATTAATAAACACAACAGTCAATAAGTTGGACGTTTCAGAGGACGTTGATTTCTGTGCGGTTGTCGGTGAACCTCAGGCTTCTGCGTTTCGTGTTGACTGCAACCTCTGGTATTTCTGGTCTAGTTCTGACGTCCATAGTTGTCTCAACCGAAGTTGATGTAGTGTTCGGAGGCTGACTCGGTGTTGAAGTGACTTCAACTGGGGTCTTCCGCTGTTGTTTCAGATGTTGTCAGGTTCTCAGGTATGTCTAGGTCTTCAATTGGCACAGTTTGTTGAAAATTCTTGGTTGACTCTCCCTCTGACAAACTAGTTCTAGTTTCTGAAAATTGATCATTGCACCTCCTCACTGCATCATCCCGAGTTGGAACGGTGTCGGCGACCGGTCCTGTCTGCGCTAAGACGGTGGCAGGTATCCACTTCTCATTGGCAGCATAGTTCCTTGCCAATACAGCCTGACCTTTCTGAAAAACTCGGCATTTAACCCTGTTCTCATGTCGCAAAACCTGACTGCTGTTTCTTCTCAACAATTTCTCTTGTCTTAGACGGCTTCAGCAAATTAAATGCTGTGTATAACTGACATTTTACCATGAGTAATGCCAGAAAACTTTGGGTTGTCAAATGTGTTGTATTTCTGTATGTCGTCAGGAATTGGCTGAGTCATTTAGACAATGATCCTTGCTCATGAGTTACCTCAATGAATGCTTCATTGTCTGAACAAACCCTTCAGCCAGCCCATTTGTGGCTGGATGATAAAGAGCAGATTGGATGTGTTGGAATCCATTCTGTTTTAGATAATTTGTGAATTCTTGTGGCCCATTGTCACTAAAATGTTGTTCAGGGTAACTGAATCTTGCAAAAATCTCGCTCAGTATTTCTATTGTTCACTCCGTTGACGTAGTCTTCTTTATGGCGACTTCAGGCCATTACAATTGCGCATCTGCCGCAATGAAAACATTCATCCTTCAAATGTTCCAACATAATATATATGTACTCTTTCCCATGGTTCTTCTGGCCATTCTCATGGATGTAATGGCACTATTGGCGGCAGGTTTCGAACCTTTGCACAAGACAAACACATGCCCGCCTTCTGTTCGATTGGTTCTGGGCTTGGCCACCAAAAATATCTTCTGCCAATCTCCTTCATCCTTGCTATCCCACAATCTCCTTCATCCTTACTATCCCAACCTTCATGAAGTTGGTTCAGGACACGTTCCCTAACATTGGCTGAATGATGACCCTCATTTCTCTTTGGAGACAACCAGCCTGTACAGATAGTTCAAGTCTTCTGGTAACATATGTCTTCAACTCCGGGTTTTCTCCCATGGCCTTGCCACGTCCATAACTTCTAACACGAGTTGATTATTTCTGATATACTTCCCAACTTGTCCTGCAGTTACAGGAGTGTTATCGACTTCTTCAAAATAGAAAATATTACCACTCAAACTATTCATTGATGACTCGTTAGGTAAAGGCAATCTAGAAAGTCCATCAATGTCCTCATTGAGATTTGATTGATGATATTTTATCATAAATTTTTATTCTGAGAACGCCCATCTCTGCATCTAGCTCGCTGCTAGAGAAGAAATATTGCTGTGTGGCTGAAGGAAACCAACTATTTCTGATAGGTAAAAGGGATTCTTAATTAGCCTTTAAATTATATATTTAAAAAACTCAGTTTAAAAGTCATTTTAAAATGGATTCCATCATGACACTGCAAAACTGTACAAACTTAACATCAGTTTGCAAAGCACATAGCTTGCAGAAATAAGACACAGAATTTGAAACAATTTGCAAACGAGCTAAAAGCAAATGCAACATTTCTACTGAAGGTCAAGTTGACATTATAGTTCATATGAGCTTTCCATTGTCCGAAAGAAGGAATTGTAGGATTCAGCACACACCGGTCCAATGATAAGAACAGAGTTTGCATTCCAACACACACTAAAGAATTCTAAGATACAACATGGCTGATAATTCAAAATTAATGTTGCATATTGAAGACTGCCAACCCAATCATCGAATCAAATGTATTGAAGACTCACCCAAACCAATCAGCATGTTACAGGTGTTATGGGCCAGGGTTTAAAGAACCCCAAAGTGTATCATGGAGTTCACCTGGCCCATGACTTTTACTAGATTATGGTATGGGGAGCACACGGCCCACTCTACAGGTGTGGTGCAGCAGAAATTTTAAAGTAATTTTTAAAGCAAAACAATGTTTATTCTATGAACTCAGTTAACCTTTTTAACCTTTTTAAAACATATAGTGAACATCTTAGCAACCATCAATTCAAATACACCTCCCAAAGAATACAACACTCTAAGTAATCCTTAAACTGTCCTTTTAACATCCATAAGACAAAATTCCTTTTTACAGAAGCACATCAGGTTTAAATTTTCTACTGAGAACAGTTACCACATTGAAATCACCAAATGGACACTCATAAGCTTGCAGAGATTCACACACATCCTGCTGTGATTGCAGCTTCTCCAAAACTAAAACGAAACTAAAAAAACACAGACACAGCCAAGCTTTTCCTCAAAGCGAAACTAAAAATCAGAGCCAGAGCTCAGCTCCACCCACACTCTGACATCACTGCAGCCACTTGAGCAGACAAACATTTCTTAAAATGACATTCCCATGACACAGGGGTAGGAATAGATTGACTTAGACTGATAACAAATTCCTTAAAGGTAATAGTTTTAGGCTATCATTTTCCATTCTAGAATCATCCTATACTGTTTGCCTAGCTATCTTGAAAATATGAAAATATTTGTTTCATATTTTCCATTTCCACTTCTAACCTGTGTAGCTGTTTGCTTTGAGCAAAGAAACCGTCACTGCTATTATATTTTGAATTCAAGTTGTTCTTTCTGTAAGTTATCATCTCAAGTAAAGCCTTCTGCAGGGGCTTATATTGAGAACATTTGATTTTGTAACAAAAGAAGATTATACTCTCTCTTTATAATCAATAGATACCAATAAAATATAATTTCGCACCCAAGAAGTGTAGTGCAAATTTCTGCCTAGTTAAGTGTATAGGAGAATACATTAACACAAGGGCAGCCTTCATCAGCGGCCTAAGTATCGTTGTCAGTGGTTGATGATCCGAGAGTAAATTTCCTTTCATTTAGGTATTGGTAAGAATGTTTGATTCAAAGTGTGTCAGGACTTCTGACTTGAGTAGTGCATCCTTAACTCGTACTGATCCACCCATTTCCATTTCCTTATTTGACACAATAAATTGTGTAAAGGCTTCAGAATAGTTGCTGAATTAGGGATACAACTTCCGTAAAAGTTTAATAAGCCCAAAAATGATCAAAGTTGATTTATGTTTTGAAATGCAGCTGCCTCAGTTATGGCTTTTGTTTTTTACGGCAATTTTTGCAGTGCCTTTGCATCTATGCCGTGCTCCATCTTTTGTACTCATCGTATGTAATCTCCTAGTCTCTGGAGTGCAACATCTAAATTTTGAAGATGCTCTTCTTCATTCTTTCCAGTAACTAAGGTGTCATCTAAGTTGCACTGGACTCCTTCTAGCCTGCCTAGAATTTGATCCATGGCACGTTGGAACAACGCAGGTGCAGACGTGATGCCAGATGGAAGTCTTTTGTATCTGAATAGCCCTTTGAGTGTCACAATTGTCAAATATTGCGAATCTGGGGCGTCATTCTCCGCCGGCGGGAGTCTCCGTTCTGCCGGCGCCCGGGGGTTTCCCGACGGCGTGGGGGTGCCCCACAATGGGAAACCCCATTGACCGGCCGGTGTTACGGAGACTCCCGCCGGCCGGTCGGCGCAGAAATGTGGCGGGGTGGGTAGGAGAATTTCGCCCCTGGAGTCACATTTACCCGGAGATAAGCTTAATTAAAGTCAGCTTTACTGAAATTCTGGTCTTCAGTCAACCCAGCAAATAAAAATTCAATTAAAGGCAGAGGGTACTGCTTTGCACAGTACCGTATTGACAGTGACTTTGAAACTGCCACATATGCATATCAAACCATCTTTCTTCATCATGAAAACTATCAACATGGCCCAATCACTGACATCAATGGGTTTGAGAACGCCCATTTCGGCCAGCCTCTCTATTTCTGCCTTGACCTTAGGCCTGATGGCAAACGGCACTGACCCAGCATTTATGCATCTTGTTTGGCTTTCATCCTTAATCTTTAGCTTGACTGAGATCTCTTTCTTCCCAGCTCTCCATTAAAGACGATGGAACGTTTCTTTAAAAGCTTTGGTAGACCTGCTTCGGACTCTGACTTGAGATTCATCTCGGCCCAGTTTAGGCAGGTTCTCACCATTAGGCCTGGATAGTTACCTTTAACAACATGCAGGGATAAGTCTGCTGTCTGTCCGTTTAGCTGCACATTTACATTGATATGGCCCTTCAACGGAACTACTTCCACAGTATTTTTTTTAGCATTAACTTTAAGGGTTTTAAGGCAATATGTCATGGTTGCTCTTGGTAAACAGTTTCTGGTACCAATGAAACTCCTGCTTCAGTGTAAACCTTCATTTTCACCGGTTGATCATCCAGTGAAGGAGTGACCCAGTAACAGTGTGTTGCACACACAATGGGCAGTATATTCAACAACAGTTAGTCATTTGACTATGACTCTGATCCTTTTTCGTGCAGTGGGCCCTTTTCTGTCTACTTGGTCTTCCATGTGATGCATTTGGTTCTTGCTTTTTATAGTTATTTGGCGCTTGTTTCTTTCCCCAACATGCACATTTGATGAGCCCCTTTTTACCACAATTCCTGCATTTGAAATCTTTGCACCAGCCATCTGCTGCTGCATGGCCAGTTTTAGTGCATCAGTAGCAATTTTGAATCTTGTATTTGGGTCTCAGCCGATATATTATGGTTTCTAGTGCTCAACCTTAATTGTTGGGCTCCCTTAGCTGCTAATTCTATGGAGATAGTGCCTTTTTTTGTACACCCTCGCTTCTTAGCCCACACATTAGTCTGTTCCTAATGATGTCATTCAAAGCATCTCCAAATTCACAGTATTCAGCTAATTTATTTGACGTAGCTACGAACTGTGATTGATTCACCTTCTTGTTGGTTACATTTATGGAACATGTCCTCGCTCAGTGATGATGGTGAGAAGTGGCCCTGCAATATCTCCACAATCACATCATAGGTCTGAGAGCCTGATTTTTCTGGTTGCATCAGACTTTGCAGGAGGTTGAATATGCCCCCCCCCCACTCTCTATCCCCCCCGCCCCCCCCCCCCCCCAATGTATTCAGAAAAGTTGGGACTACAATATCTGCTGCAATTTTGTTCACTTGGATAAAATAATTGAATTTTCAATATTTGAGCTTCACCGATCGGTTTTCTCATCATATGGTCCCATGGCGCCAAAAATTCCAACCATTTTTACTGTGGCTTGTGTAACACAATGTGCTATGAAATCTTTTAACATGGCCTCGCTTCTTTTTTTCAAACAAGGTACCCCTGAGCCAACCTGTGTCCTTCCGAGTTTGGAACACGATCGTGCAGGCTAGGTGGATTGGCCATGCTAAATTGCCCTTAGTGTCCAAAAAAGGTTAGGTGGGGTTACAGGGATAGGGTGGAGGTGTGGGGATAGGGTGGAGGTGTGGGCTT
The DNA here is from genome assembly GCF_047496885.1 of Scyliorhinus torazame. Lineage (NCBI taxonomy): Eukaryota > Metazoa > Chordata > Chondrichthyes > Carcharhiniformes > Scyliorhinidae > Scyliorhinus > Scyliorhinus torazame. Next base: position 60,808,491 of record NC_092718.1, on the reverse strand, counting down.
AGGTAGGGTGCTCTTTCCAAGGGCCGGTGCAGACTCGATGGACCAAATGGCCTCCTTCTGCACTGTAAATTCAATGTAAATTCTCTGTAAATTCTATTCTATGGAAAACCCCCAGCTCTAAACTATTGTTGCAGGGTACTTGCTACTCTCGCTGCTCTCTGTCCTGTTACAGATCTTTCTGGGCAGAGCACGTGGCAAGCTTCCTTTTAATGTTGTTTCCTCCAAAATCTGTGTTTAAACTTTGGTTCCTTCGATGCCTGCTGCCGGTATTTGGACCACCCCTATCACCAGCTTTGGTGTAGTGGGGTTTTTAGCTTCTTAATCCTTTTTAAGATATCTGCTCATGGATTGACGATTTTTCTGTATATATTTTAACTCCAGGAGTCTGCCGCCGTGGTTCTGACCTTCTCGTCGCCAGTTTTCTTTGTGGTATTTTTGAAAGATAGGCTTTCAAACCACAAAGGTACAAACAAATAAGAACTTTATTAGAAAGGTGTTTACTCTACAGGCTGTAAAGATAGACTACCCATTTGTCCACGCAAACGATCATTGACATCATCAATACATCACGTGATCAGACTCTTAAACTACTCTTGTTCCAACTAGGAACAAACATGAATATACAACACGCTCCACCATTGACGCACAGTGGCAGCAGTGTGGAGCACCGACTAGATGCACTGCAGGAACTCACCAAAGATCCTTAGACAGCGCCTTTTAAACTTACGACCATCTGAAAGGACAAGGACATCAGACAAATGGGAACATCACCACCTGGAAGTTCCTTTCCAAGTCACACACCATCCTCCATCCTGACTTGGAAATATTTCACCGTTCCTTCACTCTCATTGAGCCAAAATCCTGGAACTCCCTCCCTAACAACATTGTGGGTGCACCTACACCACAGTTGTTCAAGAAGGCAGCTCACCACCACCTTCTCAAGAGCAATTAGGGATGCATAATAAATGCTGGCCTAGCCAGTGATGCCCACATCCCATGAATGAATAAAACAACCGCTCTCTAAATGTTGGCAAGACCAAGGAACTGATCATCGACTTCAGGAGGTGTAGCATGACACACACTCCTGTCTGCATCAATGGCTCTGAAGTGGAGATGTTCGATAGCCTTAAGTTCCTGGGGGTCACCATCACCAACAGTCTGTCCTGGTCCACTCATGTTGATGCAACAGTCAAGAAAGCCCAACAACGTCTCTACTTCCTACAGAAGCTAAAGAAATTTGGCATGTCTGCATCGACTCTCACAAACTTCTACAGATGTGCCATAGAGAGCATCCTATCCGGCTGCATCACAGCCTGATACGGCAACTGCTCGGTCCAAGATCGCAAGGAACTGCAGAGTCTGGTCAACTCAGCCCAACGCATCACACAAGCTTGCCATTCCCACATGGATTCTGTATACACCTCCCGCTGCCTCAGGAAGGCAGACAGCATTATCTCAGCCACAAGGGCTGAGAAGTGCTCAGCCATGTCACTGAGCGTACCCTCTCAGGCGGAGCCTCTTGAGGCCTAGCCAACTAGAGGATGATGGGCAACATCATCAGCACCAACACAACAGCCTCTAATGCTGTCAGCAAGGTGGAGACACCAAGATATAGGACTTGCAAATATAATTTTAAGGCACCGTGGGAACAGGGAAAGATTTGCACAGGTGGCTTTAGTTTTTTTCTTCTTTGAAATGTTTACTTCTCATTTAACTTGTTCAACAATGTTTGTTTTTGTGTTTCACTTCTTCAATGTTATAAATATACATTACTATTTTGGTCTAAAGTCCTGAGTGCTCTATTTCCCATAGGTTTTGGCCTCTTTTGTGTCTTGAGAGAGATGGCTGGGGCAGCAAACTTGAGGCAGTGATGTGACATTGGGTTTGTTGTCATAATATACACCAGTATATCATGGTGCAGACACACACTGATGACACACAGTGGGACCAATCAACACACACAACACTGCAACCAATCACCAGTGAGAGCACACGCACTATAAAGTCAGGGGGCATCAGAGTTCCCGCTCATTCGAGTTGCAGCTAGCTAGGAGCACAGAGCTCACAGCCTGCAACACAGACATTCACCATGTGCTGAGTGCATCGACTGGTTAGGACAAGGCAAAGGTCTTTAGTTAAAGCTAGTATCGTATTCGCCCACAGTCTGAGTATGTTTAAACAGTTAATGATTCAATAAAATAGTGTTGCACTATTTCAAGTGTTGGTGACCTGTATGTGATCCAGAACACCCAACACATCATGATACCAGGAGTTGAGGGATATTAGCACTTCTTAGACCTACCTGCAAGTGATCTGCCTTCCGCCAGCATTCCGTCATCCTGCAACATGGACAACATCAGCCCGCTGCCGCGGCTCCGCATCGCCGGCAACCTTGGGGCAGATCAGGAAGCATCACACCCACCGCATGGATTAGAGCAGACTGGTTAGTTAGATTGGACTAATCGCATCGGACTCGGTGACCGTGGGTTGAATTGCCCGAACATTCCTGCGAGGCTGGCTGAAGCGATATGAAGTGGCAGGCTGAGCTGCTCGGTAGAAGGCAGCATAGTGGCCAAGACTGCCACATCGTAGGCATTGTCGAGATTTTGCAGGGAATTGCCGCTTTAAATGGGCGGAGCCACAGTTGCCGCACGTCGTGACATCAGCACGTTCGCTGCGCCACCGCGTATGCGCGGTGCGGTCGTGCATGGTGCTTGCCTGCGCATTACGTTCCTCCACGTCGCCGTCCCCTCGTTTGGTGCGCACAAGCGCGGGCGAAACGTGCGGAAAATGGCCGCCCTCATCCAGGCTGAGGCCCTGGAGGTGCTCAATCACTTGGACCCGTTCCGCCTCGTGGGGACCTTGCCGCGCCGTTTCAGCCGCTTGTATATGGGAGTCCCGATTCATGGCGTTTTCATGTAAGACACAGGTCTCGATGGTGGTCGCTAGGGTGAGTTGTTTTACTTTGAGGAGCTGCTGACGTAGAGGGTCCGACTGAACACCGAAAAAGATCTGGTCGCGCATCATGGAGTCGGAGGTGGGCCCGAAGATTAAAGAATAGAATAAAGGGGAATTGACAAGGGTTCAGATCTGTGAATTGGTTACTTAACTAAAGTGGAGACAAATAGAGTATAGAATCGTAAGTCTTAAAGCTACAGAAGGTGCGTGTTCAAAAGCATGACTTCTACAATGAGTTATTCAGATAGCGTGTCTGTAAAAATTTCAGACACTTCGACCAGTTTGTTTTTCAAACATTTTACCCACGTGCCCTTATTTGCAAGATAAACAAAGGACAAATACAAGTTTATGATTCAACCAAATTTATTACCAGCCTTGCGCATGTGGAGGTGGAGTTGACCCTATGCAGTGCTTCGCTCCTGAGTCCCCACCATATTTCAATCCCCAGGTCCTCCTCCCATTTCCTTCTTGTTGCGTCCAGTACGGTGTCGGCCCTTTCTATCAATCGGTCATATATGTCACTACAGTTTCCTTTGTCTAGTATGCTTGCGTCCACTAGTTCTTCCAGTAGTGTCTGTCGTGGTGGTTGTGGGTATGTCCATGTCTCCTTTCGTAGGAAGTTTTTGAGCTGTAGATACCTTGGGCGTCATTCTATGACCCCCCGCCGGGTTGGAGAATCGCCGGGGGCTGCCGTGAATCCCACCCCCGCCGGTTGCCGAAGTCTCCGGTACTGGATATTCGGCGGGGGCGGGAATCGGGCCGCGCTGGTTGGCGGACCCCCCCCCGCTCGATTCTCCGGCCGGATGGGCCGAAGTCCCGCTGATAAATTGCCTGTCCCGCCGGCGTAAATTAAAGCACCTATTTACCGGCGTGGGCGGGCTCCGGAGCCCTGGGGGGGGCACGGGGCGATCTGGCCCCGGGGGGTGCCCCCACGGTGGCCTGGCCCGCGATCGGGGCCCACCGATCCGCGGGCGGGCCTGTGCCGTGGGGGCACACTTTCCCTTCCGCCTCCGCCACCGTCTCCACCATGGCGGAGGCGGAAGAGACTCCCTCCACTGCGCATGCACGGGAAACTGTCAGCGGCCGACATGTCATTTCCACGCCAGCTGGCGGGGCAACAAAATTCCTCCGGCGTCGGCCTAGCCCCTCAATGTTGGGGCTCGGCCCCCAAAGATGCGGAGCATTCTGCACCTTTGGGGCGGCGCGATGCCCGTCTGATTGGCGCCGTTTTGGGCGCCAGTCGGCGGACATCGCGCCGTTTCGGGAGAATTTCGCCCCTTAGCTCGTTCCCCCTGGCTAGCTGGAATTTCTCTGTCAGTTCGTCAAGTGTTGCGATCCTGACGATACTTAAACAATGACTCTCTGATGCGGACAGAGGGAATAATATTACCCAGGATGATGGGAAGAACACTCCTGCTTTTCTACAAAATAGTTCCATGGGATCTTTCACATGGGGCTGAGAAAATAGTTAAATTCTTATCCAAACGTCTGCACCTCAACACTGCTCCACTCCCTCAGAGCGGCACTATCGAGTCAGCCTGGGCCACATGCTCCAGTGTCCAGCCAGTGACCTGAACCCACAATCTTTTACCCCAGAGGCGGGTCTAAGCCAGGGCTGCCAGAATGTTGAAAGCAATGGCAGCCTGAAAAGGTTTAGTGTTCCGGGGGTTAGTTCCATGATGCAACTTATTTATTCAGAAATCTAACAATCAGACCTTCATAAACCTCTGACTAGCATCAGCAAGTCTAGGGGCAGAACGCTAATTACGTGTGAAAGGCGTGCAGAGGAAATGACATTTTCCCAGTTGACTTTGTGCTTTATTCTATAAATTAAAAAGAGCCATTCCTTTAGGAAGTGGAACATTGTACATGACAATTTGCACTGTATGTTTGCTTCAGCTCCACACTGTTGGATGTCGGGATATTCTCACAAACAGCACACTTGATGCTAAAAACTAACACAAAGAAAGACCATCCTGAGACAGCTCTTGCACTTTTAAACAGTAAAGTCTTTATGATCTTCCTATGCTGTTTGTTGCATAAACCAGCTTTAAATTTGATGTAATTCCTAACCCCTGTTGCCTATGTCCTATTTTGCCCCATTTCTCCAACAGTCTTGTCCTTATTGATCTACATTCACTGCCTGTTCCCCTTTCTTTCAAAGTTCAAATTCTTAGCTTCATATGTTGATCTCTTTACGGCCCTGGGACCTCCTCCAGCCCTACAACTCTCCCAAACTTGATCTCTGCAACCTTCTACCCTTCTACGTGCCCCTCCACCAGCACCTCCCCCCCCCCCCCCACCCCCCCCGCCCCAACCAGCTGGTGCCAGGTCCCCGAGGGAGACCGTCTTGGAGGCCGTCGGGGTATGCTATGTAGGCGTACTGCGGGTTTGCATGGAGTAGCTGTACCCTCTCAACCAACGGGTCTGCCTTGTGGAGCCACACGTGCTTGCGGAGGAGAACGGGTCCTGGAGCTGCCAGCCACGTTGGGAGCAAAACCCCAGAGGTGGACTTCCTGGGGAAGGCAAAGATGGTTTCATGGGGGCTTTGTTAGTCGCCGTGCACAGGAGCGACCGAATGGAGTTAAGTGCGTCGGGTAGGACCTCCTGCCAGTGGGAGGCCGGGAGATTTCTGGACCGTAGGGCCAGCTGGACGGCCTTCCAGATGTCCCATTCTCCCGCTCCACCTGCCCGTTTCCCCGGGGATTTTAGCTGGTCGTCCTGCTCGAGGCAATGCCCCTGTTGAGCAGGTACTGGCGCAGCTCATCGCTCATAAATGAGGATCCCTGGTCGCTGTGGACGTAGGCGGGGAAACCGAACAGAGCGAAGGTGGTGTTGAGGGCTTTGATGATGGTGGCAGACGTCATATCGGAGCATGGGATGGCGAAGGGGAATCTGGAATATTCGTCGACCACATTGAGAAAATAAGTGTTGCGGTCAGTGGAGGGGAAGGGCCCTTTGAAGTCCACGCTGAGGCATTCAAAGGGGCGGGAGGCCTTCACCAGGCACGCTCGGTCTGGCCGGTAGAAATGCGGTTTACACTCCGCGCAGACCTGGCAGTCTCTGGTGACAGCCCTGACTTCCTCGATGGAGTAGGGCTGATTGCGGGCCTTAATGAAGTGATAAAAGCGGGTGACCCCTGGGTGACAGAGATCGTCGTGCAGGGTCCGGAGTCGGTCCACTTGTGCGCTGGCACATGTTCCTCGGGACAGGGCATTGGGGGGCTCGTTGAGCTTACCGGGGCGATACAAAATCTCGTAATTAAAGGTGGAGAGCTCGATCCTCCACTGCAAGATCTTATCATTTTTGATCTTACCCTGCTGTGTGTTGTTAAACATGAAGGCAACCGACCATTGGTCTATGAGGAGAGTGAATATCCTGCCGGCCAGGTAATGCCTCCAATGTCGCACAGGTTCAACGATAGCTTGGGCCTTTTTGACGGAGGAATGCCGAATTTCGGAGGCATGGAGGGTGTGGGAAAAGAATGCCACGGGGCTGCCTGCCTGGCTGAGGGTGGCGGCCAGAGCGACGTCTGATGCATCGCTCTCGACTTGGAAGGGGAGCGTCTCGTCGATCGCGTGCATCGCGGCCTTGGTGATGTCGGCCTTGGTACGGTTGAAGGCCTGGTGAGCCTCTGCCGTCAGTGGGAAACCGGTGGAGTGGATGAGTGGGCGGGCCTTGTCTGCATAGTTAGGGGCCCACTGGGCGTAGTACGAAAAGAACCCCAGGCATCGTTTGAGGGCCTTGGGGCAGTGGGGTAGGGGGAAATCCATGAGGGGGCGCATGCGATCGGGGTCGGGCCCTAGAACTCCATTCTGAACCACATAGCCAAGGATGGCTAATCGGTTCGTGCTGAACACACACTTCTCCTTGTAGGTTAGGTTGAGGAGTTTGGTGGTGTGGAGAAATTTGGAAAGATTAGCGTCATGGTCCTGCTCGTCGTGGCCGCAGATGGTGACGTTATCCAGGTACGGGAAAGTGGCCCGCAGTCCGTACTGGTCAACCATTCGGTCCATCTTCCGTTGGAAGACCGAGACCCCGTTAGTGACGCCGAAGGGAACTCTAAAGAAATGGCAAAGGCGGCCATCCGCTTCAAACGCGGTGTATGTGCAGTCCGCCTTGCGAATGGGGAGCTGGTGGTAGGCAGATTTCAGGCCCACTGTCAAGAAGACCCGGTACTGTGCAATCTGATTGACCATATCAGATATGCATGGGAGGGGGTACGCGTCGAGCTGCGTGTACCGATTAATGGTCTGACTGTAGTCAACGACCATCCTGTTTTTCTCCCCCGTTTTCACCACTACCACTTGGGCTCTCCGGGGCTGTTGCTGGCCTCGATGATATCTTCCCGCAGCAGCCGATGGACCTCAGACCTGATGAAGGCCCTGTCCTGGGCGCTGTACCGTCTGCCCCTGGTGGCGACGGGTTTGCAATCCGGGGTGAGGTTTGCAAACAGAGAAGGAGGGTCGACCTTAAGAGTCGTGAGGCCGCATACAGTAAGGGGCGGTAGGGGCCCGCCAAATTTCAGGGTTAGGCTCTGGAGGTTGCACTGGAAGTCCAGGCCGAGTGGCAAGGCAGCGCAGAGGTTGGGGAGGACGCTGAACTCTACGACCTGGATGGTGAGGGCGGCGATGCAGTACCCCCGGATCGCCATGGCGTGGGATCCGGAGGCCAGGGAGATTCTTTGGTTAATGGGGTACACCGCAAGGGAGCAGCGCCTTACCGTATCGGGGTGGATGACACTCTCAGTGCTCCCGGAGTCCAGAAGGCAGGACATCTCACGCCCGTCAAACTTCACCTTTGTCGACGCGGTCGAGAGGTTGTGCGGTCGGGACTGGTCGATCGTGACAGAGGCAAGACGTGGCTGGTCGTCAGCGGTTGCAGGCGATGAGTGGCCCGATGAGGTGCGTAACGGGCAGGGGTCCTGAGGTGGGGAAGATAGCGGCGCCCACGGGCCGCACGTATCCTGGGGCAGGCAAGATGGCTCCGCCCATTGGTTTGAGGCAAGCAAGATAGCGGCGCCCACGGGCCGCACGTATCCTGGGGCAGGCAAGATGGCTCCGCCCATTGGTTTGAGGCAAGCAAGATGGCGGCGCCCACTAGCCGCACGCGGGGCTGCAGGGACAATAGCGCTGATTGAGCAGGCCTGGCACACTGCAGCGAAATGTCCTTTCTTGCCTCAGGCCTTGCAAAGCGCGCTCCGCGCCGGGCAGCGCTGCCAGGGGTGTTTTGTCTCTCCGCAGAAGTAGCACTTGGTTCCCTCGGGGTTGGTTGGCTGCCGCGCGGCGCAGGCGTGGGGTTGGTTGGGGGCAGTCACTGATGGGGTCCACGATGGGGTGGCCGCTGGCAGGATCCAAGATGCCCAGGAGGGGTGGGCCATGTGGTCGGGGGCATACACCTGTACGTTGCGTGAGGCGACTGTGAGTGAGAGCGCTAGTTTCTTGGTCGCTGCGAGGTCAAGCGTAGCCTCTTTTAAGAGGTGCTGGTGGATGTCGGCTGACTCTATGCCCGAAATGAACGCGTTTCTCATTAGCAGGTGAGAATGTTCAGAGGCTGAAACGGCCGGGCAATCACAGTCTCTCACCAGGGTGAGCAGGGCACGTCAGATATCTTCCACAGACTCACTGGGAAGTTGGTGCCGCGTGGACAGGGGGTGCCTGGCGTAGATCTTGTTGGTCTGCTGAGCGTATTTCTTCTTCAGTAGCGCCATGGCCTCTGCGTAGGTAGGCGCGTCCTGGATGAGGGGAAAGACATCGGAGCTCAACCGCGTGTACAGAATCTGGAACTTCTGCAAATCCGATGTATGCTTCAAAGCAAGCTAGCCAATGTGTGAAGTCCTTTTAGGCGTTGTCTGCTTGAGGATGCAGCTGCAGGCGATCGGGCTTGATGCGGAGATCCATCTTTGTAAAATCACTGTGTAATAAATTGATGCATTATCAATTACGAGACGAGAGTGGAGAGTAATCGAGGCTTTATTACACAGAGATGTGTGGCCTCCTGCAGCTGCTGCCGAAATGGCTGCAGTTCGGAGAGCACACACATTTATACTCCGCCTACTGGGCGTAGCCAGCAGGCAGGGATCTACCCCCGCACCTGGTGTACAGGGGCCTTACCGTAATACCCTTGTATCCAGTGCAGTATATACAATATAATACAACAGTGGTGACTACCACACATCGCAGATACACACATCCACACCCTGATCACTCAATACATTACAGATACACTCACCCACACCCAGGTCACTCAAGACATCACAGATACACACACCCAGATCACTTAATACACCGCAGATACACAAACCCACACTCTGACCACTCAATACATCACAGATACACACACCCACACCCAGGTCACTCAATACACCACAGATACACACACCCACATCCAGATCACTCAATACGCCACAGATACACACACCCACACACAGATCACTCAATACACCGCAGATGCACTCACCCACACCCAGATCACTCAATACGCCACAGATACACACACCCACACCCAGATCACTCAATACACCACAGATACACTCACCCACACCCAAATCACTCAATACATCACAGATACACTCACCCACACCCAGGTTACTCAATACATCACAGATACACACACCCAGATCACTTAATACACCGCAGATACAGAAACCCACACTCTGACCACTCAATACATCACAGATACACACACCCACACCCAGTCACTCAATACACCACAGATACACACACCCACACCCAGATCACAATACGCCACAGTTACACCCACCCACACCCAGTCACTCAATACACCACAGATACACACACCCACACCGAGATCACATTACACCATAGATACACACACCCACACCCAGATCACTCAATACGCCAAAGATACACACACCCACACCCAGTCACTCAATACACCACAGATACACACACCCACACCGAGATCACATTACACCATAGATACACACACCCACACCCAGTCACTCAATACACCACAGATGCACACACCCACACCGAGATCACATTACACTATAGATACACACACCCACACCCAGATCACTCAATATGCCACAGATACACCCACCCACACCCAGATCACTCAATACACCACAGATACACTCACCCACACCCAAATCACTCAATACACCACAGATACACACACCCACACCCAGATCACGCAATACACCACAGATACACACAACCACACCCAGGTCACTCAATACACCACAGATACACACACCCACACCCAGATCACTCAACACACTGCAGATACACATACCCACACCCAGATCACTCAATACACCACAGATACACACACCCACACCCAGATTACTCAATACACCACAGATACACACACCCACACCCAGGTCACTCAATACATCACAGATACACACACCCACACCCAAATCACTCAATACACCACAGATACACCCACCCACACCCAGGTCACTCAATACTCCACAGATACACACACCCACACCCAGATCACTCAATACATCACAGATACACACAGCAACACTCAGATCACTCAATACACCACAGATACACACACCCACACCCAGATCACTCAATACACCACAGATACACACACTCACTCCCAGATCACTCAATACATCACAGATACACACACCCACACCCAAATCACTCAATACACCACAGATACACACAGCCACACCCAGATCACAATACACCACAGATACACCCACCCACACCCAGATCACTCAAGACACCATAGATACACACACCCACACCCAGATTACTCAATACACCACAGATACACACACCCACACCCAGGTCACTCAATACACCACAGATAAACACACCCACACGCAGATCACTCAATACACCACAGATACACACACTCACTCCCAGATTACTCAATGCACCAGAGATACACACACCCACACCCAGATCACTCAATACACCACAGATACACACACTCACTCCCAGATCACTCAATACACCACAGATACACACACCCACACCCAGGTCACTCAATACATCACAGATACACACACCCACACCCAAATCACTCAATACACCACAGATACACACAGCCACACCCAGATCACAATACACCACAGATATACACACCCACACCCAGATCACAATACACCACAGATACACACACCCACACCCAGATCACAATACACCACAGATGCACCCACCCACACGCAAAGCACTCAATACACCAGAGATACACACACCGACACCCAGATGACAATACACCACAGATACACACCCGCACCCAGGTCACTCAATACACCACAGATACACACACTCACTCCCAGATTACTCAATACACCAGAGATACACACACCCACACCCAGATCACTCAATACACCACAGATACACACACTCACTCCCAGATCACTCAATACACCACAGATACACACACCCACACCCAGGTCACTCAATACATCACAGATACACACACCCGCACCCAAATCACTCAATACACCACAGAGACACACAGCCACACCCAGATCACAATACACCACAGATATACACACCCACACCCAGATCACAAAACATCACAGATACACACACCCACACCCAGATCACTCAAAACACCACAGATATACACACCCACACCCAGATCACAATACACCACAGATATACACACCCACACCCAGATCACAATACACCACAGATGCACCCACCCACACGCAAAGCACTCAATACACCACAGATACACACACCGACACCCAGATGACAATACACCACAGATATACACACCCACACCCAGATCACAATACACCACAGATGCACCCACCCACACGCAAAGCACTCAATACACCACAGATACACACACCGACACCCAGATGACAATACACCACAGATACACACCCGCACCCAGGTCACTCAATACACCACAGATACACACACCCACACCCAGGTCACTCAATACACCACAGATACACACACCCACACCCAGGTCACTCAATACACCACAGATACACACACCCGCACCCAGGTCACTCAATACACCACAGATACACACACTCACTCCCAGATTACTCAATACACCAGAGATACACACACCCACACCCAGATCACTCAATACACCACAGATACACACACTCACTCCCAGATCACTCAATACACCACAGATACACACACCCACACCCAGGTCACTCAATACATCACAGATACACACACCCGCACCCAAATCACTCAATACACCACAGATACACACAGCCACACCCAGATCACAATACACCACAGATATACACACCCACACCCAGATCACAATACATCACAGATACACACACCCACACCCAGATCACTCAAAACACCACAGATATACACACCCACACCCAGATCACAATACACCACAGATATACACACCCACACCCAGATCACAATACACCACAGATGCACACACCCACACCCAGGTCACTCAATACACCACATATACACACACCCACACCCAGATCACGCAATACACCACAGATACACACACTCACTCCCAGATCACTCAATACATCACAGATACACACACCCGGACCCAGGTCACTCAATACACCACAGATACACACAGCCACACCCAAATCACTCAATACACCACAGATACACACACCCACACCCAGGTCACTCAATACATCACAGATACACACACCCACACCCATATCACTCAATACACTACAGATACACACAGCCACACCCAAATCACTCAATACACCACAGATACACAGACCCACACACAGATCACTCAATACACCACACATACACACACCCACACCCAGATCACAATACACCATAGATACACACACCCACACCCAGATCACAATACACCACAGATGCACACACCCACACCCAGATCACAATACACCACAGATATACACACCCAGATCACAATACATCACAGATGCACACACCCACACCCAGATCACAATACACCACAGATACACACACCGACACCCAGGTCACTCAATACACCACAGATACACCCAGCCACACCCAGATCACATTACACCATAGATACACCCACCCACACCCAGATCACTCAAAACACCACAGATATACACACCCACACCCAGATCACAATACACCACAGATATACACACCCACACCCAGATCACAATACACCACAGATACACCCACCCACACGCAAAGCACTCAATACACCACAGATACACACACCGACACCCAGATCACAATACACCACAGATACACACCCGCACCCAGGTCACTCAATACACCACAGATACACACTCCCGCACCCAGGACACAATACACCATAGATACACCCACCCACACCCAGATCACTCAAAACACCACAGATACACACCCGCACCCAGGTCACTCAATACACCACAGATACACACTCCCGCACCCAGGACACAATACACCACAGATACACACACCCACACCCAGATCACTCAATACACCACAGATACACACACTCACTCCCAGATTACTCAATACACCAGAGATACACACACCCACACCCAGAGCACTCAATACACCACAGATACACACACTCACTCCCAGATCACTCAATACACCACAGATACACCCACCCACACCCAGGTCACTCAATACATCACAGATACACACACCCACACCCAAATCACCCAATACACCACAGATACACACAGCCACACCCAAATCACTCAATACACCACAGATACACCCACCCACACCCAGGTCACTCAATACATCACAGATACACACACCCACACCCAAATCACTCAATACACCACAGATACACACAGCCACACCCAAATCACTCAATACACCACAGATACACAGACCCACACACAGATCACTCAATACACCACACATACACACACCCACACCCAGATCACAATACACCGTAGATACACACACCCACACCCAGATCATAATACACCACAGATGCACACACCCACACCCAGATCACAATACACCACAGATATAAACACCCTCACCCAGATCACAATACATCACAGATACACACACCCACACCCAGATCACAATACAACACAGATGCACACACCGACACCCAGGTCACTCAATAGACCACAGATACACACACCCACACCCAGATCACATTACACCATAGATACACACACCCACACCCAGATCACAATACACCATAGATACACACACCTACACCCAGATCACAATACACCACAGATATACACACCCACACCCAGATCACAATACATCACAGATACACACACCCACACCCAGATCACAATACACCACAGATACACACACCCACACCCAGGTCACTCAATACACCACAGATACACACACCCACACCCAGATCACATTACACCATAGATACACCCACCCACACCCAGATCACTCAAAACACCACAGATATACACACCCACACCCAGATCACAATACACCACAGATATACACACCCACACCCAGATCACAATACACCACAGATACACCCACCCACACGCAAAGCACTCAATACACCACAGATACACACACCGACACCCAGATCACAATACACCACAGATACACACCCGCACCCAGGTCACTCAATACACCACAGATACACACACCCACACCCAGGTCACTCAATACACCACAGATACACACACCCACACCCAGATCACTCAATACACCACAGATAGACACACTCACTCCCAGATTACTCAATACACCAGAGATACACACACCCACACCCAGATCATGCAATACACCACAGATACACACACTCACTCCCAGATCACTCAATACACCACAGATACACACACCCACAACCAGGTCACTCAATACTTCACAGATACACACACCCACACCAAAATCACTCAATACACCACAGATATACACAGCCACACCCAAATCACTCAATACACCACAGATGCACACACCCACACCCAGGTCACTCAATACATCACAGATAGACACACCCACACCCAAATCACTCAATACACCACAGATACACACAGCCACACCCAAATCACTCAATACACCGCAGATACACAGACCCACACACAGATCACTCAATACAACACACATACACACACCCACACCCAGATCACAATACACCATAGATACACACACCCACACCCAGATCACAATTCACCACAGATGCACACACCCACACCCAGATCACAATACACGAGAGATACACACACCCACACCCAGATCACAATACACCACAGATACACACACCGACACCCTGGTCACTCAATACACCGCAGATACACACACCCACACCCAGGTCACATTACACCATAGATACACACACCCACACCCAGGTCACATTACACCATAGATACACCCACCCACACCGAGATCACTCAAAACACCACAGAAAAACACACCCACACCCAGGTCACTCAATACACCACAGATACACACACCCACACACAGATGACTCAATACACCACAGATACACACACTCACTCCCAGATTACTCAATACACCAGAGATACACACAGCCACACACAGATCACGCAATACACCACAGATACACACACTCACTCCCAGATCACTCAATACGCCACAGATACACACACACACACCCAGGTCACTCAATACATCACAGATACACACACCCACACCCAAATCACTCAATACACCACAGATACACACAGCCACACCCAAATCACTCAATACACCACAGATACACAGACCCACACACAGATCACTCAATACACCACAGATATACACACCCACACCCAGATCACAATACATCACAGATATACACACCCACACCCAGATCACAATACACCACAGATACACCCACCCACACGCAAAGCACTCAATACACCACAGATAAACACACCGACACCCAGATCACAATACACCACAGATACACACCGACACCCAGGTCACTCAATAGACCACAGATACACACACCCACACCCAGATCACATTACACCATAGATACACACACCCACACCCAGATCACAATACACCATAGATACACACACCTACACCCAGATCACAATACAACACAGATGCACACACCCACACCCAGATCACAATACACCACAGATATACACACCCACACCCAGATCACAATACATCACAGATACACACACCCACACCCAGATCACAATACACCACAGATACACACACCCACACCCAGGTCACTCAATACACCACAGATACACACACCCACACCCAGATCACATTACACCATAGATACACCCACCCACACCCAGATCACTCAAAACACCACAGATATACACACCCACACCCAGATCACAATACACCACAGATATACACACCCACACCCAGATCACAATACACCACAGATACACCCACCCACACGCAAAGCACTCAATACACCACAGATACACACACCGACACCCAGATCACAATACACCACAGATACACACCCGCACCCAGGTCACTCAATACACCACAGATACACACACCCACACCCAGGTCACTCAATACACCACAGATACACACACCCACACCCAGATCACTCAATACACCACAGATAGACACACTCACTCCCAGATTGCTCAATACACCAGAGATACACACACCCACACCCAGATCATGCAATACACCACAGATACACACACTCACTCCCAGATCACTCAATACACCACAGATACACACACCCACAACCAGGTCACTCAATACTTCACAGATACACACACCCACACCAAAATCACTCAATACACCACAGATATACACAGCCACACCCAAATCACTCAATACACCACAGATGCACACACCCACACCCAGGTCACTCAATACATCACAGATAGACACACCCACACCCAAATCACTCAATACACCACAGATACACACAGCCACACCCAAATCACTCAATACACCGCAGATACACAGACCCACACACAGATCACTCAATACAACACACATACACACACCCACACCCAGATCACAATACACCATAGATACACACACCCACACCCAGATCACAATTCACCACAGATGCACACACCCACACCCAGATCACAATACACCAGAGATACACACACCCACACCCAGATCACAATACACCACAGATACACACACCGACACCCTGGTCACTCAATACACCGCAGATACACACACCCACACCCAGGTCACATTACACCATAGATACACACACCCACACCAAGGTCACATTACACCATAGATACACCCACCCACACCGAGATCACTCAAAACACCACAGAAAAACACACCCACACCCAGGTCACTCAATACACCACAGATACACACACCCACACACAGATGACTCAATACACCACAGATACACACACTCACTCCCAGATTACTCAATACACCAGAGATACACACAGCCACACACAGATCACGCAATACACCACAGATACACACACTCACTCCCAGATCACTCAATACGCCACAGATACACACACACACACCCAGGTCACTCAATACATCACAGATACACACACCCACACCCAAATCACTCAATACACCACAGATACACACAGCCACACCCAAATCACTCAATACACCACAGATACACAGACCCACACACAGATCACTCAATACACCACAGATATACACACCCACACCCAGATCACAATACATCACAGATATACACACCCACACCCAGATCACAATACACCACAGATACACCCACCCACACGCAAAGCACTCAATACACCACAGATACACACACCGACACCCAGATCACAATACACCACAGATACACACCCGCACCCAGGTCACTCAATACAGCACAGATACACACTCCCGCACGCAGGACACAATACACCATAGGTACACACACCCACACCCAGATCACTCAAAACACCACAGATACACACACCCACACCCAGATCACAATACATCACAGATACACACACCAAACCCAGATCACAATACACCACAGATACACACACCCACACCCAGGTCACCCAATACACCACAGATACACACACCCACACCCAGATCACATTACACCATAGATACACCCCCCCACACCCAGAACACTCAAAACACCACAGATATACACATCCACACCCAGATCACAATACACCACAGATATACACACCCACACCTAGATCCCAATACACCACAGATACACCCACCCACACGTAAAGCACTCAATACACCACAGATACACCCACCGACACCCAGATCACAATACACCACAGATACACACCCGCACCCAGGTCACTCAATACACCACAGATACACACACCCACACCCAGGTCACTCAATACACCACAGACACACTCACCCACACCCAAATCACTCAATACACCACAGATACACACAGCCACACCCAAATCACTCAATACACCACAGATACACAGACCCACACACAGATCACTCAATATACCACAGATGCACACACCCACACCCAAATCACTCAATACACCACAGATACGCCCACCCACACCCAAATCACTCAATACACCACAGATACACACACCCACACCCAGGTCACTCAATACATCACACATACACACACCCACACCCAGATCACAATACACCATAGATACACACACCCACACCCAGATCACAATACACCACAGATGCACACACCCACACCCAGATCACAATACACATCAGAAATACACACCCACACCCAGATCACAATACATCACAGATACACACACCCACACCCAGATCACAATACACCACAGATACACACACCCACACCCAGATCACATTACACCATAGATACACCCACCCACACCCAGATCACTCAAAACACCACAGATATACACACCCACACCCAGATCACAATACACCACAGATATACACACCCACACCCAGATCACAATACACCACAGATACACCCACCCACACGCAAAGCACTCAATACACCACAGATACACACACCTACACCCAGATCACAATACACCACAGATACACTCCCGCACCCAGGTCACTCAATACACCACAGATACACACTCCCGCACCCAGGACACACTACACCATAGATACACCCACCCACACCCAGATCACTTAAAACACCACAGATACACACACCCACACCCAGATCACAATACACCACAGATGCACACACCCAGATCACAATACACATCAGATATACACCCCCACACCCAGATCACAATACATCACAGATACACACACCCACACCCAGATCACTCAATACACCACAGATACACCCACCCACACCCAGATCACTCAAAACACCACAGATACACACACCCACACCAAGATCACAATACACCACAGATATACACACCCACACCCAGATCACAATACACCACAGATACACACACCCACACCCAGATCACATTACACCATAGATACACCCACCCACACCCAGATCACTCAAAACACCACAGATACACACACCCACACCAAGATCACAATACACCACAGATATACACACCCACACCCAGATCACAATACACCACAGATACACACACCCACACCCAGATCACAATACACCACAGATACACCCACCCACACGCAAAGCACTCAATACACCACAGATACACACACCGACATCCAGATCACAATACACCACAGATACACACCCGCACCCAGGTCACTCAATACACCACAGATACACACTCCCGCACCCAGGACACACTACACCATAGATACACCCACCCACACCCAGATCACTCAAAACACCGCAGATACACACACCCATACCCAGATCACAATACACCACAGATACACCCACCCACATGCAAAGCACTCAATACAGCACAGGTACACACACCCACACCCAGATCACAATACACCACAGGTACACGCACCCACACCCAGGTCACTCAATACACCACAGATACACGCACCCACACCCAGATCACATTACACCATAGATACACCCACCCACACCCAGATCACTCAAAACACCACAGATATACACACCCACACCCAGATCTCAACACACCACAGATATACACACCCACACCCAGATCACAATACACCATAGATATACACACCCACACCCAGATCACTCAATACGCCACAGATACACACACCCACACCCAGATCACAATACACCATAGATACACACACCCACACCCAGATCACAATACACCATAGATACACACACCCACACCCAGATCACAATACACCACAGATATACACACCCACACCCAGATCACAATACACCACAGATACACCCACCCACACGCAAAGCACTCAATATACCACAGATACACACACCGACATCCAGATCACAATACACCACAGATACACCCACCCACACCCAGGTCACTCAATACACCACAGATACACACACCCACACCCAGATCACAATACACCACAGATACACCCACCCACATGCAAAGCACTCAATACAGCACAGGTACACACACCCACACCCAGATCACAATACACCACAGGTACACGCACCCACACCCAGGTCACTCAATACACCACAGATACACACACCCACACCCAGATCACATTACACCATAGATACACCCACCCACACCCAGATCACAATACACCATAGATACACACACCCACACCCAGATCACAATACACCACAGATATACACACCCACACCCAGATCACAATACACCACAGATACACCCACCCACACGCAAAGCACTCAATACACCACAGATACACACACCGACATCCAGATCACAATACACCACAGATACACCCACCCACACCCAGGTCACTCAATACACCACAGATACACACACCCACATGCAAAGCACTCAATACAGCACAGGTACACACACCCACACCCAGATCACAATACACCACAGGTACACGCACCCACACCCAGATCACTCAGTACACCACAGATACACGCACCCACACCCAGATCACAGTACACCATAGATACAGACACCCACACCCAGATCACAATAAACCACAGATACACCCACCCACACCCAGACCACAATACACCACAGAATCACACACCCACACCCAGATCACAATACACCACAGATACACCCACCCACACCCATATCACAATACACCACAGATACACCCACCCACACCCAGATCACAATACACCACAGATACACCCACCCACACCCAGATCACAATACACCACAGATACACACACCCACACCCAGGTCACTCAATACACCACAGATACACCCACCCACACCCAGATCACAATATGCCACAGATACACACACCCACACCCAGGTCACTCAATACACCACAGATACACACACCCACACCGAGGTCACTCAATACACCACAGATACACACACCCACACCCAGATCACATTACACCATAGATACACCCACCCACACCCAGATCACTCAAAACACCACAGATATACACACCCACACCCAGATCACATTACACCATAGATACACCCACCCACAGCCAGATCACTCAAAACACCACAGATACACCCACCCACACCCAGATCACTCAAAACACCACAGATACACACACCCATACCCAGATCACAATACACCACATATACACCCACCCACATGCAAAGCACTCAATACAGCACAGATACACACACCCACACCCAGATCACAATACACCACAGATACACACACCCACACCAAGATCACAATACACCGCAGGTACACCCACCCACACCCAGATCACTCAAAACACCACAGATACACACACCCACACCCAGATCACAATACACCACAGAATCACACACCCACACCCAGATCACAATACACCACAGAATCACACACCCACACCCAGATCACAATACACCACGGATACACACACCCACACCCAGATCACTCAATACACCACAGATACACACACCCACACCCAGATCACAATACACCACAGAATCACACACCCACACCCAGATCACAAAACACCACAGATACACCCACCCACACCCAGATCACAATACACCACAGGTACACGCACCCTCACCCAGATCACTCAATACACCACAGAATCACACACCCACACCCAGATCACAATACACCACAGATACACACACCCACACCCAGATCACAATACACCATAGATACACACACCCACACCCAGATCACAATACACCACAGGTACACGCACCCACACCCAGATCACTCAATACACCACAGAATCACACACCCACACCCAGATCACAATACACCACAGATACACACACCCACACCCAGATCACAATACACCACAGATACACACACCCACTCCCAGATCACAATACACCATAGATACACACACCCACACCCAGATCACTCAATACACCACAGATACACGCACCCACACCCAGATCACAATACACCACAGATACACACACCCACTCCCAGATCACAATACACCACAGATACACACACCCACACCCAGATCACAATACACCACAGATACACACACCCACTCCCAGATCACAATACACCACAGATACACACACCCACACCCAGATCACAATACACCACAGATACACACACCCACTCCCAGATCACAATACACCATAGATACACACACCCACACCCAGATCACAATACACCACAGGTACACGCACCCACACCCAGATCACTCAATACACCACAGATACACGCACCCACACCCAGATCACAATACACCACAGAATCACACACCCACACCCAGATCACAATACACCATAGATACACACACCCACACCCAGATCACAATACACCACAGGTACACGCACCCACACCCAGATCACTCAATACACCGCAGATACACGCACCCTCACCCAGGACACAATACACCACAGAATCACACACCCACACCCAGATCACTCAATACACCACAGATACACCCATCCACACCCAGATCACTCAATACACCACAGATACACCCACCCACACCCAGATCACTCAATACACCACAGATACACTCACCCACAACCAGGTCACTCAATACACCCCAGATACACCCACCCACACCCAGATCACTCAATACACCACAGATACACCCACCCACACCCAGATCACAATACACCATAGATACACCCACCCACACCCAGATCACTCAAAACACCACAGATACACACACCCACACCAAGATCACTCAATACACCACAGATACACGCACCCACACCCAGAGGAGGGGATGGAGATGAATTTTCTGAAGTATTTTTCCCGTGGTGTCCTTGAGTTTTATGATTGTTACTTTCCTTCTTTCTTAGGAGATTACATAGCCTCAGGGACGGGGAATGTGGGCCCAGAGGAGAGGTGTCGGAATTGATGTATCCAATCCCAAGGCCCTGGCTTAGTGGGCCAGCCACCAGTGCGGCAGCCATGAGTCATTTGGTAGAATTCCCCCTTCTGAATCAGAAGATTGTGGGCCCAAGGTCCATAACTTTCGCTCAAAAAGAATCAGAGGCTGAAATTCTGGTGGGGTACTGAGGGTGTGCTGCTCTCTTGAAGGTGCCTTCTTTCAATTGAGATGTTAAAGCACGAAGACCTGTCAGGCTTCTCAGGTTGATGTTAAAGGCTGCATGGTACTTTCTCAGAGAAGAGCAGGAGAGTTGGTCAATATTTACCCCTCACTTGACATCAGAAAAACAGATTACCAGATCATTATCGCATTGCTATTTATGGAAACCTCCTGTTTGCAAATTGACTGCTAAATTTCCTACATTATAACAGTGCCTACACTTCAAAGGTTCTTCACTGGCTGTGAAGATTTAAGATGTTTATGTAAGTCTTTGTTTTTAAAAAAATACTTTTATTTCATCTTTTTTGATAAATACTCCAGGGTCTGGTTTAGCAGAGTGGGCTAAGTAGCAGGCTTGTAAAGCAGACCAAGGCCAGCAGCGTGGGTTCAATTCCCGTATCGGCCTCCCCGAACAGGCGACGGAATGTGACGACTAGGGGCTTTTCACAGTAACTTCATTTGAAGCCTACTTGTGACAATAAGCCATTTTCATTTCAAATACGCAGCAATAAAACAGAAAAACAAATAAAAATGACAGTCTTTGTTTTAGATTGGCTTCATATATTTGCCAGGAAATTTAAAAAAATAAACCTTGGGATGTGAGTGCCACTCATTAAGCTGAAAATTATTGCCCACATTTGGTTGCCTTGGTAGACGGTGATGGGCCTTCCTTTATGAACTTAGGCACAACCCGAGCCATGTCAAAGGGCAGGAAAAGTAAACCTTGCTGCTGTGGGGTTGGATTCACGTATAGATTATCATAGAATTTACAGTGCAGAAGGAGGCCATTCGGCCCATCGAGTCTGCACCGGCTCTTGGAAAGAGCACCCTACCCACGGTCAACACCGCCACCCTATCCCCATAACCCCACCCAACACTAAGGGCAATTTTGGAAACTAAGGGCAATTTATCATGGCCAATCCACCTAACCTGCACATCTTTGGACTGTGGGAGGAAACCGGGGCACCCGGAGGAAACCCACGCACACACGGGGAGGATGTGCAGACTCCGCACAGACAGTGACCCAAGCCGGAATCGAACCTGGGACCCTGGAGCTGTGAAGCAATTGTGCTATTCACAAGGCTACCGTGCTGCCCCAGGTATAGCCCAGACTGAGTAAGGATGGACCGTTCTCTTACCCGAAGGGCATAGAAACAGAGAAACCAGGAGCAGATGTAGGCCATTCGGTCCTTTGGGCCTGCTCCGCCATTTAATATGACCCTCAATCTCAATTCCATATTCCCACTTTCTCCCCATAATCCCTTGATGCCATTAAAATCTGAAGAAAAAAAAAATCTCTTTCTTGAATATATTCTCCACAGCTTTCAATGGGAGAGAATTGCACAGGTTCACTGCACTTTGAGTGCAGAAATTTGATGTCATCTCAGTCCTAAACGATCTACCCTGTATCCTAAGGCTGTGCCCCTGGATCTAGATTCCCCGACCAAGGAAAACATCCTCCCTGCATCTAGTCTGTCCAGCCCTGTTAGAATTTTATACGTTTCAATCAGATCTCCTCTCATCCTCATAAACCGTTAGTGAATGCAGGCCCAGTCATAACAATCTCTCCTCACAGGACAGCCTCGCCAACCCCAGTATCAGCCTCGTGAACCTCCAACATCAGTAGATTTAGATTTATTGTCACGTGTACTGGGATACAGTGAAAAGTATTGTTCTGCGTATAGTGCCGGTAGATCATTCCATACATGAAAAACAGAGGTCAATTGAGTTGTCAATCAGCCCACAAAAAGCCAGCTTTATTGAATTTGATTTCACAACTTGATGTAGTAGGATTTGAACTCACGGCCTCTGGAATGACTCCAGCATCTAATCACACCCTGCTGCAACTGATTAGCAAAACTAATATGCATCCAACCAAACCATGTTCACTATAAAGGGAGCGCAGCTTCAGAAATGATCAATGGATCTTCGGTACCCGGCTAATCTGTCCCCTAATTTATCTCCGACTCACTCATGTGAGGTACCTAACCTCGACAATGATACCACACACAATCATGGAATCACAGAATCATAGAATCCCGACAGTGCAGAAGGAGGCCATTTGGCCAATCGAGTCTGCACCGACCCTCTGAAAGAGCACCACACCTCAGCGCACTCTCCACCCTATCGCTGTAACCCCACCTAACCTTTGAACACGAAGGGATAATTTATCATGGCCAATCCACCTAACCTGCACATCTTTGGACTGTGGGAGGAAACTGGAGCACCCGGAGGAAACCCTCACAGACAAGGGGAGAAAGTGCAAACTCCACCCAGTCATCCGAGGACAGAATTGAACCTGGCTCATTGGTGCTGGGAGGCAGCAGTGCTAACCACTGTGCCATCAAATTTATTGAATAGCTGCAGCGATGTCAGAGTGTGGGTGGAGCTGGGCTGTCTGTCTTTCACTTTCGCTTTGAAAAAAAGCTAGTGTGTGTCTGTGGGTTTTTAGTTTAGTTTTGAGAGCTGGACAGCTGCAGGAAAAGCAAGCTGCTGTATAATGATCTCTCTGCAATCTAAAGGCTGTCTCCAGATCATTTGGGTGATTTCAAAGTGATAACTGCTCTCAGTAGAGAATATAAACCTGACCTCTGTGTTAAAAAGGGTGTCTTATGGATGTTGCAAGGAAAGATTAAGGGTTAATTATAGAATATTGTATCTGTGGGGATAATTGGTGTTGATAGGTGTTAAGACGTTTACTGTGGGTTAACTGGTTTCATAAATAAACATTGTTATAATTTTAAAGTACTTTAACGCTCTGTTGCACCACATCTGTAAAGTAGGCCCGTGTGCTCCCCATAACCACAATCTATTACAAGTTGTGGGTCAGGTGAACTCCATGATATACTTCGGGGTTCTCTAAACCCTGGCCCATAACAAGCCCAATACAGGAAAAAGGCCCTCAAAAGGCCATCCCGGGACAATGGGCTCCAAGTAGAAACCGACAACAGCCTGTAGTGAAAGAACGGCGGGGACTCAGTGTAAGAGCGCGAGGAGAGCGGCGGGGACATAGGATAAAAGAGCGCGAGGAGAGCGGCGGGAACACAGGATAAAAGAGCGCAAGGAGAGCTGCGGGGACACAGGATAAAAGAGCGCGAGGAGAGCGGCGGGAACACAGGATAAATGAGCGCAAGGAGAGCGGTGGGGACACAGGATAAAAGAGCACGAGGAGAGCAGCGGGGACACAGCTGCCAGAGAAGCGGCCTTCAGATTTTCGGCGGGAGCAGTGGCCAAGGGGTCTGTCGGGAAGGTAAGTTTACCTCTTTAAAAACTTTAAAAACTTACCTTGAAGAGTGACATCACAGCAAAGCAGTGACCTGATTGGCTGGTAAGGAAAGTGCTCCAATTAGCAGTAGCTGGGAGAAATTTAACTCTTCGTGTGTTGGTAAGTATTGTGATTGGTAAGTAAAATCTTTATTCCTTTCACTTATTCATTATTTGATATTTTATTTGTAATCAGTTAAGGTAAAGTGTAAAAATGGCAGGAGATCCCAGACCCGTGTTATGCTCCTCGTGCTCAATGTGGGAGTTCAGGGACTCGGCCGATGTCCCTGATTCCTTCATGTGCGGGAAGTGTGTCCAGCTGCAGCTCCTGTTAGACCATATGACGGCTCTGGAGCTGCGGATGGACTTACTTTGGAGCATCCACGATGCTGAGGAGGTCGTGGATAGCACGTTCAGTGAGTTGGTCACACCGCAGATTAGGAATGGTGAGGGAGACAGGGAATGGGTGACCAAAAGGCAGAGAAAGAGCAGGAAGGCAGTGCAGGTGTCCTCTGCGGTCATCTCCCTCCAAAACAGGTATACCGTTTTGGATACTGTTGGGGGAGATGACTCACCAGGAGAAGGCAGTAGTAGCCAGGCTCAGGGCACCGTGGCTGGCTCTGCTGCACAGAAGGGCGGGAAAAAGACTGGCAGGGCTATAGTCATAGAGGATTTAATTGTAAGGGGAGTAGACAGGCGTTTCTGTGGTCGGTCCTGATTGGTATGTTGCCTCCTGGGTGCACAGGTCAGGGATGTCTCAGATCGGCCGCAGGACATACTGAAGGGGGAGGGTGAACAGCCAGTTGTTGTGGTGCATATAGGCACCAACGATATAGGTAAAACATGGGATGAGGTCCTACAATCAGAATTTAGGGAGTTAGGAGATAAGTTAAAAAGTAGGACCTCAAAGGTAGTATCCTCAGGATTGCTACCAGTGCCAGGAGACAGTCAGAGTAGAAATTCAAGAATAGTCAGAAATAATACATGGCTTGAGAGATAGTGCAGGAGGGAGAGTTCAGATTTTTGGGACATTGGAACCGGTTCTGGGGGCAGTGGGACCATTACAAATCGGATGGTCTACACCTGGGCAGGACTGGAACCAATGTCCTAGGGGGTGCTTTTGCTAACACTGTTGGGGAGGTTTTAAACTAATGTGGCAGGGGGATGCGAACCAGATTAGGAAGTTAGAGGTCAGTAAAGAGGCAGCAACTAAAGCCAGTAAGGTACAAGATAATAAACACAATGTGACTAAGGGGAAGAGTAGACAGGGAAGAGATGATGAACGCAAAGGGACAGGTGGTCTGAGGTGCATTTGCTTCAATGCGAGAAGTGTAGCAGGTAAGGCAGATGAACTTAGGGCTTGGATTAGTACCTGGGAATATGATGTTATTGGTATTACTGAGACTTGGTTGAGGGAAGGGCAAGACTGGCAACTAAATATCCCAGGGTGTAGATGCTTCAGGAGGGATAGAGAGGGAGGTAAAAGGGGTGGAGGAGTTGGATTACTGGTCAGAGATGATATCACAGCTGTGATTAAGGAGGGCACGATAGAGGATTCGAGCACTGAGGAAATATGGGTAGAGCTAAGAAATAGGAAGGGTGCAGTAACATTGTTGGGACTTTATTATAGGCCTCCCAAAAGCGAGGGTGAAGTAGAGGTACAAACAGGTGCAGACAGATTATAGAAAAATGTAGGAGCAATAGGGTGGTCGTGATGGGAGATTTTAACTTCCCCAACATTAAATGGGACTCATGTAGTGTTGGAGGCATAGATGGAGCAAAATTTGTAAGGAGCATCCAGGAGGGTTTTTTAGAGCAGTATGTAAATAGTCCAACTCGGGAAGGGGCCATACTGGACCTGGTATTGGGGAATGATCCCGACCAGGTGGTTGACGTTTCAGTCGGTGATTACTTTGGGAATAGCAATCACAATTCCATAAGTTTTAGAATACTCATGGACAAAGACGAGAGTGGTCCTAAAGGAAGAGTGCTAAATTGGGGAAAGGCCAAGTATAACAAAATTCGGCAGGAATGTGGATTGGGAGCAGCTCTTTAAGGGTAAATTCACATTTGAAATGTGGGAGTCTTTTAAGGAAAGGTTGATTAGAGTGCAGGATAGACATGTCCCTGTGAAAATGAGGGATAGAAATGGCAAGATTAGGGAACCATGGATGACGGGTGGAATTGTGAGACTAGCTAAAATGAAAAAGGAAGCATACATAAGATCTAGGCGACTTAAAACTGATGAAGCTTTGGAGGAATATCAGGAAAGTAGGACAAATCTCAAAAGCGCAATAAAGAGGGCTAAAAGGGGTCATGAAATATCTTTGGCTAACAGGGTTAAGGAAAATCCCAAAGCCTTTTGTTCATACATAAGGAGCAAGAGGGTAACTAGAGAAAGGATTGGCCCATTCATAGACAAAAGAGGGAATTTATGCGTGGAGTCAGAGGAAATGGGTGAGATTCTTAATGAGTTCTTTGCATCGGTATTCACCAAGGAGAGGGACATGACGGATGTTGAGGCTAGGGATGGATGTTTAAATACTCTGGGTCAAGTCGCCATAAGGAAGGGGGAAGTTTTGGGTATTCTAAAAGGCATTAAGGTGGACAAGTCCCCAGGTCCGGATGGGATCTATCCCAGGTTACTGAGGGAAACGAGGGACAAAATAGCTGGGGCCTTAACAGATATCTTTGCAGCATCCTTGAGCATGGGTGAGGTCCCAGAGGACTGGAGAATTGCTAATGTTGTCCCTTTGTTTAGGAAGGGTAGAAGAGATAATCCAGGGAATTATAGACCTGTGAGCTTGACGTCAGTGGTAGGCAAACTGTTGGAGAAGATAGTGAGGGATAGGATCTATTCACATTTGGAAGAAAATAGACTTATCAGTGATAGGGAGCATGGTTTTGTGCAGGGAAGGTCATGTCTTACAAACCTAATAGAATTCTTTGAGGAAGTGACAAAGTTAATTGATGAGGGAAGGACTGTAGATGTCATATACATGGACTTCAGTAAGGCGTTTGATAATGTTTCCCATAGCAGGTTGATGGAAGAAGTGAAGTTGTATGGGGTTCAGGGTGTACTAGCTAGATGGATAAAGAACTGGCTGGGCAACAGGAGACAGAAAGTAGTGGTGGAAGGGAGTGTCTCAAAATGGAGAAAGCTGACCAGTGGTGTTCCACAGGGATCCGTGTTCGGACCACTGTTGTTTGTGATATACATAAATGATCTGGACGAAGATATAGGTGGTCTGATTAGCAAGTTTGCAGATGATACTAAGGTTGGTGGAGTTGCAGATAGCGAGGAGGACTGTCAGAGAATACAGCAAAATATAGATAGATTGGAGAGTTGGGCAGAGAAATGGCAGATGGAGTTCAATCCAGGCAAATGCGAGGTGATGCATTTTGGAAGATCTAAATCAAGAGCGGACTATATGGTCAATGGAAGGGTCCTGGGGAATATTGATGTACAGAGAGATCTGGGAGTTCAGGTCCATTGTACCCTGAAGGTGGCAACGCAGGTCGATAGAGTGGTCAAGAAAGGTTGAGTAGATTAGGATTGTTTTTGTTGGAAAGACGGAGGTTGAGGGGGGACCTGATTGAAATCTACAAAATTATGAGAGGTATGGACAGGGTGGATAGCAACAAGCTTTTTCCAAGAGTGGGGGTGTCAATTACAAGGGGTCACGATTTCAAGGTGAGAGGGGGAAAGTTTAAGGGAGATGTGCGTGGAAAGTTTTTTACGCAGAGGGTGGTGGATGCCTGGAACGCTTTGCCAGCGTAGGTGGTAGAGGCGGGCACGATAGCATCATTTACGATGCATCTAGACAGATATATGAATGGGCGGGGAACAGAGGGAAGTAGGTCCTTGGAAAATAGGTGACAGGTTTAGATAAAGGATCTGGATCGGCGCAGGCTGGGAGGGCTGAGGGGCCTGTTCCTGTGCTGTAATTTTCTTTGTTCTTTCTTCATTTGACAATAGATGGCAAACATGGTGGCGTCTGTTTTCCTTATTTGAGAAGGCCTACGTGCATCGGACACTACCAGCTATGGCTGACCGGGACTTGCCCCGCCACCAAGGAGGCAACCCTTAATTGGTTGGGATCGATCAGGGTGATCAAGCCCTGATCCATCGATTGGACACCTACCTGGGACCGCCCAAAATCACACAAAACGATCAAGGGATAAAAGGTGCTGCGCAGCCCACCACTCGCTCTCTCGACTGCAGCATTCGACCGATGACAACAACGGTGACCTCTTCACCAGCCAAGAAAAAGACCATCTACGCCATCCACAGAGGAACCAGAACCAAGGACACAGACGACCAGCAACATATTTCCAGCACTGTCAGACAACAGGATCCCAGATAAGACCATATCTGCTCTGTCACCTGGATATATCTGACTTGCTAGTCACCTGGATGTTAAATTAAGATCTTTCTTCTTTGTTAGCTTAGAGTTCAGCTTACATGTGTGTGTGTTTGTTGCATGTTCTCCCCGTGTCTGCGTGGGTTTCTTCCGGGTGCTCCAATAAACTCCCACAGTCCAAAGAAGTGCAGGTTAGATGGATTGGCCATGCTAAATTGCCCCTGAATGCCCAAAGGTGAGGTGGGGTGACAGGGGTATGGCGGGGGTATGGGCCTAGATATGGTTCTCGTTCAGAGGGTAGGTGCAGACCTGATGGCCTGAATGGCCTCCTTCTGCACTGTCGGGATTCTATGATTCTGTGACTGACCAGGGGGGTTTTGTGGCAGAGTGTTAGCATTCCTATCACTGGACCAGAATCTCCAAGTTCGCATCCAACGCCAGGACTTGTTGGTCATGGAACGAGCATTCAAAACGTGGTCCAACTGGCTGATAATCAGTTCGGGAATGCTTCCAACGCTTACTCCACTATTCCCCAAAGGGAATAAAAACAGCGTGGGTGTGAAGATATACTAAAATAAAAATTGACTGGCTTGACCCTTTAAATTCCGTGAGCCTGGAAGTTTAGTCATGGTTGTTACTGTAATAGCCTCATGAGTGGATACATCTGAATCAGGGCTAAAAGTGCAGGAGGTGAAAATTAGTGGGAATATTGAATTAAAATGATAAAAGTAACATTTCCAGCTGAGGATGCATATTGGACATTGCCTGCTTCCTGTACATTATGGTCATGCAATTATTGGCAGCATATGCCTTTTTAAAAAATATATTTAGTGTACCAAATTCTTTTTTTTCAATTAAGGGACAATTTAGATTGTGGGGGTGAGACACATGCAGACATGGGGAGAATGTGCAAATTGCACACGGACAGTGACCCGGGACCGGGATCGAACCTGGGAACTCAGCGCCGTGAGGCAGCAGTGCTAACCCAAGTTAGCCACCGTGCCGCCTTTATTGGCAGTTTATACCTGACTTTATGATTTGCTCTCCCAGTGGGCCTGACTCCCAGGAACTCAAAGTTAGAAGCTGGGATGTTCCATGGAAGCGGTGGCCACTATCCTTTGACATAGGATACCCCGCCAACAGTGCCACAAGGAGCAGTGGCCACTGCTGGAACTGCAGTATCCGTGGAGCAGCAATGATGAGTAGACCTAAGGTGCAGGTAAGTGGGTTCAGATCTTGCACGAGCCAATCAGGCAGGCCCCAGTGAGGGGGTGGGATCGATGTCGAGAGTAGGAGGTTGGCTGCTCGTAGGGAGGCTGCCAATTTTTACTGAATGGCCTGCTCTGGTGGCAAATTGCTCCCTCCACCACTTGTATTTCTTTTAGCTCACAGGATGATTTTTATTGAAACTACCTACCATGGTGGGATTTGGGCCAGAGACTCCAGCGCATTGCCCTAGGTTTGCGGTTTACCAGTTCAGTGATCTGTACCTCTAGGCCACAGGAGAAAGCTCAAATTCTACTATCTGCCGTGGTGAGATTAGAACCCGAGTCCCCAGAGCTTTACCCTGGGTCTCTGGAGCCACTACACCGCTGGTCAATGGTACAGATTGGAAGGGAGGAGAACAGGCACCATGAGTGTGTTAAGACAGGTTAGTGCCGTTGGCCAGTTAGGGAATTGAAACCCCAACCTTCAGTATTATTAACACCACACTCTAACCTTGTTGACACTGTCGTGTTGGATGTTCCGATATACAAACGAACCAACACGGTTGTAGATGGTACAACTCTGTTTTATTATTCTGTATAATAACAACTGTTAACTTCTGGCTGTGGTTCGTACTTCACCAGTTGACCTGTGGGCCCAGCCCTAACACTATCTTAAAGAGGCACTCAGCACATGGTGTATGTCTGAGTGGCACGCTGTGAGCTCTGTGCTCTGAGCTATCTCCTGGTGGAATGAGCGGGAACTGTGGTGTTCCCTGTTTTATAGTGCGTGTGCTCTCACTGGTGATTGGCTGTGATATTGCGTGTGTGTTGATTGGTCTGTCGACTTGTCCATCATGGTGTCTGTGTGATTGCACCATGATATGTTAATATGGATATCATGACAGACGTTACGACCAAGAAAGCACAACAGCGCCTATACTTCCTCAGGAAACTAAGGAAATTCGGCATGTCCACACTGACTCTTATCATCTTTTACAGGTTCACCATAGGAAGCATCCTATCGGGCTGCATCACAGCCTGGTATGGCAACTGCTCGGCCCAAGACCGCATGAAACTACAGAGAGTCGTGAACACTGCTCAGTCCATCACACAAACCTGCCTCCCATCCATTGACCCTATCTACACCTCCCGCAGCCTTGGGAAAGCGGGCAGCATAATTAAAGACCTCTCCCACCCGGCTTACTCACTCTTCCAACTTCTTCCATCGGGCATGAGATACAGAAGTCTGAGAACACACACAAACTGATTCAAAAACAGCTTCTTCCCCGCTGTTACCAGACTCCTAAACGACCCTCTTATGGACTGATGGACTTATGGACTAATCTGATCTCTTCACACATCTTCACCCAATGCCTGTGTCTATGTATTTACATTGTGTATTTTATGTCTGCTCTATTATATATTTTCTTTTCATGTTCGGAATAATCTGTTTGAGCTGCACACAGAACAAGACTTTTCACTGTACCTCGGTACACGTGACAATAAACCAAACCAATCCCATCCAATCCATGTAACCATCTGAACTTACCAGCCAGCCTCCACCACTTGCACCACTTGTAGCAGCGATGGTGGAAAGAGGTCCTTGTGTCCATAAATTGGCCACTTAAAGGTTTCAATTGTCCTTAGGGTGGACATGCTGCCCACCGCCTTCTCCTGCAACCAGTAAGATACCAGCGGAGGTGAAGCAAGACCCCTATTCACCCACCTGACTTTGTGCCACTTTCCCTACCACCCAGTTTGCTCCCAGGGTGTCTGACATTGCAGCTAGAGATTCAGCTCTTATATACAAGCTTTGCAACTCCTTGGCAGAAATCTCAATGGCCCAACACAGGCAAGATATTTCGAGAGGTCAGAACCTTTTGTTGACAGCCATAGCAAGAAATGCAGGATGCAAAAGCAATGAAACCAGTTATGACAGAACTGGGTATTCAGTAGTGGATTATTTCTAGTGTTTGACAGGCGAAGAATCAGAAACCATATACACAAGGTTAGGCATAAGGCACGGGATTCTCCGTTGGCTGATGCTGGAATTGGGAAACGTGATTGGATAGAGAATCGGTTTGGATGCCGAAATCGTGGCGGGCGCCGGTTTCACGCCAAATCGCAATTCTCCGGTGCCTCGTCAGCGGCATCAACGCGTTCCAGAACATACGTACAGTAAATGCCATTTGCATCCCATTAGCGGGTCTGAACCGGTATTCTCCGGGGCCTGCTCGATGCTCTGCCTCCTCTGGGCCGAATTCCCAAAGTTCACTTGTGCTTTTAAAAATCGTGAAACAGGCAGCGTGGCTGCTGGGGGAGAGAGAGAGTGGGGGGGGGGGGGGCGGGAAGTGTCCAACATTGCCTTCGTTTGCTGACAGTTCTGCCTCTGGTCAGGGTGCTTCTGCGGGGGCTGCAGGGGGATTAGTGAGGGGTGGCCAGGAGGTGGACTGTGGGATCATAGATACATGGATACATAGAAGCAGGAGCAGGAGGAGACCTTTTGGCCCTTCGAGCCTGCTCCGCCATTTATCACGATCATGGCTGATCATCCAACTCAATAGCCTAATCCTGCTTTCTCCGCATAGCCTTTGATCCCATTCGTCCCACGTGCTATATCTAGCCGCCTGTTGAATATGTTCAATGTTTCAGCATCAACTACTTCCTGTGGTAATGAATTCCACAGGCTCACCATCCTTTGTATGAAGAAATGTCGCCTCATCCATGTCCGAAATGGTTTACCCTGAATCCTCAGACTGTGACCCCTAGTTCTAGACACACCCACCATTGGGAACATCTTCCCTGCATCTACCCTGTCTAGTCCTGTTAGAATTTTATAAGTCTCTATGAGATCCCCCCTCATTCTTCTGAACTCCAGCGAGAACAATCCTCATCGAGTCAATCTCTCCTCATATGACAGTCCCGCCATCCCTGGAATCAGTCTTGGAAACCTTTGCTGCACTCCCTCGAGAGCAAGAACATCCTTCCTCAGAAAAGGAGACCTAAACTGCACACAATATTCTAGGTGTGGCCTCACCAAGGCCCTGTACAATTGCATCCTCCTTCTGTACTCGAAACCACTTGCAATGAAGGCCAACATACCATTATTATTCTTTACCGCCCGCTGCACCTGCATGCTTACCTTCAGCGACTGGTGCACAAGGACACCCAGGTCCCGCTGCACACTCCCCTCACCCAATTTACAACCATTCAGGTAATAATCTGCCTTCCTGTTTTTGCTTCCAAAGTGAATAACCTCACACTTATCCAAATTATATTGGTTGGGGTGGACGCACATGGAGCACCATTGCTGCAGCCTGCAAGGCAGACATGCAGCTGCGCATGCCGCTCACTGGACTTCACTTCCAGGGTTAGTGGCGGAGATCGAAACTGGTGGGAACTTGCTCTGCACCATGAGTGCAAATTGGGCCTGGAATGAATCACAACCAATTCTACGCTGTGCACAATTCTCTCGTCCATTGAAGCCAGTTTAGCCACACGGGATTGAGCAATAACAGGTCTGTGATGCCCTTAGATGTCCGGGGTGCATGCGTGCTACACTGAATGGATCAACGTGTGTCTGCCCTACACCACCAGGTGTGGGTAACCCGTTGAACCCATTCATGATGGGGATTGGGAATTGCAATTATTTCCCATGAATGAGGAATTCCCATTAAGTGTGGGTCATAAGTTCCCGTTGATTATGTCCCTGCCCTTTGTATACACCTGCCAGCCAGGTCGGAAGTGACGTTCCAGAAGCGGACATCCTAGGGAAGACAAGGAGGCGCTCGTGAGGCATTTGGTTTGTGGTGGTGCATAGCAGGGACCGGATAGAATGAAGGGCATTTTTCCTCGTTGTAGGTGAGGTTGAGGGCGTTAGCGGTCTGGAGGAATTTGCGGAGGTTGGTGTAGTGGTCCTGCTGGTTGCGGCCGCAGATGGTGACGTTGTCGAGGTACGGGAACGTGGCCCGTAAACCGTGCTGGTCAACCATTCGGCCCATCTCCCGTTGGAAGACCGAGACTCCGTTCGTGACGCCGAATGTAACCCTTAAGAAGTGGTATAGCCGCCCATCTGCTTCGAAGGCAGTGTACTTGCGGTCACCGGGGCGAATGGGGAGCTGGTGGTAGGCGGACTTAAGGTCCACGGTGGAGAAGACCTTGTACTGTGCAATCCGATTGACCATGTCGGATATGCGGGGAAGAGGGTACGCATCTAGCTGCGTGTACCTGTTGATGGTCTGACTGTAGTCTACGACCATCCTCTGCTTCTCCCATGTCTTCACTACTACCACCTGAGCTCTCCAGGGACTATTGCTGGCCTGGATTATGCCTTCCTTCAGCAGCCGCTGGACTTCGGACCTGATAAACGTCCGGTCCTGGGTGCTGTACCGTCTGCTCCTAGTGACGACGGGTTTGCAATCCGGGGTGAGGTTCGTAAACAACAAGGGTGGTTCGACCTTGAGTGTTGCGAGGCCGCAGATAGTCAGTGGGGGTATAGGGCCGCCAAATTTAAATGTTAAGCTCTGGAGGTTGCATTGGATGTCCAACCCCAGGAGAGTGGGAGCGCAGAGATGGGGGAGCGCAGAGATGGGGGAGCACATACAGCCGGTAATTTTTGAACTCTCTCCCCTGCACCGTTAGGTTTGCGATGCAGAACCCTTTGATCGCAACGGAGTGGGACCCAGCCGCCAGGAAAGTTTTTTGGGTGCTTGGCCGAATTAAAAGGGAACAGCGTCTTACCGTGTCCGGAAAAATAAAACTCTCCGTGCTCCCCGAGTCGATCAAACATGGCGTCTCGTGCCCATTCACCAGCACCTTTGTCGTTGTTGTCTGGAGCGTCCGGGGCCGCAACTGGTCGAGGGTCTCCGATGCCAAACGTGGTTGGTGCATCGGATCGTTGTCTTCAGGCAGTGTGGAGCCATCCCCGCTGGGGTCCTTGCCTGTCAGCCAAGATGGCGGCGTCCATGGATTGCACGCTGCCGGGGGTGGACAAAATGGCCGCTCCCATGGGTCGCACGCGACCGGGGGTGGACAAAATGGCCGCTCCCATGGATCGCACACGGCCTGTGGGTAGGAAGATGGTGGCGCCTGTCCCCCCCTCGTGCTGTCCGGGGTCCAAAATGGCGGCGCCCGTTGGCCGCCCGTGGGTCGCTGGGGGTGTTGAGCCCGTGGTCCCGTTTCTTCTCCGGAGATAGCGGCGATCCCACGGGACTGGCACACCGCTGCGTAGTGCCCCCTTTTGCCGCAGCTTTAACAGGTGGCTGAGCAGGCCGGGCAGCGCTGGCGGGGGTGTTTTGGCTGCCCGCAAAAGTAGCAGCGGGGCCCCCCCGGGTGGTCTGGGATTCTGGCCGCGCACGCTTGCGGAGGGGTGGGGGGTGCCGGGGGGACGGCGCGGCGGGGGTCCACGGAGCCCAAGGGGCTGTAGTGCGGTCGGGGGCATAGGCGCGGGCATTTTGGGAGGCCACGTCGAGGGAGGCTGCAAGGGCCCGTGCCTCTGTGAGTCCGAGAGAGTCTTTCTCTAAAAATCTCTGGCGAATTTGCGACGATGCCAAACCTGCTACGTAAGCGTCTCTGATCAGGAGGTCCGTATGTTCATTCGCCGTTACCGCTGGGCAGTCGCAGTTTCTTCCCAGGATTGTCAGTGCATTGATGAATTCGTCCAGCGATTCCCCGGGGATTTGTCATCTCATCGCAAGCTGGTAGCGTGCGTAGACCTGGTTGACGGGCCTAATGTACGTCTGTTTCATCAAGTTGATCGCCGCTGGGAATTCTTCCGCGTCCTCGATGAGTCCGTAGATTTTGGGACTCACTCTGGAATGCAGGACCTGCATCTTCTGGTCTTCCATTGGTCTGCCAGGGGCCGTTCGGAGGTACCCCTCAAAGTACGCCAGCCAATGTTTAAACGCCGATGTTGGGTTAGCTGCTTGGGGTCCGATTCATAGGCACTCCAGGGCGATCTGGAGCTCCATATTCCTTTTTAAGTCTGCTCAATAAATTGTAGCACCATCGATCACACACGAGGCGAGACGTAGAGAACTTCAATCGAGGCTTTATTGAGCAGACTTGTTCCCCAGCAGCTCAGTCACAGAATGCAGCTGCGGGGAGTAAACCGGGTTCTTATACCCCGCCTATCTGGGTGGAGCCCAGTAGGCGGCAGATCCAATCGGGACCCAGCATCTGTCCTCCAATAGCTCCTCGGCAGTCATGGTGTACCGTATGACCCCTAATACATACCACCACAGGAAGTAAAAGTCATAACAAGGTTTCCGTAGCTGAACCTGTGGAAGAATCATTATCGGCCAGGGGCCCATCACTTGTGACGGCCCATCTTCTCTCTGGGGCATCATTGAGGCCGTTCATGCCCACCAGGCACCGCATGGGCTGGGGTGCTTTATTGACACTTTTAACCACATTTTAGTCTGACGTTTTAAGTTTAATTTGTGATTTGATTTTGTTTAAGGCAGTATCCCTTTAAGAGGCTGTCCCTTCTTAATTTGCCCTCCAGTTATTTAATTGAGTTAATTTGTTTTAATCAAAATGATCGAAGCCAGTTCAGGTTATGAGCTCAGTTTGCTTTCCTGGAACACTTCAATTGTGTCCCCATATGTCAACAGCCAAGATTAGATCAGATGGATAGGTCGAAGGAAAGGGGCTGAAAGAATTTGCAGCCAGGTGGGTAAATGAGATTAAAACTTGGAGGGCAAAGCACCAACTGGTTGGGTTGAATGGGCTGCTTCCAGTTATAATTTCTACCTTGGTGAGCTCTTGGTAAGACCAACACTTGGCCTGCGGAGACTTAAATATGTTCTGGAAAAGAATCAATGTTGTATCTGTGATTTAATTTATAAAGTGCAGTGCGATAGAGCTTTCATTATGATTGTGCATTGTGCAAAACCAATTATTTGAAAAAAAAGGACTGACATCTTCAAGGAGCAACATATCACAAATTGGGTCTCGAGTTAAGAGCGGAACATCATTTTTCTTGCTCTATAACTTTGACGTTTTATTTCCATTAAGGATGCATGTTTGGCTTCAGTGTTCCCCTCTGCGTGTGGCAGGCTGACTGAATCACACCTCTGTGCCGGATCTGTTTGCTTTGGGCTGTCTCCTCTATGCTGTAATTCACAGCAGGCTTCGCCACTACATAGGGTTTATTCAGAAGCATCTGCCCAGAAGTGCTCCGGCAAACTCTATGAAAGGCGTTATTTACTTGTGTCAAACAGGCCCAGTTGACGGGGAGTGTTTCAAATTCCCAGATGACTGATGGGGACCACGAGGGCAGGAGAAACACAGGTGAGCTTTATATACACCCCATTCAGCGGGGGGGATGAGTGCAGCGCAGGAGAGGTTTACACATACTCCCGAGAAGGCTGACAGACTCTGACAATACAGAGTTAAATAAAGCATGTCGATACACTGGAGTCAGAGCGACGTCAGTGAAAGTCCCAGGCAGAGACTGTGGTCTCCTGTTAGCTTGTGTTGTGGAAACAAGACCACAAATCTCGGCACTGTAAAGTAACAGAGCTCTTTCATATGCGGCCGTTAAGTGCGGAGGGTGATAATTGGAACAGCCCAATCTAAATCATACAAGACCTCTGACTGGGGGGCGGGGGACTTCCATTTCTGCTCAGACGTGAGACTGGCTTTCTGCAACCATCACTCTTGAACTTGGGGGGGGGGGGGGGAAGCGAGCTTCAGTGTTACCCTCCGATCGGCTGCAGCAGGGGCCAGGCAGAAGCAGGAGAGGCATTCCTGCTGATGGTCGGTGGGATTAGCCAAACCATGGTGAAGAGAGGGGCAGGTTAAGTTCGAGTCGTGCCAGGGTAAGTCAGCTCTCAATGTTCTTGTATAATATTTACTGCCAAGTTTTACAGTGAAAGGAATTGGTTTACTGTAACCGGATTACACAGCTCACATATCCCAGCAATACACCATGTTAGGATGGTGTGGATGGCAGAGTTATGGGATAGGAGGAACACCAGGATGGGACTGGGTCTGATTTCTAATCCCTCAAGGAGATGCTGACTGTCTGTGCCAGAGACTGAACCAGGAGTTAAGGCTGCGTTTTCCTGATTATTTTAACTGTCTGGCCAATAATTTATTTTACAATGTGCATTTGTATATAATTGTGTTCTCTTTCTGTATTGGGTTTGCTCTCCTTCCTGACCTGCCCCTCCTCCTGTCTTTCTGATCTGGTGCTATTTCAAAGGCTCTAACTTCTGGTTTGGGTGGGTGGAATAAATCAGGCGGCAGGTTATTAAGGAGGAGGGTTTTCTCCCTATCTCCCTCGCCTGTAATCAACCCTCATCATCGAGGACATGTTCACCAGCCTTTCATTGTGGAATCTTGCTGTGCATGCATTAGCTGCTCAATAGGTTAGGTGGGGTTATGGGGATAGGGTGGAGGCGTGGACTTAAGCGGGAGTGTTCTTTCCAAGGGCCGGTGCAGACTCAATGTGCTCAATGGCCTCCTTCTGCACTGTAAATTCTATGATTTGCACTAAGAGTAACTGCACCACATTGGCTACCTGAGCTGGTGAGAGGCAGCATGTAAATCCAAGTGTTTATCCTCTGTGGGCATCACCACTCCCCACATCTTATGGGTAGAGAGTATTCCGCATCATGATGTATTCGCCCCACGACTGGATGTGACAGACTAAACGGACCAGCTGAGTTTTCATATCTGTCCAGATCTGTTTGTAAGTTCATGTTTACTGTTTGAGCTACTGAAGGACTTGCAATCTCTGCATTTTGAACAGGACCGGAATTCTCCGTTTGTTCCCGCCGGAATGGAATATTGTGAGATTTGCATTTCCGTTGGGGGTGCTGTTCGGTAACCCAGTCAGGACATGCAAATTGACCAAGACTCTGGCGCGAATTCAGAGCAATTCCTGGCCCAGCGGGCGTTGTAAGCACTGGGGCCAGAGTTAGCGCCAAAGAACCTGGCAGCTGGAGCTGTTTTTAAGCGCTCCACTTACCACACACTTACTGCAGCCACACAAATGGCTCACAGAAGACCTGCTCCCCGAGTTAGGGAGTCTGAGGTGGACCCACAACTCCATACCAGTGAGGAGCGGAAGGACATCCTCTTCCCCAGGGTGGGCTGCAGATTCGAGCCCGCCCTCCTGAGAGGACGTGGCAGTGGCAGTCATCACTGCCAGCCTCACCAGGGGGGCAGCGTTTCTGAGGGGTGCAAACACCTAGTGGGCTCTTGATTGTGCTTGGCCGCGCCCATCTCCTTGATGATACAGCTGGGGTATGAGGGTTTCCAGAGGGGTGGCCTGGGTGGACATCCAGATGACCAGAGGCTTTCTGAACATTCAAAGGACACAGGGAGCAGTCAGCAGTGTGAGCTGCCAGGAGCCTGTACGTAGCAACAGAGGGGTGCATTTAAAACACCTATTGCTGCAATGGTAGTCTGAGCCAGGCCACCCCGATCCTGAGGGGGACACCCCGAGCCCACGGACTGGGCACCAGCTAGTTCCCCGCTACTGCCCCTGGTCAGGGCAGTCACTCCCCAGCAAGCTCGCCAGTCTTTAGTCTTTTTCAGTGCTTCTTTAGCCTCCCGATCCTCCTCCACAGCCACGGCACCCAGGCCCCGCTCGTCAATACTCGCACTAACTCGCGCCTGCGAGACTTCCGCCTGAGAGGGGCGGAGCAACACAGTCAGATGGAGCATGAAGTGTCCAAGCCGTTAATGACATTAAACTCCATGCAAATGACGGTTTTGCATGAATCTGCCAAGATGTGGCACAAGCTTCGACTTTGTCACCAGTGAGGGACCGGGGTGTTGGAATCGGCACCGGGCACAAACCACATTTTTTCCATTTTGCACGATTCTCTGCCCGATCACGATTTTTGCGTCTGGCGTCGTGAAGCGAAGATTCCAACCTGTGCTTTCTGACAGCAGCCCTGGAAAGCTTAGCTCTAATTCTCCTCTTGTTCTGGACTTTTCCATCCGAGGACATGGGGCGGGATTCTCTGTTAGCAGACTCTGAAATCGGGAAATGAGATTGGGTGGTGATTAGCTTCCGATGCCAAAATTGCGACAGGTGCCGATTTGACGCCAAATCGGGATTCTCCATCACCTCAAAAACAGCGTCAATGCGTTTCACTCTGCATGTACAGTAGACACCTTTTGCATATCATCGGACCCGATCCGATACACTTCAGGGCCTACGAGATTCTCTGCCTCCGATGGGCTGAGTTCCAGAAGGCATGATTCACTTGTGCTTTTAGAAATCGCGGCTGCTGAGGGCGAGAGAGGTCCGGAAAGTGTCCAACATTGCCATAGTTTGCTGACAGTTGTGCTGCTGGCCAGGGGCCTTCTGCCAGGGCTGGGGGGAGTCGTGGGGGGTGGCCAGCAGGTAGGCTCTGGGCTTGGAGTGGACGGGCACGGAGCACCATTGCCACAGCCGGCAAGTTAGCCATGCAGCTGCGCAAGCTAACAGCCCACTTTGAACCTGGTGCCACGGGTCGTAGAAGTGTCCCCCCAAGGCGTCCCCCAGGTACCCTCTGGCCCTAGATGGCCCATCAGCTGTATGGGCACGCTCCAGCACAACCAGTGCCATCTTTGTGGCTGGGATAAGTGTGTGTGGGGAGTGTAATGTGTATGTGCG
This sequence comes from Scyliorhinus torazame, assembly GCF_047496885.1. Classification (NCBI taxonomy): domain Eukaryota; kingdom Metazoa; phylum Chordata; class Chondrichthyes; order Carcharhiniformes; family Scyliorhinidae; genus Scyliorhinus; species Scyliorhinus torazame. The sequence goes on along the minus strand of NC_092718.1, from coordinate 60,765,904 downwards.
GCTGCAGCTTGTCAGCCTCCTGAGTGTCGAGCACAGACCCAGCGAATCCCGCACCGTTTTTCACTGGAATTGATTGTGTTCCATGCGGCACTGGTTGGCTCCTCAATGGTAGCGGCATCGGTCCAGGTGCAGCGCCAGTTTTTGTGTCGTAAAAGTCCACGGATACTCCGTTGGCATCAAAACTAGTCTCAGAAACGGAGAATCCCGTGCATGGTTATTCTTCGTCAAATCCTTTAATCAACTTAATGTTTATGCCAAAACTCCACTGTACAGCTTAAATTGTCCAACTGATGTTTGCTTAAAAGTGGCAATAAACCATTGGTTTAAAATTTGTTAATGCCCGCATTAATGTTACATGGATTTGAAACTCTTCACAAGTTATTGTCATGTCATTTGATTTTACCTTACTTAATTTAGGTCAAATATCTATCCTATGTTCATGAATCACATCTGGTCAGCATGCTCACTCTTCAAAGTGCAGCCAAGTGATTCGAACACAGGTGGACAAACATTAACTTATTACTCAGGAGACCATTTTCTGGAGCCTAAAATATAAGGGCAGATCTCGACGGTGTAATAGTGTAAAACGGATGAGAGTAAATTGACAGCGCTACACCCAAGCCGGTAGAAATAAACTACCACTCAAAGCCGGAGGGAGGGGGGGGTGAGAGAAATCCCCTCCCGACCATATTCTCTGAATTATCAACAAAACTTTGATTTGGCTGGTAATCACATTAACGCTGCTAAATCATACACGGCTGACATGGAAATGAAACTTGTAACTTTATTGTGCTAGGGACTGGATGCTGTCCATTCTCCATTGTTGCAACTCTGTGTATTTAGTTTTCATGCCAACTTTCATTGATTATAGAGCTTCTAATTTGGAAGAGTGTCAAGGTGTAGAGCCTGAAGCAAGAATAAATGCTGAGTCAAGAAAGTAATATTCGGATGGAGGACCAAGAAGAGGGGGGGGGTTAAAGGAGGGGAACGATTTGAAGAAGTGGGGAGGTTTATGGAGACAATTCCAGAACATGGAACCTAGGTGAGGAGGTGGATGGGTGCTGGAAGGGCCAGAGTCACAGGAATGGGAGCTTTGGGTTTAAAGAAGATTTGTAGGATTGCATGATGTAGCCAAGTTAGACAGGGCCAAGGCCATAAACAAAAGGGTCCAAATTTTAATTTTAATGGGTACCGATGTGGATCAGCAAAGGGTGCTGGATAGGGTAGCTTATGAAGAACTGACGTTTATTAGAGGGCGGTGGATTGAGACTGGCAAGGAGAGCATTGAAGTGGTCGAGTTTGGAAATGACAATGATTTTACTTGAGAGAAAGCAATGTAATAAGTGTTAGTTGATGAGAGTGAGTAACTAGCTAGACTTTAGTCAGGACTGCAGTTATACTGCACTGCAGGATAGTGTTGATCTTACCATCGTGAGGTGCTGTGGATCACCCACCTGTTATAGAAACCACCCACTTTCATTGCAGTCAAAGGGAATGAAATTTAACACCTTTTAGAAGGGCCGGTGATCTGTGTTGCCAGTTTTTCACACAAGTGATAATGTAAAATCTACATCAAACAACACAGGACTGAGCAAAGCAGCAAGCTGTATGTTTGCAGGATGTTGCTGGGAGCACAAATGTTGGACTGTGGGTTGTTCCTGGCGTTACAGACAGTTTAAATATCACTAATTTCCCCTCTCACCACACTTCTGTAAATATTGAAGTGTTTTTGATTTGTTTCCCTCTTTATGAGTGATGGTATATTTCCCAATCGCTTGGTTTTGGGTGATACAAGCTTTCAGCAATAATCCAACAGCAAACTCAAAATAGAATGGACTCAAAAGCGTTAGTTTATTTACACACTTTCAAAATGCGGGGAGAAGTATTCACAGCATCACCTCTACACTCTGAAAGAAAAGAACAAAGAAAAGGTTTACACTGCAGAGGCCACAGAGAGAATAAATATTGGTTCACGTAAGTTTCAGAGTCCAGAATCAAAATTCAATGAGATATTCCTTTATGGAGACTAGAAACAGCTGATGTAGATTTCACATTTCTGGTGGTGGAGGCTTCACACAATGAGTTAGGCATGAAGGAAGAATCATGAATGGTGCAGTTGGCAGCATCTGTGTATCCATCACACTGAACTGAAGGTATACTGCAAATGTTGCCGAGCCTGACACAAGTTGACTTTCGTGCATTCTGGGATTAGATCAGCAAAGAAAGAACTTGCATTTTTATAGCACCTTTCACAACCTCCGGATGTTCAAAAGAGATTTACAGCCAACAGATTAAACAGTTATTCATCTCATTTTACCTTCTGGGATCTTGCTATACACCGGATGGTCACTTTGTTTTGCCTAGGTGACAACAGTGCTGCGCTTTGTTTTCAAAATGTATCTAAAGCCCGCTCCCAGCAATTTGCAATGACAGGGCAGCTGTGGACATTCACATTCGAAAATGCCCCCCGCCCCTACACCGAACCATGAACGTGAAGTGAACGTCCCAGACACACAATTGCCACCTGGGAGAGGAGAACGCATCGCCCAGCTCAATGAATCAGCAAAGTTATATCACAGGCCAGGGGCACCAGTCTTCAATACACAGCTCTCTCTTCATAATAAAGCAAACCTGAAGAGGAATGCTAATGTGTGTTTCCTTAAGTAAACTAAGCTACAATTTTCCAGGAAGTACATGTTTGGGAGGAACCAAGCCTAAAACAACCAGAGTGTTTCACTGAGAAAGCAGTGAGCTTGTGACTGGATGAATCATCGGTTGTTTTATTTGGGCTCCTGTTCCAGTTGAGATGCAGTTACAGCTCCAACCTTAAAACAGGAGAGGAATTGGAAAACTACAGTGACCCGGAGACTTGCAAATTTAATGTCTGCACTAAATACCCTGATGTTTAAATACAAGCAGTCCTCGGCTTTACAATGTTTGAGTCACAATGAACGGCATTTACCACATTTATAAATTGACACACTGTTTCGAATTTAAAGACGCCACGCCAGTGACCAAGTTCAATGACCATGTTCATATGTGCGTCCATCTCCCTGACACGAGACATTTTGTTGCTTTTCCAAAGTATCTTTTTCTTGGTGAATCTGTGTTTCCAACCTTCTTCTAAAATTTATATTTTATGATATTAATTTATTGCTATATTGCTTTTTTAAATAATTGATTTTAAAATAACGGTATTGCATCTTGGTTCAGGAAGGAACCAATCCTTCATTTATAACATTGCTCTTATGGGAAAATCGGTTCCGACTGTGATATTTCGACTTAAGAGACGGTTTTTCAGGAACCAACTGTGTCGTAAGTCCGAGGAATGCCTGTAGAACAGTAAATGCATTGCTCGTTTCAAAGCCAACCATCTCCATTGATCCCACAAGACTCCCAAGATCAGTCTCTCAGCCCTGTCAGCACAATCACCAGTGATGGAATATATCCTTCATGACTAGAACAAGGTGTGGCCTGCCCAGAGCTCTGTCTAATTAGCACATGGCATCCTCTCTGACTGATACCCTATCCTATATTGAGTCAATATCAGTTAGCCTCTGCTTGGTGTGTTAACTGCTGCTGTCTAATGTTTAGACATGTTGAGCATTAAGGCCTGGCATTTCACCATGGTGGAGATTCTCTCGATTATGGCGAGAAAGACTCCAGAGGCTCGAATCTGGAACTGCCGCCCTCAAACAAGGCACCCACCACTTTCACGGGGACAGGAAAAAGTTGGGGCTGCGATGCGCACATGCACACTTCATAGATGCAGCTGCCCATATAAATCAGTAGCTGCCTCCAGCTATGTATGATTTTAGTGGAGTGGTGTCTGAAACCCGATGTGCACAGATTACACCCGATAGCAACAAATCTTAATTTTTGTGGAATTGTTTAGAGCCAGGGTATCCATTTTGGAGAGGTAAGGATATGGTTCTGGGACACATTTCAGGGACATAGGTGCCACTTTGGATTGCTAAAAGTAGGCATGAGCATGTGTAAAATGTGCATAACCTCATTGGAACTGTCAAAAGTGTCCAGGTGAACTGCCAAAGGGAGCTGTCTAACTGTCAAGGCTTTTAAAACTCCTACCCTGTAAACCTTTGAAAAGGTCTGTCTGGACTTTAAAAAGTAATTGCTTGATAGTTCACTCTTTCTATTTCGTTGACATATGTTTTCAGGCTACCATTATTGGATTAGTGTTGCATAACTGATTTCACAATAGTTCATTACCACATTTATTTCAGTTTGATTGACAGTTCCAAATGGTTATGAACTCTTTGAAGTGGGATTATGAATTCCAATGCTTGATTTTATAAGGGATTATATAATTGAATGAATTGTTCATTGTTATAAAGGTATCTAAATGTAATAAATGGATTTTTATGAATGAAGTGTTTTTTTTAAATGAAGTCTGCAATAGATACTTAGAAACATATTTTATTCGGTCTTACATTGCCCTGAGATTTGCCCATTGTGAATACTGGGTGAGTTGTCGTGGTAGGTGTAGAGGCAAAGGGAGGTGGTTGGGGCATGGGTTGGCAAGTGTTGGCAAAAAGTTGGCATGGGGACTATAATGGCACATGGATTGTATGGGGTGCATAGGTCAGAATGGAGGGGGCATGGGAGGTAGGTGGAGGGTCATGGGTTGACATGGAGCATATGAGGGGCCATGGGAGGTAGATAGAGGGTCATAGGGTAGCATGGAGGGTATGTGGGTAGGTTGGGGCATGGGTCGGCATAGCTGAGGCATGGGGAGTGTGTGGAGGGAGAGGGTTGACAGCCGGAGTGCTGTTTTATGTTTTTAAAAAACTTTGATACAGTACCAGTGCACCATGGAAGGCCTTCTGCCCAGAGCATATCCACCTCTGGCATCCTCCCCACTAGTTCTGGGTTTACCCAGCCTGGAATGAAAAATCCAAATTTCTGGGGCAGTTTCTCCTGAGTTGGATTTGTGGAGCTGAGAAATGTCCCTGTGGGCACTTACAAGCCAGGAGCAAAAATTCCAAAGCAGGTCTACTGAAAGACCCAGGCCTATTTCACAGAGTACAGCTATCACATGTTATTTAGACTGAAATGCAGTTCTATTTTATCAATTGTTCAAGATTCAATCACTCATAAGGGAGTTGGTAAACTCATTGTCGGTTCATTTATTTACGCCAGGCACATGAGAATTCTACACAGGTGTAAAGCGTGAAGACAGCCGAGCTATGTATGTGCTCTGTTTAAAGCAAAAGTGAAACTAAGACTGGAGGACATGACACATTTCCCTTCTACTGCTGTCATGGTGATAGCTCCTGAAAGCATATTGCACCATCCCCCTTTTCTTTTTAAAGCTACATCCCCTTCCCCTGCCATTTCCAAAGAAGTGTATTGTTGACAGTACTTATTCATGTTCAGTTACCATTACAATCCATAAGTGATGAATCTATAATTCTCTAAAGCACCGAGGTAATCTCTGGTACATTTGGATATTGGTGCCTGGAACTTTCTTTAATTGCTCAGTGATCCGTGGGATTGTCATTCTTGGACGTTTTTCTGAGCTGCATTTGAGATCTTGTCCTAGATGCAATAGGACTCTATGGTAATTGAGCTGGAATGGATTTGTCCTCAGTTATGCTTCACTGTTGTACTTTTGTGTATTGATTTCATCGAACCTTGGCTCTGAAAAAATCCCTGTCACCTTCCATGGGATCCTGGATGCGAACTTGTTGTGAATTGGGCAATTCTTTACCTGCATTTTTATCAAGCACATTGGCATCTTTTCTTGCAGTTTTAAAAGTTGCTGTCTTGTTTCTGAGAGAGAGTAGAATGGGTAAGAGTAGGTAAATTGGTATGCACTGGTCTGCTAAACATGATCTCTACTGGTGATGGAATAGTTGCACTTAAAGGTGTCACACTCATTGCAATGTGTAAATCTTGCTTAGTTTGTCCACGTTTGAGAATTAGGGATTTCACCAAGTGAAGCATTTTTTAAATAATTGATCGAGTACAAAATTCCGGGGGGTCATTTTCATTAAAATAGGGTATCGCATATTGGTTCAGGAACCAATCCCTCATTTATAACCTTGCTCTTATGAGAACTAGACTGTTGGATCTAGGGTAATGAAGAGAAGAAGTAACGTGATCAATATTCCACTTCTCACACATATCCTGAAATGGTTTACCAATAAATTGTGGGCTGTTATCTCCAATGACCTCTCTAGGCACACTGAATAAACTGAAAATAATACTTGGTGTGGGTGTGACCATTGTGTTTGACATATTATGCAATTGTTGAATAATGGGGCAATTGATAAAGAAGTCAGTGCCATGGACGTAAAGAAGTAGGATGCGATTTTGGACCAAGGATGAGTAGGAACCTCGTGCGTAATCAATTGGGGTTTTGTGTTGATTTGGATTATGCTCTTCACGATGACTTCAATGGAATTGTTCATACCTGGGCATAGACTGTGTCTCTCGTTTATCATCTCTTCTGATCTATGGGCATGTATGATTGATGAAGTTGGTGAAGAATATCAGGCTACACCAATTCTGGTAATATGACCTGCCTGTCTTTAAAAAAGCCCAATAAGGCCAAAATGGTCTCACGTGTTCATGGACGTGCTATATTGAATCAGGCCATCCTTCAGTGATGGTTGACCACAGTTTCTGTAGTACGGAACCTTTCACAGTTTCTTCTTGTAGTTGCTGGAATTTGTGTTTCACAGAACGGACCAGGTCAATCTGGAGAACACATTCTAGTTCGATGCCAATGGAGTCAACCTGTAGATCTCAGAATTTATCTTCTGTTTTTCGATGGGTTGGACAATCTGCTAAGTGGGTCTGATGTAATCATCCAAGTTGCCTGACTTGTACCTAATCTCACATTCGTAACATTGAATTCTTATCAAGCGATGCTGCAATCTTGGTGGTGCAACAGGTCAATGAATTTCACCAAATCACCTCCAGTGGCTCATGGCTGGTCTCTACCACACATCATTTGCCAAATAGATAGACATGAAAACCCATGATTCCAAACACTTAAACTAATGTTACCTGCTCAGTCTTGGAGTAGTTGGATTGTGTTATGGACAGAGCTTTTGCAAATGCAATCTGTTTACATTTTTGTAGTATGCAGTTCTCCGACATTTCTGTGAGGTTTCTATCTCCAGTTCACTTGTCTCCCTGGGATCGTAAAATTGCAATGTTTTTTTAAAAAAAATCTTTTTGTTGGCATTTTCAACATTATGTACATTGGACGTTCGTGTTTATTTATTGGACAGTGTAATGCAAAAAGGCTTTTATCTTACTTTATTTACAGATTGCTGCCGTCCAGTTCAGCATGTCTTTCCCCCCCCCCCCCTTTCTCTAACCCTCCCCCACCCACCCCCCTTGCTATCCTCCATGGTCGATACCGGGGTGTGCTCCCCTTTTTCCTTGCTCACCCCCCCCCCCTTCTCTTCTCCCTTTGTCAACTTCAGCCGTGTTGTTTTTTTTGGGGGGGTGAGTGTGTGGGAGGGGGAGTGGGGGAGGAGGTTCCCCACCTCCCCTCTTTGCCCGTCTCAGACTCTCTGCCCCCTTTCCCCCCTCGCCCTGGGTTGTGCGTGCCTGGCATTGCTCCTTGGCTTTTGTTTTTTCCCCCTCTAATCTTTCTAGTTTCCCCCTCTACTGGCTGTTGTTGGCCTTGTACTCTTCTTATGATTTTGTCTTTCTCTATTTTGTCCAGTTTGACCTTCAACTTGTCTTTGATGTGGATGCTGCACTTAACATGCTGGATCAATTGACAAACTTGCATTCTGCTGCAGGTGTAATGTTGCAACTCCGTGAAACTGCCAATTTTGTCGAACATTCAGGATATTGACATGTTAGGTCGTGAAGTGATAGTTTCTGAGGGTGATCTATCTGGTGATGTTTGACAGATTCCAGGGATTGTTACTTGTGTGAGGCCACGACTTGCTGATAGATCTGCAATTGCTGGGTCTTTAGTTTTCGTGATGTAGAACATTTGTGACACCTATGAAGATTGATTGTGCTTGCTCTTCAGGACGACGGATCCTGAACATGGAATTAGTGAATGTTGTATGCTGAAAGTTTCGCAGTACCATGACCTTCCACCTCTGTAGATACATGTCTTTTAGAATTTGCAGGGGTACTTTGTTGCCACTTGACGCTCTGCCAATTTTGGCCAATAATAAATAGTTACCAACTTTCTGAGGGCAGATAATTTGAATCTTGGCAAACATTTCAGATGGTGCAATGGCACCTATGTTTTCCACGAGATTGACGGTGCGAAACATGTTTTCAACGCTCTTCATCTCATCGTGCATGTCATCCTCATTTTCTGGTTTGCCAATCACCTCATGTATGTATCTGACAGGGTACCGGATGGTCATTCTTGTTGCTTGAAGGTACCCATTGTCTACAGTATATTTGGATCAGTGCACAACCCTTTGTAGCTACATCAGCCTTTGCTCTAATGCACTGCCACTGCCAATGTCCATTTCTGCCACATGCCTTGCAGAACTCGTGAAAAGCTGGGCATTTCCTTGGTGCATGCAGAAGGTCACACCTTCCACATGTCTTACTAGGGTTGGGTGAGTGTCAATAATTGGGGTTGCACTCAGGATCAGTAGGCTTTGTCGACCTGCGAGGATTGCTTTGTACTTGGGTCCAAAGAACCAAGAAAAGTACAGCACAGGAACAGGCCCTTTGGCCCTCCAAGCCCGTGCCGACCATGCTGCCCGACTAAACTACAATCTTCTACACTTCCTGGGTCCGTATCCCTCTATTCCCATCCTACTCATGTATTTGTCAAGATGCCCCTTAAATGTCACTATCGTCCCTGCTTCCACCACCTCCTCCGGCAGCGAGTTCCAGGCACCCACTACCCTCTGTGTAAAAAAGCTTGCCTCGTACATCTACTCTAAACCTTGCCCCTCTCACCTTAAACCTATGCCCCCTAGTAATTGACCCCTCTACCCCGGGGAAAAGCCTCTGACTATCCACTCTGTCTCTGCCCCTCATAATTTTGTAGACCTCTATCAGGTCGTTCCTCAATCTCCGTCATTCCAGTGAGAACAAACCGAGTTTATTGAACCGCTCCTCCTAGCTAATGCCCTCCATACCAGGCAACATTCTGGTAAATCTCTTCTGCACCCTCTCTAAAGCCTCCACATCCTTCTGGTAGTGTGGCGACCAGAATTGAACACTATACTCCGTGGCGTAACTAAGGTTCTATTCAGCTGCAACATGACTTGCCAATTCTTATACTCAATTCCCCGACCAATGAAGGCAAGCATGCTGTATGCCTTCCTGACTACCTTCTCCACCTGTGTTGACCCTATCAGTGACCTGTGGACCTGTACACCTAGATCTCTCTGACTTTCAATACTCTTGAGGGTGATACCATTCACTGTATATTCCCTACCTGCATTAGACCTTCCAAAATGCATTACCTCACATTTGTCCGGATTAAACTCCATCTGCCATCTCTCCGCCCAAGTTTCCAAACAATCTAAATCCTGCTGTATCCTCTGACAGTCCTCATCACTATCCGCAATTCCACCAACCTTCGTGTCGGCTGCAAACTTACTAATCAGACCCGTTACATTTTCCTCCAAATCATTTATATATACTACAAACAGCAAAGGTCCCAGCACTGATCCCTGCGGAACACCACTAGTCACAGCCCTCCAATTAGAAAAGCACCCTTCCATTGCTACTCTGTTGCCTTCTATGACCTAGCCAGTTCTGTATCCACCTTGCCAGCTCACCCCTGATCCCGTGTGACTTCACCTTTTGTACCAGTCTACCATGAGGGACCTTGTCAAAGGCTTTACTGAAGTCCATATCGACAACATCCACTGCCCTACCTGCATCAATCATCTTTGTGACCTCTTCGAAAAACTCTATCAAGTTAGTGAGACACGACTTTCCCATCACAAAACCATGCTGCCTCTCACTAATACGTCCATTTGCTTCCAAATGGGAGTAGATCCTGTCTCGAAGAATTCTCTCCAGTAATTTCCCTATCGCTGACGTAAGGCTCACCGGCCTGTAGTTCCCTGGATTAACCTTGCTACCCTTCTTAAACAGAGGAACAACATTGGCTATCCTCCAGTCCTCCGGGACATCACCTGTAGACAGTGAGGACATCACCTGTAGACAGCCAAAGATTTCTGTCAAGGCCTCAGCAATTTCCTCTCCAGCCTCCTTCAGTATTCTGGGATAAATCCCATCAGGCCCTGGGGACTTATCTACCTTAATATTTTTCAAGACGCCCAACACCTCTGGTGTGATTCTCTGCTCCCGCGACTAAGTGCCCACACCGTCGAGTTTCACGATGGCGCGAAACGGCTCCGATCGCGATCGATTCAGGGCCCGAAAATGGGCTAGGAGCGGGGCCGCGAGGAACTCCGGGTGGGGGGGGGGGGTTGGCGCGAAAGCAGCGTCGTAAGCGCGCAACGCCCGAATGACACGGCGCTGCGCCATAAATGGCGCGATCCGTACACGGAAGGACCCAGGAGGAGGAGAAGGAGGAGAGATGGCTGAGCCCCGACCAGCTGCACCGAGGTTCCGGGACATGGACCTGGACACCCTCCTCGATGAGGTTGAAAACCGAAGGGCCACCCTCTGCCCAAGGCGTGTGCATCGCCAGCCACCCAGCACGATGAGGCGTGGTTAGCGTGAGGTTGGCACGGCTGTGAGTGCTATGGGGCACACCCTCCGGTCCGGGGAGCAGTGTTGGAAAAAGCTGCACAACCTCACTCAGTCTGCCAGGGTAAGTGCAATGAGGGTGCCCCCGGGTCACAACCAACCCCCCCCCCCCACTCCCCGGGCACGAGGGGGGGGGGGGGGAAGTGGGGTGGGTGGGGGGGGGGCATCAGGGTGTACAACGTTGTACTCGACCCACATGGGAACCGGGACTCCCCCCTGGAGAGATGCCATGGCGTGGCTCCAACTGTCTCCTCACCCAGCATTAACATAGCCTATATCTGCACGCCCTGATGATACCCGCTTAATTGTGATGCTTTATCCAACCCCACCCCAGGAGAAGACAGCTCACAACCAGCGTGAGTGTATGAGATCCGGAGGGGGTTCTCTTGTGCTGCACCCCCTAAATGTTCACGAGCAGAGGGCCCTGGACCTCGCTGGGGGACCGGCACACGGGAGGTCGCGACATGCCAGGTCGGAGGCGCAGAAGCAAGTGAGACAACCCTGCATGTCCTCACCCCCCACCCCCCCCCCCCCCAGCCCGTCATCGCCCCCCTCACACTCATGCCAGTGCACCCTCGATCCCCTCCCCCCTCACACTCATGCCAGTGCACCCTCGATCCCCTCCCCCCTCACACTCTGGCCACTGCACCCTCTATCCCTCCCCCCTCACACTCTGGCCACTGCACCCTCTATCCCTCCCCCTCACACTCATGCCACTGCACCCTCGATCCCCTCCCCCCCCCCCCCCCCCCCCACCCCCCCTCACACACTGCCCCCACCACCACCATACAGCCGGCCCAGCGTGTCTAACGAACCCCATATCGTTGTGTTCCCCAGGGCCAGCCGCCAAACGTCCAGGGTCGCCTCGGCCAAGGCACAGCCGACCATCTCCAACCTCAAGCGCACCCAGGGACGCACACCAGAGGGTGGCAGTCAGTCGGACAGGAGGGCCATCCTCTCAGTCTGGGAAGCTGGACGGGGACGCACATACGACGGACAGAGACAATACTGAGGGGCACAGGACGGACAGTGACGATGACGCACAAAGAACGGCCACACAGTCCACGGAATCACCAGGAGGGCAACATGACATGGGCCGCATGCACCTCGCGTCGGGCCATGAGGGGGACCAGATTTCCTAACGGACGATGACCTCGAGCTAGCGGCACTGCTGTCTCCCACACCATCCACCATCGCAGAGACACTCACCTCGGTTGGGCAGATAAGTGATGAGGCTCCCGGATCACGGTCTGGTGCGCACCACACAGCCGAGCCGGTACAGCAGGTGGAGTTTGGAGCAGCCGAGGGGCTGGACGGTCGGAGGGCAGCCCAGGCCCAGCAAACAGCTGCCTCCCAGACGGTTCCCGGGTTCCTGGATGTACTTGACCCACCCGGACAGCCGATGCATGTGGACACCGAGGGACTGAATAACGGGGTGAGGGCCATCTTCCAGGACCTGCACACGCAGTTGGAGGAGTCCATTCGCATCCAGGAGCAGGGAGTGGTGCCGCTCATCGCAGCCACCCAGGCCGACACCGCACGGGTGGCGTCCGCGGTGGTGGCAATGGGTGAAACGGTTTCGGCCATTGGTCAGGTTCTGCAAGGCGTTGGGCTTAACGTGCACGCGTCATCCATGGCCCAGGAGAGGGCTGCCCTCTCACTGGTAGCCATGTGCCAGAGCCAACACGACATTGCCGCCTCTCTCCGGGCCCTGGCCGAGTCTCACCATGCCATGGCCTGGTCCCAGCAGGCGATGGGACAGTCCCAGCAGTCAGTCGTGGAGGGCATAGACCTCCTGGCACACGTGATGGATGGCGTAGCGCACTCACAGGTTAAGATAGCACAGTCCCTGGCAGGAATGTCGCACTTTCTGGGCTCCGTCTCTGCGAACATTCGGATCGTAGTCGATACTGCTGCAGGCCTCCAGGACTGGCAGTGCCAGTGTCGGTGGTGCGACGGGGCATGTCTCCGATCGCACCTCGGTCCCACAGTGAGGCCCGGGGGCCACCGGGCTCCCCGAGGGAGGAGGAGGTTCTGGGGCCTTCCCGGTACCTCCAGCAAGGGACGTCCCGATACACTTGGCCTCCCCCATTCCGTCCCTGGTGCATCTGGTGGGGCGCGGGCAGGTCAGGGTGGCACCACGCCATCCAGAACGCCCGCCGAGCAGCCTGGCCCATCGAAGCCGGGCCGCCACAGGAAACGCGTGCCGACGGGGAGCCATGTCGCAGGGCGTGATTCTCAGCAGTCCGCGTCCACTCCTGCTGTACCATCTGGGGAGACACCTAGATGTAGTGGTAGGGCCCGTAAGGCAAAGAAGTTAGGCACATAATAAGTTGGCAGGGGTGCAGGGCACAGTTTAGTTGTAGGGGGTAGGGCATCTGTATGTGAATGTCACAAATAAACTCACAGTTGCACTTAACTTGTAAGACTCTGTGCTATGTCCGGTGCCAGGGGGTTCGTGAGGGTGACCGAGTGGCGCTGTGGTTAACGAGCGGTTCAACGTTGGTGCCGGATGTGCTGTCCCTTTGCCCCCGCTTCCCAAAATCGGTCACCATAGTCCTCGGCACTCCGACGCCAGCTACCCCACACGGGCACGTGATGAAATGTCCGTTATGAAGACTGTGACCACCGGAGTGCATGGTTCAGCTATAGCCATGAGTCAGACGTCGGCTGGCGAATCTGAGCTCACAGCTCATCGCAGAGCGGGCTGTGATCATTCAACAAGGCACTGATCACAACCGCTTGCACAATCATCAATGTTGTGCAATCCCGTAGTGCCACAGTGGTAAGGTGATGTGGACTTGGTGCCGTGAAGGGGGTGCGGGGGAGGGAATTGGTGGGTGCTGTGTGCTGCCCGTGTGCAGGACTGACTGTGCAAGTGGCAGTGTTCAGCGAATCCCTCCCCCACGGTGCGTGAACCGTGCGGCCACCAACTCGTCGCGTGCCCGCTGTCCTCGACGGTGCCATCGTGCAGCCTCCTGGATGTAACCAGCACGCGGGCAGTGTCTGTGTCCTACGCCCCTCCCTCCACCCTGATGCACCCCATCCTCCTCCTCCCCTTCGTTTGCGTTAGCTCCGGTGCCGTCGGGTCCTCCCTCCGACTCCTCCACCGGGGTATCTCCCCTCTGCATGGCAATGCTGTGCAGCGCACAGCAGACCACAACTATGCGACCGACCCTGTTGGGCCGGTACTGCAGGGCCCCTCCGGATCGGTCCAGGCATCTGAATCGCATCTTCAGCAGCCCGAAGCACCGCTCCACCACACCCCTGGTTGTTGTATGGGCCTCGTTGTATAGGCTCTCCGCATTGGGCTGAGGCCTCCGTATTGGCGTCAGCAGCCATGACCTCAACGGATAGTCCCTGTCGCCCAGCAACCAGCCCCTCAGCCGGGGGGGGCATCCATCGAACATTGCGGGTATGAACGACTGTGCCAGAATGTAGGCGTCATGCACACTCCCGGGGAGCCTTGCACACACGTGCATGATCTTCATGTGGGGGTCGCACACCTCCTGAATGTTCATGGAGTATGCGCCCTTCCTGTTCATGAACACTTCCCTATTGTCTGCAGGTGGGTGGATGGGGATGTGCCCACCATTGATGACACCCTGGACCATCGGTATTCCGGCCACCTTGGCGAATCCACGTGCCCGTGCTTCCTGCTGTGCTCTGTCCTCGGGGAATTTAATGTACCTGTCCGCAATGGCGTACAAGGTGTCAGTCACGGCCCTGATGCACCTGTGGACCGATGCCTGTGAAATCCCGGATACGTCCCCGCTCGGCGCCTGGAAGGAACCGGTAGCGTAAAAGTTTAGGGCCACCGTCACCTTGACGGAGACTGGTATAGCGTGCCCTCCACCCGTTCCAAGTGGTGCGAGGTGCGCCACGAGGTGGCATATATGTGTGACCGTCTCCCTGCTGAACCGTAGTCTTCTCCTGCATGTGATGTCCGGTAGGGCCTCGAACGACCCTAGGCCTTGCTGGACGCCTGTGGCGCCCTGGCACCACCATGAGTGGCTCCTCCTCCTTCCCCCCCCCCCCCCCCCACCCACCCCAGCACTTCAATATCAGTGCCTGCTTCCTGTGCATTCCTCGCCGTCGGGGGGTCAATGTTCCCCTCGGCATCCCTCTGGACATTCCGGGCCTGAGCGCCTGCGGCCTGCGCGGCGACAACGGGCCTCTCCGCGGCCATCCTCTCTGCTGCAGCAGCAGCCGCTGCATCTGCAGCCACTGTGGGCCGTCGCAGTCTACGCTGCCGGATGGCCACCTGCAGAGCTGCGGCTCCAACCACGGCAGTGAACATCGCTGTCTGGTTGGCATACATGGTGACCTGCAGGCGGGCGGTGGGGGGGGGCAGAGAAACGACAACGAGAGGCGAGGCCATATTGGATTTGGTACTGGGTAATGAACCAGGACAGGTGTTAGATTTGGAGGTGGGTGAGCACTTTGGTGATAGTGACCACAATTTGATTACGTTTACTTTAGTGATGGAAAGGGATAGGTATATACCGCAGGGCAAGAGTTATATCTGGGGGAAAGGCAATTATGATGCGATGAGGCAAGACTTAAGATGCATTGGATGGAGAGGAAAACTGCAGGGAATAGGCACAATGGAAATGTGGAGCTTGTTCAAGGAACTGTTACTAAAGCAGTCGAAACACTTGTCAAGTGGAAGAAGGAGGCTTATGTAAAGATGAGACATGAAGGTTCAGTTGGGGCGCTCAAGAGTTACAAGTTAGCTAGGAAGGACCTAAAGAGAGAGCTAAGAAAAGCCATGATGGGACATGAGAAGTCTTTGGCAGGTAGGATCAAGGATAACCCTAAAGTTTTCTATAGATATGTCAGGAATAAACGAATGACTAGGGTAAGAGTAGGGCCAGTCAAGGACAGTAGTGGGAAGTTGTTCGTGGTGTCCGAGGAGATAGGAGAGGTGCTAAATGAATATTTTTCGTCAGTATTCACACAGGAAAAAGATAGTGTTGTCAAGTAGAATACTGAGATTCAGGCTACTAGACTAGAAGAGCATGAGGCTCATAAGGAGGAGGTGTTGGCAATTCTGGAAAGTGTGAAAATAGATAATTCCCCTGGGCTGGATGGGATTTATCCTAGGATTCTCTGGGAAGCTATGGAGGAGATTGCTGAGCCTTTGGCTTTGATCTTTAAGTCATCTTTGTCTACAGGAATAGTGCCAGAAGACTGGAGGATAGCAAATGTTGTCCCTCACCCACCTCCACACTCTCCCTCACCCCCCTCCCACCTCCACTCCCTCCCACCTCCACTCCCTCCCTCAACCCCCTCCCCCTCCACACACTCCCTCTCCCCCCTCCCACCTCCACACCCTCCCTCACCCCCCTCCCACCTCCACACTCTCCCTCACCCCCCTCCCACCTCCACACTCTCCCTCACCCCCCTCCCACCTCCACTCCCTCCCTCTCCCCCTCCCACCTCCACTCTCTCCCTCTGCCCCCCTCCCACCTCCACTCCCTCCCTCACCCCCCCTCTCACCTCCACTCCCTCCCTCACCCCCCTCCCACCTCCACTCCCTCCCTCACCCCCCTCCCACCTCCACTCCCTCCCTCCCTCACCCCTCTCCCACCTCCACTCCCTCCCTCGCACCCCTCCCAGCTCCACACACTCCCTCACCCCCCCCCTCCCACCTCCACTCCCTCCCTCCCTCACCCCTCTCCCACCTCCACACTCTCCCTCCCAGTCCCCCGTTGGCCGCAGCATTCTCGGGGAAGCCGACCCTGTCTGATTTGCGCCGTTTTTGGCGCTGGTTGGCGGACATCGCGCCGATTACGGAGAATTTCACCCCAGATTCTGAACTGGGGCGTGATTCTCCATAAGCGGCGCGATGGCCGCCGACCGGCGCCAAAAACGGCTTGAATCAGTCTGGCATCGCGGCGCCCCAAAGGTGCGGAATTCTCCACATCTTGAGGGGCCGAGCCCTTACCTTGAGGGGCTAGGCCCGCGCCGGACTGATTTCCGCCCCGCCAGCTGGCGGGAAAGGCCTTTGGCGGCCCGCCAGCCGGCGCGGAAATGACTTTGCCGGGCGGCGCATGCGCGGGAGCGTCAGCGGCCGCTCACGGCATCCCCGCGCATGCGCAGTGGAGCGGGGTCTCTTCCGCCTCCGCCATAGTGGAGACCATGGCGAAGGTGGAAGGAAAAGAGTGCCCCCACGGCACAGGCCCGCCCGCGGATCGGTGGGCCCCGATCGCGGGCCAGGCCACCGTGGGGGCAGCCCCCGGGGCCAGATCGCCCCCCCCCCCCCAGGACCCCGGAGCCCGCCCGCGCCGCCGTGACCCGCCATCCCAAAGATGGTTCAATCGACGCCGGCTGGCGTGGGTTGACAGCGGCAGGATTTCGGTCTATCGCGGACCGGAGAATTGCCGGGGGATTCCCACCGACCGGCGCGGCGCGATTCCCGCCCCCGCCGAATATCCGATGGCGGAGAATTTGCGACACGGCGGGGGCGGGATTCACGCCAGCCCCCGGCGATTCTCTGACCCGGTGGGGGGTCGGATAATCGCGCCCCTGGTCTTCCAATATAGTCCACTTGCAGGATTCTCCGTCGGCAGGATCCTCCGCTTCGCTGGCAGCACACTCATGCCCGTGGGTTTCCCGACGGCGTGCGGGTGACCACAATGGGAAACCTCATTGGCTGGATGGAAAATGGGGCTGGCGGGATTGGAGAATTCCGCCCCACATCCTTTGGGGATTCTTTAGCTCTTCTGTTGCCTGCTGTTAATCCTGCTGTTAATCCTGATGTGTTTGGCTTGTTCAGACAGAACTTCATTCGCAATTGCTTGGCAAAGTTCTATGGTTTGTTCATCTGCTTGAGACACAACTGAATCAAGAAACCAAAGTTCTGGACACTGTTTACACATTCCGAACTCAATTAGTAGGTTCGCTGCATCCCAATTCGAACTGTGGAGTTTTGTGGACATTCTGACGATATTTGTTTGGTGTTCCTTCTTCTGTAGGACCTGGGAGGAGAGTTGCTACAACCTCTCTTGTGCACTTTTCCAAAGCTTCATCCACAAAGATGAGTTGTGGCAGAAACACTCCATGTAGTAATGCTGTCTTTGCTTTTTTAATCAATTTAGTGTTCAGCAAATCCTGAAGTCACCCTATCTGAACCTTCTCTGGCCTAACTTTAATTACTTTTTTTTTGTTTGACTCTTGCTTGTTCACCATTGATCCAGCCCACAGCCATATCCTACTAAGCTATCCCGGTGCTGGTCCTCTTGATGCGCTGTCCCACTCATGGAACTGAGGGTCTAATTTGCTTTTCAGCTCATTATTTGAATACTGACTCAGTAATGTGCATCTAAAGCTTTTCATTGCAGTTGCCACACAGTAAGAAGATGGCGGACAGATCTTGTGGGGCCGCGGAAGGAAGGAGGTGCTCCTTCAGAGAGGACGGCCCGACGATGGGTGGGCACTGATCGAGGGCCATGCCACATTTGAGGTACCCCCCCCCGGTGCAGGATACCCCCCCCCCCCCCCCCACCCCCCCCCCCCCCCCCAAAGCTGGCCGTTCCCGCGCTGTTCCCAACGGCAGCGACCAGGTGTGGATGGCGCCGGGGGGAACCCGCCGTTTTGGCCTGGCCGCTCGGCCCATTCGGGCCTGAGAATGGCGGGGGTGCCGGAGAATCGCCATTTTTGGTGTCTCCGGCGGTTCTCCGGCACGCGGAACTCGACGGTGCCATTCCCTCTGCTTGGGAGAATCGCGAGAGGGCGTCGGACCGGCGTCCCGTGAAATTTTGGTCGCCCCGGCGATTCTCCCAACCGGCGCGGGAGTGGAGAATCTCGCCCCCTATCTCTATAAAACTACATCAGACCCTCTCTCTCTATAAAACTACACCAGACCCTCTCTCGATAAAACTACATCAGACCCTCTCTCTATAAAACTACACCAGACTCTCTCTCAATAAAACTACACCAGACCCTCTCTCGATAAAACTACACCAGACCCTCTCTCTCAATAAAACTACACCAGACCCTCTCTCGATAAAACTACACCAGACCCTCTCTCGATAAAACTACACCAGACCCTCTCTCTCTATAAAACTACACCTGACCCTCTCTCTATAAAACTACACCAGACCCTCTCTCTATACAACTACACCAGACCCTCTCTCTATACAACTGCACCAGACTCTCTCTATAAAACTACACCAGACCCTCTCTCTCTATAAAACTACACCAGACTCTCTCTATAAAACTACACCAGACCCTCTCTCGATAAAACTACACCAGACTCTCTCTCTATAAAACTACACCAGACTCTCTCTATAAAACTACACCAGACCCTCTCTCTCTATAAAACTACACCAGACCCTCTCTCTATACAACTACACCAGACCCTCTCTCGATAAAACTACACCAGACCCTCTCTCTATAAAACTACACCAGACCCTCTCTCTCTATAAAACTACACCAGACCCTCTCTCGATAAAACTACACCAGACTCTCTCTATAAAACTACACCAGACCCTCTCTCTATAAAACTACACCAGACCCTCTCTCGATAAAACTACACCAGACTCTCTCTATAAAACTACACCAGACCCTCTCTCTCTATAAAACTACACCAGACCCTCTCTCTCTATAAAACTACACCAGACTCTCTCTATAAAACTACACCAGACCCTCTCTCTCTATAAAACTACACCAGACCCTCTCTCTCTATAAAACTACACCAGACTCTCTCTATAAAACTACACCAGACCCTCTCTCGATAAAACTACACCAGACTCTCTCTCTCTCTATAAAATTACACCAGACCCTCTCTCTATAAAACTACACAAGACCCTCTCTCTATAAAACTACACCAGACCCTCTCTCGATAAAACTACACCAGACTCTCTCTCTATAAAACTACACCAGACCCTCTCTCTCTATAAAACTACACCAGACCCTCTCTCGATAAAACTACACCAGACCCTCTCTCTATAAAACTACACCAGACTCTCTCTCTATAAAACTACACCAGACCCTCTCTCTCTATAAAACTACACCAGACCCTCTCTCGATAAAACTACACCAGACCCTCTCTCGATAAAACTACACCAGACCCTCTCTCGATAAAACTACACCAGACCCTCTCTCTATAAAACTATACCAGACCCTCTCTCTCTATAAAACTACACCAGACCCTCTCTCTATAAAACTACACAAGACCCTCTCTATAAAACTACACCTGACCCTCTCTCTATAAAACTACACCAGACTCTCTCTCGATAAAACTACACCAGACCCTCTCTCTCTATAAAACTACACCAGACCCTCTCTCGATAAAACTACACCAGACCCTCTCTCTATAAAACTACACCAGACCCTCTCTCTCT
Source organism: Scyliorhinus torazame (assembly GCF_047496885.1). Lineage (NCBI taxonomy): Eukaryota > Metazoa > Chordata > Chondrichthyes > Carcharhiniformes > Scyliorhinidae > Scyliorhinus > Scyliorhinus torazame. Next base: position 60,745,859 of record NC_092718.1, on the reverse strand, counting down.
ATAAAACTACACCAGACCCTCTCTCGATAAAACTACACCAGACCCTCTCTCTCTATAAAACTACACCAGACCCTCTCTCGATAAAACTACACCAGACCGTCTCTCGATAAAACTACACCAGACCCTCTCTCTATAAAACTACACCAGACCCTCTCTCTATAAAACTACACCAGACCCTCTCTCTATAAAACTACACCAGACCCTCTCTCTATAAAACTACACCAGACCCTCTCTCGATAAAACTACACCAGACCCTCTCTATAAAACTACACCAGACCCTTTCTCTATAAAACTACACCAGACCCTCTCTCGATAAAACTACACCAGACCCTCTCTCTCTATAAAACTACACCAGACCCTCTCTCTCGATAAAACTACACCAGACCCTTTCTCTATAAAACTACACCAGACCCTCTCTCTATGAAACTACACCAGACCCCCTCTCTATAAAACTACACCAGACCCTCGCTCTCTATAAAACGACACCAGACTCTCTCTCTATAAAACTACACCAGACCCTCTCTTTATAATATAGACCAGACCCTCTCTCGATAAAACTACACCAGACCCTCTCTCTATAAAACTACACTAGACCCTCTCTCTATAAAACTACACCAGACTCTCTCTTTATAATATAGACCAGACCCTCTCTACATAAAACTACACCAGTCCCTCTCTCTATAAAACTGCACCAGACCCTCTCTCTATAAAACTACACCAGACCCTCTCTCTATAAAACTACACCAGACCCTCTCTCTATAAAACTACACCAGACCCTCTCTCTATAAAACTACACCAGACTCTCTCTTTATAATATAGACCAGACCCTCTCTACATAAAACTACACCAGTCCCTCTCTCTATAAAACTGCACCAGACCCTCTCTCTATAAAACTACACCAGACCCTCTCTCTATAAAACTACACCAGTCCCTCTCTCTATAAACTACACCAGACCCTCTCTCGATAAAACTACACCAGACCCTCTCTCTATAAAACGACACCTGACCCTCTCTCTTTAAAACTACACCAGACCCTCTCTCTATAAAACGACACCTGACCCTCTCTCTATAAAACTACACCAGACTCTCTCTCTATAAAACTACACCAGACCCTCTCTCGATAAAACTACACCAGACCCTCTCTCTATAAAACGACACCTGACCCTCTCTCGATAAAACTACACCAGACTCTCTCTCGATAAAACTACACCAGACCCTCTCTCTACAAAACGACACCTGACCCTCTCTCTATAAAACTACACCAGACTCTCTCTCGATAAAACTACACCAGACCCTCTCTCTATAAAACGACACCAGTCCCTCTCTCTATAAAACTACACCAGGCCCTCTCTCTATAAAATTACACCAGACTCTCTCTTGATAAAACTACACCAGACCCTCTCTCTCTATAAAACTACACCAGACCCTCTCTCGATAAAACTACACCAGACCCTCTCTCTATAAACTACACCAGACCCTCTCTCTCTATAAAACTACACCAGACCCTCTCTCTATAAAACTACACCAGACCCTCTCTCTATAAAACTACACCAGACCCTCTCTCTATAAAACTACACCAGACCCTCTCTCTCTATAAAACTACACCAGACCCTCTCTCTCTATAAAACTAAACCAGACCCTCTCTCTATAAAACGACACCTGACCCCCTCTCTCTATAAAACTACACCAGATCCTCTCTCTATAAATCTACATCAGACCCTCTCGCTATAAAACTACACCAGACTCTCTCTCTATAAACTACACCAGTCCCTCTCTCTATAAAACTACAACGGACCCTCTCTCTATAAAACTACACCAGACCCTCTCTCTCTATAAAACTACACCAGTCCCTCTCTCTATAAAACTACACCAGACGTTCTCTCTATAAAACTACACCGGACCCTCTCTCTCTATAAAACTACATCAGACCCTCTCTCTCTATAAAACTACACCGGACCCTCTCTCTCTATAAAACTACATCAGACCCCCTCTCGCTATAAAACTACACCAGTCCCTCTATAAAACTACACCAGACTCTCTCTCTCTATAAAACTACACCAGACCCTCTCTCTATAAAACTACACCAGACCCTCTCGCTATAAAACTACACCAGACCCTCTCTCTCTCTATAAAACTACAACAGACCCCCTCTCTATAATACTACACCAGACACTCTCTCGATAAAACTACACCAGTCCCTCTCTTTATAATATAGACCAGACCCTCTCTGCATAAAACTACACCAGACCCTCTCTCTATAAAACTACACCAGACCCTCTCTCTCTATAAAACTACACCAGACCCTCTCTCTATACAACTGCACCAGACTCTCTCTCTCTATAAAACTACACCAGACTCTCTCTCTATAAAACTCCACCAGACCCTCTCTCGATAAAACTACACCAGACTCTCTCTCGATAAAACTACACCAGACACTCTCTATAAAACTACACCAGACCCTCTCTCGATAAAACTACACCAGACTCTCTCTCTCTCTATACAACTACACCAGACCCTCTCTCTCTATAAAACTACACCAGACTCTCTCTATAAAACTACACCAGACCCTCTCTCTCTATAAAACTACAACAGACCCTCTCTCTATAAAACTACACCAGACCCTCTCTCTCTATAAAACTACACCAGACCCTCTCTCTCTATAAAACTACACCAGACCCTCTCTCTATAAAACTACATCAGACCCTCTCTCTCTATAAAACTACACCAGACTCTCTCTATAAAACTACACAAGACCCTCTCTCTATAAAACTACACTAGACTCTCTCTCTCTATAAAACTACACCAGACCCTCTCTCTATAAAACTACACCAGACCCTCGCTCTATAAAACTACACCAGACCCTCTCTCTCTATAAAACTACACCAGACCCTCTCTCGATAAAACTACACCAGACCCTCTCTCTCTATAAAACTACACCAGACCCTCTCTCTCTATAAAACTACACCAGACCCTTTCTCTATAAAACTACACCAGACCCTCTCTCGATAAAACTACACCAGACCCTCTCTCTCTATAAAACTACACCAGACCCTCTCTCGATAAAACTACACCAGACCCTCTCTCGATAAAACTACACCAGACCCCCTCTATAAAACTACACCAGACCCTTTCTCTATAAAACTACACCAGACCCTCTCTCTATAAAACTACACCAGACCCTCTCTCGATAAAACTACACCAGACCCTCTCTCTCTATAAAACTACACCAGACCCTCTCTCGATAAAACTATCCCAGACTCTCTCTCTATAAAACTACACCAGACCCTCTCTCTCTCTCTCTCTCTCTCTATGAACTGCACCAAACCATCTCACTATATAATTACACCAGACCCTCTCTCTATGAAACTACACCAGACCCTCTCTCTATAAAACTACACAAGACCCTCTCTCTATAAAACTACACCAGACCCTCTCTCTATGAAACTACACCAGACCCTCTCTCTATGAAACTACACCAGACCCTCTCTCTATGAAACTACACCAGACCCCCTCTCTATAAAACTACACCAGACCCTCGCTCTCTATAAAACGACACCAGACTCTCTCTCTATAAAACTACACCAGACCCTCTCTTTATAATATAGACCAGACCCTCTCTACATAAAACTACACCAGACCCTCTCTCTATAAAACTACACTAGACCCTCTCTCTATAAAACTACACCAGACTCTCTCTTTATAATATAGACCAGACCCTCTCTACATAAAACTACACCAGTCCCTCTCTCTATAAAACTGCACCAGACCCTCTCTCTATAAAACTACACCAGACCCTCTCTCTATAAAACTACACCAGACCCTCTCTCTATAAAACTACACCAGACTCTCTCTTTATAATATAGACCAGACCCTCTCTACATAAAACTACACCAGTCCCTCTCTCTATAAAACTGCACCAGACCCTCTCTCTATAAAACTACACCAGACCCTCTCTCTATAAAACTACACCAGTCCCTCTCTCTATAAACTACACCAGACCCTCTCTCGATAAAACTACACCAGACCCTCTCTCTATAAAACGACACCTGACCCTCTCTCTTTAAAACTACACCAGACCCTCTCTCTATAAAACGACACCTGACCCTCTCTCTATAAAACTACACCAGACTCTCTCTCTATAAAACTACACCAGACCCTCTCTCGATAAAACTACACCAGACCCTCTCTCTATAAAACGACACCTGACCCTCTCTCGATAAAACTACACCAGACTCTCTCTCGATAAAACTACACCAGACCCTCTCTCTATAAAACGACACCTGACCCTCTCTCTATAAAACTACACCAGACTCTCTCTCGATAAAACTACACCAGACCCTCTCTCTATAAAACGACACCAGTCCCTCTCTCTATAAAACTACACCAGGCCCTCTCTCTATAAAATTACACCAGACTCTCTCTTGATAAAACTACACCAGACCCTCTCTCTCTATAAAACTACACCAGACCCTCTCTCGATAAAACTACACCAGACCCTCTCTCTATAAACTACACCAGACCCTCTCTCTCTATAAAACTACACCAGACCCTCTCTCTATAAAACTACACCAGACCCTCTCTCTATAAAACTACACCAGACCCTCTCTCTATAAAACTACACCAGACCCTCTCTCTCTATAAAACTACACCAGACCCTCTCTCTCTATAAAACTAAACCAGACCCTCTCTCTATAAAACGACACCTGACCCCCTCTCTCTATAAAACTACACCAGATCCTCTCTCTATAAATCTACATCAGACCCTCTCGCTATAAAACTACACCAGACTCTCACTCTATAAACTACACCAGTCCCTCTCTCTATAAAACTACAACGGACCCTCTCTCTATAAAACTACACCAGACCCTCTCTCTCTATAAAACTACACCAGTCCCTCTCTCTATAAAACTACACCAGACGTTCTCTCTATAAAACTACACCGGACCCTCTCTCTCTATAAAACTACATCAGACCCCCTCTCGCTATAAAACTACACCAGTCCCTCTATAAAACTACACCAGACTCTCTCTCTCTATAAAACTACACCAGACCCTCTCTCTATAAAACTACACCAGACCCTCTCGCTATAAAACTACACCAGACCCTCTCTCTCTCTATAAAACTACAACCGACCCCCTCTCTATAATACTACACCAGACACTCTCTCGATAAAACTACACCAGTCCCTCTCTTTATAATATAGACCAGACCCTCTCTGCATAAAACTACACCAGACCCTCTCTCTATAAAACTACACCAGACCCTCTCTCTCTATAAAACTACACCAGACCCTCTCTCTATACAACTGCACCAGACTCTCTCTCTCTATAAAACTACACCAGACCCTCTCTCTATAAAACTACACTAGACTCTCTCTCTCTATAAAACTACACCAGACCCTCTCTCTATAAAACTACACCAGACCCTCGCTCTATAAAACTACACCAGACCCTCTCTCTATAAAACTACACCAGACCCTCTCTCTCTATAAAACTACACCAGACCCTCTCTCTATAAAACTACACCAGACCCTCTCTCTATAAAACTACATCAGACCCTCTCTCTCTATAAACCTACACCAGACCCTCTCTCTCTATAAAACTACACCAGACTCTCTCTATAAAACTACACCAGACCCTCTCTCTCTATAAAACTACACCAGACTCTCTCTCTCTATAAAACTACACCAGACCCTCTCTCTCTATAAAACTACACCAGACCCTCTCTCTATAAAACTACACCAGACCCTCTCTCTCTAAAATTACACCGGACCCTCTTTCTATAAAATTACACCATGCCCTCTCTCTATAAACTACGCCAGATTCTCTCTCTATAAAACTACACCAGACCCACCCTCTCTAGAACGACACCACACCCTCTATAAAACTACACCAGACTTTCTCCCTCTAATATGACTTCCTCATTCATCTTTGAAATGGTGCATTCTTCTCATCACGGAATTTACAAAGTGTTTCTGACCATCTAGCTGAATGAAACTCGCACAACATGCAGAAAGTAGTCTACATTTAATAATCATACTCGAATAAATTCTTTTTCCTCTCAAATATTGAAAGAATCCAAACTGCCGAAATCCACGCAAGACAAAAGCTTCACCCTTCGAAGCAACCATGGAAGATTCCTACAAAGATCTCTATAAACTACACCAGACGCGCGCTCTATAAAACTACACCAGACCCTCTCTCTCTCTAAAACTACACCAGACCCTCTCTCTATAAAACGACACCAGACCCTCTCTCTCTATAAAACTACACCAGACTCTCTCTATAAAACTACACCAGACCCTCTCTCTCTATAAAACTACACCAGACTCTCTCTCTCTATAAAACTACACCAGACCCTCTCTCTCTATAAAACTACACCAGACCCTCTCTCTATAAAACTACACCAGACTCTCTCTATAAAACTACACCAGACCCTCTCTCTATAAAACTACACCAGACCCTCTCTCTATAAAACTACACCAGACCCTCTCTCGATAAAACTACACCAGACTCTCGATAAAACTACACCAGACTCTCTCTCGATAAAACTACACCAGACTCTCTCTATAAAACTACACCAGACCCTCTCTCGATAAAACTACACCAGACTCTCTCTCTCTCTATACAACTACACCAGACCCCCTCTCTCTATAAAACTAAACCAGACCCTCTCTCTATAAAACTACACAAGACCCTCTCTATAAAACTACACCAGACCCTCTCTCTCTATAAAACTACACCAGACTCTCTCGATAAAACTACACCAGACCCCCTCTCTATAAAACTACACCAGACTCTCTCTCGTTAAAACTACACCAGACCCTCTCTCTCTATAAAACTACACCAGACCCTCTCTCTATAAAACTACACCAGACTCTCTCTATAAAACTACACCAGACCCTCTCTCTCTATAAAACTACACCAGACCCTCTCTCGATAAAACTACACCAGACTCTCTCTCGATAAAACTACACCAGACTCTCTCTCTAAAACTACACCAGACTCTCTCTCTATAAAACTACACCAGACCCTCTCTCTCTATAAAACTACACCAGACCCTCTCTCGATAAAACTACACCAGACTCTCTCTCTATAAAACTACACCAGACCCTCTCTCTCTATAAAACTACACCAGACCCTCTCTCGATAAAACTACACCAGACTCTCTCTCTATAAAACTACACCAGACCCTCTCTCTCTATAAAACTACACCAGACCCTCTCTATAAAACTACACCAGACCCTCTCTCTCTATAAAACTACACCAGACCCTCTCTCGATAAAACTACACCAGACTCTCTCTCGATAAAACTACACCAGACTCTCTCTCTAAAACTACACCAGACCCTCTCTCGATAAAACTACACCAGACTCTCTCTCTCTCTATACAACTACACCAGACCCCCTCTCTCTATAAAACTACACCAGACCCTCTCTCTATAAAACTACACCAGACCCTCTCTCTATAAAACTACACCAGACTCTCTCTCTCTCTATACAACTACACCAGACCCCCTCTCTCTATAAAACTAAACCAGACCCTCTCTCTATAAAACTACACAAGACCCTTTCTATAAAACTACACCAGACCCTCTCTCTCTATAAAACTACACCAGACCCTCTCTCTATAAAACTACACCAGACCCTCTCTCTATAAAACTACACCAGACCCTCTCTCTATAAAACTACACCAGACCCTCTCTCTATAAAACTACACCAGACCCTCTCTCTATAAAACTACACAAGACCCTCTCTCTATAAAACTACACCAGACCCTCTCTCTCTATAAAACTACACCAGACCCTCTCTCGATAAAACTACACCAGACCCTCTCTCGATAAAACTACACCAGACCCTCTCTCTCTATAAAACTACACCAGACTCTCTCTCTCTCTATACAACTACACCAGACCCCCTCTCTCTATAAAATTACACCAGACCCTCTCTCTATAAAACTACACAAGACCCTCTCTCTATAAAACTACACCAGACCCTCTCTCTCTATAAAACTACACCAGACTCTCTCTATAAAACTACACCAGACCCTCTCTCTATAAAACTACACCAGACCCTCTCTCTATAAAACTACACCAGACCCTCTCTCTCTATAAAACTACACCAGACCCTCTCTCGATAAAACTATCCCAGAGTCTCTCTCTATAAAACTACACCAGACCCTCTCTCTATGAAACTACACCAGACCCTCTCTCTATAAAACTACACCAGACCCTCTCTCTATAAAACTACACCAGACTCTCTCTTTATAATATAGACCAGACCCTCTCTACATAAAACTACACCAGTCCCTCTCTCTATAAAACTGCACCAGACCCTCTCTCTATAAAACTACACCAGACCCTCTCTCTATAAAACTACACCAGACCCTCTCTCTATAAACTACACCAGACCCTCTCTCTATAAACTACACCAGACCCTCTCTCTATAAAACTACACCAGACCCACTCTCTCTATAAAACTACACCAGACTCTCTCTCTCTAAAATTACACCGGACCCTCTTTCTATAAAACTACACCAGACTCTCTCTCTATAAACTACACCAGTCCCTCTCTCTATAAAACTACACCAGACCCTCTCTCTATAAAACTACACCAGACCCTCTCTCTCTATAAAACTACACCAGACCCTCTCTCTCTATAAAACTACACCAGACTCTCTCTCTATAAAACTACATCAGACCCCCTCTCGCTATAAAACTACACCAGTCCCTCTCTCTATAAAACTACACCAGACTTTCTCTCTATAAAACTACACCAGACCCTCTCTCTATAAAACTACATCAGACCCCCTCTCGCTATAAAACTACACCAGACCCTCTCTCTCTCTATAAAACTACACCAGACCCCCCACTCGATAAAACTACACCAGTCCCCCTCTCTATAAAACTACACCAGACGTTCTCTCTATAAAACTACACCAGACCCTCTCTCTCTATAAAACTACATCAGACCCCCTCTCGCTATAAAACTACACCAGTCCCTCTCTCTATAAAACTACACCAGACTTTCTCTCTATAAAACTACACCAGACCCTCTCTCTATAAAACTACATCAGACCCCCTCTCGCTATAAAACTACACCAGACCCTCTCTCTATAAAACTACACCAGACCCTCTCTCTATAAAACTACACCAGACTCTCTCTTTATAATATAGACCAGACCCTCTCTACATAAAACTACACCAGTCCCTCTCTCTATAAAACTGCACCAGACCCTCTCTCTATAAAACTACACCAGACCCTCTCTCTATAAAACTACACCAGACCCTCTCTCTATAAACTACACCAGACCCTCTCTCTATAAACTACACCAGACCCTCTCTCTATAAAACTACACCAGACTCTCTCTCTCTAAAATTACACCGGACCCTCTTTCTATAAAACTACACCAGACTCTCTCTCTATAAACTACACCAGTCCCTCTCTCTATAAAACTACACCAGACCCTCTCTCTATAAAACTACACCAGACCCTCTCTCTCTCTATAAAACTACACCAGACCCTCTCTCTCTATAAAACTACACCAGACCCTCTCTCTCTATAAAACTACACCAGACTCTCTCTCTATAAAACTACATCAGACCCCCTCTCGCTATAAAACTACACCAGTCCCTCTCTCTATAAAACTACACCAGACTTTCTCTCTATAAAACTACACCAGACCCTCTCTCTATAAAACTACACCAGACCCTCTCTCTATAAAACTACATCAGACCCCCTCTCGCTATAAAACTACACCAGACCCTCTCTCTCTCTATAAAACTACACCAGACCCCCCACTCGATAAAACTACACCAGTCCCCCTCTCTATAAAACTACACCAGACGTTCTCTCTACAAAACTACACCAGACCCTCTCTCTCTATAAAACTACATCAGACCCCCTCTCGCTATAAAACTACACCAGTCCCTCTCTCTATAAAACTACACCAGACTTTCTCTCTATAAAACTACACCAGACCCTCTCTCTATAAAACTACATCAGACCCCCTCTCGCTATAAAACTACACCAGACCCTCTCTCTCTCTATAAAACTACACCAGACCCCCACTCGATAAAACTATACCAGGCCCTCTCTCTCTCTCTATAAAACTACACCAGACTCTCTCTCTATAAAACTACACCAGACTCTCTCTCTATAAAACTACACCAGACCCTCTCTCTCTAAAATTACACCGGACCCTCTTTCTATAAATTTACACCAGGCCCTCTCTCTATAAAACTACACCAGACCCTCTCTCTATAAAACTACACCAGTCCCTCTCTCTATAAAACTACACCAGACGTTCTCTCTATAAAACTACACCAGACCCTCTCTCTCTATAAAACTACACCAGACCCTCTCTCTTTATAAAACTACATCAGACCCCCTCTCGCTATAAAACTACACCAGACCCTCTCTCTCTATAAAACTACATCAGACCCCCTCTCTCTATAAAACTACACCAGACGTTCTCTCTATAAAACTACACCAGACCCTCTCTCTATAAAACTACATCAGACCCCCTCTCGCTATAAAACTACACCAGACCCTCTCTCTCTCTATAAAACTACACCAGACCCTCTCTCTCTATAAAACTACACCAGACTCTCTCTCTATAAAACTACACCAGACCCTCTCTCTCTAAAATTACCCCGGACCCTCTTTCTATAAAATTACACCAGGCCCTCTCTCTATAAACTACGCCAGATTCTCTCTCTATAAAACTACACCAGACCCTCCCTCTATAGAACGACACCACACCCTCTATAAAACTACACCAGACTTTCTCCCTCTAATATGACTTCCTCATTCATCTTTGAAATGGTGCATTCTTCTCATCACGGAATTTACAAAGTGTTTCTGACCATCTAGCTGAATGAAACTCGCACAACATGCAGAAAGTAGTCTACATTTAATAATCATACTCGAATAAATTCTTTTTCCTCTGAAATATTGAAAGAATCCAAACTGCCGAAATCCACGCAAGACAAAAGCTTCACCCTTCGAAGCAACCATGGAAGATTCCTACAAAGATCTCTATAAACTACACCAGACGCGCGCTCTATAAAACTACACCAGACCCACTCACACTGACAGCATGTTTGAACAAAAATCTTTTAATTCATTGTGTGCCTTTCCCGGCTTCAGGGAGTCCCAATGATCTTCACAGTCAGTGAAGTACTTTGGAATGTAGTCGCCGATTTGATGTGTGACACCGGGCCGCCAGTTTGCACTCAGTCATTCCATGCTAATAGCAGTTTACTGAATGAGCAGATAATTAGCTTCCCGCAATGTTAGTTGAGGAATAAATGGTGGCTGGGACTCCAGGGAGAACAATCCTTCAACTTTCTGTTATGTACAGTCCTCCGTGAGTAAGAATCCTCTTATAAATGTGTAATTTCACAACTGAAGTTAAAATATCACACCTTCAGCATCCTGGAGTCGGGAAAAGCAAGTAAAGGTTTAGTTGAATTATTATTTATCGACAGACGTTTCTACCAAGTTATGATAGCAGCTATGAGAGTGCCAGGCCATCTGAGAAACGTCAGGGTACGTTTGTGTATGTAAGTGATTGTTGTTAGAGGATGTAGGTGACTATCATGACACGTTGTGGCCATTTTGATATTAGATCCGGCGAGGGAAGCTCGGGGGCCGTAGTTGCCCAACAACATCCTTTTATTTATGGGCGCCACAGTGGTTCGATTATGGCTTGGGTCACTGTGCGGTGTCTGCACGTTCTTCCCCGGTTTCCTCCGGGTGCTCCGGTTTCCTCCCACAAGTCCCGAAATAGGTTCTTGTTAGGTGAATTGGGCATTCTGAATTATCCCTCCAATTACATTATTTTTTTTAAAAAAGTACCCAGTGCACCTTTTTTCCAATTCGGGGGCAATTTAGCGTGGCCAATCCACCTACCCTGCGCATCATTTTGGGTTGTGGGGGTGAGACCCACGCAGACACTGGGAGAATATGCAAACTCCACATGGACAGTGACCCGGGGCTGGGATTGAACTCGGTGTCATGAGGCAGCAGTGCTAACCACTGTGCCACCGTGCTGCCTCGAACCTCCGGATAGCTCGCGATGAACAATCCGTATTAGTTTGTCAGCATCAAATCGATCCCAAGAACAAATTATTCGCTTATTAAAGGCTGCACTGCAATTTCCATCCAGCCCAGCAGATTATGGCAATTTCACCCTGGTTTTAGGTCAATCACTATAACAACAACTTGCATTTACATTTCACCTTTAAAGTAGTTAAGTGCCCCAAATTGTCGAGAGAGTATCCAAATTTGTGAAATCCTGGTGCAGATGCCTCACTCATTGTGCAACGGTAATGGTGGAGAGCGCTGTGTTGAAGATCATCGACCTGAAACATTGGGGTGTATTCTCCGTTTTGGATACTATGGGTGGATTTCTCCGTAGCCCGACGCTGAAAGCGGGATCTGGCGATCGGGCGGATAATGGCTTCCGACATCAGTATGGGGCAGGCCGGCCCGGTTTGACGCCAGTTCACGATGCTCCGCTCCTTCCAAATTGGCGGCATCGGGACGCACGCCCCGCTCCGTCGCACGGCTGTTAGCGCATCTTCAGCCGGCCCACCCGCGATGCTCCATCCCCGATGGGCCGAGTTCTCGACGGCACAGGCCATGTGTGGTCCCAGCTGTCGTAACCCGGCGTGCTGGCTGTGGACAGTGTCCAGCGCCACCACACTCGTACGGGATCCGTGCCACGGACTGGGGGGCTTCTGCTGTGGCTGGGGGGAGTAGTGGGGGTGGACAGGGGGTGGGCTGTGGGGTTGGGGTGGGGTGGTTAGGGTTCTAGCATGGCCGGAGCCATGTTTTCCGGCGTGACCGGTGCAGGTCGGCAGCCCTGCGGATATGCAGTACAGGACCCGACAATTCTCCGGCCGTTTTTCTGCGCAATCCACTGGTGGTTCATGCAGTGCCGGTGCTAGCCCCTCATCGGTACTGGAATCGGTGAGGGGTTTGCGCCAAATTTCCCATTGTGATCCACCCGCAGATTCTCCATTGGCGCCGGCACTGAGCAGCTAGGGTGGAATTCTCCAGTCTATGTTCTTCTGCTGAAGGATAATTGCTCCCATTTTACAGTCCCCCAGAGAGCACAAATCGGGATACAATTCCGTGTCACTTGCAATGCATGGCGAGGAATATGAGGGATGACCGAGGGAATTCTGCTATGGGACCGCCGTTCCGAGGAGGCACCCGATAGTGAAGCACCCCCCCCCCAAATCCGGCACTGCAAATCAGCCCCGAATCCCCTGCCCCACACCGCCAAGCAACCCCCCCACCCCTAGATTGCCTGGGTGCCTCCCCTTCCCCCAAGTACAGGGGTGACCCGACACCCTCCCATCCCCAGGGGCACCCTAATGAGGGAGACCTCTCCAGGGCCCCGTGCAATAGGGAAACCCTCCCCAGGGAGCTCATGAATAGGGAGATCCCACTCCCCGGAATACCTGCAATAAGGAGACCCCCTCAGGGCCCTCTAAGTAAAGGGACTCCCCACAGAGATTCCCTAACCAAAGGGAACCCCCACAAAGACTCTTTAAATGAAGGAACTCCCTGACACCACAGAGCACCCCCCAGAAAAGAGACCCCTGTCTGGAAGCTAGAGAACAGTCCAGATAGAGACAGTGAAACTAATTATAGCTGTGACACTTACCTGGAGGCTTCATGTATCCAATATTGGAAGGAGAATAGCTGTGACCTCTAGCGTGTGATTGAAGTGCACATTACCTCTCTTTGATGTGGTCAATGTTTACAAACACTGGGGCTTCACCACTTGTCACTGATCCATGAAGGGAGATGAATGAATCAAGGCTGCAAGCTGTTCGTGGTATTTCTCTCCATGGTGGGGGGAGGAAAAGACCGAGGCAGCACTGGGAAGTCTGGGGGACATGAGCTGCAGTTGTGTAGATTCCCATGTCATTGGCGATTGCAGTCAGGGTACAGCTTCCCGTTAAAAACTGCCTTTACATTGTGTCAGAGAGGTCCAAATATCAGCCCCTCCTGTGTAGTCAATGAATAGCATCTATAGTATTGGTTGTATATCTGAGGGGACACGGTTTCCTAGTTGCTGAACTAGTAGTCCACAGGCCTTGGGAGCACAGGTTCAAATCCTCTCGCAGCAGCTGGTGGAATTTAAATTCAATTAATAAATCTGCAATTAATTAAAAGCAATGGTGGCCCTAAAACCCCATCTGGGTCACTAATGTCCTTTCGGGAAGGAAATCTGCTGCCCTTACCTGGCGTGGTCTACATGTGACTCCAGATTTACAGCAATGTGGTTGACTCTTCAATGCCCTTGGAAATGTAGCTCAGTGGGCTAGACAGCTGGTTTGTAATGCAGAAGAAGGCCAGCAGCGCGGGTTCAATTCCAGTACCAGCGTATCCGAACAGGCGCCGGAATGTGGCGACTAGGAGCTTTTCACAGGAACTTCATACTTGTGACAATGAAAGATGATTATTATTATTATTAAATGGCCCGTCAAACCACTTGGTTTAAACGTGATTGGGGATGGATAACGTGCAATGTTCCAAAAAATGGGTGCAATCAAATACCGAGATCACACAGTTCCCACGTGTCTGGAGTATTTATGGAGGATCACTGTGGGAGCCGTGCATCATTAGGGGAGAGAGAGATCACCATATATTTTTTCTGTTCTGCAGCTATCGTAGCATTTGGACATTAGTTTGTTTACCCTAACCTTCATCCTCTTTGCATTTTCAGGCAGTGTTTATTGGTGGGAAAAAGGAGAAAGGCCCTTCTTCATGCCGTCAAGGGGAGTGAAAAGAAATTCAACAGAAATGTTTTACTCCTGCAACAACTGGCAGAGAAAAAAGCAGACATCCTTCTCCCAGAAAGGTCAGAGAGGCTCTTCGTGTGGAAGCACCAAGAAATCCAGAAAGTTTGGGGTCATCTCCAAAACTCTTCTGCTGTGCAGTTCAAAGAGCAGCGATGACGGAGCAAGTGCCGAGGAAAATGATTCTACAGCAGAGGGTCGAATGTCGGAAGGCGTCTGTGAATTATCTGTGAATGACCCTGAATCTCAAGTGGTGTCACAGGCCCAACCAAAGAAGCTGAATATTGAAGACCCTGCGATTCAAAGCGAGCTGAAACCAAGTGGAATTGGGTCTGGAAAGGATAGCGAGAAAGACCATCCCCATAAGGTAAGTACAATCGCATAGAGCAGACTGAAAAACCCAGAAACCGCAAATGCTAGAAATGTATCATTGGTCAGTCACTGTCTGTGGAGACTGGCTCTGAAACTTTGTATGTAACCCTTTGAGTTAACCCGTCACTTTACAAGAACTAATCAACCTGCCGCGTAGATGGATACACTTTCCTACCTTCTGAAGATGTCTGGACTTTTAACAGTTAAACGTCAAAATTGCAAACGTGTGCAGCTGGAGGAGGAATCTACCATGCCGGACTGTGTATAATTTATACAACATCAACTCTCAACCCATGAACCACAACTTGCATTTATGTAGCACCTTTTGTTTTTCTCAATTATTCCAAGTACTTCGCTGGAGCATAATCAAACACAATCAAACACAATTTGACACACGAAGAGATATTACATGTGAAAAAACATAGAAAATAGGAGCAGGAGTAGGCCATTCGGCCCTCCATGCCTGCTCCGACATTCAATAGGATCATGGCTGATCCTCTATTTATTACCGCAGGTGATTCGAAGTTTCAACAACGTGGTCGGTGAACAAGAGGGTCCTAAAGGACGAGAGGGATGCAGAGATGTGGTGAGGTTGAGGGAAGGAATTCTGGTCGGCAGAACCTAGACAGTTGAGGGCACAGGATAGCAATGGGGCAATTGAAATGACACATACACAGGAGTGCAGAATTGGAGGAATGTAGAGAGGGCTGGAGGAAAGGAGGAAGATAGAGACAGGACGGAATGAGGCCATGGACAGATCTGAAAACAGGGATGAGAATTTAAAATTGAAGTGTTGACCTGGCTGCCAATGTAACTTAGTGAGCGGAGGGATGATGGGTGAATGCGATTTAAGATAGGGGCAACAGAGTTTTGGATGAACTAAAGTTTACGGAGACCAGGCAGGAGAGTGTTGGAAAAAACAAGTCTGGAGTGAACAAAGGCATGGCAGAGTTCTCAGCACCAGAAGTCCAAGGCAGGAGTGGAGATGGGTGATGCTATGAAGATGATAGGGATATGGGGTCCGGAGTCAGCTCAAAGTTAAATAAGATATCAATATTGCAAACCATGCGGTTCAGCCTCAGCCCGTGGTCATGGTGAGAAATGGAGATGGTGAAACCAATGAGGCAGAATTTTCCCTTACTCAGGCAGTGTGTTGTAGAGCACGGGGAATAAACAGGGTTGAAGCCATAGACGGCAACTTTCACTGCCATATTGTTAGCAACTTAGGAAACACAAAGCTAAGGGGCACGTTGATTGAGCCCGCCGTCAGGAACATACCTTTTAAAGATTGGGGCGTCATTTCTAAAGGTTATCCCAATGCACAAAATAGAAATTGAACCACCCTCCTCCTAGTAACCCACCCCACCCTGGCACTGCTTGGCACTGAACCCCTGGCAGGGCCCAGGAAGTGCCAGGGTTAGCGGCAGGGGGAATTGCTGGGGGAAGTGTCCGGGCAAATGCTTGGGCACTGCCTGGGCATGGCCCTCTCCCCCCTGAGCGAAGCGCTAACCTGAGCGCCTCCTGCAGGTCAACCTGACCAGTGCACATCAAGGGAGACCAGCCATAATTCACCCCATCATGAATGGATAATCTAACGGCCGAAGGATGGGAGGGGGGGAAGCGGGGGTGGCGTGGTATTATCAGGCAGAGAGTCCCGATGATTAGATTCAAATTTATTATAATGTGGTTCCTAAAATAAAATGTCAAAAATCCCGTTACGTCACCAACGTGGGGTCAATTGAGTCACACCATTATGTTGACGTGAAACACTATTTGGACCTCTTGCGGGATTTTCGCTCCCGTCGCCATTCACGCCAGATGCGAATGGGAGCACAAAATCCCTCCTAATATGCCATGAAGAAATTTCTACTCCAATATTGGGAGATAAAGAAGTAGCAATGAGAAATCAAGGGACATGTGGAAGCTGATGGGTTTTTGGGTGATGTTGCTAAGGATCATGCCATAAAAAGTATCGAAGCCAAGGATAGGTCCTTGGAGAACACACGGAGATAATGGTGCAGGAGTGAGAGAACAAGCTAAAGTAGAAGCCGTTGGTTATGCTGTTGGTGTACCACCTCCCATTGAATCATTCCCTTTAAAAGCAGTAAATGAAAACCCGTGTTTCCCCATTTGAAGACTTTCTGCAGGGCTCTCTCTACTGAAGAAACTCCAGGAGGATTTTTACAAGCGACATTGAATAAACCAGTTGCTACACTGAGCTTTGCTGAATTTACCATTTGTTCTGCCTCAGTAAGTTTGAGCAGATACATTGCAAGCTTTTGCCGATGCACGCAATTTCTCTTTGAGCTGATTTATGTAATCTTCTGTGGAAATATCTGCCATGGTGCTGTGATGAACCACGCTGATGTTAAATGCGAGAGTATCCTAAGACACACAAGGGTAACTTGGAACACCAGTTTGTAGTGGTGTATGTGTTTTTTCTGGTATAATGTGAGGAACGGTGTACAACCCAGTGAGGAACGATCTAGTCGTTGTATGAACAATTAATAAAGAATATTTATTAACTTAAAAAAAAGACAAAGACACACGACACGAGGGATTACGAAACACTATGACACTTGAAGTATACTGATGGCTATCTGCGCATAATTTTACATGTAACTATCTCTTGGCCCCCAAAACATCTTTACCTGAACCCTGAGGCACCCCTTTTTCCCAAACAACATCCAATTTTAAGTAATTCTATGAGCCAAATCCAGAAAATAATTACCACACCCAGGTTAAGGCGGCCATTTGTATGGACTTCAGATGCCACCCCATTTGGGCTCAATTTTTATGTCCTTTACAGTTGAATATACCATAAAAGCTCACTGTCTTGGTTCAAAATAGATGTATGTGTTAACAGTTTATTTTTCCTAATGCACTGTATCAGGATGGTATAGTCTTCAGGTTCAGCAAAGGCGGGGATGGTTACTTTCCTTCGGGAGACTAGGTCCGGAATTCTCTGGCTGATCGTTAGTGGCGGGATTCTCTGGTCCCGCCGGCAGCACACTCCCTCCCGCGGGCTTCCGAGTGGCGTGGAGTGGTTTCGAAGGGAATTCTCATTGACAATGGCCGGAGCAGAGAATCCTGCCGCCAGCGAATGCGTTGCTGCCGAGAAACACATGGCTGGGAGGTCGGAGAATCCCACCCATGATGTTAGCTGTCTCGCTCTCTTTCCTTGGTTAGTGTTTTACAGTTATACCATTACTTTCCCTTTTGATGTTCTTCACCCTGTGGTGTCGGCTTTTGGCAGGTACACACAACTTTCCTGACCTTTGAAGTTACCACCTCCATAGCCCCATTGATTTCTCGAGTTATGTATATAAAATACTTGTTTTCCACTGATAGGCAAATTCGCATCTCATCATTTCTCCTGACGTCTGCCTCTAAACAAATCCTTAACTTTTTATATCTTAATATTTCCCCTTCTTAACAATGCCAATAATATAATAAATAATCAAACAAAGCACGGATTCTCAATCGGATGCATCTGCTTTGAACTAATCATAATTGAACTCATTGTAGCAAATGATTATTGCATTTGTAACAGTTTATCCTGCGCTTCCTCAGACCCTCTGAACTGCGGGGGGGAAGGGTATGAATCACATGGTCCTTTCTCATTAACATGGCGATGCAGCCCCTGTCCATTTGGAAAAGCCTTGGGTATTCAGAGGCAATGTGATGTAGACACATAGATCAAATATAACTGGCTTCATCCCCTTTCCACCCACAGAACAAGAGCACATCTGAGGCAAGGCACAACTGAACTCCCAGCCTACATTGGCTAATAAATCTATCACAAGCGGATCAGTGTTCATGATCATAGATCCTTTTCTCACAAAGCTACAATCAGCCTTTTTGTGTTGGGATATGCTTTCTATCTTTGTGATGCTTACATTGGTCATATTTTATATTGGTTCTATGGAACCAACTTTCCCTGATAAAGTAAAGCTTTGTTGAGTCCTACATGAATAGGATGGGAATAGAGGGATACGGACCCAGGAAGTGTAGAAGATTGTAGTTTAGTCGGGCAGCATGTTCGGCACGGGCTTGGAGGGCCGAAGGGCCTGTTCCTGTGCTGTACATTTCTTTGTTGTTCTTTGAGTCGATCTGCATGATGTTTTCGCTGCTCCGATTATGTAATTGAATTTTTGTCACGTTGCTTTAGGTCATGCAAGCTCTCCAACAGTTACCAAATAATTCTACAAAAACTGTTGTGGATTGGAGGATGCAGCAAGATGTAGACATAATTAATATATACAGTTTAACAATGTATCATGTACCTGTTAACAGTGGATAAAGTTAACCATCATGCTGGAATTGTCTCCTACTGAAAGCTTTATTTGTATGGACTTCAGATGCCACCCCATTTGAGCTAAATTTTTAGTTCTTTACTGTTGAATATAACATCAAAGCTCACTGTCTTAGTTCAAAATAGGTGTATGTGTTATCAGTTTATTGTTCCTAATGTACCGTATCAGGATGGTATAGTGCAAGGTTAGGTGTAGTGATGGTATAGTATAAGGAAATAAGGGAGAGTATCAAATTGAAGGAAAAAGCATACAAAGTGGCAAAGATTAGTGGGAGACTAGAGGACTGGGAAATCTTTAGGGGGCAACAGAAAGCTACTTAAAAAAAGCTATAAAGAAGAGTAAGATAGATTATGAGAGTAAACTTGCTCAGAATATAAAAACAGACAGTAAAAGTTTCTACAAATATATAAAACAAAAAAGAGTGGCTAAGGTAAATATTGGTCCTTTAGAGGGTGAGAAGGGAGATTTAATAATGGGAGATGAGGAAATGGCTGAGGAACTGAACAGGCTTTTGGGTCGGTCTTCACAGTGGAAGACACAAATGACATGCCAGTGACTGATGGAAATGAGGCTATGACAGGTGAGGACCTTGAGAGGATTGTTATCACGAAGGAGGTAGTGATGGGCAAGCTAATGGGGCTAAAGGTAGACAAGTCTCCTGGACCTGATGGAATGCACCCCAGAGTGCTAAAAGAGATGGCTAGGGAAATTGCAAATGCACTAGTGCTAATTTGCCAAAATTCACTAGACTCTGGGGTGGTCCCGGCGGATTGGAAATTAGCAAACGTGACACCACTGTTTAAAAAAGGAGGTAGGCAGAAAGCGGTAATTATAGGCCAGTTAGCTCAACGTCGGTAGTAGGGAAGATGCTGGAATCTACCATCAAGGAAGAAATAGCGAAGCATCCGGATGGAAATTGTCCCATTGGGCAGACGTAGTGTTGCTAATTGTGTTTCTCTTAATTTGGCTCTGAAGATGGCGGCCAATATGGTCGCCTTCCTTAATTCTAACTACGTTTTTCTCTAGAGTCGGCAGGTATCTTTCGATACCGCCACAAGGTTCAAAACCGAATACTGATCAAAGACTCGATACACCAGTTAGTATGTTCAAACTGAATGCTCATTTATATGAAAATGAAAATGAAATGAAATGAAAATAAAAATCTCTTTTTGTCACGAGTAGGCTTCAATGAAGTTACTGCGAAAAGCCCCTAGTCGCCACATTCCGGCACCTGTTCGGGGAGGCTGGTATGGGAATTGAACTGTGCTGCTGGCCTGCTTTGGTCTGCTTTAAAAGTCAGCGATTTAGCCCAGTGAGCTAAACCAGCCCCTACACACACAGTCAAATATACTCATGCATAAAACTCTACAAACAAAAGTATCACTATTGCTAAAGCCTATACTTAGCTTCGGGCGCCCACTCAGTCAGAGGAACAATGGCCATTGTTCGGTTCTGAGGCTGCTGGGGTCGAATTGGTATGGAATAACAGCTAGGAGCGTCTGTCTCGTAGCGTGCGTTGACCTTGGACTTACTTGTCCTGATGTTGCTGTTGGGCAGGTCTCTCCTTGGTGAGAGCTGGAGCCACAAGAGAGCGATTCTCTCTTGGGGGATTCTTCTTATACCCCAAAGGGGCTTCGCGCGCTTTTGGGCGGGCCTTGCCCCCAATTAATTGGGCCGTTTCCCAATCATTCCTATCGATTTCCTCCAATAGAGGGGTGGGTGCCCTGATTGTTGGGCGTGGCCTAGGTGGCCGTTGGCCTGCTATGTTCTGGTCTCCTCTGGCGCCGGGGTCTCTGTCTTGGTATTGTTTACTTAAGTGTTACCCTTTTGTCCCCGGGGTGGCTCATTAGTATGGTAATGGTTTGCAGTATCGGTCTTGTCTGGGAGCTACGGCTCCAATCAACAGACAAACCCTGTACCTGCTTGCTTTCTCCATATTGTCCATTTTCCCTGCAATCTTTGCAAAGTGTCCATTTTGTAATCGGAAAGTGGCCATCCCAGATGGCTACACACCCTCCTTGTGATCCTCAACGTGAAGCGTGAAGGATCACATTACTGCGTTGTCTTCATTCTCTGACCAAGTGGGACACTCATAATCAGTTCATGGGCTCTACCCTGCCCTATCCTATGAAACGCAATTCATTACCTAAAATCATTTTACTTGCATACATCAGTATAAAAACTCTACGGGGCGCTATGACATTCAGGCATGGATTACAAAATACAAAAAACTGAAATCTCATCGAGGGCGCATCCCTGCGCGTCCTCTACATAAATGCCGTGACGGGTAATTCTCTTTCCATTCAAAACTGTGGAGGAGCCATCCACATAGATTTTCAGGGGTGCGCACGTGTCTGTGGGCTGGGGTCTCTGGGGTATATTATGCTTTCCTGGGGGCTGACTTAGGTATAAATGGGCCTGTGTTGTGTTTTGTGGTGATGATCGCACACTCATGTGGGGTTCCTGCATATTGCAAATTATCGACTAGGAAGGTGTGGGTCTTGGTTCTTTTGACTGTAATGTCCCGTCCCTGTAAAAGAAGGGTCCAACGGGCTGCGCGGATTTGGCTGACTGTGCCATCTTTAAGTCGACTGTCTAATAATAGCTGTGTTGGGGTGTGTTCAGTGAGAATGGTGATGGGGTTGGTCCTGTAATGTAGGCGAAGTATTGTACTGCCCAAAAACCTGCGAGCAGGTGCCTTTCACAGGCAGAAAATCCTTGCTCGACAGGATCTAACATGCGTGAGGCATATGCCACGGGGTGTAATTGGTTATGGAGTTCCTGGAGGAGCACGGCCGAAAGGGTTCGGTCGGTGCTTGCAACTTCAATTGCGTACAGGGAAAGTGAATTTGGGACCTGTAATGCGGGAGCTGTGCTGAGGGCTCTTTTTAAATTATCCACGGCATCCGTGTGCTGTGGAAGCCATTCCCAAGGTGCCTTTTTCTTGAGAAGGTCGGATAGGGGCGCTGCTTTTGTCGCGAAACCATCAATATGGTTTCGGCAGTAGCCAACCAGTCCTAAAAATGACCGGAGGGCTGAGACATTGTGGGGAAGGGGCAATGTGATGATCGAGTCAATTCTCTTTTGCTCGAGTTTACCATGTGTGATTACTGTACCCAAGTAAATCACTTTTTCCTACAAAATCTGGGCCTTCTTGGGGTTGACTTTACATCCAATTTATTTTAGGAGTCCTAGGAGTTCGGCAAGAAGCAAAATGTGCTGTTCCTTTGTGTCTGTCTGTAGTAGCAAGTCATCTACATACTGGACCAGACAATCTGGGTGGGAAAATGTTGCTAGTCCATTTGCCAGCTGTTGGTGGAAGCCTTGTGGAAGGCACGTCCACGTATATTGTCCCTGGAATGTAAAGGCGAATTTGTACTGGCACGCTTTATCCAATGGAATGGACCAAAAGCCGTTGCTAATGTCCAAAACCAAAAATAATTTTGACTGGAGCCCCTGTTTGAGCATGATCTCGGGACTCGTGGCTACGGTGGGAGCTGCTACTGGAGTTACTTTGTTCAGTTCCCGGTAATCAATGGTCAGTCGCTATGATCCATAGGGTTTGCTGACTGGCCAAATCAGTGCATTGTTTGTGGAGGCTATTGATCGGAGTACGCCTTGATCCAGCAAACTCTCTATTACTTTGGAGATTTCTCCCTCTGCCTCTTGTGGAAAACCATACTGCTTTTGGGGTCTGGGGTCGGGACCTGTAATGTTTACCAAGCCAGCTATTTTGCCACAGTCGTGCTTGTGCTGTGCAAATGCTGCTTTGTGTTGCTGCAGGACTTCCCTAACATGTTTGTCCTGACTAATGGCTCGTGGGTCGAACCAGAAGTCTCCTACTGAGCGAATCCTGTTTTCATAGTCTCCAACTGTGAGCGTGGCGGGGGCTCGTGCTGCCTTTGCCATTCTGCATACACATTTATTAACTGAATCAAAAGAGAGGTTGTGGGAGCTCATAAAATCGATTCCTAGGATGTGTTCAGCTGTCTGGGGTAGATCGACCAAAACTACGGGGTGTTTAGTTGCAATGTTCCCCATTTGTATCACTACAGGGGCTGTGATGTGTCCTTGTTGTAAATGATCTGTAAAGCCGCTGAGTGTGATGGTGTCTGTTGTGGGCCACATGTCTCGCTGAAACATCGTGGAGGAATGGAGTGTGGTGCGGGAACCTCCTGTGTCCCAAAGAAATTCTACAGGGTGTCCCCGGACTTTGCCTGCTACGACCGGTCTACCGGACTTGTCCCAAAGGGTGTTGCAGACCCAAGTTGGGGAGCCTGAACACCGTCAGTCGGTGCCGTTCATGTCAATGTTCTCTGAACGGGTGCTAACTCTATGGATTGGCTTTGCCCTATTCTTATTTAGGGTGCCTGTCTGTTGGTTTATCTGCTGCTTTTGGGGTGTGTTGCACTCTCGTGCAAAGTGTCCTAGTTGTCCACAGTTGTAACATTCTGGGGTTTTGGCTGTGGTGGGCTGTTCCTGCCTTCATTTACCCATGCGGGTTCTGGTGCGTTTTAACTGGATTCATATCTGCCTGCTCTTCATCTGGTTTTATAAATGCGGTTTTGCCTTGGACGGATTGTTCCCAAGTGCGGGACAATCTCTTCAAAACCCATTTCTCGTTGTGGGCCTCGTCTGAGGGGTCGTAATTTGCGCAAGCTCTCTGTCTTGTGTCTGTTGTGTGAGAGACTAGGATTCAAGTCCATTTGGCCATGCTATCTGGGGACAAATGGACGTGGGCTAACTCTCCGAAAACTGCTGTGAAATGTATCCACAAGCATCCAGCAAATGCTGTGGGGTGCTCTGTCTTCTTTTGCCGACACTTGTTTAAGCCTTCTAGCTGGTCTCCTCTGTTATAGCCGATCACATCTAGGATCGCTGTTTGCATCTCTTGGAGTGTGCCTCCTCCTACATTCTGTGGGTCGGGAAGCGCTGCCACGACTGAAGGGTCAAGGCTTAAAACTGTGAGCTTCACTTGCTTCTTTTCGTCCAGGTCGTATATGGTAGCCTGCTGTTTAACTCTAGCGAAAAACTGGTGAGGGTCTGATGTGGGAAGGAACGGTGTAATCTTTCCACACGTGCCCCGTAATTCGGTCACGGTTAACGGGGTTGTATGCAGGAAATATTCCCTTCTGCTGCGGCCCTGCGGTGTGTGGTTACAGGGTTCATGGGGGTGTGTTCTGCCTGTTCAGTCGGGGGTTGGGGTGCTTTCCCCTTTTGGGGTTTTTCTTGCGTACATGTCCCATGTACGTATCTGTGACCAATCTCATTTAACGCCTGCCATTTGGGGCTGTTTTCCTGGTCTAATTGTGGTCCAAACGTACTTTGAAACCCATTCTGGACAGAAAGCAGAGATTGCTGCTTCCGGCACTTTGCGTGATCTACTGAGCTCTGTCTTTGTTCCGTCGTGGAAGTGTGGAGCGCTCGTAGGGCTGCTTTCAAAACATTGCACTGTTTCTGCAATTTCTCTACCTGTTGCTCGGTTTCTTGTCTTACCAAGACCGCACGTTGCGTGTCCTGGTAGGCCTTATCAGATTGGGTTTGGAAACTACTCAAATGGGCGAGACAAGACTGGTGTGCCTTCTTGGCATCATCCACCTCTCTGTCCCTCGCTGCTAACTGTTCTCTCAAATCTTTATTCTCTTTATCAAACTCGCTCACATCTCCCTCACTATTTCTGTCTCTCTCTTCGATCTCTCTACGGAGCATCCTAATGACCTCCTCTGTGTCTCACAATTGTGCCAAGTAGGACATGATTGCCATCGGCTTGCGAGCTTTCCCTAAGCTCTTCTTGTGGATCTCTGACAGGTTCTCCCACCAAGTATGTCCTATACTCCCGGGACCTGTTTCATCATTCGCACAGAATTCGCTCCAAAGGGGCCATCCTTTCCCTTTGAGATACTTTCTGATTTCCTCTTCCCATACGGGACACTGTCCTACTCTACTGGTCGCTGCCACCTTGAATTCCTGGGGGTTCGTAGGCGTTCCATTGCCTTCTTTGCCATTTTCTCTATCTGGGTTCTCTACTGAATTTGGAACAGGGGGTGATAAAGTGGTGAAGTAAACACGGGTATGGCTTACACTAATTTCCGGCCTGCAAAACCCCCGACAGTTTTACGCAACACAATCTCTCCGGTTTACCTTATATCCCTGTAAGTATGCATGCATTAACACACTTTCGAATCTCGGAGGTTTGATCAGTATTGCTCTCACACTTGTGGTTTTTCTGTTTCCAATTGGATTCCAATTCAAATTTGAGTTCTCTCGGAGCGGTTAGGCCACTTCTAAGTCGAGTCCCGGCAGAGTCGCCAGTAAATGTTACTAATTGTGTTTCTCTTAATTTGGCTCTGAAGATGGCGGCCAATATGAGTCGTCTTCCTTAATTCTAATTACGTTTTGCTCTAGAGTCGCCAGGTATCTTTTGATACCGCCACAAGGTTCAAAACCGAATACTGATCAAAGACTCGATTCACCAGTTAGTAAGTTCAAACTCAATGCTCATTTATTTACACACACAGTCAAATATACTCACGCATCAAACTCTACAGACTAAACTATCAGTACTGCTAAAGCCTATACTTAGCTTTGGGCGCCCACTCAGTCAGAGGAACAATGGCCGTTGTTCGGTTCTGAGGCTGCTGGGGTCGAATTGGTATAGAATAACAGCTAGGAGCGTCTGTCTCGTGGCGTGCATTGACCTTGGACTTACTTGTTCTGATGTTGCTGTTGAGCAGGTCTCTCCTAGGTGAGAACCGGAGCCACAAGAGAGCGATTCTCTCTTGGGGGATTCTTCTTATACCCAAAAGGGGCTTCGCGCGCTTTTGGGCGGGCCTTGAACTTGCCCCCAATTAATTGGGCTGTTTCCCAATCATTCCTATTGATTTCCTCCAATAAAGGGGTGGGTGCCCTGATTGCTGGGCGTGTCCCAGGTGGCCATTGGCCTGCTATGTTCTGGTCTCCTCTGGCACCGGGGTGTCTGTCCTGGTATTGTTTACTTAAATGTTACCCTTTTGTCCCCGGGGATGGCTCATTAGTATGGTAATGGTTTGCAGTATCGGTCTTGTCTGGGAGCTACGGCTCCAATCAACAGACAGACCCTGCACCTGCTTGCTTTCTTCGTATTGTCCATTTTCCCTGCAATCTTTGCAAAGTGTCCATTTTGTAATTGGGAAGTGACCATCCCAGATAGCTGCACTAGCATGGGTTCATAAAGGGCAGGTCGTGCCTAACTAATTTAGTGGAATTTTTTGAGGGCATTACCAGTGCGGTAGATAATGGGGAGGACAATGGATGTGGTATATCTGGATTTCCAGAAAGCTTTTGACAAGGTGCCACACAAAAGATTGCTGCATAAGATAAAGATGCATGGCATTAAGGGTAGTAGCATGGATAGAGGATTGGTTAATTAATATAAAGCAAAGAGTGGGGATTAATGGGTGTTTCTCTGGTTGGCAATCAGTAGCTAGTGGTGTCCCTTAGGGTTCAGTGTTGGGCCCACAATTGTTTACAATTTACATAGATGATTTGGAGTTGGGGACCAAGGGCAATGTGTCCAAGTTTGCAGACGACACTAAGATGAGTGGTAAAGCAAAAATTGCAGAGGATATCGGGAGTCTGCAGAGGGATTTGGATAGATTAATGAATGGGCTAGGGTCTGTCTGATGGAATACAATGTTGACAAATGTGAGGTTATCCATTTTGGTGGGAATAATAACAAAAGGGATTATTATTTAAATAAAATATTAAAACATACTGCTGTGCAGAGAGACCTGGGTGTGCTTGTGCATGAGTCGCAAAAAGTTGGTTTACAGGTGCAACAGGTGATTAAGAAGGCAAATAGAATTTTGTCCTTCATTGCTCGAGGGAGGGAGTTTAAGACTAGGGAGGTTATGCTGTAACTGTATAAGGTGTTAGTGAGGCCACACCTGGAGTATTGTGTTCGGATTTGGTCTCCTTACCTGAGAAAGGAATTACTGGCGCAGGAGGGTGTACAGAGGAGATTCACTAGGTTAATCCCAGAGCTGAAGGGGTTGGATTACGAGGAGAGGTTGAGTAGACTGGGACTGTACTCGTTGGAATTTAGAAGGATGTGGGGGGATCTTATAGAAACGTATAAAATTATGAAGGGAATAGATAGGATAGATGAGGACAGGTTGTTTCCACTGGCGGGTGAAAGCAGAACTAGGGAGCATAGCCTCAAAATAAGGGGAAGTAGATTTTGGACTGAGCTTAGGAGAAACTTCTTCACCCAAAGGGTTGTGAATCTATGGAATTCCTTGCCCAGCGAAGCAGTTGAGGCTCCTTCATTAAATGTTTTTAAGATAAAGATAGATAGTTTTTTGAAGAATAAAGGGATTAAGGGTTATGGTGTTCGGGCCGGAAAGTGGAGCTGAGTCCAAAAAAGATCAGCCATGATCACATTGAATGGCGGAGCAGGCTCGAGGGATCAGTTGGCCTACTCCTGCTCCTAGTTCTTATGTTCTTATGTGTAGAATGTAGTATAAGGGTCTGGCACATACAGGGTTAATGTGCCACTCAGCATAATACCACCCACACACTGATGTAAGAAAGCACTTGACCCAGATCTAGGGTCAATGTGATGTTGAGCAGGGACATGTTAAAACCAAAACATGGAGATTGATCCTAACCTGTATTCTTTACTCTACATACTTAAGTAGTTACAAGTAGTTAATAAAGACTTGCTGTTAAACTACTGAAATCTGTGAAGACTTTTGTAATAGACATATTCTGTAACCAACACCCTCCCAACATGGTAGCAGTTCAGAATCCCGCGAGATTCTCCTCTGGTGGGATGCTCCATGTTGCCGGCAGCCCTGGGGGTTTCCCGGCAGCGTGAGGCAGCCCCACAATGGGAAACCTTATTGACCGGCCGGCGTAACGGAGAATCTCGCCGGCGGGTTGAGGCAGAAATGTGGCGCGGCGGGGCGGAGCATCCCGCCCCATGAATCTCGCTAAAATGTTCAAAGGTGAAAAATAAATAAAATTCAATGGAAATTCTGGACTGCGAGAAACTCCCAACAGAAGCTGAAGACGCCAAGAACATTTGCCAGGAAATGCTCCAGAGAAAAGAGCCTGGAAGCTGAAGGCAGAGATTTTATTGTCGCTGAAGACTCCACTTATTCTCCCCTGGAAGTCCAGTTTCAGAACACCTCCGAGTCCACAGAGTTTGCAAGGATGAACTAAATCTTTTGAAGTTCCAGGCTGCAGTGAGTCCTGAGAACTCCTTTCACTACTCCAGTGTCAGACGCACCATTTGAACAAAACCTGTCACTAAAACCTGATCACTGACTCGGAGCCTCAACACATGGACTCTGTACTCATAAAAGAAAATTAAATAAAATCCCTTGGCTACTGTCCAACACTGAAAACAGCAAGCTGACATTTGAATGTCTCCCTACTCGGAAAGTCAATCGCTGAACAAAATAAGTCAACAGACAGCTGACCCAGGCAGCCATGTTAAAAAATTTCCTTCAGAAAGCGCACCATCACCATTTTGCAGAGCCCACTAAAACCAGCTAGAGCAGGAAATCCTTTGTGTTGCAGTGAATTGCGGAGCCACCTTGAAAGATGTACCCATATTTTAAAAATCTTTAACATGAATCAGGGAACAACACTTCCAGCTCAATTTGGACTAACCCAAGACCCAGGTCAGTCACAAAACTTGGGTCTCTGGTGGAAAAGATTTTTAAGATGCAGAATCGCTTCTGGTTTAACTGAAAAGACAGAAGAATAACCAGTGAATGCGCTTCTTTACTCTATCGGGCCAATTGCAGATGACATCATTGCAAAACTGAGCATTAATGACTCATCTGCCAAATTTGAAGATGTTTTCAAATCTTTTGATGCTGATTTCCATTTGTGAATCAACAAAATAGTAGAGAGAGCTAAATTCATTCAGTGACTCCAACTTCCTGGGGAACCTGTCAATTTCTTCTGGCATGAGCTCTACAGGGTGGCAGAGGGGTGTAAATACGGAAATTTTAATTCTGAGTTCATCCAAGACAGAATTGTGGTGGGGGTCAAAGACGATTCACTCTCTGACCTCCTACAAGCTAAAGATGATCTTACCCTAGACAAGGCAAAGTAGCGAGTCAGACTTTCTGAGCTATATGAACAACACAGGACAATCTTAAGGGGAGAGAATAAAATATGAAACAGAAGTCAACCCTCAGTCCATTTTTTCACGGGTCACAAAGACCCATGGGCGCAAAATCCCAAAAGCAACGAGATTCTTGCCGGCGAGAGATGCGCAATCATCCCCACCCAGCCAGGTCGGGGACTTTATTTTAAAACATTTTCATCTCATTAGTGAGCTTCCATGCTGTATCGACCCCTACGTTGGGATTTCCTCCCTTGCTGACGGTGAGGTTTACAACATGAATGGAGCAACGTGAATCAGGAGAAGAGACGATGCCGAGGGCGCATAGGTAAGTACGGCTCTGGAGGGATTGGGGGGGGCAGGGGGACATGGACGGGCAGTGCCCTGGACTTGCTCCTTGGCACTGCCCCTGGCATGTCACCTGGGGCAGTGCCAAAGTGCAGTGTCAGAGGGGTTCCTCTGGAGAGTTCAATGGGGAGGAGGGTTCCCATGCCCTTAGAGGGATTCCCCATGTGAGTGGGGGGGGGGGGGGGGGGGGTGTCACCATGGAGTGCTGTTCCAAGTGTACGGGGGATCTTTACAGTGTGCACCTGGGGAGTCTCCGTGCCCGTGTGTTGGGTTCTTTGTTATTTTAACCGGAGATCTCTGGAAATCCAACGTTGCTGGCTCTTCCAGGCCCCGCTCCACCAGCATGACAGCCTGGGGCATTGCCCTTAGTGTCCAGGCATCTGCAGGTTAGGTTGCAGGATTACAGGGATCGGGTGGGGTGGAAAGTGGTGCACCTGGGCCGAGTGCTCTTTCGGAGAGCCCGTGCAGACTCAATAAGCTTTCCCATGTCACAGTCTTGATAGAGCTCAGCAATCACATTTCCTTTCAGATAAACATTTTGCACTAGTTCTGTCCATGTAGTCCTGTATTCTCAGACATACAGGTGGTCTCGGTGATGGTATCCATACTTTTACACAGCAAAACTTCATCAATAATTCAGTTACATGCAGTTGCCTGTCTTTATCAGCAGAGTTTTCCACTTGACAGGAAGAGAGATTGTTGATTAGCGTTGCAGCATTCATCATCAGTTCTTCACATTTATCAACTGTTTTATATTCTGCTTCATTTGCTGTCTGTTGAGGATAGCCAAAATTAATTAGTAATAGCTGCTGCATCTGGACAGTGTCAAACACATGTTGAAAATTGGCTGACTATTCTGGCTACATTTGTATTTGCTCTTCAGCCTCCAGATTCCATATTTCACCACAGATTATGCTCTCTGTGCAACAAGTGAGACAGATTTAACCCTTCATTTGTCCCTTGTGACCAGATCATAGTGCCATCATAGAATTTACAGTGCAGAAGGAGGCCATTCGGACCATCGAGTCTGCACCAGCCCTTACAAAGAGCACCCTACTGAAGCCCACGTATCTACCCTATCCCCGTACCCAGTAACCCCCACTTAACATTTTTTTTTTGGACACTAAGGGGCAATTTAGCATGGCCAATCCACCTAACCCGCACGTCTTTGGACTGTAGGAGGAAACAGGAGCACCCGGAGGAAACACACGGAGACACGGGGAGAATGTGCAGAATCCGCACAGACCGTGACCCAGCCGGGAATCGAACCTGGGACCGTGGAGCTGTGAAGCAATTGTGCTAACCAGTATGCTACCTGTGTCACCATTATGTTAGGGACTTGACTGCTCTTGGAGCTCCACAGTTCCTGCAGTTTCTTTCATTGCAACCTGCTGTCTTGTCAGTAGCTCTTTCCCTTGTTAAAGTTTTTGCCGCTCCTCTTTGCTCTCATGCAGATCATTGCTAGTATGCTGGAGGCCCTGTGCACTCTGATGCTGGATCTCGGCTTTCTCTTCCATGTAACCATTACTGATGCCTCCTGCTGGATGAAGTTCCCATGCCAGCTGCTTCCTAGCCTTCAGTTCTCTATTCACTCTGTCAAGGAGTTTTATTGTTCGTTTCCATACAACTGGCTTCTCTGTTTGTATCTGTGCTGTTGTTAGTGGATTGATCTGCATGGGTGTTGTTTAATGCAAACATAATTTCTGATAGCTACATCCTGCGTAATTACTTTTGTATATTCCAAGTCAGGTCATTTTGATTTTACTCCGGAAGGTAACTCAATAATCTATCCCAATTGTTGATTGCTTCCTCATTGTCCAATTTAATTTGAGGAATGTCATATTTAGAAGTGTCTGGATTAATCTTTTCTCCCGGAGTCACAACAATGAACACTTCCTCCTTCTTTCCTTCTCGAACAAAACGCTTCTTGAGCATATTAACAAGACACACGCAGTCCTCCTTCTGTTGCCGTCTTTTTAAAAAAATGTTTTTTATTGAAGTTTTTACACTTTGTACACTGTACATTCAACCAGGATATGTGCATCAGTTATAATATATAGGACATTTCCCTTTGTGGCGATCCACCCTCCACCCCACCTCCCCGTCCCCTCCTGTCTGGAATTCTTAACAAATAATTCACCTCACTCAGTTTCCTTTTAGTCTGATGAGGCCAACTAAACCTTGCTTTTAATGGTAACTTGAATGCGGAATGAGTACTAAAGGTGCTGGTTTGATTACCACCTGAGGTTTCCCTATTACCTGACATGTGTGACACGTATGGAAAATTCAACTACATCTTTATGCAGTCCAGGTCAATAAAAATGTCCTTTTATTTTTCCTTGAGTTTTCCATTTGGACCTCATACGCTACCCGTAAAACCTGCTGTCTCTAACTCACCGGTAATACCACTTGGTGAATGTCTGCCCATTTCTCATCTGCTTGAATATGTAAAGGTCCCTATTTTCTCATTAATACATAATACTCAGTATATGCTTTCTGATATAACCTTTTTATCTCTGAATCTTTTTGTTGTAATTCAACCAACTTGTTTGAACGAAAGACATTCACCATCTGCTCTGATTCTTTACTACCCAGTTGATCAAACATGGTTCCTGACAATTCATCCACCACCTGTGCTTTGTCTTGACTAACTGATCAAACATGGCTCCTGACAATTCATCCACCATTTGCTCTTTGTCTTGACTAACCATCTGATCAAACATGGGGTGGGATTCTCGTGTGACATGCCCCCGCTGGCAGCGGGAGCCTCTGTCCTGGCAGTTGGCCAATGTGGCTTCCCATTGTGGGCATCTCCACGCCGTTTGGAAATCCACGGGCGTGAGTGCGCTGCCGGAAAAATGGAGGATTCCGCCGACGTAGAATCCAGCCACTGGTTTCTGACAATTGAATCTCATCCTCCCTATCGGCACTTCTCAAGTTCCCTTCCTCCTGTCTCAGCCGTGGCTTTGTGGTCGGGTTACCACACAATCAGGAAATACTCCCGGACGGATATACTTCTTGCAACATCAGTTGTTTGACATTCCACTGGCTTTTCAACCACAGTGGGCTACATTCCCACCTGTGATTCAGTCATATCATTATCTCTGATGAATTGTACCCCTGGCAATGGTATTTCCTCTATTATTCCTACTACCACTTCACCACTTTTCAACGGACTCTCTAATCTTACTTTAGAAAGTGGCACACTACTGCTCTTCCCACCAACCCCACATATTACCACCTTTTCCAATGAATGTGCCTTCCAAAGCATGGGCTGGATTCTCTGTCCCGCCGCACCACACTTCTGGTTCAGCACGGCGGCGGGATGTTCCGTTTCGCCGGATGGTCAACGGGGTTTCCCATTGTGGGGCAGTCCCACGCTGTCGGGAAACCCCCAGGCTGCCGGCAAAACTGAGCATCCGACCAGCGGAGAATCTAGCCCCATATATCTTGTGGTTTGAAGCTTTGTAAAAGCTTTGACAAAGAGTCATCCGCACTCGAAACGTTAGCTCCCTTCTCTCTCCGCAGATGCTGTCAGGTCTGCTGAGATTGTGCAGCGTTTTCTGTTTTATTTCAGATTCTAGCATCCACAATAATTTTATTTTATTTACTTATCTCTCACCATCAAAGATTGACTTGCTCCTGTATCCCAAAATATCTTAATCTCCTTACCTACTCCACCTTGTGCACATGACTAAACTGTACCCTCACAAATAAAATCCTTAAAAAGTTCTGATATCATGAGACACATCAACTCCATACTCCCAGAATGCCTTGATCCACTGCAATTCGCATACCACCACAACCCGCCCACAGCAGACACCATCTACCTGTCCCTACACTCTCCCTGGAGCATCTTGCCAATAAAGACTCTTATGTCAGACTCCTATTCATTGACTACAGCTCTACCTTCACCATAATCACAGCCAAGCTCATATCAAAACTCCAAAACTAGGGGCTGGTTTAGCACACTGGGCTAAATCGCTGGCTTTTAAAGCAGACCAAGGCAGGCCAGCAGCACGGTTCAATTCCTGTACCAGCCTCCCCGAACAGGCGCCGGAATGTGGCGACTAGGGGCTTTTCACAGTAACTTCATTTGAAGCCTACTTGTGACAATAAGTGATTTTCATTTTTTTCAAAATGTAGGACTTGGCTCCTCCCTGTGCAACTGGAACCTTGGCTTCCTGACCCATAGACCACAATCAGCAAGGATAAGCAACATCGCTTCTCGGCCTTTTGGCTAAGATAAGCATGAGATCAGGTGTAATGCCTGGATCTGGTATGTCTCTCTTGTGGGGACCATGAATTGGATTCAATTTGAATTTGAATTGGTTTTTGGAACAGGCAAGGAGCTGGATTCGGGGTTCGCCCCAGACCACACTCTGAGCCCTGGCTTTGTAACTCTGGTAAAGTAATAAAAAGAAAAAGGATAAACAACAACACCTCCTCCACTTTAGTTCTCAATACAGGGGCCCCGAAGGCTGCGTACTTAGTCCCCTACTATACTCCTTATACACCCACGACTGTGTGGCAAAATTTGGCTTCAGCTCTATCTCCAAGTTTGCTGATGACACGACCATAGTGGGTCGGATCTCGAACAACAATGAGTCAGAGTACAGGAGGAAGATAGAGAAACTAGTGGCGTGGCGTAACCACATCAATCTCTCCTTTAACATCAGCAAAACTAAGTAGCTGGTCATATGGGCGGCACGGTAGCAATGGCCGGCACTGTAGCACAGTGGGTAGCACTGTTGCTTCACAACTCCAAGGTTGCAGGTTCGATTCCCGGCTCGGGTCACTGTCAGCATGGAGTCTGCACGTTCTCTCTGTGTCTGCGTGGGTCCTCTGGGTGCTCCAGTTTCCTCCCACAAGTCCCCAAAGACATGCTGTTAGGTATAAGCTTGCATATATTGAAACATGTCTCTCCTAAACCTTTGACGAGGGAGTATTTCTTCTGCTTCTAAAACTTCCTCAGCTCCTGCCTTTGCCTCAACACCTTATGTGCCAGTTTCTGAAGTTCTTTCTGTCTCGCTATTTATTCCCTTTCCATTTCCCTTTTGAAAAGCCCTCATTTTCTTTGGCTTCTGCCAGTGCCAATCTCTCTCTCTTTTGATAATTTTTTCCTTTCCATTTTCTTTGCCATCTCCATTTCTTTCAGATTTTGCTGCATTTCTAATTCATAGAACATAGAACATTACAGTGCAGTACAGGCCCTTCGGCCCTCGATGTTGCGCCGGCCTGTGAAACGACTCTAAAGCCCTTCTACACTATCCCCTTATTGTCCATATGTCTATCCAATGACCATTTAAATGCCCTTAGTGTTGGCGAATCCACTACTGTTGCAGGCAGGGCATTCAACGCCCTTACTAATCTCTGAGTAAAGAACTACACCTCAGACATCTGTCTTATATCTATCTCCCCTCAATTTAAAGCTATGTCCCCTCATGCTAGACATCACCATCCGAGGAAAAAGGCTCTCACTGTCCACCCTATCTAATCCTCTGATCATCTTGTATGCCTCAATTAAGTCACCTCTTAACCTTCTTCTCTCTAAAGAAAATAGCCTCAAGTCCCTCAGCCGTCCCTCATAAGATCTTCCCTCCATACCAGACAACATTCTGGTAAATCTCCTCTGCACCCTTTCCAATGCTTCCACATACTTCCTATAATGCGGCGACGAGAATTGCACTCAATACTCCAAATGCGGCCGCACCAGAGTGTTGTATAGCTGCAACATGACCTCATGGCTCCGAAACTCAATCCCTCTACCAATGAAAGCTAACACACCGTACGCCTTGTTAACAACCCTCTCAACCTGGGTGGCAACTTTCAGGGATCTATGTACATGGACACGGAGAACTCTCCGCTCATCCACACTGCCAAGAAATTTACCATTAGCCCAGTACTCTGTCTTCCTGTTATTCCTTCCAAAATGAATCACCTCACACTTTCCTGCATTAAACTCCATTTGCCACCTCTCAGCCCTGCTCTGCAGCTTATCTATGACCCTCTGTAACTTGTAACATCCTTCCGCACTGTCCACAACTCCACTGACTTTCGTGTCATCTGCAAATTTACTCACCCATCCTTCTACGCCCTCCTCCAGGTCATTTATAAAAATGACAAACATCAGTGGCCCCAAAACAGATCCTTGTGGTACACCACTAGTAACTGGACTCCAGGCTGAACATTTCCCATCAACCACCACCCTTTGTCTTCATCCAGCTGGCCAATTTCTGATCCAAACTGCTAAATCACCCTGAATCCCATGCCTCTGTATTTTCTGCAATAGCCTACCGTGGGGAACCTTATCAAACTCTTTACTGAAATCCATATTCACCACATCAACTGCTTTACCCTCATCCACCTGCTTGGTCACCTTCTCAAAGAACTCAATAAGGTTTGTGAGGCATGACCTACCCTTCACAAAACCGTGTTGACTATCTCTAATCAAATTATTCCTTTCCAGATGATTATACATCCTATCTCTTATAAACCTTTCCAAGATTTTGCCCACAACAGAAGTAAGGCTCACTGGTCTATAGTTACCGGGGTTGTCTTTACTCCCCTTCTTGAACAAGGGGACAACATTTGCTATCC
This sequence comes from Scyliorhinus torazame, assembly GCF_047496885.1. Classification (NCBI taxonomy): domain Eukaryota; kingdom Metazoa; phylum Chordata; class Chondrichthyes; order Carcharhiniformes; family Scyliorhinidae; genus Scyliorhinus; species Scyliorhinus torazame. Next base: position 60,709,283 of record NC_092718.1, on the reverse strand, counting down.
TCCAGTATTCTGGCACTATTCCTGTAGACAAAGATGACTTAAAGATCAAAGCCAAAGGCTCAGCAATCTCCTCCCTAGCTTCCCAGAGAATCCTAGGATAAATCCCATCCGGCCCAGGGGACTTATCTATTGTCACACTTTCCAGAATTGCTAACACCTCCTCCTTATGCGCCTCATGCCCTTCTAGTCTAGTAGCCTGAATCTCCGTATTCTCCTCGACAACACTATCTTTTTCCTGTGTGAATACTGACAAAAAATATTCATTTATTTTTTATGTGCGTGGAGTCCTATATGCTCGGACTCCACGCACAACTTCCCACTACTGTCCTTGACTGGCCCTACTCTTACCCTAGTCATTCGTTTATTCCTGACATATCTATAGAAAGATTTAAGGTTATCCTTGATTCTACCTGCCAAAGACTTCTCATGTCCCCTCCTGGCTCTTCTTAGCTCTCTCTTTAGGTCCTTCCTAGCTAACTTATAACTCTCGAGCGCCCTAACTGAACCTTCACGTCTCATCTTTACATAAGCATTCTTCTTCTTCTTGACAAGTGTTTCAACTGCTTTAGTAAACCACGGTTCCCTCGCTCGACCACTTCCTCCCTGCCTGACAGGTACGTACTTATCAAGGACACGCAGTAGCTGTTCCTTGAACAAGCTCCACATTTCCATTGTGCCCATCCCCTGCAGTTTTCCTCTCCATCCGATGCATCCTAAGTCTTGCCTCATTGCATCATAATTGCCTTCCCCCAGATATAAATCTTGCCCTGCGGTATATACCTATCCCTTTCCATCACTAAAGTAAACGTAATTGAATTGTGGTCACTATCACCAAAGTGCTCACCTCCTCCAAATATTACACCTGTCCTGGTTCATTACCCTGTACCAAATCCAATATGGCTTTGCCTCTCGTTGGCCTATCCACATACTGTGGCAGGAAACCCTCCTGCACACATTGGACAAAAACGGACCCATCTAAAGTACTCAAACTATAGCATTTCCAGTCAATATTTGGAAAGTTAAAGTCCCCCATAACAACTACCCTGTTACTTTCGCTCCTATCCAGAATCATCTTTGCAATCCTTTCCTCTACAGCTCTGGAACTTTTCGGAGGCCTATAGAAAACCCCTAACAGGGTGCCCTCTCCTTTCCTGTTTCTAACCTCAGCCCGTACTACCTCAGTAGACGAGTCCTCGTCAAACGTCCTTTCTGCCACCGTAATAATGTCCTTGACTAACAATGCCACCCCTCCCCCTTTTTTACCACCTTCCCTGAGCTTACTGAAATATCTAAACCCCGGCACCTGCAACAACCATTCCTGTCCTTGCTGTATCCATGTCTCTGAAATGGCCACAACATCGAAGTCCCAGTTACCAACCCATGCCGCAAGTTCACACACCTTATTCCGGATGCTCCTGGCATTGAAGTAGACACACTTTAAGCTACCTGCCTGCCTGCTGGTACACTCCTGCAACTTTGAAATCTTACTCATGACCTCCCGTATACTGGAGCTACAATTCAGGTACCCAAGCCCCTGCTGAACTAGTTTAAACCCTCCTGAAGAGCATTAGCAAATTTGCCCCCCAGGATATTGGTACCCCTCTGGTCCAGGTGTAGACCATCCCGTTTGTAGAGGTCCCACCTACCCCAGAATGAGCCCCAATTATCCAGGAATCTGAAACCCTCCCTTCTACACCATCCCTGTAGCCACGTGTTCAACTGCTCTCTCTCTCCCTATTCCTCATCTCGTTAGCACGTGGCACGGGTAACAACCCAGAGATAATAACTCTGTTTGTCCTAGATCTAAGTTTCCACACTAGCTTCCTGAATTCCTGCCTTGCATCCCTATCCCCTTTCCTACCTATGTCGTTGGTACCTATGTGGACCACGACTTGGGGCTGCTCCCCCTTCCCCTTCAGGATCCTGAAAACACGATCCGAGACAATTCTTCCATCTTTAATTGGATCCAAACTAATTCTAATGGATTAGACTATGTCACTGGTAAGTTTAAATATTGAGCTATGGCTTGTATTATCTCTGCCTTGTTTGCCCCTTTTGGCAGGGCTAACTGCAGTTTCTCTGCCAAACTCAAAAGCTTCACTTTAGATTCCGCTTGGAACTCCTCCGCAGTAAATTCTTCCACCCCAGGACATCTTTTGCAACTGCAAGGGCTATCTCGTCATTCCCTATTCAATATTTCAAACCTGGAAAGAATGCAATCGATCCACACACACTCACTGTCTTTAAGTTCGATAGGGTGGCACAGTGGTTAGCACTGCTGCCTCACAGCTCCAGGGACCCAGATTCAATTCTGGCCTCGGGTGACTGTGTGGAGTTTGCACGTTCTCCCCATGCCTGCGTGGGTTTCCTCCAGGTGTTCCGGTTTCCTCCCACAGTCCAAAGATGGGCAGGTTAGGTGGACTGGCTATGCTAAATTGCCCAGTGTCTAAAAGGTTAGGTGGGGCTACAGGGATAGGGTGGAGGCAGGGGCTTAAGTAGGGTGCTCTTTCCAAGGATGGTGCATACACGATGGTCCAAATGAGCGCCTTCTGCTCTGTAGGGATTCTATGGATTTTAACCCAAAATGAAAGAAGGATTGATACAAGTATATCCTAGCACGAGCCCGAATTTGTTACGGATGCCTGGTCATCGCTCAACAGTGGCTAAGAGACTGGACCAGAACCTTAATTTTTTTTAAGTTTTAAGGAAGTGTGGAAAGTTTGAGTAATAATATAAGAAACAGGGCTTAGTTATTTTATCAACAAACTTTATTGAAACAAAAGAAAAACAATATTTCAGCCCTAACAATAACAGATTACATGTAGTTCCTTAACCTTAACACCTGAGTTCCCATTGAACCGCACTCCCAATGAACTTACAGCTTTCATTCCACTTACATAGGCACGCAAAGATGGTACTTGTATTTATGAAGAACTTTTCCGATGTTAGTCAAATTCCTTTATTACCCTTTGTGAAAGCCTGTCTCTGGGATAGTTTTTGTTTCGTGATCTGTCTCAGTGGCTTTTCAAATCCTTCTCCTGTTCAAAACAGGATTCTTTCTCTCTCTCTCTCTCTCTGAACTCCATCCACCCCCTCAAAAAGAGATTCTCTCCTGGGGTGTTCAGACTTTAACCCATCAGCGTTATCTTGGCTGTTTGATTTCTCACTCTCGTTTATGCAAAAGAACCGAGCCATGTTATTGATATGCAACTAACCTCCCAATGACGGACAAAGAGGCCATCAAACTCTGTAATGGCATAGTGGCTGGTCAGACAGGAGTGTCCCAAAGGACATGCGTCTCGGGTGACTCACCCTTGCTGAACAGGGTCATCCTGTGTATTCCAAGTAACGAGTTTAAGTCTGATTAGGACAATGTAACTCAGGCCGGATGTGGGTGTATTCCTCTGACTCCATTCTAGCAGTTTTTTCCCTCACTCCTAAATTGCCTACTGCATCTTCGATCCCATTTCTGGGCCCGATTTCCCAATAACTTCCTCTTGTATTACCTACCTCATATCCCGAGACAGTGACCCCTTGTTCTAGACCCTCCCTAGCCATGGGCACATCAATCCTGCATCCAGTCTGACCAACCCTGTCAGACTTTCATACATTTCAATTAGATTCCCTCTCATTCTTCTAAATTCCAGTGAATATAGGCCTCAATGAAATTTCTCCTCGTGCGACAATCCTGCCGGCCCAGGAATCAGCCTGGTGAACATTCGCTGCACTCCCTCTATGGCAACTACATATTTTATGAGGTAAGACCAAAACTGTATGTAATACTCCAGGTGTGGTCTCACCATGGTGCTTTATAGCTGCAGTAAAACATCCTTGCTCCTGTACTCAATGAAGACCAACATACCATTTTCCTTTCCCAACAGCTTGTTTTTCTTGCAAACTTTCTTTCAATGACCCCCAAGTCCCTTTGTACATCAACATTTCCCAATCTTTCACATGTTAAACAACACTCTGCCATTCTGTTTTACCTACCATAGTGGATAGCTTCACACTTATCCACATTCTACTCTATCTGCCATGTATTTGCCCACTCACTGAACTTGTCTAATCACCTTGAAGCCTCTTTATTTCCTCCTCACCACTCACATTTCCACCTAATTTGCCATCAGCAATCTTGGAAATATTTATTACATATGATTCTCCCATCCAAATTGTTGAGATGCATTGTGAATAGCTGTGGCCCAAGCACTAATCCCCGCGGAACCCCTTCCACTCTGAAAATGACCCATTTATTTCTACTCTCTGTTCCCTGTGTGCTGAACAATTCTAAATCCATGCTAGAGTATTAGCCCCAATCCCATGCACTTTAATTTTGCATTGTAATCTCTTAGGTGCGACTTTATCAAAAGTTTTCTAAAAATCCAAATACACCACATTCACTGGTTCTCCCTTATCTATTCAACTAGTTGCGTCTCCAAAACACTCCAGTAGGTTTGTCAAATATGATTTCCCTTTCATAAATCCATGTTGACTTTGTCTAATCATGTTGATATTTTCAAAGTGTCCTGTTATCACATTCTTAACAATAGATTCCAGCATTTTCCCTTCAACTACTGTTAGACAGGAATTCCCTGTTTTCTCCCTCTTTTTTTTTAACAGTGAGGTTACATTTAGCAATCTCCAATCTGATGGGACTATTCTAGAACCCACAGAATATTGGAAAATGACAACCAACATATCCACTAATTCCATGGCCACTTCCTTTAGTAATCTGGGGTGTAGATTAACAGGCCCTGGGGATTTAGCAGCTTTCAGTCCCATTAATTTCTACAGCACTATATTTTTACGAATACTAATTTCCATAAATTCTTCCGTCTCAATAGACCCTTGATTCCCTAGCATTTCTGGGAAGTTATTTGTGTCTTCTTCTGTAAAGACAGAACTAAAGTAATTTTTTTATTGCTTTGCCATTTCCTTGTTCTCTGTTATCAATTCTCCCATTTCAGACTGTCTTCACTAATATTTTTGTGTTTACGTACTTATAGAAGATTTACAGTCTGCTTTTAGGTCATTTGCAAGTTTATTCTGATACTCTATTTTCCCCTCTTAATCAATCTTTTGGTCCTCCTTTGCTGAATTCTAATCTTCTCCCAATCCTCAGGCTTGCTACTTTTCTCGCAACTTTATATGACTGCTCCTTGGATCTAATACTAGCCTTAATTTATTTTGTTAGCAATGTTTGGGCTCCTTTTCTTGTTGTGCTGTTGCACCAGAATTGAATGTATAACTGTTGCAATGCATTCATTCTTGCCTTTAATATTAACCATTGCCTATCCACCGTGATACCTTTTATTGAAGTTATCCATTCTATCGTAGCCAACTTCACCCCGCATGCCTTTGTCATTTCCTTTGTTTAGATTCAGGACCGTAGTTTTGGTTCGGACTTCTTCACTATCCACCCTAACGAAGAATTATTGCTTGTTATGGTCACTCTTTCCTAAAGAACCCTGCACAACAAGATTCTTAACTAACCAAGATTATTAACTAACTACTTCTCATTGCACAACAACAAATCTTAGATAGCCTGCTCCCTAGTTGGTTCCTCAACATACTGGTTCAAAAGAACATCCTGTACACACTCCAGTATTACTGCTAATGTATGTAGATTAAAGTCACCCAGGACTAAAAATGTAGGTTGTTGTGTGCTGCTGGCACAGACTTATGCTCACCGCAGCTGAAATTCATGTGTGCCCCTGACTTATTTTCTCCAGATTTGACTCCACAGGAAAATCTCTGCACTGGAATTGCATATTTCTTTCTTATCATAAATCAAGCCAAAGTTGCAAAGAAATGTAATACTACTAAGAAGCCATTTTGACAAAAACACTTACCTTAGAATCTGAATTTACTCTCTTTATCCTCAGTACTTGGGACATGTGAACGTGCTTTGCTGAATCTAAACAATGTGTGTTGCTTTGACAGGAGTGTGCACTGGGTACCTGGAGGTTGTACATAGCCACGGGAGAAAAGGAATTAGGGATTAGGATCAGCGTGGATGGCAATGAACCCTCGACCATAACAGTTAACCACGTGATCAGCGGAAGTGCAGCGGACAGGTAATTACCCTTGATATGTGAGTAGCCCCTTCTTTGCAGAAGATTGGCCCATATTTCCTGCTGTTCAGTAACCTCAGTTCTGCGTGTGATCGCAGGCCTTGCAGAGGTTTGAGTGTAGCCATAGTTCTCAGAGATAACTCGCTGCGAATGATCACAGGCATGATGCACTGATATCAAACCCCCCCACCCCCATCTCTGTTGTGAATTCTACGATAGGGGTACAAATTGGGTCGGATATATCTGTGAGCAATCCACTTTGCGAGATTACCACTCCAGGTTAAGGGGAAAGTTAAGGCTGGATTTTGGCAGTTCTTTTCCAGAGAGTGAGCTTCTGGAACACCTTGCTTGGTGCTGTAGTGGGTACTGATTCTCTCCGTGCCTTCGAGATGGTGCTGGAGATGTTCTTAACTGGGACGGAGATCGCTTCGCAAGTATTTCATGTTAAGTGTCTTATAAATTGCACGTTTCACCGCCTGAAGGCAGGTGAGGATAATTTCAGAGTATTTGCTTCCTTTCTGGCTGTGGGTTTTGTCTGTAAATTTCCTCCCATCTTCGGGGTGAGGCAAACTTAATGAGCCAGTTGACCACTTTCTGTCCATCTAATTTCTGGGTACTTGACAGTTTTGGTTTGGTATAAATTCAAATTAAGAACATAAGATGTAGGAGCCGAAGTAGGCCATTCAGCCCATCAAGTCTGCTCTGCCATGAAATGAGTTCATGACTGATCTGTTATGATAATCCTCAACTCCACTTTCCCGCCTTATCCTCATAACTGTTGATTCCTTTACTGATTAAAAATCTATCTATCTCAGCCTTGACCATACTTAATGACCCAATGCCCGCAGCCCTCTGTGGTAAAGAATTCCACAGATTCACAAATTGGCGAGTCTCTCAATGTGCATGAATTTATACACCAACCTCCACGATGATACACTCTAGAAACAACTTTGCACTGATGAAAAATTGGAATATATCTGCACCCTAAATTATAATGTCAGCTGAGGCCAGAGGGCCTCAGTGTGACCAGATTCTGTGAGCTAGCCCATGCGGTGAGGGACCACACACTATCCTGTGATGTTTCTCCCCAAACACAAGATTAGGTTTGGTCTTTTTTAATCAATTTTCCACGTCAGTTTTCCTTTCCTATTCCAAAAGGGAACCTGTGTTGATATCCAATGAGTAAAATGAGCGTGGTAAGACAGACTTGTTGCTGTGGGACTTTATCTGGAGACTGTGATTGATCTCATATGGACTGTGGTGACTTTCTTGCATCTGCTACATTTTAATATTCCAAAATTAAAACCACAAGTACTTGGGTCATGAAGTGTTGCCTCAGCAAATATTCTCTTTCACACTCAAAACCAAATGTTTCACTTGCTGTTTTAAAAACACATTGACCTGGTTTGGTTCATTCCCTCAAGCAATGCACCATTGGGTAGGTCTGTGACCTCTTCAGTCCCTGTCCATGCCACTCGGTATCAAGCCTGTGGCCTATCTTCCTCTGGCTGCTGCTTAATGTCGACTCCTGATTGTATAGCTAGTCCAGGAGATTCATGGCTGTCCAACTCATCATCCTGAGTACAAAACTAAAACCACAAGACACAGCCAATGCGTTTAATCATTTTAGAAATATTGGGGTTCTGTTTTTTCTTCTGGAATCTACCCGGCTCGCCACGTCTCACAAGACCTAATGCGAACTCGCGAGACGTTGCGATCCGAATCCCTCCCATTGTGGGCAGGATCAGATTTTTTGCAATTCTGCATATTTGAGTGAGACAGCTAGTCTCATTTAAAAATGGCGTCCCGGTCTCTTCCTGCACTGAGGAGTTCCAGCAAGCAGAATTTCTCAGTGCGGGAAATGGGACTAAGTGCGGCCTTGGCGGAACATTCCCTGCTGAGACCCTGAATTGAAAAAGTCCAGATAAATAAAATGGTGCTTTTTGGCATGGGGGGCACTGGGGAGTACCTGGATAAACATGCTCATCATGGGACTCAGTTCAAATTCGTTTATGATGTGGAGATTTGCTTAGATCACGTCCCAGGAAACACTTCTCCAAACAACGTGTAGTAGAAATCTGGGGCGTCATTCTCCGACCCCCCGCCGGGTCGGAGAATGGCCGTTGGCCGCCGTGAATCCCGCCCCCGCCCCCGCCGAAGTCTCCGAAGGGAGAAAAGTCGGCAAGGCGTTAATGGTGCCGCTGCCGCGGAGAATGTCACGGGTCTGCGCAAGGCAGCCGATTTTCGGCCTGCCGATATTCTCCCTTCCGGATGGGCCGAAGTCCCGTCGACGTGATGACCGTTCACGTCGACGTGAATCAAACCTCCTTTTCATCGGCGTGACCCGGTGCTCCAGGTTCACGCCGACCAGCGAGGAGGTGAGTGACGGCCTGGGGGGTTGGCTCTGGGCAGGAAATGGCGTGGCCGCAGACTGATTGCGTGAGGAGAGGTGTGTCTCTGCTTGTGTGTGTGTGCGGCGGGGGGGGGGGTGGTTAGAGTAGGCTGGGCTCCGGGGGAGTGCCGGGAGGGGGTCCGTGCCGGGGTGGAGGTTGGGGGTTGGGGGGTCCGTGCCGGGGTGGAGGTTGGGGGGGGGGGGGGGTCCGTGCCGGGGTGGAGGTTGGGAGGGGGGGTCCGTGCTGGGGTGGAGGTTGGGGGTTGGGGGGGGTCCGTGCTGGGGTGGAGGTTGGGGAGGGGGTCCGTGCTGGGGTGGAGGTTGGGGAGGGGGTCCATGCCGGGGTGGAGGTTGGGGGGGGGTCCGTGCTGGGGTGGAGGTTGGGGGGGGATCCGTGCTGGGGTGGAGGTTGGGAGGGGGGGTCCGTGCTGGGGTGGAGGTTGGGGAGGGGGTCCGTGCCGGGGTGGAGGTTGGGGGGGGGTCCGTGCTGGGGTGGAGGTTGGGGGTTGGGGAGGGGGTCCGTGCCGGGGTGGAGGTTGGGGGGGGGGGTCCGTGCCGGGGTGGAGGTTGGGGAGGGGGTCCGTGCCGGGGTGGAGGTTGGGGGGGGGGTCCGTGCCGGGGTGGAGGTTGGGGGGGGGGTCCGTGCTGGGGTGGAGGTTGGGGGTTGGGGGGGGTCCGTGCTGGGGTGGAGGTTGGGGGGGGGGTCCGTGCCGGGGTGGAGGTTGGGGGGGGGGGGTCCGTGCTGGGGTGGAGGTTGGGGTTTGGGGGGGTCCGTGCTGGGGTGGAGGTTGGGGAGGGGGTCCGTGCCGGGGTGGAGGTTGGGGGGGGGGGTCCGTGCTGGGGTGGAGGTTGGGGGGGGGTCCGTGCTGGGGTGGAGGTTGGGGGTTGGGGAGGGGGTCCGTGCCGGGGTGGGTGATGGGAGGGCAAATGAGTTGGTCCACCTGGCCAGGTGCCAGCCTCCAACAGTTGGACCCATGCGGTCCATGCCACCTGGCTGGGGGGAGGAGGGGATATGGGCAATGATGACATGTCGTCGTTCCCCTCCCCCCCCCCCCCCCCCACCAGGCCGTCATGTTTTCAGACCATCCAGCGATGTTGGCCGCCGTGGTGGCAGCCGCTCATGTCTATGTTGCCCTGGAGGAGGAGGAGGAGGAGGAGCGTGCCAGAGAGGCGGCGCAGGCTGCCGCAGAGGGGCAGGCGGCAGCCGCCCAGGCTGGAGGGACACCTGACCGACAGGATGAGGAGGGGGAGGAGTACGTCGCGGCCCCACGGCAACGGAGGCACCCGAGGGCGCCCCGTGTGTACCGGCCCCGGCAGTCATACCAGGACCTCACGGACCGGGAATGCAGGAGGAGACTCCGGATGAGCCGGGAAACCGTGGCACACATCTGCCACCTGCTGGCACACCTGTCACCGCGTGGCACTGGCGGGGGACACCCTCTCCCCGTGTCCGTCAAGGTTACGGTGGCCCTGAACTTTTATGCAACGGGGTCATTCCAGGCACCAAGTGGGGACCTGTCTGGCATATCACAGACATCGGTGCATCCGGGCAGTGACAGATGCCCTTTATGCCATGGCGCACCGCTACATCCGCTTCCCCGTGGACCGGGCCAGCCAAGATGCCCGGGCCGTGGGCTTCTCTGCCGTTGCCGGGTTCCCCATGGTCCAGGGCGCGATCGATGGGATGCACGTCGCCGTGCGGCCACCTGCAGAGAACAGGGCCGTGTTCACTAATAGGAAGGGGACCTATTCAATGAACGTACAGGTGGTCTGCGACCACCGCATGATGATCCTGCACGTCTGCGCCCGTCACCCAGGCAGTGTACACGACTCATTCGTGTTGTCGCGGTCATCCATCCCCGGCATGTACGAGGGACGCCATCCCCGGCTGAGGGGCTGGTTGCTGGGCGACAGGGGCTGCCCATTGCGATCGTGGCTGATGACGCCTATACGGAGGCCACGCAATGAGGCGGAGAACCGCAACAATGATGCCCATGTAGCGACAAGGGGAGTGATCGAGAGGTGCTTTGGCGTGCTGAAGATGCGTTTCAGGTGCCTGGACCTCTCTGGGGGCGCCCTTCAGTATCGGTCAGATAGGGTCGGCCGCATCATTGTGGTGTGCTGCGTCCTGCACAACATAGCCCAGCAGAGGGGCGATGTGCCGCAGGCAGAGGAGGGCGGAGTGGAGGAGCAGCAGGAAGAGGCCCAGTCCTCCCCAGATGAGGGGGATGGGGGCAATGGTCAGGGCAGACGGGGTAGACACAGGCGGGTGGCTGTCCACCGTTACCGGCTGGCCCAGCGGGCACGGGACAGACTGATAGACGCCCGCTTCACTGACTAGATGGGCGTGGGAATCGGGTAGTATGGCCACAGACCGCACACCATGGCAACAGCCGACCACCCACACCCCCCCTCCCCAACCCCACACACCCCACCCGCATGCACACCACCCCCCCCCCCCAATTGCCGATCCACCGGCGGCACAACGGGCTGGGCTCACCCAGTTGCGGGTGGACGCGTGTCTATCGCAGGCCATGGAGGATGATGACAACCCGCCTCCGATGAGCTCCTGGCTCTACATCGTTGGACTATGTCTGACCCATGGCCACAGTACCACCATCCACCCGGACCATCCCTGCATGCGGCTGTGACACTGCAGCGCACGGTCCCGTCCTCTGCCCGGGGGATGTTGATGGCGGCCCAGGGGGAAGGGGGCAGACTCACCTGGGGCTGAGGTAAGACCACCCGTCACACACACACTTGCGTTCAACGTACATGACACGCCCGCACACTTTGGACAGAGCACAAAGGCAGCTTCGGTAGGTGTAACATTGACTTTAATAACCAAAGGAGTTCATGCACGTGCCCTAGCCCCTAAAACTCATCTGTGCCCTGCACCCGTGCCAACTTACTCAGTGTCTAATTGTTTGGCCTTACGGGCCCTTTGACTACGTCTACGTGGTTCCCCAGACGGTACAGCAGAACTGCAGGTGGACTCCTGTGATTCCTGCCCTCTGACACTGGATCCCTTTGGCGGCCGTTTCCTGGGGCGTCCTGGCCTAGATGGGCCAGGCTGCGGCCCGGGCGACTGGGATGGCGGGCTGCCAGCCTGTCCTGCCCGTTGCCCACCCGATGCACCTGGGACGGAAGGGGGGGAGTCCGAGGTGTCGCGGTGTACCGGGACCTCCCCTACAGAGGGAGCCGGGACGGACCACACCACCTCCTCCTCCCTCGGGGTGCCCGATGGCCCCCAGGCCTCTACATGGGTGGGGGATGCGAACGGACTGGCCATCTGACGCGCCCCCGACATCTGGCGCTGCCAGTCCTGGAGGCCCGTGCTGGTATCGACAGGGGTCTGCAGGTTTGCAGCCATGGAGCCCAGGGGGTTGTCGAACCCTGTCTGTGACAGTGCGATGCCGGCTCGCACATGGCCACTGGCGCCGATGCCCTCAGCGATGGCCTGCTGAGACTGGGCCATGGCCTGCTGAGACTGGGCCATGGCCTGCAGAGACTGGGCCATGGCCTGCAGAGACTGGGCCATGGCCTGCAGAGACTGGGCTATGGCCTGCTGAGACTGGGCCATGGCCTGCTGAGACTGGGCTATGGCATTGAGCGCCTCTGCCATCTGGCGCTGGCACTGGCTCATGGCCTCCTGTGAGAGGGCAGCCATTTCCTGGGCCACAGACTCCGCCTGCACGGAAGGCCCCAGGCCTCGCAAACCGTTCCCCATGTCTGACACCGTCGCACCCATTGCCTCCACCGCGGACACCACCCGTGCGGTGTCAGCCTGGGTGGCACGCATGACCGGGACCACTCCCAGCTCCTGGACGCGGGTGGACTCCTCCACCTGCGACCGCAGCCGCCGCAAGCCACCCGTCACCCTATTCGCTCGTCTCCGTGTCGGTGGTTGCATCGGATCTATGTGTGGGTGTGGTAACTGCAGGAACCCGGGATCCATCTGGGCGGCAGATGTTCGCTTGGCCTGGGCTGCCCTCCGACCGCCCGGTCCCTCTGCTGCTCCTACCTCCACCTGCTGTACCGGGACGGCTGTGTTGTGCGCACCAGTGAGTGTACCAGACGCCTCATCACTAAAGTGCCCAACCGTGGTGAGTGTTTCTGCGATGGTGGAGGGTGTTGGTGACAGCAGTGGCGTTGTGTCATGCTCTTCGTCCCACTCTGAGTCCATGGCACTTTGGGGTGGGGGTTCGTCTCCACCCATCCACTCTGAGTCACTGTCCGGTATTTCGTCTTCCCGGGTAGGGCTGTCCCGGGTAGGGCTGTCCCGGGTAGGGCTGTCCCGGGTAGGGCTGTCCCGGCTCGGATGTGACGGGGGCCTGTGGCTGCCCCCCTCATCGCTGGGTGGTCGCTCCCGCACGTGACGGGGGTGTCGTCTCCCTGTTGCTCCAGGTCTCTCCGTCTCCTGTGGTGTGCGAGGGGCATCCTGCGGGCGTCGCATGCTGGAGGGTCCGGGTCTCTCCGTCTCCCGTGGTCTCAGAGGGGCATCCTGCGGGCGTCGCATGCTGGAGGGTGCGGGTCTCTCCGTCTCCTGTGGTCTCCGAGGGGCATCCTGCGGGCGGTGTGCATCTGCGGGGATGGGTGCCTGGACGTTTGGTCCTGCGATACACAATGAAGCATGCATGGTTAGACATCAGGCAGTGATCAGGCGATACGGGGGAGGGGGATATAGGGGAGGGGGGATATGGGGATGGGCTGTTGGTGGCTCACTTGCTCGTGGGGCCCCGATCTCTGCATCAGCAACCTCCCGGTCCTCAGGTCCGCCAGCCAGTTCCAGGGCCCTTTCCTCGTGTTCGGTCAGTGTCCTCTCATCAGCGGGCCCTCCTCCAGTCCTCACATGCTCCCTATTGTTGTGTGCGCGCTTCTCCTGTGGGGGGGGGGGGGGGGCGGGTGGTGGCAGAGGTAAAAGGCAACAGTGTTAGGCAGGTATATGAATGCATGCCATCGGTTGCGCGTGCATTGCAGAGGTTAAGGTTAGGGCTGGATTCACTTGGGGATATGGGGGAGGGGGCATATGGGGGAGGGGGGGATATGGGGGAGGGGGGATATGGGGGATATGGCAGAGGGGGGATATGGGGGAGGGGGGATATGGGGGATATGGGGGAGGGGGATATGGGGGATATGGGGGAGGGGGGATATGGGGGAGGGGGGGATATGGGGGAGGGGGGGATATGGGGGAGGGGGGGATATGGGGGAGGGGGGGATATGGGGGAGGGGGGATATGGGGGAGGGGGGATATGGGGGAGGGGGGATATGGGGGAGGGGGATATGGGGGATATGGGGGAGGGGGGGATATGGGGGAGGGGGGGATATGGGGGAGGGGGGGATATGGGGGAGGGGGGGATATGGGGGATATGGGGGAGGGGGGGATATGGGGGAGGGGGATATGGGGGGGGATATGGGGGAGGGGGGATATGGGGGGGATATGGGGGAGGGGGGGATATGGGGGGATATGGGGGAGGGGGGGATATGGGGGGGATATGGGGGAGGGGGGGATATGGGGGGGATATGGGGGAGGGGGGATATGGGGGGGATATGGGGGAGGGGGGATATGGGGGGGATATGGGGGATATGGGGGATATGGGGGGAAGGGGGGATATGGGGGAGGGGGGATATGGGGGATATGGGGGAGGGGAGATATGGGGAGGGGGGGATATGGGGGGGATATGGGGGAGGCTCACCCTACCTGCTCTGACGAGGTCGTTCACCTTCTTGTGGCACAGGGTGCCTGTCCGTGGTGTTAGGGCCACAGCGGTGACGGCCTCTGCCACTTCCCTCCACAGACGCCGGCTGTGGCGTGGGGCAACTCTGCGGCCGTGCCCGGGATACAGGGCGTCCCTCCTCTGCTCCACCGCGTCCAGGAGCGCCTCCACATCGCGTGACTCGAACCTCGGGGCTGAGCGACGGCTAGCCATCCAGTCGGGTGTTGCGGTCGGGTGTTCCGGTCGGGTGGGGGGGAGCTGCGCGGCCTTATGAGCCGTCACGCCGTGCAGCGCGTATGACGCTGCACGGCGTGAACCATTGCGCAAGCGCGGATCCCGTCACGTCGCTGCTAGCCCATTTCGGGCCGGAGACTATCGGCCCATTTTTATGACGTGACGCAAGTGGGATTTGCGCCGTTTTTTGCGCCAATCGGCGGACTTTCCGCCGATAACAGAGAATTTTGCCCCTGGATCTATCTCCCCCAAAAGGCTGTCGACACTGGGGCTGGGGAGGTCATGGGAACTTTCAAAACTGACGTTATTTGATTTTTGTTAGGCAAGCTGGGCATTAAAGGTTACACCGACTGAGGTTATTCATGAAGGCCCCACCTTCTCAACCTTGTCCCTCGCCTGAGATGTGGTGATCCTCAGGTTAAATCACAACCAGTCAGCACTCCCCCTCAAAGGGGAAAGCAGCCTATGGTCAGCTGGGACTATGGCGCATTTATTGTTCCTTTATTAAAGATTCCTGTTCGTGGATAAAGGGCGGCAGGTTAGCACTGTGGTTAGCACTGTTGCTTCTCTTAAGGTTAACGTCTACTCCTGAGAGATTCTCTTAAGGTTAACGTGCAGGTTCAGTTAGCAGTTAGGAAGGCAAATGCAATGTTAGCATTCATGTCAAGGGGCTAGAATACAAGACCAGGGATCTACTTCTGAGGCTCTGGTCAGACCCTATTTGGTGTATTGTGAGCAGTTTTGGGCCTCGCATCTAAGGAAAGATGTGCTGGCCTTGGAAAGGGTCCAGAGGAGGTTCACAAGAATGATCCCTGGAATGAACAGCTTGTCGTATGAGGAATGGTTGAGGACTCTGGGTGTGTACTCCTTGACTTTTAGAAGGATAAGGGGGGACTTTATTGAAACTTGCAGGATGTTACGAGGCCTGGATAGAGTGGACGTGGAGAGCATGTTTCTACTTGTAGGAAAAACTAGAAGCAGATGACACTATCTCAGCCTAAAGAGACGATCCTTTAAAACAGAGATGAGGAGGAATTTCTTCAGCCAGAGGGTGGTGACTCTGTGGAACTCTTTGCCACAGAAGTGTTAGATCTACCATGCAGTTTTAGCGGCACTTTGCGATCTCTAAAACTCAGTAGAAATTTGAGTTAAAACTTCTCAGGTGCAAATAAGAATCTGTTTTATTTGTCTCTATTGATTACAATTGAGAGTAATTTAAAGTCTTATTCCCTAAGTCCAGCCAGTATAGGACTCACAGAGAGGCAATCTGTAGACAATTCAACTTTCAAACAATCACAGAAATGATTTTCTTGTTTAGGCAAACAGCTCGCAATAACTTCAAAAGTCAAAGTCTGAAAGTGAAATATGGAAAACAGAGAGACAGCAAATACTTAAGTCAAAGTATAGATTGATTCCGGAGAGGGAAAGAGAAAGGTGGCCGAAAATCTATCACTGTTATATCAAATCATATCAGAATTTAGCCATCAATCTACACGCCAATGTAATTCGAATTGGGTTGGATGAACATCAAATGAGTTTGATTTGAGGGTTCATTGTCACTCATTAATAGGCAACATTAACCTAAAATATATTCTTGTATGAGCTATGGAATACGATTCGGCTTCCTTATCGCATAAACTTGCTTGTTAGGACAATGGTCTCTATGCTGTTGCCATGGAGCTTGACTTGTCCTTGGGTTACTTTATCTTGGAATTGTATTTGTTAGCTGCACAGGAATTCTGCTGTTCTGTGTTCTGTTTGCAGCTATGTTCTGAAATGCTGAATGTGTGTTTTGAAATGACCTGAGGTTATGAGTGAGTTTTAAAATGGTATTTAATAGACTAGGGGCTGAATGCTAAATAGCTATCTTTTACCTATCACTTTTACCTATAGAAAATAGCTGGCTTCTACAGTCGGCCCTTTTGATAAATTGAAAGAATAAGTAAGATATTATCACAATAAGATAAAATACATCATTAATGCGATAGGATAGGTAAAAGCGCAAAGAATAACTCATTTATATTGTCATTGCAGTTTTAAACAATAGAGTGGATAAGCATTGCATTACAAACATTTCAGTAATAATTAGTATAATTCTTAAAGATAACAATTAATAAATTAATCAAATTTGATACTACTGATTCAGTATTAATAAATTATACAATATGTTAATAATACAGTCAAATAATAATTTCATGTATACAAATAAAATTATTATACAGTAAAACGTTGAGTATATGATTTAGTAATAAATGGTAAAATAGTTTAACAAAAACTTTCCATTTTGATGTTATTGGCTAGTGGTGCATATGAATAAATATGAACCATGTGGACTGGTGAGGCACTATGGGTAGGCATGCATTAGCCAAAGTATCTGATCAGCAACAGTAGTACGGATATGATAAGTCCAAATATGCAAAATAGGAAAAGTCCCTTAATGATGTTCATTCCTGAGCCACCCAACCAATTGGAAAGTCAACCTCTAAGTGTAATCAAAGGGTTAGTCAAGTTTTTATTTTAACTTTGTATTGGATGTGAATTGCTTAGTCTTTGACATCTTCTGGATTATACACAAAAGCTTGTTGAAAGGGTTAATTTTCCTGCAGAGACGAGAAGTGCGTATAGTGGGTGGATAAATTGAAATGATGCCATTTGCATCTCTAAACGTTTTTCATATATGTCACTCAAATGGACTGGGAAGTAAAAGTTGGATTGCTGCCAAATTCCCATTATCAAATGTCTGAGAACGATGTGTTCTCTCTATGGATTTGCTTTTATCAAAGTTACTTTTCTTAAAAACAGCTTCCACATTGTCTGAAGTTTTAATTTCCAAGCTAATTTTCAACATTTATTTTAAAATATCAAACATAATAACTTATTGAATATATGACTGAACCAATTTTGCGCTGTATCTTGGTTTTCTGTAGATGAATTCGTCGATTCTGTTAAAGGAAGCACAGCTAACAAGATATGTTAATTTCTTAAAATTGATAAAGCAACATTCAAAATAATGACAGTTTTCTGAAGTTGACAGTTCTTGGCAACTTTTTAAAGTGATACGTGACTTGTCCCGTATCCCTGTAGCCAGGAGGCAGGCCTTCATCGTAAGAGTCCAGTGTGTAATCATGAAATCTGAAACTCGCAAAATGGTTGTCTTCAACACGAGAAAGGAATCTTCTGGAATTCTTTTTTGAAGCGAGTGCAAGGGTTGGATTTGTCGTTAACGGAGGAGGAGAGGCAACGATTAACGTGCCTTTGTTAGCAGTTAAGGTTTCGGACCTGAGGTCTGGGTAGGATCAAGTTTAAAGCTTCAGGCAGTTCTGGTTTTAAACCAGTGACAAAAACAACTCCAAACTGTTTGGTGTTTAATGGGTTAAGTTGTTTAAACTTTGTTTGCCATTAGGCTCGTCGTTTAACCGAACAGGCTGTTCTTGTTTAAAAATCTCAGTCTATTAAAGCTGCCATGAGAGGCTTTTGGATCGGGACCAGCAGCATTTCGTGGTCGGTCTCCGAGTAAGATAACGGTTTGTTCTGGGGTTTACAAGTTTGAATTTCTCTCCAAATTTCATTATCATATGGTTGAATATCTGATTCTAACCATGTCCATTTTTCTTCCATTGGGTACAATCATTCTGCATTTCACGTAAATCATGTAATAAGGTGGTTACTCCCAATTTGTAAATGTGACTGGATTCCTGATGCCATTGAGAGGCACAAAGGGAGGCAGCTTCCCTTGCTGCTTGGTCCGCAAGAGCATTTCCTCTTGCTTCCATAGTGTCCTCATTAGTATGGGCATTACATTTTAGAACTGATACTTCTTTTGGTAAGGCCATAGCTTCTAGAAGATCTCGTACTTCCTTTCCATTTTGGATAGGTGTACCTGCTGTTGTGAAAAATCCTCTTTTTCTCCACAGATGGCCAAAATCATGTGCTACTCCAAAACCATATCTGGAGTCAGTATAGATGTTAGCAGTTTTATCTCTTGCCACATGACATGCTTCTGTTAATGCTTTTAATTTGGCCTGCTGAGCTGATGTACCTGGGGGCAAGCTTCCTTCAGCTAATACTTCGTATGGGCTTGTGACTGCCCTTGTCAATAAAAGAGGAACCATCAGTGAATAGGATTAAATCTGGGTTCTGTAGTGGCTCTTCTTCTACTAAGCGTACTTCTTCCATTTCCTCGATTATTTTCACACAGTCATGTCCTTCTCCCTCCTCTCCCTTTTGTTCCTCGGGAAGCGGGAACAAAGATGATGGGTTTACAGGACTGGCTTTGTGAAAATGTAGGTTGGGAGCTTCCAAAACTGCTGTCCATCTAGTTGATGTAACTTGTGACACTCTGTTCATGGATAGTAGAGAATGGACTGAGTGTGGACATTTAATGGTTAACTTTTGGTCCAGAACAAGGCCTGATGTCATCATTACAGTTCGACATGTGGCTTCCATGGCTCGTGAACAACTGCCAAATGCGAGTGCCACATTGTCAAGTTTAAGGGAATAGTACCCAACCGGTCTTAACAGATCACCATATTCCTGGGCTAGTACTGCAGTCATGTAACCATCTCTTTCATGAACAAACATGGTAAAAGGTTTTCCGTTGTTTGGGATACCCAAGGCTGGTGCTGAACACAGGGCATTTCTCAAATTAAGAAATTATTGCTTCTGTTCTAAATTGAGATTAACTGGATCCTTTGATTTTCTGTTTCCTTTTAAAAGATCATTCAATGGCTGGGATAACTGAGTATAAGAATCGATCCAATTTCTGTTAAAATTACAGAGTCCCAAAAATAATCTTACTTCCTGTACAGTTGAGGGTTCTTTAGCTGCTTTGATGGCAGCCGTTCTGCCCTGAGTAAGTTCCCTTTTGCCTTTGGAAATGTTCTGACCCAAGTAAACAACTTCTTCCTGGGCAATTTGTGCTTTGGCAAAGCTAGCTTTGTGACCATTAGTACGGAGGTGGTTCAGGACCACCCGTAAGTCTTTGTCATGATCATCCTTACAAATGGAGGCTATCAGAACATCATCTACATACTGGATAATGGTGGAAGGCAGAACAGGCAGTTGCCTGAGATGATTCTGCAGAGCCATGTGGTAAACAGTTGTGCTATTGTGAAAACCTTGCGGTAGTCTAGTCCATGTGTACTGTTGCTGATTAACTGTAAAAGTAAACCATGGTTGTACTTGCTTAGCTAGTGGTACTGACCAGAAGCCATTTGCCATATCAATGACTGAAAACCATTTTCATTTGAAGGTCAGTAGTTAAAGAGTTAAAGATTGTAGATGGATTTGCCACTAAAGGAGCTTTTCTGACAATAAATTGATTTGCTTTTCTGTAGTCAATAGTAAGGTGCCGTGTGCCATTAGCCATTTTTACAGGCCATACAGGGCTGTTCGATGAACTGTGAATGCGCACTAAAATACCCCTTTCTTCAAGTTGTTTTATTATAGGTAGAATGCCTTGAATTGAAGTTTTATGAATAGGGTATTGTTTGGTACAAGGTGAAGCGGATCCCGTGAAAGTGACTGGTTCCATTTTCAAAAGACCACAATCATTTTTGTCAATTGCCCAAATTGGATGATTTTTTATTTCATCTTTTTTGATGTGTCTAATGGACCAGGTGATTTTTCCATTATTGACATTCAGTGAAGAATTTAGTTGTGATAAGATGTCCATACCTAGAAGTGCTGTGTTACCAGACCCACCCATATTGATGCCATCAGTTGATGTGGTCCAAATTCTAAAAGCAGTGGTTTAGTTTTCCGAAGAGTAATAGAATCTCCTCCTGCAGCGAAAGTGTTAATTTTTCCTGCAGTTAGGGGAAAGAAAGCAGCATACTGTTCAGTAACACAGGTAAATTCAGCTCCAGCTCCAGTGTCAAATAAGAAATCAATATGAATACCTCCCACTCTTAGTGAAATATATAGTCCATCATTTTTCTGTTCCACGAGTGCATGTAGAGAAAAATGGAGAGAATCATCAAGAGTGGGATCTAGTAGTTTTTTTGAATTATCATACAGAGAACGTCTTTGAGCTGGAGGACAGCTGTTTAACATTTCATTCATGGCATTGTCGTCATCATGTACGTCCCTACGTGGGTACGGCTTGTCCCTACGTGAGAAAGGCTCCTCCCTATGTGGAAACGGCTGGGAGGGTCTAGAATCCCTGTACGCAAGTCTGGGTGTCTTGTTGCGACGTAGCCCTAGGTGCATCTTGTTTGCGCGCGTTACGTGATTGACCACGAGGTGGAAACGTCTTGTAGTGAACATTGTCTATTTCATTATCATCTCTCGAATCCATCCGTTGTTTATGATAGCACGTTGCCATCCAGTGTCCTAATCTACCGCAGAAAAGACATTGTGGTATTTTCTTACGTGATTTTAATGGCGCAAGGGTACATGTTTGCCCTGACGCTTGCGGTGAAATTATAGTTACTGCTGAAATTCCTGCAGGAGCTGCAACAGCCGCCGCTGGAGCAGCGGGTATAGCAACGGCTGCTGCTGGAGCAGCAGGTATCATAGGCTGAAATTGAGCAACGGGTAACAGACTGAACTTGAGCAAAAGGTACCATGGGCTGAATTTGAGCAATCGGCTGCATTTGAGCAGGTACCATAGGATGCATTTGAGCAGCTGCAGTGTTAAAGATTAAACCTGGTTGTGCAAACCACGATCTATCTGAATGCATCGGTCAACTGTCCCGATATGTACCAGCTGTGGCCCAAGCCGGTAAAACCAAATTCAAGGCAGCAGAAACTTCAGGTTTAACACCGGCTATAAAAGCCGTTTTAAATGGACTTAAAGTGCTTGTGTCCCATATGTCAGTTTCATGTTCGAGTGTCATTCCTGAGTGTTCTATCCAAGTATGTAAAAATCTTTCTTCGAAATCCTGAATATCTTCATTGTATTTTTGAATGCAAGATGTGATCTTAGACCAATCAATTCTCGAGGGGCGAAATTTTAATAGCCAATTTTTGATCGCCAGCCAACCAGCTTCTAAATTTTGCAAATCCTCTCCGAAAGCAATTTCTACCTCTATTCCAAGAGTTGCACTGACACGAATGCCGACTACAATAGTCAGAATTTGTACTCCCATCAAATGGGTGGAGATGGTAAATGGATTGTAATCTGGGAAGTTGATCCCATGTGGTCATACCACCCTTTTTAGGGTGTTGAAGGTCTTTGGACCAACTGTCAATTTTTTCAGGGTCTGCTGGTTCATGAATCCAATGGTGGTCAAATATGTTTTTAGTGACAGTTTCACCTTCCTCTTCTACTTTCTTGCTTCCAACTCTAATCCGTTTGTGTTTTAAAGAGGCTAGTCAAATTAAT
This sequence comes from Scyliorhinus torazame, assembly GCF_047496885.1. Taxonomy (NCBI): domain Eukaryota; kingdom Metazoa; phylum Chordata; class Chondrichthyes; order Carcharhiniformes; family Scyliorhinidae; genus Scyliorhinus; species Scyliorhinus torazame. The sequence goes on along the minus strand of NC_092718.1, from coordinate 60,687,542 downwards.
TTAGTATTTTGCATTGTAGGAAAATTTGTTGCATCCTATCTTCATCTGATTCAACTGGCAAAGGAACTTTAGAATTTAATTTAGTCCTGACACTCGACCTCGGCTGTGTAATTGCCGATTATGCCATTGGGGCTGCTTGCTGAATTTGAGCTGTTTGTTCAGCTGCTTGTTGAATCTGAGCTGTGTTTTGGTTTAAATTATGAGCTGCAAGACTGTCTGTCAGGATCTTGCAGTGTCCTTCAAAATTGTTCATTTCTCTTTATAAAACACGTCTTTCTTCGATTAACCTGCAATTTTCAATTTCAATTCGCTCAGTTTTTGTTTGCAACTGTTGGTATTTTGACTCCATTTCAAGAACTTTATGTTGCAATTCCTCAATTTGAAAAGTCTGTTGCTGGACTTTTCCAATTTTCCAGGTTTCGTTTTCCAATCCTGTTCTAATTTCATCATAATGCTCAAGTTTGGATTTTGCATCTCGTAATTCCTCAACAACTGCAATTAGTTGATCTTTAGTGGACTTAAGCTCATGATCACTTCTATTTTAAATAGTTATTTCTTGCTGTCTGCGTATTTGTCCCATAATTGCCAGGGACCATTTTGCACGTTCTGAATCGCGCAATTGTGTGTATTTTCCCCATGCCCTCTTGATATTTATCGAAGGACCACTGTCCTCTGGGGATATCATATTTTGATTCACTTTTTCTTGAGATTTCACATAGATCAAATTGTCTACGAATGAAAGATCCAAAATCTCCCAATATATCTTCAATAGAGACATCTGGTACAGCACTACCCCCCTTGGACGTTGTGGGGAGTAGTTCTGAACCATTTGAAGGTCCTGAATCTATTTTAGGAGTCATGTCCACCATAAACTCAGCCTTACACCCAATTGTTTGGTCGCCAACACCTTTTGTGTATCTGTGTACACTACCGTGACTATTTTTTCAGTTTTTTATTTTAGTTTCAACGACCGGCACCTGATTGATTTAACACAGTCTATAAAAATGTCCTTTCCAGGGGTCGAAGCACTGATTGATGCGGCTTTAAGACTTTTAATGGGTGAAAAAGATGTTTCTTACCCCAGTCTAGCCGTTTGTCCTTGGATCTTCTGTGCTTCTGGGCCTGCTCCGATTCTTCCCGAAGGTTCACGAACCTCTCCAATTTCGTCCAATCTCGTCTCCGAGCTCCTCCCCTTTTGCCAAACCACGCCAGGTGTTAGATCTACCATGCGGTTTTAGCGGCACTTTGCGATCACTAAAACTCAGTAGAAATTTGAGTTAAAACTTCTCAGGTGCAAATAAGAATCTGTTTTATTTGTCTCCATTGATTACAATTGAGAGTCATTTAAAGTTTTATTCACTAAGTCTAGCTAGCATAGGACTCACAGAGAGGCAATCTGTAGACAATTCAACTTTCAAACAATCACAGAAATGATTTTCTTGTTTAGGCAAACAGCTCGCAATAACTTCAAAAGTCAAAGTCAGAAAGTGAATTATGGAAAACAGAGAGACAGCAAATACTTAAGTCAAAGTATAGATTGATTCCGGAAAGAGAAAGATGGCCGAAAATCCATCACGGTTATACCAAATCATATCTATCTACACGCCAATGTAATTCTAATTGGTTTGGATTAACATCAAATGAGTTTGATTTGAGGGTTAGTTGTCACTCATTAATAGGCAACATTAACCTAAAATGTATTCTTGTATGAGCTATGGAATGCGATTCGGCTTCCTTATCGCATAAACTTGCTTGTTAGGACAATGGTCTCTATGCTGTTGCCATGGAGCTTGCCTTGTCCTTGGGTTACTTTATCTTGGAATTGTATTTGTTAGCTGCACAGGAATTCTGCTGTTCTGTGTTCTGTTTGCAGCTATGTTCTGAAATGCTGAATGTGTGTTTTGAAATGACCTGAGGTTATGAGTGAGTTTTAAAATGGTATTTAATAGACTAGGGGCTTAATGCTAAATAACTATCTTTTACCTATAGAAAATAGCTGGCTTCTACAAGAAGGCTGTGGAGGCCAAATCACAGTGTCTTTGAGACAGAGATAGATAGGTTCTTGATTAAGAAGGGGTTATGGGGAGAAGGCAGGAGAATGGGGATGAGAAAAATATCAGCCATGATTGGCGGAGCAGACTCGATGGGCCAAGTGGCCTAATTCTACTTCTATGTCTTGGGATCTTCACAGTGCCAGGATCCCAGCTTCGGTTCCCGGCTTGAATCACTGTCTGTGCGGAGCCTTCACGTTCTCTCCATGTCTGCGTGGGTTTCCTCTGGGTGCTCCAGTTTCCACCCACTGGTCCCGAAAGACCTGCTAATAGGTAAATTGGACATTCTGAATTCTCCCTCAGTGTACTCGAACAGGCGCCGGAGTATGGCGACTAGGGGACTTTCACAGTAATTCATTGCAGTGTTAATGTAAGCCTCCTTGTGACAATAATAAAGATTGTTATTGTTGTTATTGCCCTATTATGTATTTTCTTTCATTTTCTTTTGATGTACTTAATGATCTGTTGAGTTGCTTGCAGAAAAATACTTTTCACTGTACCTCGGTACACAGGACAATAAACAAAATCCAATCCAAGATGCAGGTCAGCCAGGATCTCATTGAATGATGGCACGGAATCAAGGGATTAAATTTCTTCTTCCTGTTCCCCTGCTTCAGGGATAATGATCCCGAGGGTTCAGGCTGGCGTAAAGTGAGTTGTGATTCCTCCCAGTCGAGAGGAAGGGTAGGGTGGTTTAATAAAGGCAAAGGGAGTCAGAGGAGTAACATAACAAAGACGTTTATTCATAATACGTACTATTTGCAAAGGGGCCCAGTTACACTTCACCGGATCCCTCCTCTGTCGTTTGGTTCCTATCTGGCCGACTTTATACAACACTGGTATCAGCCCATAGTTAGCGGGGGAGCTCATACTGTTCGAGCCACACAGGGTAAATAATCAAGCCAGCCCTATGTGTTCCATGCAGGTTAATACACAAGGCATTGGGTATATAAGGCAAACTGTAGAAGGTTTGGCTGAGGTAAGTTTGGGACCTGCATCCTGGCCCAGCCCCTAAGAACAAAAGGAAGCAGCAGACCACAACTGACAAAAAAAACCTGCCAAGCAGACGGCTTGGCTTGAATCATCAACAGACAATGAACCAAAGAGCTGCCTTCAGGCGTAGCGCTCAAGGAATGGAGTAATGTGCTATTAATTATTCTTCTACAATGTTGTTCTCCGTATTCATTTGAGATTTCTTTTGAATCTGACATTTAGAGATGGGAGACTCAGCCCAGGAGATACACTGCTTGAGGTGAATGGATCCTCATTGACTGGACTTTCATTCCAAGAGGTTGATTCTCTCATACACTCGACAAAAGGCTTGGTGAATTTGGTTGTTGCAAATAAAGTAAGTTACATAAGTTTATTGAAACCTATTTAATTGCCATGAATGTGCTCTGTACTATTGGAAAACCTTAGTGGCACGCTGCTTGGAACCATACTCCAGTTTAATAGCTCTTATTGCTTGTTTTTCTCAATACCAGGAGACACGCGGGGGCTGGTTTAGCTCAGTTGGCTGGGCAGTTAGTTTGTGATGCAGAGCGAGGCCAGCAGCGCGGGTTCAAGTCCCATACCGGCTGAGGTTATTCACAAAGGCCCCGCCTTTGCAACCTTGCCTCTTGCCTGAGGTGTGGTGATCCTCAGGTTAAACCACCACAAGCCAGCTCTCCCCTTTAAAGGGGGAAGCAGCCTATGGCCATCTGGGGCTATGGCCACTTTACTTTATCAGGAGACACTCCTGCATCCTCTATGGGCATAAAGTAATGGGTCGCCCATTGAAGACCGAGATGAGGAGGAATTTCTTCTCTCAGAGAGTCGTGAATCTGTGGAATTCTTTACCACGGAGAGCTGTAGAGACTTGAACTGGGTGGACAATTGGACAACTAATAGGAGGAGATGGCTCCATGACTAACTCCGTCCTCAATGATGGGGCTGCCCAGCACAACAGTGCGAAGGACAAAACTGAAGCATTTGCAACAATCTTCAGCCAGAAGTGCCGAGTGGGTGATCCTTCCAGGCCTCCCCCCTGAGCATCACCGAATCAGCCTTCAGCCAATTCAACAATTCAATTCACTCCACATGACATCAAGAAATAGCTGAAGGCACTGGGTACTGCAAAGGCCCTGACAATATTCCGGCAATAGTACTGATGACTTGCTCCAGAACTAGCTGTGCACCAAACCAAACTATTCCGGTTTAGCTACAACACTTGCATCTATCTGGCAATGTGGAAAATTGCTCAAGTATGTCCTGTTCATAAAAAACAGGACAGAACTCCTCCAGCCCCACAAACTCTTGAGATACCTGCACTTATGGTGTCCTATCGTTCTCAAATGTTCAAAATAGTCACATTTTTAGATTCAAAATGCTGGAGTTTTATTGAGTCCATTTTGTAAAGCTCACCATGTAGCTGGTGGGCGAATACATTGTTGTTCAGCACCTGACTGCAGCACAGGGGTATGGCACCATGAATGCATATTCTTACACTAAAAGTTCCAAGCTCTTTACAAATATTATAGCATTACAAAACCACTCCTCTAATTTGGGTCGCTTGAGCATTCCCAATTTTCAGTTCCATTACTTGTGACAGCCATACCTTCAATTGCCTGAGCTATGAATCTTCTCCCTGAACCCTTCCAACTCTCCTCCTCACTTCCCGCCTCAAAGGCACTCCTCAAAACCAACCTCTTGGACCAAGATTTTGGTCATCTGACCCAACATCTCCTTCATGTTCTCGCTGTCAAATTTGATTTGGTCATGTTTCGGAATGTTTTATTACATTAAAGTTTCCTTCTAAAAGTAAGTTGCTGTTGTTGCATTCAAAGCCAATTGTGGAAAAGTGTTCCAGTCATCTGGGACGTGCGTAATCATCCCTCTTTATTCGATTAATGATAATTTTCAGTCAATGCCTTGTTACAGATTCATAGACGAGACAAAACAATCTGTCACTGTTTAGTCTGCAAAAAGCTTTTTGGAATTTTGAAACGTTTCTTCCATCCCCTCTTGGCTGCTTCTGGATCAGTGAGAAGATTTGCAATTTTCTCAGCCTATTCAATGCCAACACACAACCTTGACATCATCCATTGACAGCTTCTACATGTACACTGATGAAACCCACGGTGTCCTCGATTGTATGGGCCACCGTAGTCACCTCCTGCCTGGCTAAAATGTTAGTGGTGGGTCCATGCACCACAGTGACGGCTGCCTCTCAGCAATTTAACACTGGGAGTTGCTTTACTTGCTGTCAGATGAGACTCCTGCCACCATCAGGGGACCAGCAGTGCCAGGCAGGAGTGGTGGCCACTGCTGGGACTACAGGCAGTCCCGATGAAGAGGAGCCCAGAGGTAAATCGGAGATATCACTAGGTCCCCAGTGCGAGGGGTAGGGGGGCAGGGTGGTGCGGGAGAGTAAAGGAGGAAGGATGATCTTGAGGAGGTGCATCCAATGAGCACAGGGGACCCGCGAAGTAGATCCACCACCCTTGCCCAACACCAGGCTGCGCAGATATGGCTGCCAGGCTTCCCACGTGGCATTGGCCTCCTCCTGCTGCGGGTAAAATACTGGCAGAGGCAGGATGAGGCCCTTAAGTGGTAATTAATTGGTCACTTAAAGCCCCAATAGGCCTTGGACAACATGAATACATGGACTGCAGAGGTTCAAGAAGGCAGCTCACCATCACCTTCTCGAGGGCAATTAGGAATGAGCAACGAATGCTGACTTTGCTAGCGATGCCCACATGCCCTGAGAGAATAAACAATTCCACCACCTCCCCATCATTGTTTCCTGTTCACCCAAACTTGACTTCTTTGTGCTCAGGTCAGCTTTGTGGAAAAGAAAATACTGCCGAATCCCACCTCCATCATAACATCACCCATGTAACCCTCTGCTGCATCTTTATAACCTTCAGGTTCAATTATTCCAGTGGTCTCCTGGGCAGATTCCAGAATGTTCAGCTAACCCAGCAATATTCCCTTCACCAACATTGATGCTCACATTGGCTCCTGCTCCCTCAGTGCCTCCAATTAAACACACTCATCTTTGTGATTTAAATCCTTTATGTGGCCCGATCCCTCCCTATCTCTGTACCTTCCTCCATCCCTACAGTCCTGTTCAAAACACGTCACCAATCTTACTCTGGTCTCTTGTGCAGTACCCCCCAGTAAGACAGTCAGAGTTTCAATTGTCCAGGCTTAAGTTCTGAAATTATCCTGCCTCAGCCTCTCCTCTCCAACTCCATCTCTTTTGCCTTAGGACCGTCAATAAAGCTTACCTTTTTGACCACGCTTTTGCTTATCTGCTCTAATGTCATCTTGGCCTCGGCCTCCAACTTTGTTAAATGCTGTTGTGGAATGTCTTGAGTTGCTTTACCAAGTGAGAAGCTTTGGACTGTCAGTGAATAAATGAATTGTGGCTATCTCCTGGGCAAGGTGCACTGGCTACAGAATGAGACACCATCATTTATTTGGACATTCATGAAATGGGGAAGTGGATGTGTTTCCAGATCGGTCTGTGTAGCCACCTGGGAGGCATCAATGACTCCTGTTCCTGTGGGAATTCAATCACTCAACAGAAGCTGATGATAGACGTCACTCTCCACTCCTCTCTTTCCCTCTTCTCATCATCACCTCTATTCTTTCTTACTTGATCTCTCTCCCTCTCCTCTTTTCATCCCCTCTTTCTCCCTATCTCTTTCATTTCTCTCTCTCTCTATGGCTCTCTGTCTCTGTGTCCAAGTGTGGGAAGGGTCCAGAGGACACCGAGATAAGGAGGAGTGAGGCCTCAGGTAGGTTTGAAAGCACAGATGAGATTTTCAATTTGAGTTGTTGCAGAACCAAGCGCGAATGATTGCCTGCAACTCCATGGGTTGTGGATGAATGAGTTAGGATAGAATGTTCCAAGTGACTCTGAATAGTTGCAAACGTCTTTATTTAGGATCGTGCAGACTTCTCTCAGTTTGACACTTTTCTTTAAGCTTCATTCCTTTCTCCTTTTGTTGCCAGTGAGATTCTTTACTGTGCCATTCATTGAGAGGAAGTGGAAGGATTGGAACAAAGGTTACTTTCCTTCAAATGGAAAGTTTTAGTTGCTGTTTTTCAAACTCTCTTCCTTTATTCATTTAAAAATGAGCCAACTCTTCGACAAAGCTCCCGATCGTTCCTGTGTCCCAGCTGTGAGGGGGGGGGGGATCCTCCCCAGCCTGGACACAATTTTGTCCGAGTTAATCACAGTAAGGACGGGAATCAGCGTGCTGGTTGGTAAACTGCTGAGTGGCCGGAGACCGAGGTTGGGTTGTGTGGGGGTGGGAGAGCTAAACCCATCAGTGAGGCAGCTCTGCGCACTGGGAAATGGCTTACGTGATTCAACAGTTGCAGAATGATTTCCCATCAGCTGTGGGAACTAAAGCTGGATCTAACTTTGTTTGTCAATGTTTGCAACTATCATGGGTCTCACTTGGCAGTCAGGCTAACTCAACCTAATCTAAATTAAATTCTCTCCATCTGTACAGCTCCCTTTTTGGCTTAAAATAAAAAATAGAGACAAGTCTTCCCCTCATATAATAAACACCATTGTGCCTGACTCAAATTTGTACAAATGGATGTTCGAGCAGTGCTGGGTCACTTGAAGTAAAATGTTGGCAGGACCGTTGATCGAGTTTCCAAGTTAGGTTTCCAGCTCTGCTTCAATCGACCTTCATGTTTTTTTAATTTGAAATCCTGAACTTATCCCCCCCCCCCCACTTGTTATCAGTCTACCAACAGCAGAAAAAAAAACCACCCCCCTAAGATTTCTGATTCGATTTTCCTTTAACCTTCTCTGCTCTAGTGAATATAGCCTGAGCGCTTAAACCTTCACCAAGCCCGACATTGCCTCATCAAAAAGCAGAATACAGTGGCTGCTGCAATGGAATTAGAGGAAGAAAATTCTGGCAGCACTCAGCTTGTCTGGCAGCATCTGCGGAGGGAGAAACACGGAGTTATAATGTTTAGGTCGACTACCTTTCACCAGAGCTGGGAAATGTCGGCGATGTGATAAATTCTGAGCAAGGGGCGGGTGAGACGAGGACAAATAACGGTCCGTGATAGGGTGGAAGGCAGGAGATATTGAATGACCGAAGTGTTAGCCTCACTGGGCCAAAGGAAATGGTGATGGGGCAAGGAAAGAAACAAAAAAATGACAAAAGATGTACTTGAGCTGATGTGCTGCTGTCTGGCAATGAAAGTAAGAGAAAAATAATAATCTTTATTAGTGTCACAAGTAGGCTTACATTAACACTGCAATGAAGTTACTGTGAAAATACCCTAGTCACCACACTCCGGAGCCTGTTCTGGTACATTGAGGGAGAATTCAGAATGTCCAATTCACCTAACAAGCACGACGAGGAAAGCAAAGCTCCCAGAGGAAACCACCAGGAGAACATGCAGACTCCGCACAGACAGTGACCCAAGCCGGGAATCGCACCCAGGTCCCTGGTGCTGTGAAGCAATGGTGCTAACATCGTGCTACCGCTCCACCCAGCCAATTCCAGCAAAGAACAGGGAACAAAAAGAGCTGAGTTTGCCCCGTGACATCGTTGAACTCAATGTTGAATATCATGGAACACTATTCTAGAATCTTGTATTGAATTAATTGGAACATTGTGTAGCAGGTCAAGGACAGAGATGTCAGTCTGAGAGGAAGGTGGTGAATCAAAATGACAGGTCACCGGAAGCTCGGAGTCATACTGGCAGACTGAAAGGAGGTGTCCCTTAAAGTGGCCACCCAATCAGCATGTGGTCTCCCAACTGTGAGGATGAATGTAGAGTTTAGTAACTGGTTTCACTCTATGGCGTCTATGTCGCTGCCATCATTTTCAGATGTGCAGAATCCTATTCTGTACTAAGCATTTCCAGCATTTTTCTATTTCATTTCAAATTCACGGTATTTTGTTTGGTATTTAAAATGTGTTATCTCTACGGCCAACAAGCTTTATGTTCTGCCGTCTATGAAATAGTCCTTGTTTTAACAATTTGGCACTAAGTTCCAATGTTTACTGCTGCCCTGAACTTTCAGCAATTTACAGAACACAAAGAGAATGAGTCATCCAGCCCAGTGTCAGACTCAACTCCAGAAGAAGACCAGAAAACTTCACTCAAACAGGCAAACTGTATGGAGGTCGTGTCACAGGTGCATACTAAGGTGAGAACTCAGCATAACTAACACTAATTCTTTACTGATGTATAACATGTGCAGATTGGTACTCTTGGGGCTGATATTTAACCTTGGCAGAGGCACAAGATGGTAGCCGATTAACCGCTTGTTATTTACCCATCCACTGATATTCATGTACTATTCCCCATATTTACACCCATCTGCTGTACCCCCACAGTTATACCCATCTGCTGTACCCCCACAGTTATACCCATCTGCTGTACCCCCACAGTTATACCCATCTGCTGTAACCCACAGTTATACCCATCTGCTGTACCCCCAGTTATACCCATCTGCAGTACCCCCACAGTTATACCCATCTGCTGTAACCCACAGTTATACCCATCTGCTGTACCCCCAGTTATATCCATCTGCAGTACCCCCACAGTTATACCCATCTGCTGTACCCCCACAGTTATACCCATCTGCTGTAACCCACAGTTATACCCATCTGCTGTACCCCCAGTTATATCCATCTGCAGTACCCCCACAGTTATACCCATCTGCTGTACCCCCACAGTTATACCCGCCTGCTGTTCACCCACAGCTCTACCCATCTGCTGTACCCCCACAGTTATACCCATCTGCTGTACCCCCACAGTTATACTCATCTGCTGTACCCCCACAGTTATACCCATCTGCTGTACCCCCACAGTTATACCCATCTGCTGTACCCCCACAGTTATACCCATCTGCTGTTCACACACAGTTATACCCATCTGCTGTTCACCCACAGCTCTACCCGTCTGCTGTACCCCCACAGTTATGCCCGTCTGCTGTACCCCCACTGTTATGCCCGTCTGCTGTACCCCCAGTTATACCCATCTGCTGTACCCCCACAGTTATACCCGTCTGCTGTACCCCCAGTTATACCCATCTGCTGTACCCCCACATTTATACCATCTGCTGTACCCCCAGTTATACCCATCTGCTGTACCACCACAGTTATACCATCTGCTGTACCCCCAGTTATACCCATCTGCTGTACCCCCACAGTTATACCCATCTGCTGTACCCCCAGTTATACCCATCTGCTGTACCCCCACAGTTATACCATCTGCTGTACCCCCAGTTATACCCATCTGCTGTTCACCCACAGTTATACCCATCTGCTGTTCACCCACAGCTCTACCCATCTGCTGTACCCCCACAGCTCTACCCGTCTGCTGTACCCCCACAGTTATACCCGTCTGCTGTACCCCCACAGTTATACCCGTCTGCTGTACCCCCACAGTTATAACCATCTGCTGTACCCCCAGTTATACCCATCTGCTGTTCACCCACAGTTATACCCATCTGCTGTTCACCCACAGTTATACTCATCTGCTGTACCCCCACAGTTATACTCATCTGCTGTACCCCCACAGTTATACCATCTGCTGTACACCCAGTTATACCCATCTGCTGTACCACCACAGTTATACCCATCTGCTGTACCACCACAGTTATACCCATCTGCTGTACCACCACAGTTATACCCATCTGCTGTACCCCCACAGTTATACCCATCTACTGTTCACCCACAGCTCTACCCATCTGCTGTACCCCCAGTTATACCCATCTGCTGTACCCCCACAGTTATACCCATCTGCTGTACAACTATTAGGGCAGCACGGTAGCATAGTGGTTAACACAATTGCTTCACAGCTCCAAGGTCCCAGGTTCGATTCCGGCTTGGGTCACTGTCTGTGCGGAGCCTGCACATCCCGTGTGTGCGTGGGTTTCCTCCGGGTGCTCCGGTTTCCTCCCACAGTCCAAAAATGTGCAGGTTAGGTGGATTGGCCATTCTAAATTGCCCTTAGTGTCCAAAATTGCCCTTAGTGTTGGGTGGGGTTACTGGGTTATGGGGATAGGGTGGAGGTATGGATCCTGGGTAGGGTGCTCTTTTCAAGAGCCGGTGCAGACTCGATGGGCCAAATGGCCTCCTTCTGCACTGTAAATTCTATGAAATCTGCTGTACCCCCAGTTGTACCCATCTGCTGTACCCTCACAGTTAAACCCATCTGCTGTTCACCCACAGCTCTACCCATCTGCTGTACCCCCACAGTTATACCCGTCTGCTGTACCCCCACAGCTCTACCCATCTGCTGTACCCCCAGTTATACCCATCTGCTGTACCCCCACAGTTATACCCAGCTGCTGTACCCCACAGTTATAACCATCTGCTGTACCCCCCACAGTTATAACCATCTGCTGTACCCCCCACAGTTATAGCCATCTGCTGTACCCCCACAGTTATACCCATCTGCTGTACCCCCACAGTTCTACCCATCTACTTTTCTCTCACAGTAATACTCACTCTCTACCCCCCACTTTCATACCTTGTCCAATATCCCATGACTGTCATACATCCCACCATTATACAACTAATGCATAACAATTGGCTGTATAATGGTTGCGTGTCTAATGGGCTGGTGTATATCAGATGGGATGCATATCAGATGGGTGTATATTGGGCTTGGCAAGGCAGTAGTAAGCCATGTTTTTTAACCTCTGTTGTCCAAGTTGCGCCTCTACGCCACAGTGCTGTTAGGGAGGTAGTTTCAGATTGCTGTGTCAGTGACAGTGAAGGAATGTTGATGCAGTTCCAAGTCACCCTACATGTGACTTGGATGGGGAAACTTGCAAATGGTAATGTTGCCATGCATCTGCTGGCCTTGTTCTTCTCAGTGTTAGAGGTTGTGTATTTATAAGATGTAGTCAAATAAATCTTGTGGAGTTGTTGCATTGCGTCTTTACATGGCAGAGCATTGGTAGTGGTGGAGGGAGTGAATGTCAAAGTTGGTGGATGGGTACCCAATAAGTGGGTTGTTTTGACCTGGGTGCTGTTGGGATTCTTGAGTATTGTTGGAACTACACTCATCTAGACAAGTGGAGAGTACTCCAACACACTCCTGATGTGTGCCTTGTAGATGGTGGACAGGCTTTGGGAGCCAGGAGGTGGGTTAATCGCCTCAAATTCCCGGCCTTTGACCTGTTCTTTTAGCCGTTTTGTTTATATTGTTGATCCAGTTCTGGTAAATGTTAGAACCAACAAGACTTTATATTCATGCTGTGTTTTTGATTTCCTGTAGGAACACAAAACATTATTAGTTGGAGTGGAGTTAAATAAAGGAAGGTTTATTAAATCCTATTGTCCACGGACAGCATTTCCATGTCGAAGGATTCGATGTAACTCAACAGGTAATTGACAAACAATAAGATAAGAAGGGAAAAAATAGAGAGGGAAATGAGTTGAAATAGAATGGTGGAAATCTCTCAATCTGAGATATTTCTCCTTAGCTATGTCAACACTCCACGCAGTGCTGGGTCTGCTGTGAGAATTGTTTAATTAGTTTGTATTCAGCAGCTCTGTGGGCTGTAGTAAGGATGCATTTCACCAATTTATTGATTTGCATCCAAAATTTCTGTAAAGGAGGCTATGAAAACAAAGGGGGCGTTTTCCTTAATATAGAAAAACGGTGACCGAACGGGAATGATGGCAGACACTTTTAGTGGAACTGTGACTGCATCACACAGAGGAGTACCTCTCGATTCTATGCAACAGTATAAAAGGGTTGCTCATGAATCAAGAGCCACTTATTCCTCTCCTGATACTTATATCCACTGAAGCCATAAAATGAAAGCAATTTACCGCACAGAGAGGCAATTTATCCTTTTGCGCCTATTCTGGTTCTTTGAAGAAACAGTTGTGCTTCGAGCAACATTCCCTTGTTTTGTCTGTAACCCTATAAATTCCTCATCCTCAAGCACTGTTATGTATTTGCATTAATTCTTATTAGCTCTAGTGAAACTCTGTTGTATTAATGTATTCACCGGAAGTGACGTCACAAGTCCTAGTGTGTGAAACAGAGAGAGAAGAATTAGTCATGTAAAAGATAACACACTGTGAATAAAGCTCTGTTATTTTAAACCTCCCCACTCCCGAGTATCACACCTCCAAAATATAACATCAATACTGGCGATGAGGACCACAATCCTATGCTGGCTAGTCACCCGGGAAGAAGGAATTTATCAAGAAAAGTTGGAAGAAAGAAAAGTTAGAAAGGAAACTTTTTCACCCGGCATGACATGTGCTACAGAGAACGAATGTGTGGCTAGGTGGACGTGAGCTTTGATAATCTGTCTGCAGAATAGATTATACAGCTGGCCGTGATAAATAAGAGGCTGGAGCTCGGGTTGCTGCCTTGTGTGGGAGGGAATCAAGGTAACTGCCGAAAACAGGGTTGCGAAATATGCATACGGGAAACCTCGATTAGTAGAAAAATGGCAGGCTTTCTGGTGTCGTGGGACCCTTTGATGAAAATGTGGAGCGATGGCGCTCCTATATTGAGCATTTTGACTATTCTGCACCGCACTCCTGGCACCAACCCCCATCCCACACACCCATAGCCCCGCAACCACCCACAGGGTGACCGAACCCCACCCTGCAGCACAAGCCAACACCCATTCCCCCCGCCATGGGTGGGTGCCCTGCACACATAGACCCACCCCCTGTGCATGTTCTGTACCCCACCTCAGGAAAAGGCGGCACACAACCACAGAGAGAGAGAGAGAGCAGACTGGCCGCAGACCTATGGCCCCCTCACAGCCGCGGAGCAGCGGGCATTGGACCTGGTTAGTGGGCCCGGAGAGCCGGCACTCGCCGAGGTGGAGGTCGGCATTGGGGAACCAGCCCGGCCAAGTCATCAAAGTTGCAGTGGGAGAACATGTGGCGAACAGTGACCACAATTCCGTAAGCTTTCGGATACTTGTGGAAAAGGACAAGTGTTGTCCTAGGGTTAAGGTACTAAATTGGGGGAAGGCTAACTACAACCAGATTAGGCAGGATGTGGCGGATGTTGTTTGGGAGAGGCTGTTTGAGGGTAAATCCACATTTGGCATGTGGGGGTCTCTTAAGGAGCAGTTGATGGGAGTGCAGGACAGGCATGTGCCGGTAAAAAGGAAGGACAGGAAAGGCAGGATTCGGGAACCATGACCAGGGAAACTGAGAATCTTGTCAAAAAGAAAAAAGATGCATATGTGAGGTACAGGCAACTAAAAACAAATAAAGCACTTGAGGAATACAAGAAAAGTAGAAAAGAGCTCAGGCAGGGTGTTAGGAGGGCAAAAAGGGGTCACAAAATGTCCTTGGCAGACAGGATTAAGGAGAATCCCAAGGCATTTTATATGTACATGAGGAACAAGAGGGTAGCTAGAGAAAGAGTTTGTTCACTCAAGCACAAAGGAGGGAAATTATGTGTAGAACCAGAGGAAGTAGGTGAGGTCCTTTTTTAAAAATGTTTTTTATTCTCTTTTTTAACATTTTGTCCCAAATTTACACCCAACAATAAACAATAATCAGTAACGAATGTAATGTCAATCCCCATATCATTAACAACGATCCCATCCTCCGACCAAACCACAGACATTGGCCCGCATGTTAACATAAACAAATGACAAAAATGAATCCAGAATCACCTATAGTCACCATTAACACATACAGTCCCCCTCCCCCCAACCCGCCCAGCCCCCAACCCCCCTAATGTTCGATGTGATCCAATTCTCGAAAGTGCCTAATGAATAACGCCCATGAATTGTAGAACCCCTTCATCCTTCCCCTCAGTTCAAATTTGACCTTTTCAAGCGTTAAGAATTCCAGCAGGTCCACCCTAACAGGATCCGCCTTCGGGCGATCAACGAGGCGAAGGCTACAACATCTGCCTCCACGCCCGTTTCCAACCCCGGCTGGTCCGACACCCCGAATATGGCCTCCCGAGGGCCCGGGTCCAGTTTCACGTGCACCACTTTAGAGATTACCCCAAACACCTCATTCCAGTAATCCTCCAGCTTTGGACAGGACCAAAACATATGAATGTGGTTTGCGGGGCCTCCCCCGCAACGTTCACACACATCTTCTACCCCCTCAAAGAGCCGGCTCATCCTCGCCCTTATAAGGTGTGCTCTATACACCACCTTCAGCTGTATCAGCCCCAACCTCGCACACGAGGTGGAGGTGTTCACCTTCTGGAGCACCTCACACCAGAAACCCTCCTCCATACCCTCTCCGAACTCTTCCTCACACTTTGCCTTGATCCCTTCTAGCGGCGCCTGCTCTCCTCCAAAATAGCCCCGTAAACCACCGATACTACCCCCTTCTCCAGTCCCCCTGTTGTCAGCACCTCCTCCAGCAATGTGGAAGCCGGCTCTACTGGGAAGCTCTGTATCTCCTTTTTGGCAAAGTCTCGAACCTGCATGTATCTAAATATTTTCCCCTGCTCCAGCCCATACTTCGCTCCCAGCTCCTTCGATCCTGCAAAAAGACCCCCAAGAAATAAATCTTTTAGTGTCCTAATTCCTTTCTCCTCCCGTCTCTGAAAATTTCCATCCCACTTCCCTGGCTGGTAGGTGAGGTCCTTAAATGAGTATTTTGCATAGGTATTCACAAAGGAGAGTGACACGTTGATTGGTGGTGTCTTAGAGGGATATGTAAACACTTTAGGACAGGCCGTTATTACGAGGGAAGAAGTGTTGGGTGTGTTAAAAAACATTTGGGTCGACAAATCCCCAGGGTCAGGTGGCATCTATCCCAGATTACTGCGGGAGACAAGAGATGAAATCACTGGGCCTAGAACAGAAGTCTTTGTGTCCTCATTGGCCACAGGTGAGATCCCAGAGGATTGGGGGATAGCCAAAGTTGTACCGTCATTTAAGAAGAGTTGCAAAGATACCCGGGTAATTATGCACATTTGGACGTGAATGGTCTTATTAGCGACAGACAGCATGATTTTGTACGAGGGAGGTCATGTCTCACTAATTTGATTGAATCTTTTGAGGAGGTGACAAAAATTATTGACAAGGGAAGGGCTGTGGCTGTTGTCTACATGCACTTTAGTAAAGCATTTGATAAGGTTCCTCATGGCAGGCTGGTGAAAAATATTAGATCACATGTAGTCAGGGGTGAATTAGCTAGATGGATCCAGAACTGGCTTGGCCACAGAAGACAGGGTAGCAGTGGAAGGGTGTTTTTCCGAATGGAGGTCTGTAAGTAATGATGTTCCGCAGGGATCAGCACTGGGACCTCTGCTCTTCGTAATATATATAAATGACATAGAAGGAAACACAGCTGGTCTGATTAGCAGGTTTGCGGATGGTACTAAGATTGCAGGAGTTGCAGATAGTGATGAAGATTGTCAGAGAATACAACAGGATATAGATAGGCTGCACAATTGGGCCGAGAAATGGCAGATGGAATTTAACCCGGACAAATGCGAGGTGATGCATTTCGGGAGATCCAATTCAGGTGGGAGCTATAAAATAAATGGCAGAACCATCAGGAGCATAGACACAGAGAGATCTGGGCGTGCAGGTCCACAGACCCTGAAAAGTGGCAGCACAGGTGGAAATGGTGGTGAAGAAAGCGTATGGCATACTTGCCTTCATCGGACGGGGTATCGAGTATAAATGCTCAAAGATTGTTACAATTATATAGAGCGTTGGTTAGGCGACATTTGGAATACTGTGTCCAATTCTGGTCACCGCACTACCGGAAAGATGTGGAGGCTTTCGAGAGAATAGGGAAAAGATTTATCAGGATGTTGCCTGATATGGAGGGTATTAGCTGTGAGGAGTGATTGAATAAACTGGGGTTGTTCTCTCTAGAGAGACGAAGGCTGAGGGGCGACCTGAGAGAAGTTTATAAAATTATTAGGGGTATAGATAGCGTGAACAGTTGGAGGTTTTTTCCCAGGACTGAAATGACAATTACAAGGGGGCACAAGTTCAAAATGAGGGGGGAAAGGTTCAGTCGAGATGTGCGGGGGAAGTTTTTTTACACAGAGGGTGGTGGTGGCCTGGAACGCACTGCCAAGTCAGGTGGTTGAGGCAGATACGTTAGCGACCTTTTAAGACTTATCTGGATAGGCACATGGACAGACAGGGTACAGAAGTATATAGGCGGTTGATCTAGATAGGACACATGACCTGGGCAGGCTTGGAGGGCTGAAGGGCCTGTTCCTGTGCTTTATTGTTCTTTGTTCTTTGTTCTTTGTCTTTGTTCTTTTTTTGACTGCCGGGGTCAGGTAGTGGGGGAGCTCCCGGAGTTCGCTCTGGCCCCACCCCCGTCCCAAGGACTAGCCTGGGGGCCATCAGGCACTCTTGAGGGAGAAGGAGGTGATGGGGAAAGTGCCAGTAACCCACGCAGGGGAGGTGCCGGAACACCACATCCATTGGCGTATCCGATGGATTGTGGGCAGAACAGGGTGACACCACACCACCTAGGACGCCCGAGAGACTTCTGGGCCCATCCAGGCCTCGTCGATCTAGAGGAAGGCTGCCCCAGTGGACCCAGGTCACAGGGTGGGAATCACAGCAGGCCACCTCCATCCCTGATGTACTGCCTGGGGAACCACCCAGATGGAGCATTAGGGCCCGTAAGGGAGGGACATTAGACACCAGCTAAGTTGGCACGGGTGCAGCACACAGAATAGCACTAGGGGCTAGATAACAAACCTGTAGAAACATGTTCACCTGTTCGCAAATGTTCCAACCTACCTCGGTGCTCTGTCAGAAGGGTGTGAAGGATGGGCTGTTCTAGCTGCGGGAGTGCGGGGGGGGGGCGGAGTGGCAGGGTTGGAGGCCATTGAAGGCAGGCACGCACCAGGGCCCCCTGGTCAGCCACCATATATTGCCCAAGTACCCGGCCCCGCACCTCTCCCTGTACACCCACGCCGGACCCTGTTCCCAACTGTGCCACCCCAAGGGTTCGGTGGGAACGTGTGATGGAATGGCCAGCTCACATTCAGGGATCTCCCAAGTGGACAGTGAAAAGTGCTTCGGTGGGCAGGTGTCAGATGTTGTCGAACGATGCGGAGCAACAGAGCTCATCGCAGAGTGGATTGTCATCATATTCCATCCTATGGAATAGACCTGCTGTAACTGATAACCCAGGGCCCGCACCCCATACTGAGGCACGCAGGAATCACAGAGTGTGGGGCGGGGGGGGGGGGGGCGGGGTGGAGATGGTGCAGGGAGAGTGGACATGGCAGGTTGTGAGGGGAGGGAAAGGGATGTTTGTGCCGCTATCTGTCAGGCCCCTGATCGGTGAACCTGCAGGCCGGGTGTCCCATACATGGTGGCCCTGGTGCACACATTGTGCGCCCTCCAATAGTTACCTGGGTCGCATGCCCTGCCCGTCCTGGCCCACCTCCACATCCTCCTCTTTGTCCTCAACAATTGGTCGTCACAAATTCCACAGGCTCACCACTTTCTGGGTGAAGAAATGTCTCCTAATCTCAGTCCTAAATGGTCTATCCTGTATCCTCAGATTGAGACCTCTGGTTCTTGATACACCCACCATCAGGAACATCCTTCCTCCATCTACCCTGTCTGGTCCTGTTAGAATTTTACAGGTTTCTATGAGGTCCCCTCCCATTCTTCCGAACTCCAGCGAGTACAATCCTAACCGATTTAACCTCTCCTCATACATCCATCCTGCCATCCCAGGAGTCAGTCTGGAAAACCTTCGCTGCACTCCCTCTAGAGCAAGAACTTCCTTCCTCAGACATCACAGTGGTTAGCACTGTTGCTTCATAGTGCCAGGATCCCAGGTTCGATTCCCATCTTGGGTCACTGTCTGTGCGGAGTCTGCATGTTCTCCCCATGCCTGCGTGGGTTTCCTCCGGGTGCTCCGATTTCCTCCCACAAATCCCGAAAGACGAGCTTGTTAGGTGAATTGGATATTCTGAATTCTCTCTGTGTACCTAAACAGGCGGCAGAGTGTGGCGACTAGGGGATTCTCACAGTAACTTCATTGCAGTGTTAATGTAAGCCTACTTGTGACACTAATAAAGATTATTATTAGATAAGGAGACCAAAATTGCTCACATATTCCAGGTGTGACCTCACCAAGGCCCTGTATAATTTCGGCAAGGCATCCTTGCTCTTGAACTCGAATCCTCTCACTATGAAGACCAACATGCTATTTGCCTTCTTTACCGCCTCTTGCACCTGCATGCTTACCTTCTGTGACTGGTGTACGGGGACACTCGGGTCTCATTGCACATTCCCCTCTCCTAATTTATGACCTAATAGTCTGCCTTCTCATTTTTGATACCAAAATGGATTTGCTTGCATTTATCCACATTATACTGCATCTGCCTTGCATTTGCCCACTCACTCAACTTGTCCAAATCACACTGAAGCATCTCTGCATCTTCCTCACAGCTCACCCTCCCACCCAAATTGGTGTCATCTGCAAATTATTACATTTTGTTCCTCATCTAAACCATGAATATAGTGAATAGCTCGGGTCCTAGCACCGATCCCTGTGGTATCCTACTGGTCACTTCCTGCCGATTTGAAAAAGACCCGTTAATTCCTACTCTTTGGCCGTGAATTAATGGCCGTGCTGCTCCCGAAAAGCAACTCCCCACGGTGCAGTGTGGCCGATAAAAGCCAGTCCTGGGATCTACCCGGCTCGCAATGCCTCACGAGACCTGATGGCCAGGATTCTCCGAGCCTCCGCGCCGAAATTGTGCTCAGCACGGGGTTGGAGAATGGGGCGTCAGACCCGCAATTGGGTCCGATGCCGGGACGCGAACCTCCGGCGACCGGTGAATTGGTGGCAGTCGCACAAGCGGGGTTGACGCGGCGTGGTCGGGAGCCGTTGAAAGAGGCCCCCGCGGCGATTCTCCGCGGTCGACCGGCCGAGTTCCCGCCAGCGTAGTTCACTCACCCGGAAGGAGCTCGGCGTCGCGGCTGCGGTGACCATCCTTGTGGGAGGCGGGGGGGGGGGGGGGTTCAGTCTACGGGTGTCCTCCATGATGGCCAGACCCGCGATCGGGGACCACAGATCGGCAGGCGCGTGCGATCTGGGGGGGCCTACCTCCTGTGTGGGTCTGCCATGGAAGCGCCCGCCGCGTGCAGGCGCTGACCCGCAGCCGGAAATGCAGGGCCACATATCGGCAACTGGAGCTGCGTGGAGCACTCCGGCACCATGCTAGACCCCTGTGAGACACGGAATCACTGGGCCAAGAGGCCCGTTGACGCCGGCATCGACATTTAGCCGCCGTTGTGAAGAATCCTGGCCAACAAGTCTTGCGAGGCGTTGTGACCTGAATCCCGCCCATTGTGTGAAGGATCACTTTTACCAAATCTGCACATTACAGCGAGTCACACCTTAAAGTGAAGATTCCTGAATTACCCAAGGCGTGGGATCAATCTCCCTCGCCTCGGAGTCCTTGAGTGAGCACTGTTCAGTACTGGTCTCCACAAATGGAGACCAGATGGAATGGCATTTTGGGGGTCCTCCAGAGGTTCAGAGGCCCCCAGGTGCATACCCTTTGGGCAGGGTGGTACTGTGGCTGTGCCACCTGGCATTGCCAGCCTGACATTGCCAACGTTCCCAGGTGTCACTATCAGCTGGTGGGGTACTGCCAGGTTGGCACCACCAGGATGCCAAGCTGGCATTTTGTTGCACTGGTGTGATTGGGTGGGGGGGGGGGGGGTTGCTCTGTGTGGGTGTTATGATGGGCGTAGAGACATTCCCATAGTGCGTTGGGGTTTGGGGAGTGTCAGGGATCGCATCGGGGGCCTCAAGGATCCGGGCACCTTTTTTGAATAGCGTCCCGATCTCTCGCTACACTGGGGAGTGCCAGCAAGTGGGAGCTCCTCAGTGTATAAAACGGGCTATGTGTAGCCGTGGCCGCTTATTCCCCATTGAGGCCCCTTATGAAATGCGAGTCGCGTTTTATAGCCTTGTGTTTCTCGGTGCTAAACGCATTCACTATGGGACTTTGTTCCCATTGAGTTAAATTGCGCCCTTTGTTTCCTGACTGCCACCCAGTGTTCTTTGTCTACCTCAACACACGAGCCCTCATCCCATGTGCTTTAATTTTGAACTCTAATCTCTCAGGTGTGACTTTTTTAAAAGCCATTTGAAAGTGTCATGTGAGAGTACCTTTAAGAAATGGGTGTTTAAGAAATGTACCTTTAAGAAATGGAGCTGCTCATGTTACTGGAGTTATATCAGAGTGCAGGTGGAGCTGAGCTCTACTTCTGCTTTTTAGTTTCAGTTTGAGAAAAGGCTTGGGTGTGTGTGTTTTTCAGTGAGCTGCATCTGAATTTTAACAAAGAGCTGACTGTTGATCTCTGCCATCCAATGACTATCTATGGATCACTTGGTGAACCCAGAATTGTAAAAGATCTCAGTATTGAATGTCAACCTAATGTGCTCCTGTTTGAATGTTTGTTAAGTCTTTTGGATGTTAAAAGGACAGCTTACAGGGTTATTTAGTGTTGTAGTCTTTGGGGTTGTATTTGAATTAATGGTTGCTTAGATGTTCACTGTTTGTTTTAAAAAGGTTAACTTGCATTCATAGAATAAACATTGTTTTGCTTTAAAAAATACTTTTCCATTTCTGCTGTATCACACCTGCAGAGTGTGCCGTGTGCTCCCCATACCACAACCTATTAAAAATTGTGTGTCAGGTGAACTCCATGATACACTTTGGGGTTCTCTAAACCCTGACCCATAACAATTGGGGGCTCGAGGGGGATAGAAGTCTATCTATTGGATTGGTTTAGTCAACTGAAAGACATTGAGGGGTGAGCATATTGTGGTTGCTTTTCAGGTGTGGTATTCTAGTTTAAGTGGGGAGTGTGCTGTGGACAATGGCTCTTTCAGAGGCTCTGAAGTTTTTGGAGGTGGAGACGGTCACACGCAGTACCTTACGGACAGAGACTAAAAGCAGACTGTTAGATTTGGCAAAAACATTGCAGTTAACATTACCTGACAAAATGCAAAAATATGAAGTAATTATGGTGGTGGCTGAGCATTTAAAGTTGCCTGAAATACAGTCTGATCCTTAGAAATGGCAAAGATCCAGTTGCAGATTAAGCAACTTGAACATGAAAAATAATTAAAGCAGCTTGAATATGCAATGAGAGAAAAAGAAAGAGAGTGGGAGATACAGATCGGGGGAAAAGAAAAGGAGAGAGAAGAAAGAAACAAAGAAAGAATAGCCCTAGAAGAACAAAAAGAAAAAGATAGAGAGGAAAGGAAAAAAGAGAGAGTTTGAACTTCAGAAAATGGCTATGAAACATAACAGTCAGTTAAAATTGGCAGACGTAAAGGGAAACGTACAGTTGGATGATAGTGATGAGGATAGTGAGAAAGAGCGTCATAGTCGAAGGCGTGGTGGGGATCTATTTAAATATGTCCAAGCATTGCCAAGGTTTGACGAGAAGGAAGTGGAAGCATTTTTCATTTCATTTGAGAAGGTAGCTAAATAAATGAAATGGCCACAGGACATGTGGGTATTACTGATTCAAACAAAGCTGGTAGGTAGGGCTAGTGAAGTGTTTGCATCACTACCGGAGGAGGCATCTGAGACGTATGAGGAGGTGAAAAAATCCATCTTAGGTGCATATGAACTAGTGCCTGAAGACTACAGACCAAGGTTTAGAAATTTAAGGAAAGAATTTGGTCAAACATACATGGAGTTTGAAAGGCTCAAACAGAGTAATTTTGATAGGTGGATAAGGGCTTTGACAATAGACCAAACGTATGAAGCTCTTGGAGAAATTATACTTTTGGAGGAGTTTAAAAATTCCATTCCTGATGTAGTGAGAAGTCATGTGGAAGAACAGTGGGTTAAAACTGCGAGGTTAGCAGCAGAAATGGCAGATGATTATGAATTAGTTCATAAAAAGTTTGGTTTCCGATATCAGTTTTAGCCTGTGAGGGATAGAAACTGGGGACATGAGAAATACTCAAGTGGTAAAGGAGATCTGATGGGAGATAATAACGAGATTGCACCTCAGATTAAAAAAGAAATCCAGGAGGGTGGAAGAGACATGAAAAGCTTCAAATGTTTTCACTGTAATAAACTAGGCCATGTAAAGTCGCAGTGTTGATGGTTGAAGAAAAGCACTGGGAAGGCTGATGTGGTAAAACAGGATAAGACAATGGGGTTTGTTAAAGTGGTAAAGGAAAGCCCAAGTGAAGCGAAGGAGGTACAAAAGATTGCACAGCCTGATCAAGAGGTGATTGATAAGAAGGTGCCAGATCTCTAAAGAATTTACTTGTGTGGGTAAAGTTTACTCGTGTGTATCAGGAGGAGCAGGTAAAGAAGTCACAATTTTAAGAGATACGGGAGCTAGTCAATCTTTAATGGTAAGAGATGAGGAGTTATGTAGTTTGGGAAGAATGTTGCCAGAAAAGGTGGTAATATGTGGAATTCAGGGTGAGAGGAGTAGTGTTCCATTATATAAGGTAAGGTTGGAAAGTCCAGTGAAGAGTGGTGAAGTGATGTTAGGAGTAATAGAGAAACTATCTTGTCCAGGAATACAGTTTATCTTGGGTAATGATATAGCTGGATCGCAAGTGGGAGTGATGCCTATTGTGGTTGATAAGCCAGTGGAAACTCAGACAACTTAAGTGTTGAAGGACGAATATCCTGGGATTTGTCCGGATTGTGTAGTAACGAGGTCGCAAAGTCACAGGTTAAGACGAGGAGAAATCAAAGAGTGAAGATGAAGTTGAAGTGCAATTATCAGAAAAGATTTTTGATCAGATGGTTGAAAAGTAACAAGAATAGGTGGAGGATGAGGTGGATATTTTTAGTTCAGGAAAATTGGCAGAGTTACAACAGAAAGATAGAACATAGAACATAGAAAATACAGCACAGAACAGGCCCTTCGGCCCACGATGTTGTGCCGAACCTTTGTCCTAGATTAATCATAGATTATCATTGAATCTACAGTGCAGAAGGAGGCCATTCGGCCCCCTGAGTCTGCACCAGCTCTTGGAAAGAGCACTCTACCCAAACTCAACACCTCCACCCAACACCAAGGGCAATTTGGACATTAAGGGCAATTTATCATTGGCCAATTCACCTAACCCGCACATCTTTGGACTGTGGGAGGAAACCGGAGCACCCGGAGGAAACCCACGCAGACACGGGGAGGACGTGCAGACTCCGCACAGACAATGACCCAAGCCGGAATCGAACCTGGGACCATGGATCTGTGAAGCAATTGTGCTATCCACAATGCTACCGTGCTGCCCTTAAGAACAAATAAATCTACACTATATAATTTTCCCGTAATCCATGTACCTATCCAGCAGCTGCTTGAAGGTCACTAATGTTTCCGACTCAACTACTTCCACAGGCAGTGCATTCCATGCCCCCACTACTCTCTGGGTAAAGAACCTACCTCTGATATCCCTCCTATATCTTCCACCTTTCACCTTAAATTTATGTCCCCTTGTAATGGTGTGTTCCACCTGGGGAAAAAGTCTCTGACTGTCTACTCTATCTATTCCCCTGATCATCTTATAAACCTCTATCAAGTCGCCCCTCATCCTTCTCCGCTCTAATGAGAAAAGGCCTAGCACCCTCAACCTTTCCTCGTAAGACCTACTCTCCATTCCAGGCAACATCCTGGTAAATCTTCTTTGCACCTTTTCCAGAGCTTCCACATCCTTCCTAAAATGAGGCGACCAGAACTGTACACAGTACTCAAAATGTGGCCTTACCAAAGTTTTGTACAGCTGCATCATCACCTCACGGCTCTTAAATTCAATCCCTCTGTTAATGAACGCGAGCACACCATAGGCCTTCTTCACAGCTCTATCCACTTGAGTGGCAACTTTCAAAGATGTATGAACATAGACCCCAAGGTCTCTCTGCTCCTCCACAATGCCAAGAACTCTACCGTTAACCCTGTATTCCGCATTCATATTTGTCCTTCCAAAATGGACAACCTCACACTTTTCAGGGTTAAACTCCATCTGCCACTTCTCAGCCCAGCTCTGCATCCTATCTATGTCTCTTTGCAGCCGACAACAGCCCTCCTTACTATCCACAACTCCACCAATCTTCGTATCATCTGCAAATTTACTGACCCACCCTTCAACTCCCTCATCCAAGTCATTAATGAAAATCACAAACAGCAGAGGACCCAGAACTGATCCCTGCGGTACACCACTGGTAACTGGGATCCAGGCTGAATATTTGCCATCCACCACCACTCTCTGACTTCTATCGGTTAGCCAGTTCGTTATCCAACTGGCCAAATTTCCCACTATCCCATGCCTCCTTACTTTGTGCAGAAGCCTACCATGGGGAACTTTATCAAATGCCTTACTAAAATCCATGTACACTACATCCACTGCTTTACCTTCATCCACATGCTTGGTCACCTCCTCAAAGAATTCAATAAGATTTGTAAGGCAAGACCTACCCCTCACAAATCCGTGCTGACTATCCCTAATCAAGCAGTGTCTTTCCAGATGCTCAGAAATCCTATCCTTCAGTACCCTTTCCATTACTTTGCCTACCACCGAAGTAAGACTAACTGGCCTGTAATTCCCAGGGTTATCCCTAGTTCCTTTTTTGAACAGGGGCACGACATTCGCCACTCTCCAATCCCCTGGTACCACCCCTGTTGACAGTGAGGACGAAAAGATAATTGCCAACGGCTCTGCAATTTCATCTCTTGCTTCCCATAGAATCCTTGGATATATCCCGTCAGGCCCGGGGGACTTGTCTATCCTCAAGTTTTTCAAAATGCCCAACACATCTTCCTTCCTAACAAGTATTTCCTCGAGCTTACCAATCTGTTTCACACTGTCCTCTCCAACAATATTGCCCCTCTCATTTGTAAATACAGAAGAAAAGTACTCATTCAAGACCTCGCCTATCTCTTCAGACTCAATACACAATCTCCCGCTACTGTCCTTGATCGGACCTACCCTCTCTCTAGTCATTCTCATATTTCTCACATATGTGTAAAAGGCCTTGGGGTTTTCCTTGATCCTACCCGCCAAAGATTGTTCATGCCCTCTCTTAGCTCTCCTAATCCCTTTCTTCAGTTCCCTCCTGGCTATCTTGTACCCCTCCAATGCCCTGTCTGAACCTTGTTTCCTCAGCCTTACATAAGTCACCTTTTTCCTCTTAACAAGACATTCAACCTCTCTTGTCAACCATGGTTCCCTCACTCGACCATCTCTTCCCTGCCTGACAGGGACATACATATCAAGGACACGTAGCACCTGTTCCTTGAACAAGTTCCACATTTCACTTGTGTCCTTCCCTGCCAGCCTATGTTCCCAACTTATGCACTTCAATTCTTGTCTGACAACATCGTATTTACCCTTCCCCCAATTGTAAACCTTGCCCTGTTGCACGTACCTATCCCTCTCCATTACTAAAGTGAAAGTCACAGAATTGTGGTCACTATCTCCAAAATGCTCCCCCACTAACAAATCTATTACTTGCCCTGGTTCATTACCCAGTACTAAATCCAATATTGCCCCTCCTCTGGTTGGACAATCTACATACTGTGTTAGAAAAGCTTCCTGGACACACTGCACAAACACCACCCCATCCAAACTATTTGATCTAAAGAGTTTCCACTCAATATTTGGGAAGTTAAAGTCACCCATGACTACTACCCTATGACTTCTGCACCTTTCCAAAATCTGTTTCCCAATCTGTTCCTCCACATCTCTGCTACTATTAGGGGGCCTATAGAAAACTCCTAACAAGGTGACTGCTCCTTTCCTATTTCTGACTTCAACCCATACTACCTCAATAGGGTGATACTCCTCGAACTGCCTTTCTGCAGCTGTTATACTATCTCTAATTAATAATGCCACCCCCCCCCACCTCTTTTACCACCCTCCCTAATCTTATTGAAACATCTATAACCAGGGACCTCCAACAACCATTTCTGCCCCTCTTCTATCCAAGTTTCCGTGATGGCCACCACATCGTAGTCCCAAGTACCGATCCATGCCTTAAGTTCACCCACCTTATTCCTGATGCTTCTTGCGTTGAAGTATACACACTTCAACCCATCTCCGTGCCTGCAAATACTCTCCTTTGTCAGTGTTCCCTTCCCCACTGCCTCATTACATGCTTTGGCGTCCTGAATATCGGCTACCTTAGTTGCTGGACTACAAATCCGGTTCTCTTTCCCCTGCCAAATTAGTTTAAACCCTCCCGAAGAGTACTAGCAAACCTCCCTCCCAGGATATTGGTGCCCCTCTGGTTCAGATGCAACCCGTCCTGCTTGTACAGGTCCCACCTTCCCCAGAATGCGCTCCAATTATCCAAATACCTGAAGCCCTCCATCCTACACCATTCCTGCAGCCACGTGTTCAACTGCACTCTCTCCCTATTCCTAGCCTCGCTATCACGTGGCACCGGCAACAAACCAGAGATGACAACTCTGTCTGTCCTGGCTTTCAACTTCCAGCCTAACTCCCTAAACTTGTTTACTACCTCCACACCCCTTTTCCTACCTATGTCGTTGGTACCAATGTGCACCACAACTTCTGGCTGCTCCCCCTCCCCCTTAAGGATCCTGAAGACACGATCCGAGACATCCCTGGCCCTGGCACCCGGGAGGCAACATACCTTCCGGGAGTCTCGCTCGCGACCACAGAATCTCCTATCTATTCCCCTAACCATTGAATCTCCTACAGCTATTGCTTTTCTATTCTCCCCCCTTCCCTTCTGAGCCCCAGAGCCAGACTCAGTGCCAGAGACCTGGCCGCTAGGGCCTTCCCCCGGTAGGTCATCCCCCCCAACAGCATCCAAAACGGTATACTTGTTTTGAAGGGGAACGGCCACGAGGGATCCCTGCACTGTCTGCCTGTTTGTTTTTTTCCCCCTGACTGTAACCCAGCTATTCTTGTCCTGTACCTTGGGTGTGGTTACCTCCCTGTAACTCTTCTCAATCACCCCCTCTGCCTCCCGGATGATCCGAAGTTCATCCAGCTTCAGCTCCAGTTCCCTCACACGGATGTAGAAATGAAACTGATGTAACAGAAAGCATACACAGAAGAGGAATCTGAGTATATACCAGAGTGTTATTACCATAAAAGTGATGTTTTGGTGAGAAAATGGAGACCTTTACATATGCAGGCGGATGAAAAGTGGGCAGAAGTTCATCAAGTAGTATTGCCGGTAGGGTATAGAAAGGAGGTGTTGCGAGTTGCAC
The DNA here is from genome assembly GCF_047496885.1 of Scyliorhinus torazame. Classification (NCBI taxonomy): domain Eukaryota; kingdom Metazoa; phylum Chordata; class Chondrichthyes; order Carcharhiniformes; family Scyliorhinidae; genus Scyliorhinus; species Scyliorhinus torazame. The sequence goes on along the minus strand of NC_092718.1, from coordinate 60,659,309 downwards.
GTGAGGTACCAGTGGGAGGTCATTTGGGGATAAGGAAAACTCAAGCTAAAATCCAGAAACATTTTTATTGGCCTGGACTCCATAAAGATGTAGTTAAATTTTGTCAATCATGTCACACATGCCAAGTGATAGGGAAAACTCAAGCAGTGACAAAACCAGCGCCCTTAATACCCATTCCAGCATTTGAGGAACCTTTTACAAGGGTCCTAATTGATTGCGTAGGACCGCTTCCTAAAACAAAAAGTGCGAATCAATATCTTTTGACTATAATGGATATGTCTACTAGGTTTCCAGAGGCCATTCCTGTACGTAATATTACAGGTAAAAAGATTGTGGAGGAGTTACATAAATTCTTTACTAGATATGGACTACCCACCGAAATACAATCGGATCAAGGATCAAATTTTACCTCAAAGTTATTCAAAGACGTTGTGGATAGCTTGGGAATAAAACAATTTAAATCAACTGCGTACCATCCAGAATCGCAGGGAGCGTTAGAAAGGTGGCATCAGACATTAAAGACAATGTTGAGGGCTTATTGTCAAGATTATCCAGAGGATTGGGATAAAGGAATTCCATTCGCACTGTTTGCAATTAGGGATGCACCTAATTAGTCAACCAAATTTAGTCCTTTTGAACTAATTTTTGGTCATGAGGTAAGAGGACCACTTAAATTAAGGAAAAATTGATGGGTGAGAAATTGGAAATTACATTATTGGATTACGTGTCAAATTTTAGGGAACAATTAAATGGAGCAGGTGAATTGGCTAGACAACATTTAAAAGTTGCACAACATGTGATGAAACGGGTAGCAGACAAGAAATCCAAAGTTCGTAGTTTTGCCAGTGGAGATAAAGTTTTAGAGTTGTTACCAGTGGTAGGTGTGCCTTTAAAAGCAAGGTTTTGTGGACCGTATCAAATTGAAAGGAAATTAAGTGAGGTGAATTATGTGGTTAAAAACACCAGATAGAAGGAAGACTCACCGAGTGTGTCATGTGAATATGCTTAAAAGGTACTTCGAAAGGGAAGGAGAGAAAAAGGAGGCAGTTTTAATGATTCTAACTCAAAGTGACCAACCAAATCCAGATGACTGTGAATTTGACATACCTCAAATTAAATTGTAAAATGAGGATGTTCTTAAAAATTTGGATAAATTGTTGAGTTACCTTCCAGAGGAAAAACAAACAGACCTGAAAGAGTTATTGATATCACATGGGCAAGTTTGTAGAGATAAATTGGGAAGTACTAAAATGGCTATACATGATGTAGATATGGGAAATGCTGTTCCAATAAAACAACATCCATACAGACATAACCCTTTAAAATTGGCACCGGTTAACAAAGAGATTGAAAGTATGCTTACAAATGGCATAATTGAAGTGGGTTGCAGCCAATGGAGCTCGCCATAGTGATGGTACCAAAACCAGACGGTACCCAACGGTTGTGTGTGGACTATAGAAAGGTTAATGCAGTTACAAGAACAGACTCTTATCCTATCCCACGTTTGGAGGATTGCATTGAGAATGTGGGACAATCAGTTTTTATTTCCAAATTGGATTTACTTCAATGTTAGTGGCAGGTACATTTATCCGAAAGGGAGAAGGAGATTTCAGCTTTTGTGACTCCAGATGGTATATACCAATTCAAAGTTATGCCATTTGGCATGAAAAATGACCCAGCCACATTTCAACGGTTAACTAACACAGTAATTTCAGGATTACCCAATTGTGCGGTATACATCGACGATCTGGTAATTTTCAGTCAGACATGGAAAGAACATTTAAAACATCTGATGGAGTTATTCGATCAACTTCAGGAGGCGGGTTTGGTGATAAGCCTAGCCAAAAGTGAATTTGGAAAAGCCCAAGTCACTTTCCTTGAGGGGTTTTCGATACCCTCAAGATGAAGGGAAATAATGCGATTTCTTGGCATGAGTGGATTTGATCGAATATTTGTCCAAAGGTTTTGTAGCGTGATTGCTCCACTGATGGACTTGCTGAAGAAACGTCGAAAATTTCAATGGACTGCGGAGTTTCAACAGGCATTTGACTGCCTGAAAGCTGTGATAACCAATGTGCATATGTTGGAGAATTACAAGGGACTCTGTGATCAGATTGAACTAAATTATCTGACTTTAAAGAGAAATGCCGAGGCGTAGAGAAATGGACGGATCATGCAGAGACTTTCTTGTTAAAAGAGACTGTCAATCGAGACGGATTTCAATTGGAGGAAGAAGAACGGGAAAAATGGACTATATTATTATACCTGTTTGCATGTGTTTTTTTGAAACTAACAAGTATATTTATGTGTGCATTTCTTGAATGATAGTGCAAAGGTGAAAAATGAAACCATCTTGAAGTTGATGGTTTATTTTCTTTTTCTTGGAGCAAGGTGTCATGTGAGAGTACCTTTAAGAAATGGGTGTTTAAGAAATGTACCTTTAAGAAATGGAGCTGCTCATGTTACTGGAGTGATGTCAGAGTGTGGGTGGAGCTGAGCTCTACTTCTGCTTTTTAGTTTCAGTTTGAGAAAAAGCTTGTGTGTGTCTGTGTTTTTCAGTGAGCTGCATCTGAATTTTAACAAAGAGCTGTACTGTTGATCTCTGCCATCCAAAGACTATCTATGGATCACTTGGTGAACCCAGAATTGTAAACGGTCTCAGTATTGAATGTAAACCTAATGTGCTCCTGTTTGAAGGTTTGTTAAGTCTTTTGGATGTTAAAAGGACAGCTTACATGGTTACTTTGTGTTGTAGTCTTTGGAGTTGCATTTGAATTAATGGTTGCTTAGATGTTCACTGTTTGTTTTAAAAAGGTTAACTTGCGTTCATAGAATAAACATTGTTTTGCTTTAAAAAATACTTTTCTATTTCTGCTGTACCACACCTGTAGAGTGGGCCGTGTGCTCCCCATACCACAATCTATTAAAAACTGTGGATCAGGTGAACTCCACGATACACTTTGGGGTTCTCTAAACCCTGACCCATAACAATAGTCCAAATTAACCGCATCCACTGCACCCCCTTCTACTAGTTACATCCTCGAAGAATTCCAATAGATTTGGCCAGCATGATTTCCCTTTCATAAATCCATGCTGACTGTCCGATCCTGCCACTGTTTTCTAAGCGCTATGCCATAAAAGCTTTGATAATGAATTCTTGAATTTACCACACTACCGACATCATCAGGCTTAGCAGAGTATATATAATTCCTTGTTTTCACTCTACCTCCCTTTTTAAACAGTGGAGTTAGAGTTACATTAGCTACCCTCCAATCTGGAGGAACTGTTCCAGAGTCAATAGAATCTTGGAAGATGACCACCAATGCATCCATTATTTCTAGAGCCACTTCCTTAAGCATTGTGGGGTGTAGATTATCAGGCCCTGGGGATTTATCAGTCTTCAATCCCATCAATTTCCCCAACATCATTACCCTACTAATATTGATCTCCTTCAGTTGCTCCCTCCCACTGTGTTCCCTAACATTTCTGGTATCTTATTTGTGTCCTCACTGGTGAAGATAGAACCAAAGTATATATTTAGTTGCTCAGCCATTTCTTTGTCCCCATTATAAATAAATTCCCCTGTTTCTGACTGTAAGAGACCTATATTTACCTTCACCAATCTTTTTCTCTTCACGTATCTGTCAAAGTTTTTACACAATTTTTATGTTCCCTGCAAGCTTACTCTTGTATTCTATTTCCCCTTCGTAATCAATCCCTTGGTCCTCCTTTGCTGAATTCTAAACTGTTCCCTGTCCTCCGGTGTGCTGTTTTTCTTGGCTAATTTGTGTGGCTCATCCTTGGATTGAATACTATCTCCACTTCCCCTTCTCAGCCATGGATTGGCTACCTTTCCCATTTTACTTTTGTGTCAGACAGGGATAAACAATTGTTGCAGTTCCCCCATGCACTCCTTCAATGTTTGCCATTGCCTCTCAACAGTCATCCCTTTAAGTAACATTTCCCAATCGGTCGTAGCCAATTCGCAAATGATATGCTCGCGTATTCAAATGAGGTTCCCGGCCTCCTGCTGTGTGATTCGCACCACTCTGCCAGATATAGGGAGTGAAAATTGCAAAACCCATTACGCGGGAGGGAATCGCCTTTGTTGATTCTCTCTGGATTTTGAGCCGAGATTCTCACAGGTGGAGAGAGGGCGCTCAAAATCGCCCCCATGATATTTCGAAGCTGTGGGGAAAAAAAGGACGCATAGAGCCTGCAGGAAGAAAAAGCAAGTTCGAAGTAAAAGTAAGAAGCAAGAACAAACCTGGGCAGCATTTAAACAAAATAAAAGGAGGAATGTCCATGCTGTACAAAAGGGCCGAGGAAAACAAAATGGCTCACAGTCAGAGGAGGAATTATTGTTGAATGTGCTGGCCATTGCTGGTACTACAAACCGATTCTGGGTCACTCCCCTGCTGGATGGTCGGCCAGTAAGGATGGAAATTGGCACTGGGGCAGCAAACGCGTTGGTGCCAGAGGCTGTCTACAATGGAAAAACTTAAATACATGCCCTTGAGGCCATCAGGAATACTGCTAAAGACATACACAGGAGTAATGGTTCCAATGATGGGTCGCATTGAAGCAGCTGTGCAACTTAATGGACAAACAGCAGATTTGTCTCTACATGTGGGAAAGGGAAGCTGTTGATGGGTCGACCACGACTGGAGAAGATTCAACTGAACTGGGCCAAAGTCAACATGATGACCAATGGAGAATCTGGCCTCGCGAAAATTCTGTTCGATGGGGAATTAGAGAGCATGCAAAATATTCCAGATGAACAAAAAATAAAAGAGGAAGTCGAGCAAAATGCTTGAAGGCAACGTCTGTATCATATGCTATTCGACCAAAGGTGGAGGCTGACTGAGAGCGACTTGTGAAGTCCGGAGTCTTGGAGCCTGTCAGTATCAGCGAATGGGCCACGAAAATAATCCCAGTCATCAAGAAAGATGGATCTGTAAGGATTTGCGAGGATTTCAAGCTTACCATAAACCCAGTGTTATGTGCTGAACTGTACCCATTACCTCACATTGATGATTTGTTTGAATGATTGGCAAGAGGCCAACATTTCAAAAAAATTGATCTGAGCCAAGCTTAAATACAGATGAACATGGACAATATCTGCATGCCACACCCCAGAGATTGGGAGACTATTGTCTGAGTCCGTAAGGACAAGTGTGAGTCCTTCCCGTCCTCCGTTGAGTATTTAACACGTGATCGACACCACTGGCCTTCACATATGTCCTTCAAAGGTTAAGGCCATAACAGAGGTGCCTGCTGTCAGAATATTAACCAGTTATGTTCCTTCCTGAAATTGTTGAACTTCTCTAGAAGATTTGTCCCAAGCTTGACAACAATTCTGAAACCATTACATAATCTCGTGTGCCAGAACAAGAAGTGGAAGTGGTCGGGTCAATGCAATAGCGCTTTTGTGCAAATCAAAGAACCGTTACTTAAATCTGAAGTTCTCACACAGTTTGATCCTGCTTTACCCTTACAGTTAGCTTGTGATCCTTGTGGTGTAGGAGCGGTGGTCTCCCACATCATGCCATTGAGTGAAGAAAGACCCATTGCTTTTCTCTTCTCGAACCTGGAGCAAAGCTGACAGTACCTATGCCCAGATTTAATGGGAAACATTCGGGATCATTTTTGGTGTAAAGAAATTCCAGCAGTTCCTGTACGGGAGAAAGTTCACGTTGTTGATGGACCATCATCCATTAACCACCATTGGACCACACCTGGGAATCCCGTCACTTGGCACAAGTAGAATGCAAAAGCGGGTGTTGCTTTTGTCTGCGCATACTTATTTGGGGAGATGGTGGCATAGCAGTATTGTCAGTGGAATAGCAATCCAGAGACCTAAGGTAATGTTTTGGGGTCCTGGGTTTGAATCCCACCATGGCAGATGGTAGAAATTGAATCCAATAAATATCTGGAATTAAAAGTCGAATGAAAACCATCAAACCATTGCTGATTGTCGTAAAACCCCATTTGGTTCACTAAACTCCGTCAGGGTAGGAAATCTGCCATCCTTACCCGGTCTGACCTACATGTGACTCCAGACCCACACAGTGATGCGATTGACTCTTAACTGCCCCCCCCCCCCCCACTAAAATGGCCAAGCAACCCACTCAGTTCAAGGGCAATTAAGGATGGGCAACAAATGCTGGCCCAACCAGTGATGCCTACATCTCAAGAACAAATTTTTAAAAATACCATTAAGTACCGACAGTCAAGTCTACATGGTAACGTGGGATGGACTGTCAAGATTACCACTGCCAGGTAGTTCGTCAGCCAGCTCAAATGGGAATATCTTCTACTTTGAGCAAGTAGACAATACACAAGTCACTTCTAAGTGAGGAAACACACTCTGAGCAATCCAATACTCTCACAAGTGATGGTTATGCTATTAATAGGGAAGACTTCGGAACTAGCACCTAACCTGAGACTCCAGGAAATTGGAGATGTCAGTACAGTCAAGATGTCTTCCATGGGGGTTCAGTGATTATTCCACCATCATTGAGGCAATGCGTGTTAGAGAAGCTACATGAGGGCCACTGCAGAGTTTGTACGCATGACGGAAGTCGCGAGAAGTTATTTCTGGTACCCTCGACTGGATGCGGAACTTGAAGAGAAAGCTCGAAGATATTTCCCTGTGCGACAATAAGAAACCTGCCATCCTTAGCATCGCTGCATCCATGGAATTGACCCGAAGAGGCTTGGCAACGTGTGCATGGAGATTTTGCAGGACCTTTTGAAGGACATAGGTTCTTGGTAACGGTTGATGTTCACACCAAGGGTCCAGAGATGAAATCTACCTCACTGGAGAAGACTATAGAGACGATAGGAGAAGTATTTAGACATTCTGGATTCCTTGAACAACTGGTAAGTGACAACATATCTAAATTTGTCTGACAAGAATTCGCAAGTTTCTCAAAAGAGAATGGTGTTTAACACGTTAAGTCTGTATTGTACCATGATGTCAGTGCTGGGGGCAGCGGCAGTGGATAATGCCAGGGCACTGCCCATGCATGACACTCTTTGCACCCACCATGAGGGGATAATACAGCTGGGAGACTGCTAATGATATCTGAATGTATGGTAACAGGCTCCTGACCTTTCATAATGGGAACCCATTATGTCATTGACAGAGAGTGGGGACAATTACAAAGGGAAATCCCACCAATGTATAAACCATTTGGGAATCCAGGTGGATTCTCTGCCACCACCGGCTGAAAACGGGGGCAGAAAATCCCCCCCACCTACCTAGAGAAAAATAATTCTCTTCATCTTCCATGTAGATCTTTTGCGAATGATTTTGAGGTTATGGGGCGGGATTCTCCGTTGGCTGATGCCAAAATCAGGAAAAGTCATTGGGTGGAGAATTGGTTCCGATGCCGAAATCACAGTGGGCGCTGATTTGACACTAGATCGCAATTCTCCATCACCTCTACAGCGGCGTCAATGCGGTCTGGAACACATATACAGTAAACACCGTTTACATGTTATTAACGGGCCTGACCCGGAGTTCTCCAGAGCCTCCGCGGAGTCTCCGCGTCCGATGGGCCGAGTTCCCGACGGCGCGGAGAGAGAGAGGAGGTGGGGACAAAGGTGCGACTGTGGGCTGCCGGTATCGGACACTAGCCGGGTTGGCTGGGGGGGCGGGCGGGTGGCCTGCAAGGATGGGGTGGAGGGGTGACGGAAGAATGGACAGTGTGGCCGGGGTGACCCCTCACGGGACTGGGGCGATGTCCAGCCACGGCCCGCCATTGCCGCAGCCTGTAAGGCGGCCATCTTGCTGCACACACCACTGACCACCCACCTTGGCCCCTGGTTCGGCAGAGTTATACTGGACGTATGGATGCCCCTATCCCCACACCTCTCCCTCCACCCTACCCCAACCCAGCCGCCACCCGGGAGGGCACCGGGCAGCCCAACTAAGGACTATGCCCCCCCCCATGGGAGCTCTGGGTGGTGGCCGTAGAGAATACCCTTGGCAAGGGCAGTGCCAGCTGATGGTACCCCTGGCAGCAAGGACGAGTGCCAGGGTCAGAGGCCCTCACAGTGCCGGGCAACAACTGGGCCAGGGGTGCGGAGACTGAGGGGGGGGGGGGGGGTTGGAAATGCAGGCGCGGAGTCTACAGTGCCAGCTGGGGTAACATGTAGCTCACCGGACCTGGTTGGGCACGGGGGTATGTACCATGCTAACATGTCAGCCTTTCAGCCACTTGCAGACACTGGATATTGAAATTCGACCAGCAATGGTGGCCTTCCTGCTCGTCGCTGCAGCCCTGGGGGATGCCCTGCGGCTGCACTAGCTGGAGCTGCTCGAGGAAGAGGAAGCTGCAACAGCAGAGCGTGCAGCAGCGGAGTGTGCAGCAGCAGAGCGTGCTGCAGAGGAACGGGAGGCAGCCACCCAACAGGCCGAGGAGGAGGAGCTGCCAAGGAGGTGCCGCACGAGGCCTCGTGTGTTTCTTCACCGCCTGTCATTCGAGGACCTGCCAGACCGGGCATGACATCGAAGACTTTGGCTGAGCTGAGACAGTGCGACATATCTACCATATGATGGCATACCTGGCACCGCGGGGTATGGGGGAGGACACCTGCTCCCGGTGGCCGTCAAGGTGACGGGCTTCCAGGCGCCGACTGGGGAGCTGTCCGGGATCTCACAGGCCTCGGTGCACAGGCGCATCCACGCCGCCATGGCACTATATGTCAAGGCGGCTCAATACATCCAGCCATGACCAGGCCACGCTCAGGATTGCGCTGCGCTTTCCAGGTGGCTCTGGCTGATGGTTGCCCTTGAGGCGGCAACCCTGTCCTGGGCCATGGCCTGCACCTGCATAGAATTCCCCAGGCCTTGGACATGCTCATCCATAGCCAAAACTGTCACCCCAATGTCTCCACTGTGGGCACCACCCATGAGGTGTTGGCCTGGGTGGCACACATGATTGGCACCACCTCCTGCTCCTGCACACAGTTGGACTCCTCCAACTGCGCCTGCAGGTGTTGGATGCTCACCGACAGCCCTCATGTAGTCCCTGGCTCTGCGATTGCATCTCCACAATCGATGGTTCCATCCACTCCAATCAATGGGACTGTCCGTTCCAGAAGGCCTGAAATTAATCTGGACGGCAGCTAGTCCCTGGGGCCGAGATGCCCTCCGACCGTCTGCCCCCCCCCCCCCCCCCCCCCCCCCCCCCCCCCCGGGTGTTCCTACCTCCACCTGCTGTACCGGATCAGCTGTGTGGTGCACAGAGAGTGTCCCAGGAACCTCTTCACTAAAGTATCCAACCGAGGTGAGAGTCTCTGAGATGGTGGAAGGTGTTGGAGACAGCTGTGACGGACAGTCAGCGTTATCTTCTGACCCGAGCTCTGGGGTGTCCTGCATCTCGGGTCGAGGGCTACCATCCGAGCTGCTCTCCTCATCGCTGCTCAGCTCATGGGGGTGCCTCCGGCTGTGACACTGGCTGGGGCTGGGGGCCACCGGATGGACCCGCTCCTTCTGCAAGACACAAGACAAGGCGCATGATTAGACCGTGGGCCGAGGGGTAGTGGGGGTGAGCACGTGGGTGGGGGTGGTGTGGATGTGAGGGGGGTGGGGGTGAGGGTGATGTGGCGGTGAGGGTGGTGTTGGGGTGAGGATGGGGGGTGAGGGCAGGGTGAGGTTGAGGGTGGTGTGGGGGTGGTGTAGGTGGGGTTGACACGCATGTCATGGGTAACCGCAACTCAGCAGGGTCTCACTTCCTTGTCCATGGCCGAACTCCATCCCGGCGACCTCCCTTTTACTCCGAGCCACCGACCACATCCAGGGCCCTCTGCTCTGCCATGGTTAGGGGCCGCAGGTCCGGTGGTTCTGCTCCGATCTTCTCCCGCTCCCGGCGGTTGTGGGCGGCCTTCTCCTGGGGGCGGGTGTAAAACTACAGTGTTAGACAGTCTGACACATGCAGCACAGGGGATGAGTAGCTGTAGAAAACTACAGTGTTAGACAGTCTGACACATGCAGCACAGGGGATGAGTAGCTGTAGAAAACTGCAGTGTTAGACAGTCTGACACATGCACCACAGGGGGTGAGTAGCTGTAGAAAACTGCAGTGTTAGACAGTCTGACACATGCAGCACAGGGGGTGAGTAGCTGTAGAAAACTACAGTGTTAGACAGTCTGACACATGCAGCACAGGGGATGAGTAGCTGTAGAAAACTGCAGTGTTAGACAGTCTGACACATGCAGCACAGGGGATGAGTAGCTGTAGAAAACTGCAGTGTTAGACAGTCTGACACATGCAGCACAGGGGGTGAGTAGCTGTAGAAAACTGCAGTGTTAGACAGTCTGACACATGCAGCACAGGGGATGAGTAGCTGTAGAAAACTGCAGTGTTAGACAGTCCGACACATGCAGCACATGGGGTGAGTAGCTGTAGAAAACTGCAGTGTTAAACAGTCCGACACATGCAGCACGGGGGGTGAGTAGCTGTAGAAAACTGCAGTGTTAGACAGTCCGACACATGCAGCACAGGGGATGAGTAGCTGTAGAAAACTGCAGTGTTAGACAGTCCGACACATGCAGCACATGGGGTGAGTAGCTGTAGAAAACTGCAGTGTTAAACAGTCCGACACATGCAGCACAGGGGATGAGTAGCTGTAGAAAACTACAGTGTTAGACAGTCCGACACATGCAGCACAGGGGGTGAGTAGCTGTAGAAAACTACAGTGTTAGACTACCGGGCTGGACTGAAAGTGAGCTAGGTACTGGGGGCGATGGCTGGTGAGCCGCGCGGACCTGGCCATGGAGTTCCTTGAGCACTTGCGTAAGGGCTAGAACATAGGTGGTCATCTCTTCAGTCATCTGATGAAACTGAACCAGTCTGGGAACCTGCAGGCTCCAGGGAGTTCTAAGAGGCCTGCCATAAAGAATCTTGGCGGGAGAGAGCCGGGCCGGTCCCGCAGGTGTAACCCGCAGCTGGAAGAGGGCAACGGGGAGCAACTTAAGCCATGTCAGTCCCGTGTCTGCTCTTAATTTAGCCAATTTAGTTTTGAGGGTCTGATTGTGTCTCTCAACCAACCCGGCCGCCTGCGGTCTGTAAGCACAGTGTAACTGCTGGCGTATGCCCAACTGGGAGCAAAACTCCTTGTTAATTTGTCCAATAAAATGAGGCCCATTATCAGAACTTAACTGAGCTGGTATACCGTACCGGGGAATGATTTCCCTCATCAAGACTTTAACCACAGTAGCAGCTTTATTATCGATAGTCGGATACGCCTCGACCCATCTGCTGAACACATCCACAATGACCAAAACATATTTATAACATTGACACCTTTCCAACTCAATGTAATCCATTTGGAGCGTCTCAAAGGGACCACTGGGCAACGGGGTTTGCCCCATCCCACAAGGGATATCTTTTCCGGTGTTATATTGCTGACAAATCAAACACCGATTACTGATACTTTGGGCCAACCCCTGCATTTTAGGGTGCCACCAAGTGTCCAGCAACAAATCACTAGTCCCTCGAGCCCCACAATGAGTTGCAAAGTGTACACATTCAATGACCCATAAAGCCAGCACATCAGACATACAAGTCTGATGTGCAGGCGTGGTCCATAAAGAGGAAACAGAATCATATGTACAACTTAACCGTTTCCACATTTGTTTATCACTCTCAGGAGCGTCCCCCTGTAATCTTATGATGTCTTGGATGGTTGGCATTGACTTGTCAGAAGCAGACATATTTATAGTAGATCGTTTAGTCTGACTTAACATCTTAGGCACCATCACTTGCTGAATTTGCGCGGCTGTTCGCGCTGCACAATCTGCTCGTTCATTACCAACGTCAACTGGGGTTGTACCATTCGTGTGTGCAGCGCATTTAATAACGGAAATCTGCGCGGGCATAAGGAGGGCCTGCAGTAAGTCATTAACTAAACCCCGGTTGGATATTTCTGTGCCTGCCGAGGTAAGGAATCCCCTATTCTTCCAGAGTTGTCCGAAGTCATGAACTACCCCGAAAGCATATCGGGAGTCAGTGTAGATATTTACCCGGCGATCTCCCCCAAGTATACATGCACGGGTGAGGGCAAAAAGTTCGGCTTGTTGTGCTGAGTAAGGGGTCTGGAAAGCTGCCGCTTCTAGAATCAGACCATCCTGATCTACGATTGCATAACCGGACAATCTCCGGCCAGTGGGGCTTACTAATGCACTGCCATCAACATACATAATCATGTCAGGTTGTTCTAACGGAATATCACTCAGATCGTCCCTTATTGTTGTAGTTTCCTGAATCAAGGCTAAACAGTCATGACCAGGCACGTCCTCATTGACAGGGGGACCGCTAAGAAAACAGGCTGGATTGATAGTGGTACAGTATTTAAATGTCAGACGTGGATTGTTCAAAAGGTATATCTCATACCTATTCTGACGAGCTGCGGTAAGATGCTGAGTCTGCAGTTGCCCCAATAGTGCGATTACCGAGTGGGAGCTATACACCGTAATAGCCTGTTGGAGAGTGATGTTGGCAGCAGCCTGCAAACTATTGTATATCGCTGCCAAGATCTGGGTGCAAACAGGGTGGCCCAACGCCACTGGGTCGAGTTTGGAAGAGTAATATGCTACGGGCCGGTGCTTGTCCCCATGTTGCTGGGTGAGTACCGCTGTTAAACATCCTTCCAGAACAGTACAGTATATCTGGAATGGTCAGTCGTATAGGGGCCTACCGAGGGCCGGTGCTTGTAACAAGGCCTGCTTCAGGCAACGGAAGGCCTCGAGTGCCTCGGTGGTGAGAATAAAGTTCCCCTCTTTACTAGTGTAAGGCGTCAGCAGCTTTGTATAGACAGCGATGTTTGGTATCCACTGCCGACAATAATTGATCATACCCAGCCAATGACGAACCTCCTTGGCTATTGTAGGGGCGGGGAATTGGCATATTGGTTCAATCCTACTGGGTTCGAGACTTCTTTCTGTGGCTGTAAGTAAAACTCCTAAGAACTTAACTTTTCTCTGAGCCACCAAGACCTTTGCTTGTGAAACAACATAACCCAACGAGGATAGGTGGTTCAATAATTGGATCACATCATCCCTATTACTGGGCTCGTCAGGACTTGCCACCAATATGTCATCTACATACTGCACTAGAGTGGAACCATGCTCCAATGTCAAGGCCTGGAGTTGGGTCTGCAGACATCTGGAGAAGAGTGTAGGTGAGTTGACGAACCCCTGTGGCAGTCGGGTCCAGGTATACTGCTGTCCATTGTAAGTGAAGGCAAACAAATATTGACTTTCAGTCGCAAGTGGGAGGGCAAAGAAGGCGTGCTGAAGGTCAATTACGGCGAAGACCCGGGCTTGAGCTGGAATTTGAGCCAGTATGTGGGCAGGGTTAGGGACGAGAGCATATAACGGCTGTGCGATGGCATTAATTGAACGTAAATCCTGTACTAATCGGTACTGGTCTGGTTTGGCTGGTTTAGGCACAGCAAGTATGGGGGTGTTACATTCTGATTGGCAAGGGACCAAAATACCCTGTTTCAACAGCTCTTGAATTAATTTATCTATTGATGGAGCAGCTGGAGATTTCAGGGGGTATTGTCGAATGGAAGGTAGCTTTACATGATCCTTAATCATCACCTTAATAGGTGTAACATTTGTCTTTCCCACTTGTGATGGGTATTCCGCCCAGACCTGTGGATTGACATATTCCAACACATCATGTCCCCTGTGATGCTGCAGTCGAGTGTTAATCGTTTCAGGGACCTCAAAATATTTTATGGTAGTGCCATCCGGCATGACTTGAAGTGCGTACTCTGTTGGATCCGAATGATCCACTGCCCTCCTGACCATTCGCCCCATATCCCTGGCATGGTACTGGTCATGGACCTGACGTGTAATATGAGGGCTTACCGAAGCTGACTGTGGCCATAACTGTGGTGATATTGTAACAAAATCGGCTGTACCTTCTTTTCCCATGACTGTGGCTGTAACCTTGACTGGCCATTCGGTCTCAAGTAATGGCCGGTATTTGTCCTCCAACTCCCTGTTTCGTCCAGTTCTGTCATAGGCCAGGGTAACGTGATGCAGTGACTGTTCAACGTCTAACGTCCACCACTGGGGGGGTGATAGAAATATAGCACTGTTGTCTCATCCTCCATGATGTAACCGTTACCCCCTCATCTCCGCATTCTAGCTGTAGCTGGAAGATACACAGTAAATCTCGGGCCAACAAGTTACAGTCCAATCCAGTAGTCACTACAAACTGATGCTCTGCAGACTTATTCTCGTAAGTGACTGTCACAGGTTCAGAAATAGGATACTCTCACACCTGTCCTTGGAACCCCGACAATTGCTGCGTGTGGTCGGATAATGGTAATTTAAGTGCTGATTGCACAGAAGACATGGCTGCCCCAGTGTCGATTACAAATGAGTGATGTTGATCTCCTATCTGCAGAGAGATAATAGGTTCCCTGTCTGATTGGAGAGTCCTTATGGCTAAATTAGCTAGTCAATCCTGTGTTGGGAAAGGGTTTTCCTGGGAGAAGTCAGTGTATCTCGTCTGTCCTCCCCTTGGTGGGTACCCTCTCCTTTGGGTCGGACAATCTCCTTCTACTGCCTGTCTTTTAAAGGGGCATTCCTGTTGCCAGTGATCTACACGGCCGCAATTAAAACATACATTGCTCCCTCTATATCTGCCTCGTCCTCTTCTTCCAGTAGACCAATGGCCCCTCAGAGGGGGCTGCGGTTGTAAAGCTGTTGATGCGTTCGGTGGGCCATAAAAAGGGGGTGAGGGTCCCTTTGGGTGGGTTTGGTATCCTCCTCTTTGCTGATCCACCCACCCAAAGTCACAATATTGGGGCTCCTGCTGGTAAACTACAATTTCTGCCACTTGTTGGGATCGCCAATCATCCTTTTTCATTACATACTCAGTCTTAACCTTTGTAACTGAGCCTCCTTCTTGGCCTACACCCTCCTTCCAATAAAATCTGACTGCCCTTGCCATCTGGGAAGGGTCGTTCTCTGTCCAATTCATGTTATTACATTTCACAGCAGTAACCACAGAAGGTGGTGGGCAATGCATCAACATAGCACAATATTGAGGGGAATTCTGACCATTTTGATACAGCAAGTCGCCTGATTGCCCACGGTAGATTTCATTAAAACGCTCCAGAAATTCCTCTGGCTCTTCAATCTTCTTAGGTTTTAGGTCTAAGATAACAGAAAGATTTATGGGCCTTTGAAATGTGCTATTCAACGCATTCAGGATCTGTGTCCTTCTATCGTCGTCTAACACATAGGCCTGCTGAAGTGCGGCATGACTAGCATAATTCAGGTGGTTAAGATAATTGCGGTACTCTGCTGGGGTTAAAATCTGCTGGACTGGGGCCCAGAGGTCCCTTGAATCAGCGTGATAAATTGAGATGGTAGTTCTCAAGGAATCCACGAAGGCAGCAGGAGATTTTTTTCTATCTGGGATTGTAGACATAATAGCCATCATCTCACTGGGTGTCCATGGGAAGTAAACGTCTATAGTGGGGTTCGCTCTCGCAGTCACTGCGTCAGGGTTTCGCATCTTCCTAATCGGTAACTGTCTCCGAATGTCACCAGGGGGCACTCCTTAGTTTGGAGAGACTTAGGTGATATGCTTAATTGTTTCTGGTGAGGGTCAAGCCCCTCTCTCGCTGTCCGAGATCTTGTCCTAGAGCTAACTGGGCTTGTGGGACAGAGCTCCTTTTGTTCTTCTGGTCGTGAAGTTGGTAAATCAGGACCCACACTATCACCCAAAAGGGCTTGAGTTACTGGCATATTTGGAATCTGGGGAGCAATGACTGGGTATATATTATTGTACTCTGGTGGTTCTGGAATGAGTGCAGACCATGCTACAGGTGCAGACGGAACTTTTAATGACTTTTCCAAATTATTGAATTTTTCTTTTTCTGTCAATTCAAGGCCAGCCATTGAACTACGTAGCTCATCTCTTGTTTGACCCACGTCTTTCCTGTCTCTACTTGCGCTTTTTTTAAATGCACATTCCTTTTTCAAGATCTGTAATGTTTTTAGGTTACCCTGTTCACTAATTGGAATTCCCATTTTAAGGGCATTGTCCTGCCAGCTAGACAACATAATCTTATCTCTTTCCTCTTGACAATATTGCCTCCATAATCCAATTAATTCTTTTGCTTTCATACTTTGACTTTTTCTCCAAATTTGTCCCTGGATTTTCTTAACCATTTCTAGGTCTTTGGTGCCCCCTAGTGGCCATCCATCTCCCATTTTAGTTCTTAACTGTGCTGACAATTTTCTAAAATCCTTCGCTTTGTCCGGATACTTATCACATAATATTTGCAGTGGCATGCCTGGATCATTTGTGCTATCCAAGGAATTTCCCATAATCTCAACTAGTCCTCGGAACTGCGTTTTTTGCCACTACAGTCCAAGGGTACAATTTTAGCTTAATCAACTATATTTTTAACACACTCACACATGGAGGTGAACCATTTTCAATTTCAAATGTCGCATCGACCTCCCATAACCTAACCCAACCGAATTAACTCACAAATGAAGTTGAACCATTTATAGTTTTAAATGTCCCCATCAACAACATAGCCTACCCCAGCCGAATTAACAATATGAAATCCCATCAATTAAAATGCTAATCCCCAGACTGACCTGTGATTTCGTCGAGGCGGTCTTTCTGTGCCAACCGCGAGTGACCAGACTAATCAGATGATAAGAAGAGGGGAACAATCAATGCGCGGTCATTTTCCAGTTCTACATTGAGGGCCCTTTGTTCCCCATCCTCCTGTTCATAATCAGTCTAATTCTGATTTCGCAGTTGGATCAGAATCGCCCTGAGAAATCCCGGTTTTCGGCACCAAATGTTGAATCCCAAATTTCTTTATCCGTCAGTCTGGCCTCAATAAAAGTCGAGATGGATTTGCAGGTATAACATTAGTTATTTTATTCAGCTTGCAAGCTACCTAGTCCACAGTGATACAGATAACATGTTGCTCTCTGCAGCTCCGGGACTAAGTGGCGTGTCCCAGACAAAGAGCTCCTACTGATACATTCAAATGGCATCAAGTTTCACATACTCGACGCCCATAGGTCATCCTATGTCCCTCCTGACCTGTTTGATCTATTCTGATTGGCTCGCTTCCAATCCCTTTCTCCGGCCCCTATCAATTCAGCATCACTCTCATAGACACACCTCTTCCTGCTTTTTCCATGCGGTCTAAAATCCTTTGTCTCTACTTGCCAGAATCAAAGTGGCGTATTTCTACATTACATTAACTAATATCTCTAAAGTAACTATTTTATATCACATTCGTCAGGAGGAGCCATGGGCGGAGCCCGTACATGCCCCAACATACCCCCCTGTGGGTGAAGCCACACAATGGCCCATAGGTGGAGCCCAAAAGGTCAACAACATAACATAGCTGTAACACAATGGCAGAACATGATACTAATACACTGGTGAATTACTAGTACTATACATTCACCCCCTGTTTAAAAAAAAATGAAGTCCGGCGGGGGTGACGGGCTCATAAGTTCAGCCAGTCCGGCGCATGGATTGTGCGCTGCGATCGCCGAAGCACTGGTGTTGCTGCTGGTCCGGGTGTCGGGCTCATCCATGCTGGCAGCGGAAGTGGGGCCGGTGCGGGCACAGGCGTGGACTCCGGGAGCGTCTCTTCTGGAGGTTCATTCCTTTGGACCGGTGTGGCGGGCGGGAGGGAGCGTGGGAGCCATATAGGGGTGGGGGCGCTGGACATGGTAGGTTGGGCGGGATATAGTGTGGGGGCCGCGGTGGTGGTGGTGGTGGTGGAGCCTGCGGGCACCAGGTCCCAGAGGGAGACGGTATCTTTTCGGCCATCGGGGTGTTCGACATAAGCATACTGGGGGATGGAGTGTAGGAGCTGGACCCTCTCTACCAGAGGGTCTGTCTTATGGCTCCTGACGTGTTTTCTGAGGAGGACTGGCCCGGTGTCTTCAGCCAGGACGGAAGCGAGGCCCCTGAGGTAGCTCCCCCAGGGAAAACAAACAAGCGGTCATGAGGAGTCTCGTTTGTGGCCGTGCAAAGGAGGGACCTAATAGTGTGGAGCGCATCGGGGAGGACCTCCTGCCAGTGAGAAACTGGGAGATTCCTGGACCACAGGGTCAGTAGGACGGTCTTCCAGACTGTTGCGTTCTCCTGTTCCACCTGCCCGTTTCCCCTGGGGTTATAACTGGTCGTCCTGCTCGAGGCGATGCCCTCACTGAGCAGGTTCTGATGCAGTTCATCGCTCATGAACGTGAGCCGCGGTCGCTGTGGACATAACTGGGGAAACCAAACCGGGTGAAGACACAATGCAGGGTTCTAATGACAGTGGACGTGGTCATATCGGGGCAGGGGATGGCAAATGGGAAGCGGGAGAACTCATCTATGATGTTGAGGAAATATGTATTGCGGTTATTGGAGGGGAGGGGCCCTTTGAAATCGTTACTGAGGCGTTCAAAGGGCCAGGATGCCTTTACCAGGTGGGCCTTATCTAGTCGATAGAAGTGCGGTTTACACTCCGCACAGATTTGGCAGTCCCTGGTTATAGCTCTGACCTCCTTGGTGGAGTAGGGCAGGTTGCGGGCCTTGATGTAGTGGATAAGCCGGGTGACCCCCGGGTGGCAGAAGTCATCGTGGATAGCCCGTAGTCGGTCATCTTGCGCGCTGGCACATGTGCCGTGGGGCAGGGCATCTGGGGGCTCGTTGAGCTTCCCAGGCCGATATACTATATCATAGTTATAGGTGGAGAGTTCGATCCTCCACCTCAAGATCTTATCGTTCTTGATTTTGCCCCGCTGCGTATTGTCAAACATGAAGGCAACCGATCGTTGGTTGGTGACGAGTGTAAACCTCCTACCAGCGAGGTAGTGCCTCCAGTGCCGCACGGCTTCCACGATGGCTTGGGCTTCTTTTTCGACCGAGGAGTGTCGAATTTCAGATGAGGCGAGGGTGCGCGAAAAGAACGCTATCGGTCTGCCTGCTTGGTTGAGGGTAGCGGCGAGAGCGACCTCTGATACGTCGCTCTCCACCTGGAAGGGGGCGGACTCATCCACTGCGCGCATCGCGGCTTTGGCGATGTCCACCTTGATGCAGCTGAAGGCCTGGTGGGCCTCAGTCGCCAGTGCAAAGAGGGTGGCCTTGATTAGTGGGCGGGCTTTGTCCGCATAGTTGGGGACCCACTGGGCATAATGTGAAAAGAACCCGAGGCACCTCTTCAGGGCCTTGGGACAGAGAGGGAGTTGCAGGAGGGGGCGCCTACGGTCAGGATCGGGCCCTAGGACCCCGTTCTCCACGACGAATCCGAGGGTGGCTAGTCTGGTTGTGCGGAAAACGCATTTCTCCTTGTAGGTGAGATTGAGGGTTTGGAGAAATCGGTGGAGGTTGGCATCGTGGTCCTGCTGATCATGGCCGCAGATGGTGACATTGTCCAAGTACGGAAATGTGGCCCACAGCCCGTACTGGTTAACCATTCGGTCCATTGTTCTTTGGAACACCGAAACCCCATTCGTGATGCCAAAGTGGACCCGGAGGAAATGGAAAAGGCGGCCGTCTACCTCAAAAGCCGTGTAGTGGCGATCCTCCGGGCAGATTGGGAGCTGGTGGTATGCAGACTTCAGATCCACCGTGGAGAACACCCGGTAGTGTGCGATCTGGTTTACCATGTCTGCAATCCGGGGAAGGGGGTACGCATCGAGTTGCGTGTGCCGGTTAATGGTTTGGCTGTAATCAACCACCATCCGGAACATTTCCCCGGTCTTGATGACCACCACCTGAGCTCCCCAGGGGCTATTGCTGGCCTCGATGACTCCCTCCCGCAAGAGACGCTGGATCTCGGACCTAATGAACTTCCTGTCCTGTATGCTACACAGCCTGCTTCTGTGGCGACTGGCTTGCAGTCGGCGGTTAGGTTTGCGAAGAGAGGGGGGGGTCGACTTTTAGGGTCGCGAGGCTGCATATGGTGAGTGGGGGCAGGGGCCCCCCGAACTTCAGGGTTAGGCTCCTGAGGTTACATTGGAAATCGAGTCCCAATAGGAGAGGAGCGCAGAGGTCTGGGAGCACATATAATTTAAAGTTAGCGTACTCAGCGCCCTGTATTGCTAGGGTTGCAGTAGTGCACCCTCGGATTTGCACCGAGTGCGACCCAGAGGCGAGGGAGATGGTTTGTTGCGCTAGGAAGATTGGGTGCGAGCAGCATCTTACCATGTCCGGGTGAATGAAGCTCTCTGTGCTCCTGGAGTCAAAGAGGCAAGGCGTCTCATGCCCGTTAACCCGGACGGCCATCATAGAGCTCCAGAGGTGCTTGGGTCGCGACTGGTCCAGGGTGACCGCGCTGAGCTGCGGGTAGCCGGCGGCGTGGTCGGAGGTGCTGGGGCGGCCCCGTGATGACTGTCCATATTGATCATATGCGTCGAGCGGCGTAGCAGATGGCAGCCCCCGTTGGTCGAGTGTGGTGGGCGGTGAGGGAGATGGCGGCCCCCATGGATCGCACGTGGCCGGCCGCGTGGGGGAGGGTGGCCAAGATGGCGGCCCTCGTGAGTCGCACGTGCTGTGAAGGCTGGAAAATGGCGGCCCCCATGGATAGCACGAGGCTGGTGACGCATCTACAGGGGGCCGAGTCGGCAGACACGCTGCCACACTGCGGGGTCTGCAGGCCTGTGAGTCTGAGGGTCGGGCCTGCGGTTTAGAGTTCTTAGACCTGGCCAGGCAGACTTTGGCGAAATGTCCTTTGCTCCCGCAGCTGCTGCAGTTCACGTTGTGGGCCGGGCAGAGCTGCCGGGGGTGTTGAGACTGGCCGCAAAAATAGCAGGGTAGCCCCCCCATGATGGGCGGGCGGCCGCGCGGCACCGGCCTGGGGTAGTCTTTGGTCGGGGGCCCACGAGGGGGTCGCGTGGTCGGCCGGGAACGCAGTAAGGCTCTGAAAAGCAACCTCCAGAGAGGTGGCTAACTTTACCGTGTCGTCCAGATCCTGGGCCCCCTTTTCGAGCAGGCGCTGTCTCACATAATTCGACCGGACTCCCGCCACGTAGACGTCTCGGACGGAGAGTTCCATGTGCTGAGTGGCCGTAACGGCCTGGTAGTTACAGTTGTGTGCGAGGGCTTTGAGGTCGCGTAGGTAATTATCTAGCGACTCCCCGGGTGCTGGCGGCGAGTGGTGAAGACGTGTCACACGTAGACCTCGTTCACAGGCGTTTGAGCATCGTGAGGGCACCTGTATAGGAGGTGGCCTCGTCGAGCTGGACAGAAATGCGATGGCTCACCCGTGCGTGGAGGAGGCTCAGCTTCTGTTCATCGGTGACGGAAGGCGTGGAGGAGACAGCGAGGTAGGCCTTGAAGCATCGAAGCCAGTGCGAAAAAATTTCTTTCACCTCCGCAGCCTGCGGATCGAGTTCCAGTCGATCAGGTTTGAGGGCTGATTCCATAGTTGTGTTTAAGCTGATTAAATTGATGCGACCACCAATTCACTCAAAGACACGAGTCGAAGTAAACCGTGGTTTTAATCAGCTCACAACAGTGCCTGCCTGCGACTGGTACAATACTGTGAACTGCCTACAGGTCAACTGCTCTTTATACTTCCTTTCAAGGGGTGGAGCCACGGGCGGAGCCCGTACATGCCCCAACATATCCCCCTGTGGGTGAAGCCACACAATGGCCCATAGGTGGAGCCCAAAAGGTCAACAACATAACAAAGCTGTAACACAATGGCAGAGCATGATACTAATACTCTGGTGAATTACTAGTACTATACATTCACCACATCGGTATTGTTAATTTACATCATCACCAAATATTAAGAACTATATGTTGCCTTCATATGTGTGTGTGGTATGTGCACCTTCGCGTGCGTGTATATGTATGTATCCATGTATGTGTATGTGTGTGTGTCTGTGTCTATATGTGTGTGTGCGTGTACCTGTGTGTATCTTAGTGTGTGTGCATCTGTGTTTGTGTGTACGTGTGTACACCTGTGTGTGTGCGTGTATCTGTGTGTACCTGAGTGTGTGTGTATCTGTGGGTATGTGTGTGTGTGGCTGGGGGGGTGGGGGTGGAAACAGCCCTGGTAAGACTGCAAGCATGGATAATGAAATTCATAAGCTGCATTAGAAACGGAATGCTCAAACCCAAAGTCAGCGTACAGTTCAAGCTGAAATACAAGTCCAGTCAAAGCTGATATGTCACTCCAGCAGACCTACTGGATTGTGAGCCCTATGGGTTTGACCTGTTGCTAATATTAGAACATTTCCCTGTCTCCCAATGACTTAAAAACTTTTATTTTTGGCAGGAGTGAATTCCTACTGGTTGGACAGAAACGTTGATTCTCTGGTTGCTACGAAACAAGGTCTCTGTAGAAATCCTCCAACACATTCCCTTTGTGACAACAGGAAGTCTCTCTCTCAACAGTTCGAAACTCCTGGAGGTGCCCATGTAAGATGTTCCACAGGAAGCCGGGAACACAGAGTTTACACAATTCCTCAGCTACAGGCTGGCTCTCGCGCACCGATTATAGGATAGCAAGGTTTTCTTCAGTGCATGTTTTGTTTTGAATTTAACGCAGCATCTAAATTATTTAATTCCTGTTGGTCGTGGCTCAGTTGGTAGTTCTGTTGAGCTGGGTTCTCCACTGGCGGGATTCTCCGTTGCGTCAGCAGCGCACGCACACCCGGGGATTTCCCAACGACGTGGGGCTTCCCACAATGGGAAACCCCATTGGCCGGCTGGCGGGACGGATCCCGTTGCTGGCGGGGGCCAGAGAATCCCGCCTGTTATCTCTGCACCTGACTGTCGCAGGTTCCTGCTGCACTGCGGAGATCGAGCTGACATCGCAAAAAGAAAGTGTCGGTTTTTAATACGATATGAAATCAAGGTCCCATCTGCTGTCTCAGGTCGACACAATATCTTTCAAAGTGGGGCAAGGAAAATCCTGGCTCATGGTTATCTTTTTGGGGATGTTGCTGTGCTCCCATTAGATTCAACGGGGATTCCACATCAAAGGTGTTGGCTGTGCAGTGATTTGAGATGTCCTGAGGTTGTGCTGGGTGCTCCATAATGGCCCAGATCTTTAGGGACGTGACAGTTATCGTCAGGTCATCTGCCTTCCCTCCCGGCTTGAGGCTGGCTTTCCCAAAAATGGGGAGCGCAGCATCGCTTGGAGAACTCTGTTGTAGTGGAGTATTGTCCGGGGAAAGACTGGACACCAGCTCCCAGATGATAAGTTTAAACATTCTGTGTGAATCTTAGTGAGTGGGTGACTGGGCGAATGGGTAGCGTGCCAGGGTGGGTAGGCCCAGGATCTAGGGGGGGGGTTACAGACGATGCACAAGGACTGGGGCACTAAGAGGGCCCCGGGCTCTGTTTTAAACAGAGATCCTCATCATCAAGACTCAGCAGCCAGATCCTCAGACCATCTTAAGTAAAATAAGTAATGGGGAGTTCTAATCCCATTCTAATCTGGTCTGTCTTTGTCAATTTCACTCAGTTGCTGCACTGCTGCTTCCAAAGGTAGCTTCATGGATCCCAGAAAACCATGGTTTATGTGGGGGACTCGGAGGGGACGATGGCGGGGGACTCGGAGGGGACGATTGTGGGGGACTCAGAGGGGACGATGATGGGGGACTCGGAGGGGACGCTGGTGGGAGACTCGGAGGGGGCGCTGGTGGGAGACTCGGAGGGGACGATGGTGGGGGACGATGGCGGGGACTCGGAGGGGACGATGGCGGGGACTCGGAGGGGACGATGGCGGGGTCTCGGAGGGGACGATGGCGGGGAACTCAGAGGGGACGATAGTGGGGAACTCGGGGGGGGACGATGATGGGGGACTCGGAGGGAACGCTGGCGGGGACTCGGATGGGACTATGGCGGGGGACTCGGAGGGGACGATGGCAGGGACAATGGAGGGTGACCCGGAGGGGATGATAGCAGGGACTCGGAGGGAACGCTGGCGGGGACTCGGAGGGGACGATGGCGGGGACTCGGAGGGGACGATGGCAGGGACAATGGAGGGTGACCCGGAGGGGATGATAGCAGGGACTCGGAGGGGACGATGGCGGGGGTCTCGGAGGGGACGATGGTGGGGGACTCAGAGGAGATGATGGTGGGGGAGTGGGAGGAGACGATGGTGGGCGACTCGTAGGGGGCGATGGTGGGGGAGTGGGAGGGGACGCGGGGACTCGGAGGGGACGATTGTGGGGGACTCGGAGGGGACCATGGCGGGGACTCAGAGGGGACGATTGTGGGGGACTCGGAGGGGACCATGGCGGGGACTCGGAGGGGACGATGGTGGGGGACGATGGCGGGGACTCGGAGGGGACGATGGCGGGGTCTCGGAGGGGACGATGGCGGGGGACTCAGAGGGGACGATGGCGGGGGACTCGGAGGGGACGATGATGGGGGACTCAGAGGAGATGATGGTGGGGGAGTGGGAGGGGACGATGGTGGAGGAGTGGGTGGGGACGATGGCGGGGGACTCGGAGGTGACGATGGCGGGGGACTCTGAGGGGAGGTTGACGGGGGACTCTGAGGGGAGGATGGCGGGGGACTCGGAGGGGACGATGGCGGGGGACTTGGAGGGGAGGATGGCGGGGGACTCGGAGGGGAGGATGGCGGGGGACTCGGAGGGGAGGATGGCGGGGGACTCGGAGGGGACGATGGCGGGGGACTCGGAGGGGAGAATGGCGGGGGACTCGGAGGGGAGGATGGCGGGGGACTCGGAGGGGAGGATGGCGGGGGACTCGGAGGGGAGAATGGCGGGGGACTCGGAGGGGAGGATGGCGGGGGACTCGGAGGGGACGATGGCGGGGACTCGGAGAGGATGCTGGTGGGAGACTCTGAGGGGACGATGGTGGGGGACTGGGAGGGGACGATGGCAGGGACAATGGAGGGTGACCCGGAGGGGATGATAGCAGGGACTCGGAGGGGACGATGGCGGGGGTCTCGGAGGGGACGATGGTGGGGGACTCAGAGGAGATGATGGTGGGGGAGTGGGAGGAGACGATGGTGGGCGACTCGTAGGGGGCGATGGTGGGGGAGTGGGAGGGGACGCGGGGACTCGGAGGGGACGATTGTGGGGGACTCGGAGGGGACCATGGCGGGGACTCAGAGGGGACGATTGTGGGGGACTCGGAGGGGACCATGGCGGGGACTCGGAGGGGATGATGGTGGGGGACGATGGCGGGGACTCGGAGGGGACGATGGCGGGGTCTCGGAGGGGACGATGGCGGGGGACTCGGAGGGGACGATGGCGGGGGACTCGGAGGGGACGATGATGGGGGACTCAGAGGAGATGATGGTGGGGGAGTGGGAGGGGACGATGGCGGGGACTCGGAGGCGACGATGGCGGGGGTCTCGGAGGGGACGATGGTGTGGGACTCAGAGGAGATGATGGTGGGGGAGTGGGAGGGGACGATGGCGGGGGACTCGGAGGGGATGATGGTGGGGGAATGGGAGGGGACGCGGGGACTCGGAGGGGACGATGGTGGGGGTCTCGGAGCGGGCGATGGCGGGGGGTCTCGGAGGGAACGTGGTGACTCAGAGGGGACGATGGCGGGGGACTTGGAGGGGACGATGGTGGGGATCTCGGAGGGGACGATGGTGGGGGACTCGGAGGGGACGATGGTGGGGGACTCGGAGGGGACGATGATTGGGGACTTGGAGGGGATGATGGTGGGGGACTCGGAGGGGACGATGGCGGGGGAGTGGGAGGGGACGAGGGCGGGGGTGTGGGAGGGGACGATGGCGGGGGACTCGGAGGGGACGATGGCGGGGGAGTGTGAGGGGACGATGGCGGGGAACTCGTAGGGGACGATGGTGGGGGACGATGGTGGGGGACACGGAGGGGACGATGGTGGGGGACACGGAGGGGACGATGGTGGGGGACTCGGAGGGGACGCTGGTGGGAGACTCAGAGGGGACGGTGGTGGGGGACTGGGATGGGACGATGGTGGGGGAGTGGGAGGGGACGATGGCGGGGGACTCGGAGGTGACGATGGCGGGGACTCGGACGGGACGATGGCGGGGGACTCGGAGGTGACGATGGCGGGGACTCTGAGGGGACGATGGCGGGGACTCGGAGGGGACGATGGTGGGGACTCGGAGGGGACGATGGCGGGGGTCTCGGAGGGGACGATGGTGTGGGTCTCAGAGGAGATGATGGTGGGGGAGTGGGAGGGGACGATGGCGGGGGACTCGGAGGGGATGATGGTGGGGGACTGGGAGGGGACGCGGGGACTCGGAGGGGACGATGGTGGGGGTCTCGGAGCGGGCGATGGCGGGGTCTCGGATGGGATGCTGGTGGGAGACTCGGAGGGGACAGTGGTGGGGGACTGGGATGGGACGATGGTGGGGGAGTGGGAGGGGACGATGGCGGGGGACTCGGAGGGGACAATGGCGGGGACTCGGAGGTGACGATGGCGGGGGACTCGGAGGGGACGATGGCGGGGACTCGGAGGGGACGATGGCGGGGACCCGGAGGGGACGATGGTGGGGACTCGGAGGGGACGATGATGGGGGACTCGGAGGGGACGATGATGGGGGACTCGGAGGGGACAATGGCGGGGACTCTGAGGGGACGATGGCGGGGGACTCGGAGGGGACGATGGCGGGCGACTCGGAGGGGACGATGGTGGGGGACTCGGAGGGGACGATGGTGGGGGACTCGGAGGGGACGATTGTCGGGGACTCGGAGGGGACGATGGCGAGGGACTCTGAGGGGAGGATGGCGGGGGACTCGGAGGGGAGGATGGCGGGGGACTCGGAGGGGACGATGGCGGGGACTCGGAGAGGATGCTGGTGGGAGACTCGGAGGGGATGATTGTGGGGTACTGGAAGGGGACGATGGTGGGGGAGTGGGCGGGGACGATGGCGGGGATTCGGAGGGGATGATGGCGGGTCTCGGAGGGGACGATGGCGGGGACTCGGAGGGGACGATGGCGGGGACTCGGAGGGGACGATGACGGGGGACTCGGAGGGGACGATTACAGGGGACTCGGAGGGGACGATGACGGGGGACTCGGAGGGGACGATGTTGGGGGACTCGGAGGGGACGATGGTGGGGGACTCGGAGGGGACGATGGTGGGGGACTCGGAGGGGACGATGGTGGGGGACTCGGAGGGGACGATGGCGGGGGACTCGGAGGGGACGATGGTGGGGGACTCGGAGGGGACGCTGGTGGGAGACTTGGAGGGGACGATGGCGGGGGACTCGGAGGGGACGATGGCGGGGGACTCGGAGGGGAGAATGGCGGGGGACTCGGAGGGGAGGATGGCGGGGGACTCGGAGGGGAGAATGGCGGGGGACTCGGAGGGGAGGATGGCGGGGGACTCGGAGGGGACGATGGCGGGGACTCGGAGAGGATGCTGGTGGGAGACTCTGAGGGGACGATGGTGGGGGACTGGGAGGGGACGATAGTGGGGGAATGGGCGGGGACGATGGCGGGGATTCGGAGGGGACGATGGCGGGGACTCGGAGGTGACGATGGCGAGCACTCGGAGGGGACGATGGCGGGGGACTCGGAGGGGACGATGGCGGGGACTCGGAGAGGATGCTGGTGGGAGACTCTGAGGGGACGATGGTGGGGGACTGGGAGGGGACGATAGTGGGGGAGTGGGCGGGGACGATGGCGGGGATTCGGAGGGGACGATGGCGGGGACTCGGAGGTGACGATGGCGAGCACTCGGAGGGGACGATGGCGGGGGACTCGGAGGGGACGATGGCGGGGACTCGGAGGGGACGATGGCGGGGACTCGGAAGGGACGATGGCGGGGACTCGGAGGGGACAATGACGGGGACTCGGAGGGTACGAATGTGAGGGGACGATGGCGGGGGAGTGTGAGGGGACGATGGCGGGGGAGTGTGAGGGGACGATGGCGGGGGAGTGTGAGGGGACGATGGTGGGGGAGTGTGAGGGGACGATGGCGGGGGAGTGTGAGGGGACGATGGCGGGGGAGTGTGAGGGGACGATGGCGGGGGAGTGTGAGGGGACGATGGCGGGGGAGTGTGAGGGGACGATGGCGGGGGAGTGTGAGGGGACGATGGCGGGGGAGTGTGAGGGGACGATGGCGGGGGAGTGTGAGGGGACTTTGGCGGGGGAGTGTGAGGGGACGATGGCGGGGGAGTGTGAGGGGACGATGGCGGGGAAGTGTGAGGGGACGATGGCGGGGGAGTGTGAGGGGACGATGGCGGGGGAGTGTGAGGGGACGATGGCGGGGGAGTGTGAGGGGACGATGGCGGGGGAGTGTGAGGGGACGATGGCGGGAGAGTGTGAGGGGACGATGGCGGGGGAGTGTGAGGGGACGATGGCGGGGGAGTGTGAGGGGACGATGGCGGGGGAGTGTGAGGGGACGATGGCGGGGGAGTGTGAGGGGACGATGGCGGGGGAGTGTGAGGGGACGATGGCGGGGGAGTGTGAGGGGACGATGGCGGGGGAGTGTGAGGGGACGATGGCGGGGGACTCAGAGGGGACGATAGCGGGGGACTCGGAGGGGACGATGGTGGGGGACTCGCAGGGGGCGATTGTTGGGGACTCGGAGAGGACACTGGTGGGAGACTCTGAGGGGACGATGAAGGGGGACTGGGAGGGGACGATGGCGGGGGACTCTGAGGGGAGGATGGCGGGGGACTCGGAGGAGATGATGGCGGGGACTCGGAGGGGATGATGGTGGGGAAACCGGAGGGGACGATGATGGGGGACTCGGAGGGGACGATGGTGGGGGACTCGGAGAGGACGCTGGTGGGGGACTGGGAGGGGACGATGGTGGGGGAGTGGGCGGGGACGATGGCGGGGGACTCGGAGGTGACGATGGCGGGGGACTCGGAGGGGAGGTTGACGGGGGACTCTGAGGGGAGGATGGCGGGGGACTCGGAGGAGATGATGTCGGAGACTCGGAGGGGATGATGGTGGGGAAACCGGAGGGGACGATCGTGGGGGACTCGGAGGGGACGATCGTGGGGGACTCGGAGGGGACGATGATGGGGGACTCGGAGGGGACGATGGCGAGGGTCTCGGAGGGGACGATGGCGGGGGTCTCGGAGGGGACGATGGCGGTGGTCTCGGAGGGGACGATGGTGGGGGACTCTGAGGGGACGATGGCGGGGGACTCGGAGGGGACGATGGCGGGGACTCGGAGGTGACGCTGGCGGGGGACTCGGAGGGGACGATGGCGGGGGTCTCGGAGGGGACGATGGCGGGGGTCTCGGAGGGGACGATTGCGGGGATCTCGGAGGAGACGATGGCGGGGGTCTCGGCGGGACGATGGCGGGGGTCTCGGAGGGGACGATGGCGGGGGTCTCGGAGGGGACGATGGCGGGGGACTCGGAGGGGACGATGACGGGGGACTCGGAGGGGACGATGACGGGGGACTCGGAGGGGACGATGACGGGGGACTCGGAGGGGACGATGGCGGGGTACTCGGAG
This sequence comes from Scyliorhinus torazame, assembly GCF_047496885.1. Classification (NCBI taxonomy): domain Eukaryota; kingdom Metazoa; phylum Chordata; class Chondrichthyes; order Carcharhiniformes; family Scyliorhinidae; genus Scyliorhinus; species Scyliorhinus torazame. Next base: position 60,629,885 of record NC_092718.1, on the reverse strand, counting down.
GGGACGATGGCGGGTGACTGGGAGGGGACGATGGCGGTGGAGTGTGAGGGGACGATGGCGGGGGACTCGGAGGGGACGATGGCGGGGGAGTGTGAGGGGACGATGGCGGGGGAGTGTGAGGGGACGATGGCGGGGAGTGTGAGGGGACGATGGCGGGGGAGTGTGAGGGGACGATGGCGGGGGAGTGTGAGGGGACGATGGCGGGGGAGTGTGAGGGGACGATGGCGGGGGAGTGTGAGGGGACGATGGCGGGGGAGTGTGAGGGGACGATGGCGGGGGAGTGTGAGGGGACGATGGCGGGGGAGTGTGAGGGGACGATGGCGGGGGAGTGTGAGGGGACGATGGCGGGGGAGTGTGAGGGGACGATGGCGGGGGAGTGTGAGGGGACGATGACGGGGGACTCGGAGGGGACGATGACGGGGGACTCGGAGGGGACGATGGCGGGGGACTCGGAGGGGACGATGGCGCGGGACTCGGAACGGACGATGACGGGGGACTCGGAGGGGACGATTGTGGGTGCCTCGGAGAGGACGCTGGTGGGAGACTCGGAGGGGACGATGGTGGGGGAATGGGAGGGGACGATGGTGGGGGAGTGGGAGGGGACGATGGTGGGGGAGTGGGCGGGGACGATGGTGGGGGACTGGGAGGGGACGATGGTGGGGGAGTGGGCGGGGACGATGGCGGGGGACTCGGATGGGACGATGGCGGGGGCCTCGGAGGGGACGATGGCGGGGGCCTCGGAGGGGACGATGGCGGGGGACTCAGAGGGGACGATAGCGGGGGACTCAGAGGGGACGATAGCGGGGAAACCGGAGGGGACGATGATGGGGGACTCGGAGGGGACGATGGTGGTGGACTCGGAGGGGACGATGGCGGGGGAGTGTGAGGGGACGATGGCGGGGGAGTGTGAGGGGACGATGGCGGGGGAGTGTGAGGGGACGATGGCGGGGGAGTGTGAGGGGACGATGGCGGGGGAGTGTGAGGGGACGATGGCGGGGGAGTGTGAGGGGACGATGGCGGGGGAGTGTGAGGGGACGATGGCGGGGGAGTGTGAGGGGACGATGGCGGGGGAGTGTGAGGGGACGATGGCGGGGGAGTGTGAGGGGACGATGGCGGGGGAGTGTGAGGGGACGATGGCGGGGGAGTGTGAGGGGACGATGGCGGGGGAGTGTGAGGGGACGATGGCGGGGGAGTGTGAGGGGACGATGGCGGGGGAGTGTGAGGGGACGATGGCGGGGGAGTGTGAGGGGACGATGGCGGGGGAGTGTGAGGGGACGATGGCGGGGGAGTGTGAGGGGACGATGGCGGGGGAGTGTGAGGGGACGATGGCGGGGGAGTGTGAGGGGACGATGGCGGGGTTGTGTGAGGGGACGATGGCGGGGTTGTGTGAGGGGACGATGGCGGGGGAGTGTGAGGGGACGATGGCGGGGGAGTGTGAGGGGACGATGGCGGGGGAGTGTGAGGGGACGATGGCGGGGGAGTGTGAGGGGACGATGGCGGGGGAGTGTGAGGGGACGATGGCGGGGGAGTGTGAGGGGACGATGGCGGGGGAGTGTGAGGGGACGATGGCGGGGGAGTGTGAGGGGACGATGGCGGGGGAGTGTGAGGGGACGATGGCGGGGGAGTGTGAGGGGACGATGGCGGGGGAGTGTGAGGGGACGATGGCGGGGGAGTGTGAGGGGACGATGGCGGGGGAGTGTGAGGGGACGATGGCGGGGGAGTGTGAGGGGACGATGGCGGGGGAGTGTGAGGGGACGATGGCGGGGGAGTGTGAGGGGACGATGGCGGGGGAGTGTGAGGGGACGATGGCGGGGGAGTGTGAGGGGACGATGGCGGGGGAGTGTGAGGGGACGATGGCGGGGGAGTGTGAGGGGACGATGGCGGGGGAGTGTGAGGGGACGATGGCGGGGGAGTGTGAGGGGACGATGGCGGGGGAGTGTGAGGGGACGATGGCGGGGGAGTGTGAGGGGACGATGGCGGGGGAGTGTGAGGGGACGATGGCGGGGGAGTGTGAGGGGACGATGGCGGGGGAGTGTGAGGGGACGATGGCGGGGGAGTGTGAGGGGACGATGGCGGGGGAGTGTGAGGGGACGATGGCGGGGGAGTGTGAGGGGACGATGGCGGGGGAGTGTGAGGGGACGATGGCGGGGGACTCGGAGGGGACGATGGCGGGGGACTCGGAGAGGACGATGGCGGGGGAGTGGGCGGGGACGATGGCGGGGGACTCGGAGGTGACGATGGCGGGGGACTCGGAGGTGACGATGGCGGGGGACTCTGAGGGGAGGTTGACGGGGGACTCGGAGGAGATGATGGCGGAGACTCGGAGGGGATGATGGCGGGGAAACCGGAGGGGACGATCGTGGGGGACTCGGAGGGGACGATCGTGGGGGACTCGGAGGGGACGATGATGTGGGACTCGGAGGGGACGATGGTGAGGGTCTCGGAGGGGACGATGGCGGGGGTCTCGGAGGGGACGATGGCGGTGGTCTCGGAGGGGACGATGGCGGGGGACTCGGAGGGGACGATGGCGGGGGACTCGGAGGGGACGATGGCGGGGACTCGGAGGTGACGCTGGCGGGGGACTCGGAGGGGACGATGGCGGGGGTCTCGGAGGGGACGATGGCGGGGGTCTCGGAGGGGACGATGGCGGGGATCTCGGAGGAGACGATGGCGGGGGTCTCGGCGGGACGATGGCGGGGGTCTCGGAGGGGACGATGGCGGGGGACTCGGAGGGGACGATGGCGGGGGACCCGGAGGGGACGATGGCGGGGACCATGGCGGTGGAGTGAGAGGGGACGATGGTGGAGACTTGGAGGGGACGATGACGTGGGAGTGGGAGGGGATGATGGTGGGGGGCTCGGAGGGATGATGGCCGGTGGGTTGGAGGTGACAATGGTGGGGGACTCGGAGGGGGTGATGGTTAGGGAGTGGGAGGGGACCGTGGCGGGGGACTCGAAGGGACGATGGTAGACGAGTTGGAGTTGACGATGGCGGGGGACTCGGAGGGGCGATGGTGGGAGACTCGGAGGGGACGATGGTGGGGGACGCGGAGGGGACGATGGCGGGGAACTCGGGGGTGACGATGGCGGGCGGGTTGGAGGGGACAATGGAGGGGACGATGGTGGGGTCTCGGAGGGGCGATGGTGGGGGAGTGGGAGGGGACGATGGTAGGGGTGGGAGGAGATTATCTACACACTTCGATTGTTTTGTAAAAGTTGCGATTTCTTTGGGGGAGTGGGAGGGGACGATGGCGGGGGACCCGGACAGGACGATGGCGGGGGACTCAAAGGGACGATGGCAGACGAGTTGGAGGTGACGATGGCGGGGGACTCGGAGGGGCGATGGTGTGGGAGTGGGAGGGGACGATGGCGGGGGACTCGGAGGGGCGATGGTGGGGTAGTGGGAGGGGACGATGGCGGGGACGATGGTAGGGGTGGGAGGAGATTATCTACACACTTCAATTGTTTTGTAAAAGTTGCGATTTCTTTGTAACCACTTTCCTAACATCAGTTGATTGCTCTGTGATTGATTATCATAAGGCATTGGGCCTCTAATTTCACCATTTCTACAGTCACACTGCCTACTGCATGCAGGTGTAATGAAAGAAAGACAAAACCTACATTCATCCAGCACCTTTCACAATGTCCCAAATCGCTTAACAGCCAGTGAAGTACTTTTCCATTATAGTCACCGGTATAATGTGGGCAATGTCATCAAATAGTGGAGAAAGGCCAAGGGGCTGAATGGCCTATTCCTACGTATGTTCATTTGTCATTCTGGAATAGGTGACCAATTTCATCCATTCATCCATAGTTATCTTGTAAACAGAGTTAAGAATCGTGCCTGGAGTCTTGTTTATTTTGTTGCTCATTGAGGTTTACTGTGAGTGGGTTTGTGGGGTGAGGTTGCCAGGACAAGAGTGTATAATGCGCTCCTGGAGAATCACTAACCTGTTTTATACTGCATATGACCCTCAATAGTCTTTTCATTGACTTCATTCCTGTCCTTTTGTCTGCTGGGTTTTTTGAGGTAGTGAAATATCATGACAAAGTTGTGTGGCAGAGTAGATAATAAAAATACATTATAATGAAAAGCAGCAATCAGCAGAGTCTTCATATGGGAGTAACCATTTCTTCATGTGTTTTGCTAATCCCACAATGAGGCAGTTGTGTTAACCAACAATTTTTAAACAACCCAATGGACCCGATCAGCCTGCTGTTTGCGCTGTATTGTGTTTGCTGTGCTACGGAATGCTGCCGAACTAAAGCAGTACTCTGAGTGTAACACTGTTGAAACAACTGAGGAAATACTTTGGTCAGTCAGCCCCTTCCTTATTTTCACCGGTTTGTTGCTCAAAACACCAGAGTTTCCATTTGGTGTAATTCATCTACAGCTAGTCTACAGTTATACAAAACAAAAAGCACACGGCGAATGGAAAGTTAACTTTCATCTCGAGGGGGTTGGATTACAAACAGGAGGGAAGTCGATGCTTCAGTTTGTACAGAAAATTAGCCAGACCCCATGAAGAGTAACTGTGTTCAATTCTTGGCCCGCGCCCCAGGAAGGATGTATAAATTATGAAGACGGGTTGCATCAACTCAGCTTGTGCTCAAGGGGGAGCATAGAAGTTTGAGATGAAATTTAAAATGTTGCAAGGGTACAGCAGGGTCCAGAGGGAGAAACCTCGGGTGAGAAACCAAGAGGCGAGAATCTTAAAATTTTGAGAGTGCAATCGGGAAGCACATCTAGAAATCCAAAGGCTATTTTGGTGTGGGAGGACTCATGGAACATTCAAGGCTGGGGTGGATAGAACTTTGTTGGGTTAGGGTTTCAAGGGATGAGCTAAGATGAGTAAATGGCTTTCAGGTACAGATTAATCACAATCTAATTGAATGGTTGAATTTGCCCAGGGGACTGAAAGGCTTACTCCTGATCCCATTGTCCATTCAGTGCAACGCCAACAGTCCAAGTGGTGCCGTATGAAGTGCCAAGAAGTACAGTGTGTGACAGCTCAAAATGTCTCCCGACTTTCCTTGGCTCTGGCAGTAAAACAGTTTTCATAGGCTGACCGGGTCTGCTATCAACTTGTTGCAACCTCACCAGCGGCCTACAGTGTACAATAAATGGGAGGGGATCTGCATCCAGGCTCTGAAACAATCACCGGGGCGGGGGGGGTGGGCGGGGGTTATTCCCTAAGAGGGAAATTGATCTGCTCCCTCTAAAGGTGTAATTTCCCTCTGCCAATTCTCTATTCCCTTTGTATTCAGTATCTCATTTGACCCCGCATTGAGCTTCCAATCTCATATCCACTCCATGACTAATACACATTAGCTGTATCCACCCCATCTCCACCCATCCACTGCTGAAGTCTTCATCCATGCTTTAGAATCATAGAATCCCTACAGTGCAGAAGGAGGGCATTCGACCCATCGAGACTGCACCAACCCTCTGAAAGAGCACCATATCCAGGCCCAACCCCCCGCCCTATCTCCGTAACCCCACCTAACATGCACATCCCTGGACATAAGAGGCAAGTGTCGTGTGGTCAGTACACCGAACCTGCACATCTGTGGACTTTAGTTACCTAGAGATTTAACTTTTCCAATTTATGCCTGTCTTGTCTCCCACCGTCTAATCTCTGGAATCCTTCGCTTATCCAACACCACTGCCATTACCCTAAATTGCACCATGTTCCATACACCCACCACCCTCTCTGCTGCCACATTGGCTCCTGGTTTCGCCACACCTCAAATTTTAAATTTTAACAGGGATTGGGTGAGGGAGTGGACCCAGGTAGGGTGCTCTTTCAGAGGGTGAGTGCAGACTCGATAGGCTGAATGGCCTCCTTCTCCACTTTAGGGATTCTATGATTATGACTCTTGTGTCCAAATTTAAAGTACATTTTTTTTTCCAATTAAGGGGCAATTTAGCGTCGCCAATCCACCTAACCTGCACATCTTTGGGTTGGGGGGGTGAAACCCACGCAGACATGGGGGAGAATGTGCAAACTCCACACAGACAGTAACCCGGGTCCTCAGGACCGTAGGCAGCAGTGCTTACCACTGCGCCACCGTGCTACCCTGTGTCCATACCACTTTATTATCTCGCCCCTTCTTATCTCTGGAACCTTCTGTAGCCCTACAACACTCTGAGATCTCTGTTTTGTCCAATTCTGGCCTCTCGTACCACACAGCCTGTGACTTCAGCTGTCTTGGGAGCAAGCTCTCAAATTCCCTCTTTTAAATCTCTTTGCTTCTCCACCTCCCTCATTCCTCTCTTGGGGTGCTCGGTATAAGCTACCTCTTTGACTCATACTAATGCGTAGCTTGTTGTCAAATTTAACCTGATAACACATCACCTGTGAAGCACCTTTTGAAGGTCCTGTATAAATTGAAATTGTTGCATCTGTCCAAATGGTTATTTACACACAAGTGAAAAAGTGGAAAACCTGCTTCCATGTCTTCAGTAGCCTTCTGTGCCGCACTTTAAAAGGGTTTTTTCCTTAATTGACTATTAACACATGATGACAGAATTACTCTTGGGATTTTATTCCTTTATGATTTGTGTTCTTTGCCTGCAGACAATGACACGAGCCATTCGATCTTTAAGTTCAGCTCATTTAATCCACTCATGCGCCAATGCTTCACCATCAGTCATTTCAAACATTGTTTTGATGAAAGGTCAGGGAAAGGTAAGATTTGCTTTCTGGTATTTTTCTGCGTGAGGCAAGAAGTTACTCATGAAAATACTTTAAACACTGCCACTCAAATATTCATTGAACACAAAGTGAATGATAATAACATTGCGATGTGAACTTGTAGACCATTCACCGCCAGTCTAAATTTGTCTGATCCTGCTTTTGGGCCTGCTGCACAAGGAACCAGGAAACCTGTCCCAAGATTGAGCCTCAGGCCTCAATTTGGCATTTTGGCTAGGCATCTCCACAGAGGCAGCTCAACCACCTTGGAAACCCTATTTCAGGCCACTTGCCTCAGTATCAGCAGCGGAACCCAAGTAGGTTCTGGAAGGTGGAGGGGGAGCGGGAGGGATCGGTGACTTGCGGCTATAATGTGGCCATCAGGAGAGTCGTGGAGCCAGAAGGAGCATTCCAGTCCTTCTTCACTCCATGTGAAATTTTTTTTAAAAGTACCGCTCTTTTCAGTGGTGGTCGCTTGCTAGGCCAAACCCACACTTGGAAAGCTTGAGTAGGCTCAAAGCTTGCTCCACTCACGTCCCGCAGGCATTAGGCCGCTTGGTAGCGTGTGCTCTTTCCTCTTTTAGGTAGCCAACCTAACAGCTGGCTTGGGAATCCTATTTTTAAAAGAAAGGCTGACACTTATATTGTGTTTGAGTCATCTGCTGGCTGTTTAAAAAAAAAAGTGTTTTACAGCCAGTGAAGTACTTATTGAAGTGTAGTTGCTACGATAATGTAAGAAACACAGCAGCCACTTTGCACACAAAGAACAGCAGCGAGGCAATGGCCTGATAATCTGTTTTGTTAAATGTTGATTGAGGCCAAGACTCCAGGGCATAATTCCCAGCTCCTCTGCGCAAAAGTGCCATGGGGTCCTTGCATCCACCCAAGCAGGAAAATTGGGGTTTGGCGTAAAATCTCACCCAAAAGACAGCAGCAATCCTTCAAGTACTGCACAAGAGTTTCTACCTGGATTCTGTGCCTAGAATGTAGTGAGTTAGAGTTGGTACAAACTGAACCACAGCTGACACTTCACATTTTTCAGGTGTCCCTGGGGTACAGGGCATTAGTCCTCAAGTTGGTTGCTGTTGCGCCTGTTTTTGTGACTGTAAAATGAAATAACAAGGTTCAATCTCCACCCCTTGACAAAAATGTTTCACGCTATTTTATTGTGTGACTGCCTCTGAGGTATTTAAACGTGACAAGGAGCTCGAAGAATGCTAATATTATTATTGATCACTTCTGAGCCAAGTTTACTGACTGAGAAATATGATAACGATCATTATTCCAGGGTCTGGGATTCAGTGTGGTTGGAGGAAGGGACAGTATTTATGGACCAATGGGCATCTTTGTAAAGACAATATACCCGGACGGAGCAGCTGCTGCCGATGGCCGGCTGAGGGAAGGTTTGTAAATTCAATTGCATTGGTTTCCATGGCTTTTGTGCATGCACCGCAACAAAGAACATTATTGCAAAACTATCAGTACAGCATTTCTATTGAGATGAATGTAAGGAATTGGTATATATTATATTTTATATTTGTGGCAGCAATGTTATTAAAAGCCTGAGTTAAGATAAATATTTGTCACAGAGATATTATTAAAAAACCTAGATTAAGGTATCCAGACTGTGCGTCTGCTGTTGCTGTAACTAAGTAGTCATAAAAGATGAGGTCATGATTTAATCTAACCACTTGTTTACATATGAAGGCCGAATGGAACATTGTTATGAATGCTGGAGATTCCCTGGAGAATAGATAATTTATGAGGGGTTGTATTTAGTCCTAGCTAAGCAGGTCATGTGACATCTTAGTGGGATACAGATGATTTGATTAATGGGAGAAGCCAGGTCGGTCTGTAGTTTTGCAGTTTGTCATAGGACTTGAGTCTGACAAGCCAGAAGGTATGCTTTTGTCTACCAGTTAAGAAAAATGGTGGAATAATATTGGAGGCTGGTAAACTGCCCATTTTACTGCTAGGCAAGGATCATCCAATCAGGTAATGAAGATTCTACACGCTTACTGTTTGGTTTGTGAAAGAAGGGTTTTCCAGGAACCGATACATCCGACAACCAATAGCGAGAGATAGGGGTGGGTTGGCTGGAGGCAAGAAGTCATGTGATGACACCTCTAGGAATATGGCCAACCAGCATTGGTAACCAAATTGTATCTGTCAATCGCGGTGAAGGTATGGCAAAACATCAATGACTGCATTTGCGTCGGCTGTGTGATGGGTTGGGGGGAGTGAGCGAGTGTGATGGGTTGGGGGGTTAGGCAGTGTGTTGGGTCCGGAGGTGAGGCAGTGCGATGGGTTGGGGGTGTTGGGCAATGCGATAGGTGGGGGTTAAGCGGTGCAATGGGTTGGGGGGTTAGGCAGCGTGATGGGTCCGGGGGGGTGAGGCAGTGCAATGGGTTGGGGGTGTTCGGCAGTGTGATGGGTCCGGAGGTGAGGCAGTGTGATTGTTGGGGGGGGGGGGGGTAGGCAGTGCGATAGGTGGGGGTGTTAGGCAGTGTGATGGGTTGGGGGTGTTAGGTTGTGTGATGGGTTGGGGGTGTGAGGCAGTGCAATGGGTCGGGGGGGTTAGGCAGTGTGATGGGTCCGGGGGGGTGAGGCAGTGCGATGGGTTGGGGGTGTTAGGCAGTGTGATGGGTCTGGAGAGGGTGGGGGAGGAGGGGGGAGGCAGTGTGATGGGTCCGGGGGGGTGAGGCAGTGCGATGGGTCTGGGGGGGCGGGGAGGAGGGGGGAGGCAGTGTGATGGGTTGGGGGTTGGGGGCGGGGCGGGGGGTGAGGCAGTGTGATGGGTTGGGGGTTGGGGGCGGGGCGGGGGGGTGAGGCAGTGCGATGGGTCAGGGTGTTGGGCAGTGCGATGGGTGGGGGCGTTAGGCAGTGCGATGAGTTGGGGTGTTAAGTAGTGTGATGGGTGGGGGGGGGGGGGGGGGGGGGTGAACCATTTCAGTAGCCTGGACTCTGGGACACGATTGTGATTTCTTAGCTGCTTAACAGACTGTAGTTCACCTATTCTGTTCTTATTGGATAGAAAGCAGTCAGGAAATGACGACACTCCATGTCGGTCACAAACAAATTGTTGAGGCAGCGTTCTGTAGATTGGCAGATTCTTGGAAATGCACAGGTCTGAGCAATCAGGGAAATCAGGTTAAACTGTTCAAAAAGTCCATCTGCCTTTCTTTCTCTTTGTAAGTGCATTGACACTTTGAGATGTGCAGCCTGAGTTTGACAGTCTTCCCCCTCTGAAACAATTGGGAAGTTGAACCAACGTTAGTAACAATGATGCTTGACTTTTGAATATTTAGATAGACATATTCATACTGTCAACCTCTCACTTTGTAGGAGATGAAATACTTGAAGTGAATGGAGTGTCGCTGAATGACTTAACCCATGATGAAGCGATACAAATATTTAAGGTTGGTCTGTCCATTTCATAGAGTCATAAAGTCATACAAGACAGCAGAGGCCCTTCAGCCCATTGAGTCTCCACTGACAAAACTAGATCCCACTTTCCAGCACTTGCCCCATAGCCTTGAATGTTGTGACATTTGAAGTGCTCAACCACAAACCTTTTAATGGTTGTGAGGTTTCCCGCCTTTACTCCCCTCCCAGGCAGTGTATTCCAGATTCCCACTGCCCTCTGGGTGAAAATTATTTTCCTCAAAATCCCTTTAAACCGCCTGCCTTTCACGTTTAAATTATGCCTTCTTGTTATTGACCCTTCAACTAAGGGAAACAGTTGTTTCCTATCCATCCTGTCCATACCCCTCATAATCTTGTACAACTCAGTCAGGTCTCCTCTCAGTCTTTTCTGCTCTAAAGAAAACAACCCGAGCCTTTCTAGCCTCTCTTCATAACTCAAGTGCTCCATCCCAGGCAACGTCCTGGTGAATCTCCTCTGCACCCTCTCCAGTGCAATCACACCCTTTCTATAGTGAGGTGACCAGACCTGCACACAGTACTCCAGCTGTGGCCTAACCAAAAGTTGTGTACATCTCCAACATAACCACCTTGCTCTTATAGTCTATGCCACGACTGATAAAGGCAGGTTTCCCATATGCCTTTTTAATTATCCTATTAACCTGTCTTGCCACCTTCTGGGATCTGTGGACAAGCACCTCGAGATCCCTCTGTTCCTCTGAGCTTCTTAGTGTCCTGCCATTCACAGAGTACTCCCTTGTCTTGTTACTCCTTCCAAAGTGCATCACCTCTCATTTTTCAGGGTTAAATTCCATCTGCCACTGTGATCTGCCCACCTTGGCAATCTTGCCTTCCTGCAACCTAAGGCCTTCTTCCTCACTATTAAACACCCTGCCAATCTTTGTGTCATCCGCAAACTTACTACTCATTCCCCCGAACATTCTCATCTATATCATTTTTATATGTCACAAACAATAAGGAACCCAGTACTGATCCCTGTGGTAGGCCACTGGATACTGGCCTCCAGTCACACAAACAGCTTTCTACCATCACCTTCTGCCACTAAGTTTGAGATCCAACTCGCGAAGGTACCCTGTATTCCATGTGCTGTTATCTTCTTTATCAGTCTCGCTTGTCAAAGGATTTGCGGTGTGAAATTTCAGCCTATTAATTAATCGTCTCTAAAAACAAATCTGTGCTTTCATTTTGGTTTTTTTATTGCAGCAAGTGAGGAAAGGTGTGCTCACATTAACAGTCCGGACTTGTCTCCGGGGCCCCAGCGTCACTCATGGGCAGCCAGCAGCATTTCTTAGTCGCTCCTGGTCAACCAGCTCCACCACTCACCTTGGTCGAGGCAGCTGTTCAAGTTCAGAGCTGGATAACATGCTCTTTCTACAAAAGACACCACATCCCAACGACCGAATCATCATGGAAGTCACCTTGTCCAAGGGTAAGTAAAGGAAATAGATTATGAGCCAACCAAACCCGGAGTTTGCCATTGACTGCCTGATTCAGTGGTGGGTTAGTAACCCAGAGGTGGTGACAAATGGTGAAATCCAACTCCAGAAATCTGTGTGGCAGCAGAAAACATTGACTGTGAAAATGGCCACATTGTCATCAAAAGCCAACATGTCCATTAAAGGAACCCCCCCCCACCCCACTTCCTGACCCATACTGGTGTCCATATGATGCCAGGCCCATGCCTCATGATCAACTCTTATTGCCCTCTGAAATGGTCCAGAGAGCCATTCTGTTGTACACTATAATTTCAGGGAGAATGCTTGTATTTCTCGTGGTAATTAGCGATGGACAATGCATAACCAGCATTGCTGAGAACTGAGGGCAAATTAAAATTCTGCTCTGCCTGTTCGCACCTGTATTTAATTTCTCTTCTTGTTTGCACACTATTCTTCATATGGCACCCTCTGGAGTAATTTTGTCAAGAACACATCTCTCAAGGAGAATATGAGCAGGAATTAGAGTAATTACATAGAATTACATAGAACATACAGTGCAGAAGGAGGCCATTCGGCCCATCGAGTCTGCACCGACACACATTAATCCCTCACTTCCACCTTATCCCCGCAACCCAATAACCCCTCCCAACCCTTATGGACACTACGGGTAATTTATCATGGCCAATCCACCTAACCTGCACGTCTTTGGACTGTGGGAGGAAACCGGAGCACCCGGAGGAAACCCACGCGGACACGGGGAGAACGTGCAAACTCCGCACAGACAGTGACCCAGCGGGGAATCGAACCTGGGACCCTGGCGCTGTGAAGCCACAGTGCTAATCACTTGTGCTACCGTGCTGCCCATCAATTCTGATGGTTATACGCATCTAATAGCAGTGTGCACCAGGAGCACAGTAAGATTATCCCTTAAACACACACACAAATCTTTTAAAAACACATATAAATCCCTGGATATAGAGGGCACAATTGGATGGGGAAAAACCATGCCCATATGTTTTGGGCATGCCCGGCGCTTAAAGAATTCTGGCAGGGGTTTGCGAGGGTGATGTCTAGGATTTTGGACACTCGGGTGAAGGCGAGTCCAACAGTAGCAATATTTGGGGTGTCGGAGGATCCAGGAGTGCAGGAAGCGAAAGAGGCCGAGGTACTGGCCTTTGCCTCCCTGGTAGCCCGGAGACGGATCTTGTTAATGTGGAGGGACTCGAAACCCCCGAGTGTGGAGAGCTGGGTTGGCGATATAGCGGGGTTCCTCAGCCTGGAGCGAATAAAGTTTGCCTTGAGAGGGTCCTTGATGGGGTTCTCCCGGCGGTGGCAACCTTTCCTTGACTTTCTAGGGGAGCAGTTAGTGTCAGCAGCAGCAGCATCCTGGGGGGGGCGGGGGGGGGGGGCGTTCAGGTGGGGGTACTGTTGATATAATGTGAGTTGGGCATGGAAACGAAACCCACCTTGTTCTGTTTTTTTAAAAAAGGGAAAAACGTTTCTGTTGTGTAAGTAGTTTCACTGTAAGCTTTGGGAAATGTTGATTGTTATTTTTTATTATCTCTATTTCTATTTTTGTTATGTAAAAACGCTCTTTGGAAAAACTTTAATAAAACATTTTTTTTTTAAATTTGACGGGGGAAAAAGTGTTGTTTGATCGCGTTTAGCCCCGCTATTTATCGGCACTTTGCTGGTATTTTTGGCCTAAGCACGGAAGGCCCGTCCAAGACCGCACATTCATCATTTCCTTCACTGACGAGCTCAGCTCGCCAGTGCAGGAAGAGTATTCGCAGATCGGGCGCCATTTTTAAACGCCACCCCGATCGTTCGACCCTCTCAGCATCTGGAACCCCCCTCCCCCTCTGTATCCAACTTACCTCTTATGGGGTCCTGGAGCACCCCCCTCACAACCTCTTAAGGGCAAGACACCCCGGGCCCAATCCCTGGCACGGACAACCTGGCACCTTGGCACTGTCAGCCTGGCACCCTGGAAGTGCCCTTGCCCATCTGGCAGTGATACCTGGGCACCCTGGCAGAGCTAGGATGGCAGTGTCAAGGTGCCTGGGTGTCAGCATAGTGCAAGAGTATGACCCTGCTCAGAGCCCGACCACCCAATGGTCTCTAATGGCCTAGGAGACCCCCGTGGTGCCATTATGCCTGGTTCACATTTGTGGAAACCTGTGCTAAAAGGGGCCAGGGTGAGGGCTCCCCGGCAAGACTTTCAGGTCCAGTGCCCCGTGATAATTTAGAGCAGACATATTTAAATAAGCCGAATGGCGCACTTAAATATGTCAATTTGTATCTCGGCCAGCGAGGACAAGATCACCACATCTTGCGAGATTCCGTTAAATCTCACGAGGCATTTCGAGCGTCGCAAATCTCGCGAGAGGACTCTCGCAAGATTAAAAGGCCTCATCGCATCACCAAGTCAGGCACGGCGAGGCCATTAAATTGCACCCATAATATATATACAATCCAAAAATGTGGACATAGACTCCTAGACACCCAGACCCGTAAATATACGCAAAAATATGTTCAATGAGATCCAAAAATACATTGAGCAGCCCAGCCATCTCATGAGGCTATAGACACCAGGATGGTGCAATTTTACCTTCACCAAGCAATCGCATTCCAAGCTAACTTCCAGGCTGAGGCATCCGGGAAATACTGAAGGATTGCTGCATTATTGGAGACGCCATCTTTCAGGTGAGGTCCCATCTGCTCTCTCTCAATTCAAAAGGGAACAGGGGAAGTTCACTCCCATTGTTCTGGCCAATATTTATTCCTCCGTCAATGTCACTAAACACAGGTTATCACTGTAATAACCTACATGTGACATGCATGAGATTCTTCCAGCTGGGGTTGATTGGACCGGGAATTAACCAGTATTTGTATAATAGGTTGGCCTCTGTAGTAGCCAACAGGAAGGAGTAAGGACCTGGTAATGTGTAACTGGGCCCAGTGTATATGCCGCTGTAAAGCTGAATAACCGTCAGCCTGTGAACCCGCCAGATTCCCCTTGCCGTTACTCTAATCATGTTGCTGTTTGTACGACCTTGCTATGTGCAAACTGACTGCCTCGACTCCTACCTCAGGAGTTAATGCACTTGAAAAGTACTTGGTTATAAATCACTTTAGGATATACTGAGGTCAGGAAAGGTACTATATAAATGCAAGTTCTTTTCTTTCCCTTCCCGCTACAGAAGTCATCTAACCCTGGATTGTAGCAAATAGTGAGCAGGTAATAAATAATAAGCAACAGTTATAGAAATGATGAACCCTCCCGTTTTCCTTTACTGTTAGCTCCTGACTTAAAGATTTTATCAAGGACAAAGTTATACCACCACAGGGTTTAGGCTCAACCACAAACTTGCTTATTTACAAAAAAAAACCTCCTCAGTCAGAGAGAGACAGCAAAGAGTGAGTTTGGGAATTTGAATCTAGGTGTGAATTAAATCAAATCAAATCAGTAAGGCAGCTCCTTTTAAATTTCAGGAGTTTAAATTAATTTAAATTAATCTAGAATTGTGCAGTGTAGGTTAACGAGGGCTGCCCCACCCACTCACATAACTGGTTAGCAGTTAAGTGTCAGTCACTTTAATCTACTTTGATCTAAAAGCAGGTGGGGGAGGGAAGTCAACTCAGGCCAATTTAAAAAGAGCAATTTGTAAACTCACTCCCAGTGAGTTCTCCCAGTGAGCCAGAGAGACACAGCCAGAGTGAGACAGCAAAGAGTGCATTTGGGAATTTGAATCTAGGTGGGAATTCAAAGCTCGGTGGGGAGGAAGGGCTTTTTATCCCTGGTAAGTGACTGGTAAGTAGTTTTTCTGTTTTCTTTTTCTTTTCATTGGTATATTTATTTATTTTTTCTTTGTTTATTTATTTATTTTGGGGGGGGGGGAATTGTAATTGTTGAAGTTAACCGAAGGTTTAAAACATGGCAGGAGATCTCAGACCCGTGTCATGCTCCTCGTGTGCGATGTGGGAGCTCAGGGACACGTCCACTGTCCCTGGCTCCTTCACGTGCAAGAGGTGTGTCCAGTTGCAGCTCCTGTTAGACCGCTTGACGGCTCTGGAGCTGCGGATGGACTCACTTTGGAACATCCGCGATGCTGACGACGTCGTGGATAGCATGTTTAGCAAGTTGGTCACACCGCAGGTGAAAGGTACTGAGGGAGATAGAAAATGGGTGAGCAAAAGACAGAGCAAGAGTAGGAAGGCAGTGCAGGTGTCCCCTGCGGTCATCTCCCTGCAAAGCAGATATACCGCTTTGGATACTGTTGAGGGAGATGGCTCACCAGGGGAAGACAGCAGCAGCCAGGTTCATGGCACCGTGGCTGGCTCTGCTGCGCAGCTGGGCAGGAAGAAGAATGGCAGGGCTATAGTGATAGGGGACTCAATCGTAAGGGGAATAGACAGGCGGTTCTGCGAACGCAATCGAGACTCCAGGATGGTATGTTGCGTCCCTGGTGCAAGGGTCAAGGCTGTCTCGGAGCGGCTGCAGGACATTCTGGGGGGGAGGGTGAACAGGCAGCTGTCGTGGTGCACATAGGCACCAACGATATAGGTAAAAAACGGGACGAGAGCCTACAAGCTGAATTCAGGGAGTTAGGAGTTAAACTAAAAAGTAGGACCTCAAAGGTAGTACTCTCAGGATTGCTACCAGTGCCACGAGCTCGTCAGAGTAGGAATGTCAGGATAGATAGGATGAATGCGTGGCTCGAGAGATGGTGCAAGAGGGAGGGATTCAAGTTCCTGGGGCATTGGAACCAGTTCTGGGGAGGTGGGACCAGTACAAACCAGACGGTCTGCACCTGGGCAGGACTGGAACCGATATCCATGGGGGGGGGGGGGTTTGCTAGAGCTGTTGGGGCGAGTTTAAACTAATGTGGCAGGGGGATGGGAACTGATGCAGGACGTTGGAAGGTAGTAAAACAGGGACAGAAGCAAAAGGCAGTAAGGGGGAAAGTGTAAGGCAGAGAAGCCATAGTCAAAAATTAAAAAGGGCGACAGTACAAGGTACAGTGACTGAGGGGAGCTCAGTGAATAGGACCAGGAATACTAAAAGGAATACAACAGGAAGTAAAAACATTAATGGTAAGCGACACGGCAGGTTGTTACATGACGATATGGGTTCAACGACGAGGAAAATTAGGAGAAAAGTTAAGAGGAAATATAACTTAGGAGAGGTGACTGATCAAGGTGTTAAGATTCAAAACAGAGGTAAAAAAAGCCAACATAAGTGTACTTTACCTGAATGCTCGTAGTATTCGGAATAAGGTAAATGAGTTGATTGCGCAAATCATCGTGAATGACTATGATTTAGTGGCAATTACTGAAACATGGTTAAAGGATGGTCACGAATGGGAGTTAAATATCCGAGGGTATCAATCTATTCGGAAGGACAGAGTGGATGGTAAGGGAGGTGGTGTAGCTCTGTTATTTAAGGATGACATCAGGGCAATAGTAAGGGATGACATCGGTGCTATGGAGGATAAGGTTGAATCCATTTGGGTGAAAATCAGAAATAGTAAGGCGAAAAAGTCACTGATAGGAGTAGTCTATAGGCCACCAAATAGTAACATTATGGTGGGGCAGGCAATAAACAAAGAAATAACTGATGCACGCAGAAATGGTACAGCAGTTATCATGGGGGATTTTAATCTACATGTCGATTGGTTTAACCAGGTCGGTCAAGGCAGCCTTGAGGAGGAGTTTATAGAATGTATCCATGATAGTTTCCTCCAACAGTATGTAATGGAACCTACGAGGGAACAAGCGGTCCTAGATCTGGTCCTGTGTAATGAGACAGGATTGATTCAGGATCTCATAGTTAGGGATCCTCTCGGAAGGAGCGATCACAATATGGTGGAATTTAAAATACAGATGGAGGGTGAGAAGGTAAAATCAAACACTAGTGTTTTGTGCTTAAACAAAGGAGATTACAATGGGATGAGAGAGGAACTAGCTAAGGTAGACTGGGAGCAAAGACTTTATGGTGAAACAGTGGAGAACCATCCAAGCGATTTTTCACAGTGCTCAGCAAAGGTTTTTACCAACAAAAAGGGAGGACGGTAGAAAGAGGGAAAATCGATCGTGATTATCTAAGGAAATAAGGGAGAGTATCAAATTGAAGGAAAAAGCATACAAAGTAGCAAAGATTAGTGGGAGACTAGAGGACTGGGAAATCTTTAGGGGGCAACAGAAAGCTACTAAAAAAGCTATAAAGGGGAGTAAGATAGATTATGAGAGTAAACTTGCTCAGAATATAAAAACAGATAGTAAAAGTTTCTACAAATATATAAAACAAAAAAGAGTGGCTAAGGTAAATATTGGTCCTTTAGAGGGTGAGAAGGGAGATTTAATAATGGGCGATGAGGAAATGGCTGAGGAACTGAACAGGTTTTTTGGGTCGGTCTTCACAGTGGAAGACACAAATAACATGCGAGTGACTGATGGAAATGAGGCTATGACAGGTGAGGACCTTGAGAGGATTGTTATCACTAAGGAGGTAGTGATGGACAAGCTAATAGGGATAAAGGTAGACAAGTCTCCTGGCCCTGATGGACTGCATCCCAGAGTGCTAAAAGAGATGGCTAGGGAAATTGCAAATGCACTCGTGATAATTTACCAAAATTCACTAGACTCTGTGGGGTGGTCCCGGCGGATTGGAAATTAGCAAACGTGACACCACTGTTTAAAAAAGGAGGTAGGCAGAAAGAGGGTAATTATAGGCCAGTGAGCTTAACTTTGGTAGCAGGGAAGATGCTGGAATCTATCATCAAGGAAGAAATAGTGAGGCATCTGGATGGAAATTGTCCCATTGGGCAGACGCAGCATGGGTTCATAAGGGGCAGGTCATGCCTAACTAATTTAGTGGAATTTTTTGAGGACATTACCAGTGCGGTAGATAACGGGGAGCCAATGGATGTGGTATATCTGGATTTCCAGAAAGCTATTGACAAGGTGTCACACAAAATTTTGCTGCATAAGATAAAGATGCATGGCATTAAGGGGAAAGTAGTAGCATGGATAAAGGATTGGTTAATTAATAGAAAGCAAAGAGTGGGGATTAATGGGTGTTTCTCTGGTTGGCAATCAGTAGATAGTGGTGTCCCTCAGGGATCAGTGTTAGGCCCACAATTGTTCACAATTTACACAGATGATTTGGAGTTGGGGACCAAGAGCAATGTGTCCAAGTTTGCAGACAACACTGAGATGAGTGGTAAAGTAAAAAGTGCAGAGGATACTGGAAGTCTGCAGAGGGATTTAGATAGGCTAAGTGAATGGGCTAGGGTCTGGCAGATGGAATACAATGTTGTCAAATGTGAGGTTATCTATTTTGGTAGGAATAACAGCAAAAGGGATTATTATTTAAATGATAAAATATTAAAACATGCTGCTGTGCAGAGAGACCTGGGTGTGCTAATGCATGAGTCGTAAAAAGTTGGTTTACAGGTGCAACAGGTGATTAAGAAGGCAAATGGAATTTTGTCTTTCATTGCTAGAGGGGTGGAGTTTAAGACTAGGGAGGTTATGCTGCAATTGTATAAGGTGTTAGTGAGGCCACACCTGGAGTATTATGTTCAGTTTTGGTCTCCTTACTTGAGAAAGGACGTACTGGCACTGCAGGGTGTGCAGAGGAGATTCACTCGGTTAATCCCAGAGCTGAAGGGGTTGGATTACGAGGAGAGGTTGAGTAGACTGGGACTGTACTCGTTGGAATTTAGAAGGATGGGGGGGGATCTTATAGAAACATATCAAACTATGAAGGGAATAGATAGGATAGATGAGGACAGGTTGTTTCCACTGGCGGGTGAAAGCAGAACTAGGGGGCATAGCCTCAAAATAAGGGGAAGTAGATTTAGGACTGAGTTTAGGAGGAACTTCTTCACCCATAGGGTTGTGAATCTATGGAATTCCTTGCCCAGTGAAGCAGTAGAGGCTCCTTCATTAAATGTTTTTAAGATAAAGATAGATAGTTTTTTGAAGAATAAAGGGATTAAGGGTTATGGTGTTCGGGCCGGAAAGTGGAGCTGAGTCCACAAAAGATCAGCCATGATCTCATTGAATGGCGGAGCAGGCTTGAGGGGCCACATGGCCTACTCCTGCTCCTAGTTCTTATGTTCTTATGTTATGTTCTAATGCCCTAAAGCACGTGGGCAGCACGGTAGCATTGTGGATAGCACAAATGCTTCACAGCTCCAGGGTCCCAGGTTCGATTCCGGCTTGGGTTACTGTCTGTGTGGAGTCTGCACATCCTCCCCATGTGTGCGTGGGTTTTCTCCGGGTGCTCCGGTTTCCTCCCACAGTCCAAAGATGTGCGGGTTAGGTGGATTGGCCATGCTAAATTGCCCATAGTGTCCAAAATTGCCCTTAGTGTTGGGTTGGCTTACTGGGTTGTGGGGATAGGGTGGAGGTGTGGACCTTGGGGTGGGGTGCTCTTTCCAAGAGCCGGTGCAGACTCGATGGGCCGAATGGCCTCCTTCTGCACTGTAAATTCTATGAAACTATGAAAGCATTAAACATAGCAGAGAAGGCTGAGTGGGGGACCTGATTGAGGTGCATAAAATTATGAGGGGCAGAGATAGGGTGGATAGGAAGGAACTTTTCCCCTTGAGAGGGGTCGATACCAGGCGACGTAGATTTAAGGTGAGGAGCAGGAGGTTTAGAGGAGATGTGAGGAAAAACGTTTTCACCCAGAGGATGGTGGCAATCTGGAACTCACTGCCTGAAAGGGTGGCAGAGGTTGGAACCCTCACAACACTGAAGAAATATTTAGATGAGCACTTGAAATGCCAAAGCGTACAAGGCCAAGGACCAAGAGTTGGAAAATGGGATCAGAACAGATAGGTGCTTGATGGTCAGCACAGAGATGCTGGACCAAAGGGGTTCTTTCTGTGCGGTAATACTCTATGACTCTAAACTAGTGCAATGATGACACACAACCCTTGACCGGTTAGCCAGAGTTACCTTTGATTCCCGTAAACAGGATAAACCACAACTTACTCATAAAAGCCTCTGCTGAGAAGCCATAGTAAGAAGTCTTACAACACCAGGTTAAAGTCCGACAGACTCGCCTGATGAAGGGGCTGTGCTCCGAAAGCTAATGATTCCAAATAAACCTGTTAGACTTTAACCTGGTGCTGTAAGACATTTTATTGTGCCCACCCCAGTCCAACGCCGGCATCTCCACATCATGAGAATCCAGAGGCACAATCCCCCATTGCCGTCCAAACCTTACTTGATTCAATTCAAACCTCCTCAAGATTTAGTTGTTACCGTTAAATTATCCTTAAATCCTCCCAGTATCCCTCGTATCTGGCTGATAAATTACAACTCCCCACACATTTCGCCCTTCCGGCAAGAGTTGCAGGTCCACAAAACAGGTTGACCATTCCTGACCCTCCTTGGTGACCGCAATCCCAAACCTGTTAAGGCCACTGTCATCACTGTACCTAATTGAGCTCAGAGTGGCCAATTGCAGGGCTGTTACTCTTTGATTGGATGTACGATAGGGCAAGGAAGTGAACATTCTGATCCCTTTTAGGGGCAGCATGGTAGCACAAGTGGCTAGCACTGTGACTTCACAGCGCCAGGGTCCCAGGTTCGATTCACCGCTGGGTCACTGTCTATGCGGAGTCTGCATGTTCTCCCCATGTCTGCGTGAGTTTCCTCCGGATACGCTGGTTTCCTCCCACAGTCCAAAGACATGCAGGTTAGGTGGATTGGCCATAATAAATTGCCCTTAGTGTCCAAAAAGATTAGGAGGGGTTATTGGGTTATGGGGATAGGGTGGAAGTGAGGGCTTAAGTGGGTCAGTGCAGACTCGATGGGCCGAATGGCCTCTTTCTGCACTGCATGTTCTATGTATCTATTTATCATATGGCTGAAAACACTGACCATCTCCAACATCGTGTCCAATGTCAAAAGTAGCCCTGAATCAAGGTGACCAGCCCTGCCGCTCCTCCCGGGTGCAATGCCAGACTCTACGGCCTTGGCCTTTCTATTTCAAAAATATCGCAGTGTCTTTAAACAGTATTGGTTTGGTTTCAGTATTGACTTGCTTTGAAGATGAACCCATGGCAGTACAGCCTGCCCCTGTGTGCTGCGTTTTAGCCTGTTTATTTGCAGTGTTTAGGTCCTTGGATTCTAGGGTTTCATATTGAAAAGAAGTCCAGCCGAATGGAGAATCCGATCCTACAACCGGTATGAAATGGTAGGATATCGCAGAAAACATCATGCAATCCTTACAGCACTGAAGAAGACCATTCGGCCCATCATGTCTGCACCAGATCTCTGTGGGAGTAATTTACCGAATGTCACTCCTTCGCCATAGACGTATACATTCTTCCTTTTCAGATAACAATCCAATTCGGTCTTGAAAGCCTCAATTGAACCTGCCACCACCACTTCTCAGGCAGCGCATTCCAGACCCTAACCACCCGCTGCGACAAAGCGTTTTCCCTCATGTCGCCATTACCTCTTTTGCCAATTACCTTAAATCTGTTCCCTCTGGTTCTCGATCCTTTCGCTGATGGGGACAGTTTCTCCATATCTGCTCTATGCAGACCCCTCATGATTTTGAACAACTCTATCCAATCTCCCCTTGACCTCTTCTTCAAGGCGAACACTCCCAACATCTCCAATCTATCTCTGTAACTGAAGTTCCTCATCCCTGGAACCCATTCTCGTGAATCTTTTCTGCGTCTTCACTGATGCCTTCACATCTTTCAGCACTCAGAAGTGGACACAACACTTTACCTGAGGCCCAACTAGTATCGTGTACAAGTTTGCTTTTGCCCTCTGTGCCCCTCCTGATGAAGCCCAGGATAATATATGCTTTTTTTTAACCACTCTCTCCACTTGTCCTGCCACCTTCAGTGATTTATGCACATGTATACCCAGATCGCTCTTCTCCTGCACCTCCTTTACAATTCTGCTGTTTTATTGTCTCTCCATGTTCTTCTTCCTCACAGTTCACAGTGCTTCTGAGTTTTGTATCATCTGCAAATTTTGACATTTTGACCTGTTCACTGAGCTCCATTAATATAAATCAGGAACAGCAGTGGTCCCAACACTGACCCAGGTGAACTCCACTACAAACCCTCTCCCAGCCTGAAAAACATCCATTAACCATGACTCTCAGTCGCCTGTCACTCAGCTGTACTGCAACTGTCCCTTTTATTTCATGAGCTATACCTTTGCTCACGAGTCTGTTGTGCAACACTGTATCCGATGCCTTCTGAACGTCCACATACGCCATAGCAACAGCATTACCCTTACCGACCATTTCTGTTACCGTATCAAAAAGTGTCACCAAGTTGATTGAACACGATTTGCCCTCTAGCTTTCCTTAATTAACCCGCATTCGCCAAGGTGACTATTAATTTTGTTATCTGTAAATCTTCAATTTTGACATTTACCTTTCTTTAAGTTCCAAAGGAGTCATATTGAACTCAAAATACTTTTTTCTCTTTCCACAGATGGTGCCAGATCTGCAGAGTTTTTCCAGCATTTTCTGTTTCTATTTAAGTTCCCTGTTGGTTGAAACCTAATTTCAACTGTGCGGACAGCACGGTGGCACAGTGGTTAGCACTGCTGCCTCATAGCACCAGGAACCCGGGTTCAGTTCTGGCCTTGGGTGACTGGTCGTGTGGAGTTTGTACGTTCTCCCCATGTCTGTGTACGTTTCCTCCGGGTGCTCCGGTTTCCTCCCGCAGTCCAAAGATGACGGGTTAGGTGGAATGGCCATGATAAAGTGCCCCTTATTGTGCAGGTTAGGTTACGGGGATAGGGCGGGATGGATGGAAGAGTGGACATGGGTAGGGTGCTATTTTGAAGGGTCGGTGCAGACTTGATGGGCTGAATAGCCTCCTTCCGCGTTGTAGGGATTCTATGATTCTAATCCACTTCACTTATCTCATAGAATTTACAGTGCAGAAGGAGGCCATTTGGCCCATCGAGACTGCACCGGCTCTTGGAAAGAGCACCCTACCCAAGCCCACACCTCCACCCTATCCCCATAACCCAGTAACCCCACCCAACACTAAGGGCAATTTTGGACACTAAGGACAATTTATCATGGCCAATCCACCTAACCTGCACATCTTTGGACTGTGGGAGGAAACCGGAGCACCCGGAGGAAACCCACGCACACACGGGCAGAACGTGCAGACTCCGCACAGTGACCCAAGCCGGGAATCGAACCTTGGACCCAGTAGCTGTAAAGCAATTGTGCTAACCACAATGCTACCGTGCTGTCACTTCCTAAGCTGGAAACCAGGAATCAGGATGTGTTGCAGTTGCTCACAATGAAATGTGTCATCTCACGTCATTTCTGTTTCTTTGTTTCTCAGAGGATGGTGTTGGTTTGGGAATTGGATTGTGTAGCGTGTACACACCCCTACAGCCTTCCGACATTTATATCCACACTCTCTCTCCGGGATCTGTGGCACATCTCGATGGGAGACTCCGGTAAGAGTAGTAGGTATACTTGGTAAATTTTCCTTGTTTCCTCTCCTGACCCAAGAGTCACATTTGGCAGGATCAGTGATTGGACAATCAGGTGTGGAGCTCAGAGTGGCCAATTGCAGGGCTGCTGCTCTCTGATTGGATGTGCGATAGGGGCAAGAAGTGAACATTCTGATCTCTTTGCCCAGGTCTCCAATTGGCATCACCAATGACAAGAATGGAAGAAATACTTGAATACTTGCATTTATGGAGCAACTTTCACAAACTCAGGACACGTCAAAGTGTTACAGTCAATGGGGTCTTTTTGAAGTGTAGTGGCTGCTTTAGGAGCTGCAGGAACCAATTTTCTGTGTGTGGGGGTGTGTGTGTGGGTGTGGGGGTGTGGGGGGGGGGGGGGTGTGCGCGCTCCCTCCATCCCTAACAGCACTGTGGGTGTACCTACACCGCCGGGACTGCGGCAGTTCAAGAAGGCAGCTCATCGCCACTTCTGAAGGGCAATTAGGGATGAGCAAATCTGGCCTAACCAGAGACACCACATCTCATAAACAACAACTTACATTAATATAGCGCATTTACTGTAATGAAGCATTCCAGGATGTTTCATAGGAGCATTATTAAACTAAATTTGATACCATGTGAGGAAATATTAGGTCAGGTGACCAAAAGCTTGGTCAAAGAGGTATATTTTAAAGAATGTCCGAAAGGAACAATGCAAGCTAGATAGATTGAGAGGTGCAGGGGGAGGGTATTCCAAATCTTGGGGCCTTGGCAGCTGAAGGCCCCAAGATGGTGGAGTGATTAAAACAACCTGCACACACAGCCAGAATTTGGGGAGAGCAGAGATCTCAGAGGTTTGTGAAGCTGGAGGAGATTACAAAGGTAGGGAGGGGCAAGGCCACGGAGATGTTGAAAACAAGGATGAGTATTTTAAAATCTAGACTCGGTTCGACTGGGGAGCCAGTGTAGGTCAGCGAGTACTGAGTTAATCAGGGCATGAGAATCAAGAAAAGCAAATATATGTCAGTCAGCAAGACCATTCAAATATAGAGGGTCTATTCTATCATCTTTGTTAATTTCTCCTCCCCATTGTTCTGAGATCTCCCTCTAGCCTTCCCCCAGGCCTCTGCAAATGTTGGCCTGGGTCAGGGTCACATACAGTGCAGAAGGAGGCCATTCAGCCCATCGAGTCTGCACCGACCCACTTAAGCCCTCACTTCCACCCTATCTCCATAACCCAATAACCCCTCCTAATCTTTTTGGTCACTACGGGCAATTTAGCATGGCCAATCCACCTAACCTGCACATCTTTGGACTGTGGGAGGACACCACAGCACCCGGAGGAAACCCACGCCGACACGGGGAGAACGTGCAGACTCCGCACAGACAGTGGCCCAGCGGGGAATCGAACCTGGGACCCTGCCGCTGTGAAGCCACAGTGCCATCCACTTGTGCTACCCTAATCATTTGATCCCTTGATCAGACCTTGGGACATGGGGAGTAGGGGGTTTACCTGGTTAGAGACCAATAACGTTTTGTTTAAAGTAGATAAAGGTTGAGATTCAATACACCTGCTTTGGGAATAAAGCCACAAGATTCTGTGGGTTTTGAACAACCAAAAATAGATGTAACTTTTCAAGATCAGAAAGATAAAACAATTTACAAATATGTATCTTCTACTCATTCAGGCTAAGCATGAGGTCCATGTGAATTCACTGTGAACTGTGGTCAAACCCACCATACTTCAGAGTAAATGACAGACGCAACCAAGACAGTCCATGGATTTCTCAAGAACCCACCCAGTCATCAAGTCAAACAATCACATTGAAACTCTGTCTCACGAGAGACTCCCAGCTTCACCTGCAAATATCTGTCCTTGGAATTCTCTCCAAATTCCGCTCTCATTTGGACTGTTTTCTCAGTGGCCCACCTCTCAGGGTTTCAATCTCACCGACCTAGATTCCTTCTCCCTGGATTCCCAAGTACACTCAAGTCCATTTTCAGATTGATGGTGATGCCAAGCAGAATATTACTGCTTCAAAGGAGTACCTTTGCCCCAATGCCCTGCTTTTCTTGGAGCCTGCTCCCCACGGTATTTTATTTAACTTAACTGGATCTGTCCCTTTTGTCCTTGTGACACCTGTTGACCGACAGACTGCCTCAAACTGACTGCCGCAGGAAGAGCTCTGCATTGATCCTTGAACTGATCTGGTGACCTATCAAAACACTCCCAGAGTGTCCTGCCCTTGTTATTATGTTGGCCCGGAATATCCTGCCCTTGTTACTAGGCAGGAACCGATGTAACAAGCATTGGAACAACCTGTACCTTAAATGTTACAATCTCCACAGACTTCAAATTTCACACCCAGGGAGACACAGGTTAATGGATTTCATGACATGAAACACATTAGAAGATTAAAGTGGGACATGGATGCTATTTCCTCTCTTCAGGCCCAGCATCTTTAAGGTGACATCCTGCTCTTGGCGAGTACAACCTGCTAAGAACAACAATGGAGCATCAGCCCTGTTAGCTTGCTGTACATTTCATAAGTCTACTTTTGATTTAAACAAGGCTGAATGTAAATATACCCTTCAGTTAAATATTTGAAAGCTTACATTTTTATCTTATCTTTTATTTTAGGAGTGGTGATCAGATTTTAAAAATTAATATAACCGATGTCCACAATCTGACTCTGAATGAAGTTTACACCCTTCTACAGCATTGCAAGACTGGACCGAATGATCTGATGATCAGCCGCCATCCTGATCCCCTGGTAAGAAGACAAGGAAGATACATTAAATTCAGATGTTGCCGGAGAAAATCGAATCCTAGAATTCCTACAGTGCAGAAGGTGGCCATTTGGCCCATCAAGTTTGCACAGACTCTCTGGAAGAGCCCCCCACCATGGTCCACTCCCTCACCCTATCCCTGGAACCCCATTATCCCAGCTAATCTACACATTTTCAGACTTTCGGCATCTTTGGTTGTTCGAATATAACCTATTGGTCGGGAACCTGGTGGAACTGGATGCGATATTCATTTTTATCCTGCCCCCATTGAACCCAAAGGAGCAACGCTGGGCATTGCACCAAATCCCAGGGGGCTCTCGCTCAGAAATTTAACTCAACATTAACCCCTAATACTTTCTTGTGCTTGCTGAACACAACGTGCATTTTTTGCAGATTTAATGTAACACAATGTTAGCTTTTCACAAACATAATTGAAGAAAATGGATGCTGACCCGAGAAAAAAACAGGTGAGAGGGGGCAGGTGAGAGGGGGCAGGTGAGAGGGGGCAGGCGAGAGGGGGCAGGCGAGAGGGGGCAGGCGAGAGGGGGCAGGCGAGAGGGGGCAGGCGAGAGGGGGCAGGCGAGAGGGGGCAGGCGAGAGGGGGCAGGCGAGAGGGGGCAGGCGAGAGGGGGCAGGCGAGAGGGGGCAGGCGAGAGGGGGCAGGCGAGAAGGGGGCAGGCGAGAAGGGGGCAGGCGAGAAGGGGGCAGTCGAGAGGGGGCAGGTGAGAAGGATGTTGGTACCTTGGCTGAAGGAATGGGTTTTGCGAAGGTACAGAGAGGGGTTCAGTCAGCGAGGAATGATGTATTAGCATAGCACTGCTACCTGCTTAGCTTGTGAGATGCTCTTCAATGGTGTCAATGGAGATCTCTGCACAAGACATGCAAATAGTGGTCCATGGTGCTGCCCGTCTCCAGGGAATCAACATAAACCTGCATAGCAATGTCATGTGATCAGATTTCTCCTGGAGTGTGTTTCACAGAGAAAGATCAAAACAGCTGAAGGTTATCGGATCAAAGATGGAATAAGGGAGGAGGATATACAACCTAAGAACATAAAGTTTGGAGCAACAGTAGAACATTCGCCCCCTCGAGCCGGCTCCGCTATTTAATAAGATCATGGAGGATCTGATTGTAACTTCAACCCCACATTCCTGCCGATCCCCCTCTGACTCATCGTTGTTTGAGATCCGGCCCACTACGGTTGTGTCACCCGCAAACCAGTAGATGGAGTTGGAGCTGCATTTTGCCACACAGTCGTGTGTGTATAGGGGGTATTGTAGGAGGATAAGTACACAGCCTTGCAGAGCCCCTTCGGCGTCCTTTTGGTCGTGCTGCTCCAGGGATGTGTAGGGCCAGGGAGATAGCGTTTGCTGTGGACCGGTTGTGGCAGTATGCGAATTGCAGTGGATCAAGGCTATCTGAGCCCCCATTTAACTATCTGCATGGCCCCTGTGGTAAGGCGCAACCATTGCAGGTCATCGCTGTGCAAATGCACGGCCACGTTTCTGGCCATTCTCCGGCCGTTTATTTTGTGGAGGCCGGGAGTTTTACGTGGCGCAGTTGCTAGCCACTCACACCACGGCCGCAGCATCGGTGAGGGGACGGCACCGATTCTTTCCACGTAAAATACCACAGATCCTCCGCACTTAGCTGCAGAATCGGAGAATCTGGCCCGTAATGTCTGGGACATCGATCCATTGGTCCAGATGCGCCAAGTTGATCTATAGTATGTCCTGTAGAACTCCATTTTAAAAAAGGCACTTATCAGTCTATTTTTGTGGAGAGAACTGCTTTGCTACACCATGTTTACAGTCTGTCAGTGCTTGGTAACGTAGGGTAAAACCGCCATAGTCCCAGAGAACCATGGCTGCTTTCCCCTTTGAGAGGGAGAGCTGACTGGTGGTGATTTAACCTGAGGATCACCACACCTCCGGCGAAGGACAAGGTTGAGAAGGTGGGGCCATCATGAATAACCTCAGCCGGTACAGGAATTGAACCCGTTGATGTACCATCAATAACGACAGAAGATGAGTTGAGAGTGAAACTGTGGCTTTAGTTAGCTTAAAGATACCTGCTGGCAGCCGGCCCCCGACTGAAGGCAGGGCCGGAGGTTGGCCACCTTTATACCTGAGCCCGAGGGGAGGAGCCAGCAGGGGCAAGCCCAGGCATTTTACATACATCAGGTATAATACAATACAGTGGTTTACCACACCCGTGCTGCTGGCTTCGCTCTGCATCATGAACCAGCTGAATAGCCAAGAGCTAAACCAGCCCCGGATGATCGTGGCCTCAATGCTGGTACTTTTGGCTCCTTCATGGACGCCAATTTGGTACGTCTGTCCTCCCAGAGAATCCATCTCAGACAACATTGATGGTACCTCTTCAGTGCCTTGAGGTGGCATTTGTACATAATTCAGGTGTTTGGTATAAGTCAATTTAAAACAGGGCGACATAAGATCTCATAGTTCTAGGTGGAGAGCTCGATTCTCCACCTCAAGATCTTGTCATTTTTGATCTTGCCCCGCTGCGTATTGTTAAATATGAAGGCAACCGACCGTTGGTCAGTGAGGAGAGTGAATCTCCTGCCGGCCAGGCAATGCCTCCAATGTCGCACAGCTTCCACAATGGCTTGGGCCTCCTTTTCGACAGAGGAGTGCCGGATTTCGGAGGCATGAAGGGTGCGGGAAAAGAAAGCCACGGGTCTGCCCGCCTGGTTGAGGGTGGCGGCCAGAGCTACGTCTGATGCATCGCTCTCCACCTGAAAGGGGAGGGTCTCGTCGACTGCATGCATCGTGGCTGTGGTGATGTCCGCCTTGATGTGATTGAAGGCCTGGCGGGCCTCACCCATCAGGGGACAAACTGTGGACTTGATAAGTGGATGGGCCTTGTCCGCATAATTAGGGACCCAATGGGCGTAATACGAGAAAAATCCCAGGCATCGTTTCAGGGCCTTGGGGCAGTGGGGGAGAGGGAGTTCCAGGAAGGGGCGCATGCGGTTGAGGTCGGGCCCTAGGACTCCATTTTCCACTACATAGCCAAGGATGGCTAAGTGGTTGGTGCAGAACACACATTTCTCCTTTTTGTAGGTGAGGTTAAAGAGTTTGGCGGTATGAAGCAATTTTTGGAGGTTCGCGCCATGGTCCTGCTAATCATCGCCGCAGATAGTGACGTTATCTAGGTACGGGAAGGTGGCCTGCAGCCTGTACCGGTCAACCATTCGGTCCATCTCTCGCTGGAAGATCGAGACCCCATTGGTGACGCCGAGGGGAACTCTAAGGAAGTAATAGAGGCGGCCATCTGCTTCGAACGCAGTGTATTGGCGGTCCTCCGGGCGGCTGGGGAGCTGGTGGTAGGCGGACTTCAAGTCTACTGTGGAAAAAACTCGATACTGCGCAATCTGATTGACCATGTCAGATATGCGTCGAGCTGCGTGTACCGGTTGATGGTCTGGCTGTAGTCAATGACTATCCTGTGCTTCTCCCCAGTCTTCACTACCACCACTTGAGCTCTTCAGGGGCTGTTGCTGGCCTCGATCATCCCCTCCCGCAGAAGCCGTTGGACCTCCGACCTGATGAAGGTCTTATCATGGGCACTGTACCGTCTGCTCCTAGTGGCAACGGGCTTGCAGTACGGGGTGAGGTTTGCAAACAGTGAAGGTGGATCAACCTTAAGGGTCATGAGTCCGCAGACAGTGAGGCGGGGCAGGGGTCGGCCGAATTTCAGAGTAAGGCTTTGGAGGTGGCATTGAAAATCAAGACCTAGTAACAGGGCCGTGCACTGATGGGGGTGGACATAGAGCCTGAAGTTGCTGAACTCTACGCCCTGAATGGTGAGGGTCGCGACACAGTACCCCTGGATTTCCACGGAATGGGATCCGGAGGCCAGGGAGATTTTCTGGGTGACGGGGAGTACGGGGAGGGAGCAGCGCCTTTCTGTAGCAGGGTGGATGAAACTCTCTGTGCTCCCGGAGTCAAAGAGGCAGGTCGTCTCGTGCCCGTTGATCTTCACCGTCGTCGTAGCGGTCGCGAGATTGCGGGGGCCGAGACTGATCCAGGGTGATGGAGGCGAGCTGCGGAAGATGTTGGGAAGTCCCGGGCTGATCAGTGGTGGCGGAGGTAGCAGTAGGCGGCGAACGGCCAAACGAGCAGGGGTCCTGAGGTGCGGTCCGAAATGGCGCCGAAGATGGCAGCGCCCACGGGGCGCACTGGGCTTGTGGTGGAGAAAATGGCGGCACCCCTGGATCACACGTGGTGGGTTGTAGCAATGCCGGGCCTGAAAACAGCGGCGACCGAACAGGCCTGGCAAACTGAAACAAAGTGGCCCTTCTTCCCGCACCCTTGCAGGTCGCGCTCCGCGCCGGGCAGCGCTGCCTGGGATGTTTGCTCTGGCCACAAAAATAACACTCGGGCCCCCGGGGTTGGCTGGCTGCCGCGCGGCGCAGGCTTGCGGTGAGCTCGAGTCGGCAGCTGGTGGGGCCACGATGCCCACGAGGGTGCCACGGGGTCGGGGTTGTAGGCCTCCAGATTACGAGAGGCCACTTCTAGTGAATTAGCAAGCTGCCTTATCTCTGCAAGATCGAGCGTACCCCCTTCCATTAGTCGCTAGCAAACGTACGTAGACTTCATGCCCGTGACATAAGCGTCTCTGATTAGTAGTTTGATGTGTTGGACTGCCAAAACTACTTGGCAGTCACAGTTCCTACCGAGAATCTGTAGGGCCCGCAAGAAATCGTCCAGAGTCTCACCCGCGAGTTGCCATCTCGTGGCCAGGAGGTGCCTGGCGTACACTTGATTCACCGACTTAATGTAATGTCCCTTTAGAACATTACAGCGCAGTACAGGCCCTTCGGCCCTCGATGTTGCGCCGACCTGTGAAACCACTTTAAAGCCCACCTACACTATTCCCTTATCGTCCATATGCCTATCCAATGCCCATTTAAATGCCCTCAGTGTTGGCGAGTCCACTACTGTTGCAGGCAGGGCATTCCACGCCCTTACTACTCTCTGAGTAAAGAACCTACCTCTGACATCTGCCCTATATCTATCTCCCCTCAATTTAGTAGCGTCATTGCTTCTGTGTAGGTGGGCGCATCCCGGATGAGGGAAAAGATTTCAGGGCTCACCCGTGAGTAGAGGACTTGGAGCTTCTGTGGGACTGAGAGTTCTTCAGTGGCTGCTCTGAGGTAGCCTTCGAAGCAGGCTAGCCAGTGGTCGAAGGTGGACGTGGCGCTGGCTGCATGAGGGCTCAGCTCCAGGTGATCAGGCTTGATGAAGAGGTTCACCTTTTAAAATCTTGTGCAATAAGTTGATGAACCGTCAATTACCACAAGACGAGAATGGTGAAACAGTCGAGGCTTTATTGCACAAGATGTTGTGCCTCCTGCAGCTGGAACCAGAATGGGAGCAGCGCAGGAGAGCATACACTTTTATACGCTGCCTGCTGGGAGGAGCCAGCAGGCGGGGATTTACCGTTGTACCTGTAATACAGTATCAGTACCGTAACACATGCAATGTGTTACGAGTGGTGTTTACCACAATATAATACAACACATTCAATTAATACATTTTCTTCAGTAATGAAAGTTAAAAGAACTATAATGTTACAAAAGCTAATTACAGAATTTAACTCTAAACTTACAAAATCAAAGATGGTTCCATACTGTGAAAGAAAGTGAGTTATTTTAAGCATGACAAGTTAAACTGTGCTAGCTCAGGCCCCATTCCAGCCGCCAGGAACAAGCGAGGATTTAAACGTTCTGGGCTGGATTCTCCGATCTCCAACGCCGAAATCGCGTTCGGCGATGGGGCGGAGAATGCCTGATGACGCCGAAGTCTGGGGCGGCGCCGCTTTTGCGATGCTCTACACCCTGAAAAGCGGCGTACTCTAGGAGTACACCGCACGGCGTATCCATGGCCTCCGTACGGTGGCTGAGGCCCGCTCCGCGATGCTCCGTCCCCGACCGGCCAGTTCCTGACGGCATGGGCCGCATGTGGTCTCACCCGTCAGAAGCTCAGCGTGGCGGCTGCAGACTCAGTCCAGCGTCGCCACAGTTGGGGGAGGGCCGGTCCGCAGGCAGGGGGGGGGGGCATATTCAGGGCTGGGGGCACCGTGGTGGGGCGGTTCGGGGTGTACGAGCTGGCCGAACGGGGGACTATTTTGCGGGCCGGGTCCGCGAGCGGCACCCGCCATGAAACACGGCACGACCGCTGTAGGCCGCCGCCATGCGCGTGCGCAGCCACGGACCCGACAATTCTCTGGGGCGTATCGGCAGCTGCAGCCGGGTGTTCTCGGCTGCCTTCCTGCGAGCCCCCAGCAAAACGGGGGAATCGGTGGCTGTTTAGCGCCAGCTTTCATGCCACCGTTTTCACACCAGCATGGGGACATAGTCTCCAAATCGGAGAATCCAGCCCCCTCTGGCGGCTCTGTCATGATAACGCAGCCACTCCCGCGCTCACAGCATCGAGAGTGAATGATTAGCCTGATGGCTGGGATTTCAATAAAACTAATTGCTTTGACATTGTTGGTGTTGAGCCTCTTGCAACAATAACTTGCAAATAATTACCAGATTAATGTAGGAAAATATTCCAAGAAGTTTACACTATATATTTATTCTATTAGAATGAGAGAATGTTTTAGCACAGAAATAGGTCATTTGCCTGAACGTCCCATGGAGCTTATAACCAAGAAACAGGTTATTGGTCTAACTGGTCGACACTGGTGTTCCTGCTGCATTAGAGGCATTGCCCTCCCTACT
Organism: Scyliorhinus torazame; assembly: GCF_047496885.1. Classification (NCBI taxonomy): domain Eukaryota; kingdom Metazoa; phylum Chordata; class Chondrichthyes; order Carcharhiniformes; family Scyliorhinidae; genus Scyliorhinus; species Scyliorhinus torazame. The sequence continues at coordinate 60,596,293 of NC_092718.1, read as the reverse complement.
TTATCTAACACTGCGAACATAACTTTCTATTCTTTTCCACTTCAAGTGCTTCGTTAGCTTTTCCTCAAATGCATCGATGTTTTTCTTTCAGCTGCTCCCTGTGCAGCTCTTTCCCACATTCTCCCCAACCTCTGAGTAAAGAAGTTTCTCCTGAATTCTTGTTGAATTAATCAGCGACTATCTTATATTTATGGCCTCACAAGAGGAAGATCTTTTCCACATCTACCCAAACAAATTCCTTAATAATTTTAAAGACCTCCTATTAAGTCACCGTTCAGACATTTTGGGGTGGTTGGCACAGTTGCTTCACAGCGCCAGGGACCCGGGTTCGATTCCCAGCTTGGGTCACTGTCTGTGCGGAGTCTGCACGTTCTCCCCGTGTCTGCATGGGTTTCCTCCGGGCGCTCCGGTTCCCTCCCAGAAGGCCCGAAAGACGTGCTTGTTAGGTGAATTGGACATTCTGAATTCGCCCTCAGTGTACCCGGACACATGCCAGAGTGTGGCAACGAGGAGATTTTCACAGTAACTTCATTGCAGTGTTAATGTAAGCCTATTTGTGACACTAACAAAGATTATTATTATTAATATTATGAATTCTATGTTTGGAGGTCGGGTGAGCTGTGCCCCTCTCTTCCCCCGCCCGCATACTTTTGTAAAATGGGTGCAGTGACATCAAGGCGCTTACATGACAAGATCACGCTGGTCTCTGATATTAAGGAAGTTGAGTGAGTGCTGAAATTGGCAGTCCACCCGCCATTTTTAAAACTCTAATTAACAAGCTACCAAGCTTGTTAACAACCCAATCATCCGCAATTTTGTGTTGCCCGCTAAATTTTCCGGAAGGTGGATTGAAAAAAGGTTTGGTAGTCTTATCCGTCCGCTTAAAACGAAGTGGCATGAGGATGGCAGACAAGGCCTGAATGTCCCAACAGTTTTGAATATCAGAAGAGTACCATAAAACCATAGAATCCCTACAGTGCAGAAGGAGGCCATTCGACCCATTGAGTCTGCACTGACCCTACCCAGGCACTCAAACCCACCCTATCCCTGTTATCCAAACTAACCGTTGGACACTAAGGGGCAATTTAACATGGCCAATCCATCTAAGCTGCACATTGTTGGACTGTGGGAGGACACGAGCACCCAGAGGAAACCCATGCAGACACAGGGAGAACGTACAAACTCCATAGAGTCGCCCAAGGTCAGAATCAAATCCAGGTCCCTTCCGCTGTGAGGCAGCAGTGCTAACCACTGTGCCACCATGCTGCTTATTGTGCTGGGGAAGGTGACGGTGTCTGTATGATCATTAGTGACAGTTTTAGAAATCTTCCTTGCACCTTGAAAATTATTAATAAAGACTGATTCTGAGAGCAGAGGACATTGCACTTGTACCTATGGCCACAGAGATCCCCCTCTGCTGCATGTCGTACTGGTCTGCAATGAATTCTCAGGATCCTCACACTAGGATGCTATTCATATTGCAATGTGAACGTAGCTGCAACAAACATTCAACACTATTATATTATATTAACTTCAGTCATAAGAGTTTATTACGTTATGGAATTTAATAAATAGGCATGAGCAACTGGCCCTGTTAATAATGACACGAGGGAATACAATGATGTAGTGGTAATGTCACTGGACTACATGGAAACATAGAAAATGGCAGCAGAAGGAGACCATTTAGCCCTTTGGGCCCGCTCCACCATTCATTATGATCATGGCTGATCATCTAACTCAGTAGCCTGTTCCCCACCCCCCCACCCCCCCACACTATCCTTTGATCCTTTTAGCCCCAAGAGCTATCTCTAACTCCTTCTTGAAAACATACTGCTTTTTGTGGTCATGAATTGCACTGGCTCACCACTCTGGGTGAAGACGTTTTTCCTCATCTCTGTACTCTTAGACTGCGACCTCTGGTTTTGGCCTCCTCCTCCATCGGGAACATACTTCCTGCATCTACCCTCTTGGCGTTTTAGAATTTTGGGGGTTTCTGTGAGGTCCTCCCTCATTCTTTTGAATTCCAGCGGATTCAGTCCTAACCGATTCAATGGTGCTTCATACGTCAGTCCCGCCATCCCAGGAATCTGCCTGTTAAATCTTTACCGCACTCCCTCTACAGCAAGAAATCCTCATTCAGACAACGGGACCAAAACTGCACACCATATTCCAGGTGTGGTCTCACCAAGGCTCTGTATAATTGCAGCAAAACATCCCTGCTCTGTAATCCCCTCGCTATGGAGGCCAACATACCATTTGCCTTCCTTACCGCTTGCTGTATCTGCATGCTTACTTTCAGTGACTGGTGTGTAAGGACACCCAGGTCTCTTTGCACATTACCCTCTCTCAAGCTGTAGCTATTCAGATAATCCGCCTTCCTATTTTTGTTACCAAACTGGATAACCTCACATTTATCCATTTTATACTGCATCTGCCATGCATTTGCCCACTCACTCAACGTGTCCAAATCACACTGAAGCACCTCTGCATCCTCCTCACAGCTCACCCTCCCACCCAACTTTTTATCATCTGCAAATTTGGAGATACTACATTTAGTTCCCTCATCTCAATCATTAATGTACATTGTGACTGGCTGGAGTCCTAACACTGATCCCTGCGGTACCACACGAGTCCACTGCCTGCCAGAAAAAGACCCATTTATTTCTACTCTTTGATTCATGTCTGCCAACCGATTTTCTAACCATCTCAACAAGTCCTTCCAATTCCATGCGCTTTAAATGTACATGCTAATCTCTTATGTGGAACCTTGTCAAAAGCCTTTTGAAAGACCAAATAAGCCATATCTATTGCCCCTCCCCCTCATCAACTCTACCAGTTATGTCCTTGAAGAATTCCAGTGGATTTGGCGAGCATGATTTCTCTTTCATAAATCCATGCTGACACTGTCTGATCCTGCCATTGTTTTCCAAGTGTTCTGATATTAAATCTTTTATAATGGACCGTACCATTTTCCCCATTGACGTCATCAGGCTGACTGGTCTATAATTCCTTGTTTTCTCTCTACCTCCCTTTTTAAATAGTGAGGTTACACTAGCTACCCTCCTATCTATAGGAACTGTTCCAGAGTCTATAGAATCTTGGAAAGTGACCACCAATACATTCATGATTTCTGGGGCTACTTCCTTAAGTACTCTGGGATGTAGATTATCAGACCGTGGAGATTTATCTGCCTTCAATCCCATCAATTTCTCAACCCCATTTCCCTACCAATACTAATCTCCTTCAGTTGCACCCTCTCACTAAACCCTGTGATCTCCAATATTTCTGGTACATTATTTGTGTCCTCCCTTATGGAGGTAGAACAAAGTATGGATTAAGTTGGTCAGCCATTTCTTTGTTCCCCATTATAAATTCCCTGTTTCTGCTTGTAAGGGACCTACATTTTCCCTTCACGTACCAGTAGAAACTTTTACAGTCAGTTTTTATGTTCCCTGAAAGCTTATTCTCATACTCTATTTTCCTTTTCTTAATTAATCTCCTGGTCCTCCTTTGCTGAATTCTAAACTGCTCCCAATCCTTAGGTCTACTGCTTTTTCTGGTTGATTTGTATGTTTCTTGGATCTAATACTATCCCCAATTTCCCTTGTAAGCCATGGTTTCCCATTTTATTTTTATGCCAGACAGAAGTGAACAATTATTGTGGTTCACCCCTGTGCTCTTTGAATGTTGCACCATTTCTTCAGCCATTGCCTATCCATTGTTATCTTTTTTTATTCCATCATGGCCAACTTGCACCTCATACCATCGTAGTTTCCTTTATTTAGATTCAGGAACCGAGTCTCAGAATCAATTATGTCACTCTCTATCTTGGTGAAGAATTCTACCATATTATGGTCACTCATCCCCAAGGGGCCTTGCACAACAAGATTGCCAACGACTCTTTTCTCATTACACAATATAAGTTATATGGTTTACTGTTGTAGTTCTAGCATCCGATCAGCAGGTGGGGTGAATATGGAGTCCTGGGACCCGGATGCACCATGTGGTCCTTCAGAAGGTGTTTGTAAGCAGTCGCATATTAGAGCACATTGTCAGAGCTAATGGGCGTGGTTTTCCCACTGCGTCGCGTCTGGCTATACTCCAGGCACAATGGGTGAATGATGAGAGAGCCCCAAATCGGGCTCCACAACAGGCGCTAAACCTCACGGGAGTCACTTGACACACGGCGCAATCTTGATCATGCCCTCGCTGGTCAAGGTCCAAATAATGATATTCAAGTGAGCCATTAGGCTAATTTAACTATCCTGACATATTCACCCGCCGTCGGGGAGTCAATGCCACGCCTGCGAGGCCACAACTGGGCGCCGTTTAGTACTTGTTTCCACAATCATGGAACGGGGTGATGGCACCTCGGTGGTGGGGGGGGGGGGGGGGGTGGGGGGGTCTCACAGGTTAGAACCCCACAGGTGGTCATGGACAGGGAAGGGTAATACCCTGACACTCCTCCGGCAGCCGAGCACCTTGGCACTGCCAGGCTGGCAGTGCCATTGTGCCTTGTGCCAGATTGGCACTGCCCAGGGCCGAAGCCTGGGGGGGCATGCCCATCAATGGGGAGGGGAGTAACGGGGGGGTCTGAGGGGACGTAGAAAGGTTGGGGGATGAAAGTCGGCCCTGAAATGGATGGGGGTGCCCTGAAAGGGGCGGTTTAGTGATTGGGGCAGCCTTTAAAAATGGTGCCCTGAGCTGTGGGGAGACGGCCCTGCTGGCGAGCACAGCTCCCCAGTGCCGAAAAACTTTCAAAGTGTGGCCTCGCTGGGGAGAAACTCCCGAGGCCCAAGTAAATGGCGAAGTGCCATTGAATAGTGGTGTCAATCTCAGCACGGCAGCCGTCATGAAACATCCCGCCAAACGTGCCCGAAACTGGACTTTGAAATTTTTCTAGTGAATCGCGCCCAATATCTTTCCTCACTATTGCGTTAATTTCACCTTTAACCAGCAAAGCAACTCCACTTCCTTTCTGCCTGTCCTTCCTAAACACTGAACACCCTTGGATGTTCAGTTCCCATCCCTGGTCATCCTGCAGCCCTGTCCGTAATCCGAACTATATCTATTTGCGTGAGTAATTCATCCACTTTATTGTGAATGCTCTGTTCATTAAACTGTAAAACCTTAAGGCTTGTCTTTTTAACATTCCTTGTCTCGTTCCACCATCTTTCCCTGTGGCCCTGTTTCACTCTTGTCCTTGATTTCTCTGCCTATTACTTTTCCTATTCCGCTTGCTGTCTTTTATTCTTGTTTGTTTTCCCCCCTCTTGAATCCTTGCATATATTCTCATCCCCCCAGCCAGTTTAGTTTATTTAATTATATTTTTTCTTTTTTTAATAAATGTAGAGTACCCAATTCTTCCAATTAAGGGACAATTTAGCATGGCCAATCAGCCTATCCCGCACATCTTTTTAAGTTGTGGGGATGGGAAGCACGCAGATACGGGGAGAATGTGCATATCCCACACGACAGTCATCCGGCGCCGCGATTGAATCTGGGTCCTCCCCACCGTGAGGCAGCAGTGCTAACCACTGCACCACCATGCCGCCCGCTCCCATTTTAGTTTAATCCCTTCCCAATCATTCCAGGAAATACTCTGCCGTGGACATCAGTCCTGATCCTGCCCAGGTGCAACCCGCCCAGTTTACACTGGTCCCACCTGCCCCAAAACAGGCCCCACTGTCCCAGGAATCTGAAACCCACCTCCTCGCACCATCTCTTCAGTGAGATATTCGTCTGATATACCCTACTATTTCTACTCTGACTAGCACGTGGCACTGGTAGTAATCCTGAGATCGCTATCTTTGAAGTCCTACTTTTCAACTTCCTTCCTAACTCCCCATATTCTGCATTTAGGACTTCATCCCTTTTTTTTATAAATGTTTTTTATTGGGTTTTTGAACAAAGTATATTTACTGTTATGCACACAGAATAAGATATATATATATAAGAGAAGGGCACAAACATAGCACAAAAAAAATAAATAAAATAAAACAAAATAACTGGTAAGGTATTATGCACTAGCTCAACAGCAGCCACTCTGTACAATTGTCAATATTATTTACAACACATAAGCAGTCATCTGTTTGTGAGGGGGGGGAAACTGGGCAGGTAGATATACATTTGGGTGCCGGAGAAACAATTACAGAGAAGGCAATACTCGAATGGGTCTGGTGCTGGTGTTGTCACTTGCTTCTCCCGGACGGATTTCGCTGCCGTAGTCGTCTCGGGTTCACCTCCGCTTCAGCCGTTCGTCCTGTCTTTCGCCTGGATTCTCCTTGCTCTCTGTTCCTGTAGATGCCAAGTTTGTTATCGTTTCCCGTGCCCTCCTTCCAGCTATCATTCCCCTGCCTCCCCCCCCCCCACCTCTCTGTTCTCCTCTATTGTTCCCTGTCTCTTCACCCCCCCCCCGCCTGTGGTTCGCCTTTCTTTCCTCTTAGATTTTGCTGTCTCTCCCCCCCCCCGGTCTATCCCTCTCTCTCATGCTTTGGCTACTTTCCCCTGATTCTTGGCTACCTGGCTATTCTTCTGCTTGTTCGTTGGCCACAAACCGGTCCCGGAACAATTGGGTGAATGGCTCCCACGTTCTGTGGAAGCCGTCGTCTGACCCTCGGATGGTGAATTTGATTTTCTCCATTTGGAGAGATTCCGAGAGGTCGGACAGCCTGTCTGCAGCTTTAGGTGGTGCTGCTGACCGCCAGCCGAACAGGATTCTACGGCGGGCGATCAGGGAGGCAAAAGCAAGGGCATCCGCCCTACTCCCAGGAATAGATCTGGCTGGTCTGATACCCCGAAGACCGCCACTTTCGGGCATGGCTCCACCCTCATACCCACCACTTTGGACATTGCTTCGAAGAAGGCTGTGCAGTACTATGCAAGTCTGGGGCAAGACCAGAACATGTAGGCGTGGTTGGCCGGGCCTCCTTGGCACCGTTCACATGGTTGTTGCAAATGGGAACTTTGTCTGAAAGTTTGGTCAGGCCAAATTGCTGCCGTAGTTGGTTCCAGGATTGGAGGGTGGCTGTTACCACCGGGCTGCTGGAGTATTTTTTGGGTGGGGATGGGAGTGCCGCCGTGGCGAGGGCCCGTAGGGTGGTCCCCCCGCCCCCCCCCCCCCCCATACGAACGCCATGATTAGTTTGTCTAGTGCTTTGAAAAAGGCCTTGGGGGAGTAGATCGGAATGGATCTAAGTAGGAAGAGGTACCTGGGCCGTACGTTCATTTTGATCGTCGGGACTCTCCCCGCGAGGGAGAGTGGGAGTGTGTTCCATCTTTGCAGGTCCTTTTTTACTTCCTCTGTCAAACTGGTGAGGTCCCATTTGTGGATCCCTTTCCAGTCATGGGCTATTTGGATCCCCAGGTAGCAAAATTTGTGTCGGGCCTGTTTAAACGGCAGTCCTGTTAGTTTTGCCCCCCCTACGTGTGGGTGTACCGGGAAGATCTCACTTTTGCTCATGTTGAGTTTGTAGCCCGAGAAGGCGCCAAACTCTTTCAGGAGCGCGATGATTCCGTCCATGCTGCTTTGTGGGTCCGAAATGTAGAGGAGCAGGTCATCTGCATAGACTGAGACTCTGTGCTCTCTGCCTCCCCTTCGGATCCCCCTCCAGCCTTTTTCTGCTCTGAGCACAATTGCTAATGGCTCGATCGCTAGGGCGAACAGTAGCGGTAACAGTGGGCATCCTTGTCTGGTGCCCTTGTGCAGCTGGAAGTATCGGGAGTTGGTGTTGTTGGTCCGTTCGCTCGCCATGGGAGCGTTGTATAGGAGCTTTACCCAGGAGGTGAACCCTGTTCCAAGCCCGAACTACTCCAGTACCTCTGAGGTATTTCCATTCGACTCTGTCGAAGGCCTTTTCTGCATCTAGGGAGACGATCACCTCTGGTGTTCTCTCCCCGGAGGAGGTCATTATGACGTTCAGCAGGCGCCTGATGTTCAAGGTAAGCTGTCTACCTTTGACAAAGCCCATCTGGTCCTCTACGACCACCTCTGGTACGCAGTCTTCTCGCCTTTTGGCTAGGATTTTGGCCAGTATTTTGGAATCTGCGTTCAGCAGTGAGATGGGTCTGTATGACCCACATTCCGTTGGGTCTTTGTCTTTCTTAGGTATCAGCGAGATTGAGGCCTGTGCTAGTGTGGGTGGCAGTGTGCCCCTCGCTAGCGAGTCTGTGAACATCTCCTGCAGATGCGGGGCCAGTGCTGTCGCAAATGTTTTGTAGAAGTCCGTCGGGAACCCATCTGGTCCCGGCGCCTTCCCCGCCTGCATGGAGCTAATGCTGTCCATGATCTTTCCCAGTGCCAGTGGTGCTTCCAGGCCCTGTTTTCTGCCCTCCCCCATGACTTGTATGTCCAGTCCATCAAGGAACCATTTCATCCTGGACTCCCCCGTTGGATCCTGTACACAGTTGAAGTCTCCCCCCCCCCCCCCCCCCATGAATAGTCGGTGCGTCGCTGTGTCGGGGATTTCTGCCATGGTCTTTTTGATGAAGCTCGTGTCGTCCCAGTTGGGCGCGTACACGTTAACAAGTACGATAAATAAATAAATTGCTTATTGTCATGAGTAGGCTTCAATGAAGTTACTATGAAAAGCCCCTAGTCGCCACATTCCGGCGCCTGTTCGGGGAGGCTGGTACGGGAATTGAACCGTGCTGCTGGCCTGCCTTGGTCTGCTTTAAAAGCCAGCGATTTAGCCCAGTGAGCTAAACCAGCCCGGTGCCCCATTCAGGGCCCTGCTGACCATGACGTACCGTCCCCCGGGTCTGTAACCATCTTTGTCGCCCTAAACATTGTCCTCTTGCTGATCAGTATTGCCACCCCCCTGCCCCTCGTCCCATAGCAGGAATAGTAGGTTTGTCCCACCCAGCCCTTTCTTACCCACAGTCGGTCCTGCTCTCTCAGGTGTGTCTCTTGGAGGAAGACTATGTTGGCCTTCATATTTCTTAGGTGGGTGAGGACTCTGGATCTTTTAGTTGGGCCGTTGAGTCCCCTTACGTTCCAGGTGACTATTCTGGTGGGGGGCTTCTGCCCCCTCGCTCCAGTGGGATTAACCATACTTACCTGGTGGACGCGCTCCTGCCCTCCAGGGTTTCCCTTTGTTAGGGGGCCGTCCAGGATGGCCGCTGTCACTGCACTTTCCATGCGGTCGGGTCCCTGCGTCCGGAGTTTCCCATTGTCCAGGGGGAACCGACATGGCCGCCCACTGTGCGTCCACCACGCGGGTAGTCCCCTGCACTCTGGAGTCTCCCTTCGCCCAGAGACTGTACTGGGTGGATGCTTGCAGCGATTCCTTGTTCCGAGCCCTTGGTTGGCACTTTGTAGCCCTATTGTTATTCCCTTTCTAGCCTTGTTTCCCATTCCTTCTCGTCCCTTTTTTAACTTGTGTCATCCATATCGATGTGTACCACAAACATTGCTTGTTCACCCTCCCCCTCCAGAATGTCCTGGAACCACTCTGGGGCATCCCTGACCCTAGCTCCAAGGAGGCAACATACCATCCTGAAGGCTCGTTTGCAGCCACATAAATGCCTATCTATTCCTTTTACAATTGAATCCCATGTAATAATTGTATTTTCACACTTTTAACTTCTCCCCTGTGCTGCAGAGACAACAGTGGTGCAACAAATTTGCCTGTTGCTGCTTTCTGCTGAGAGGCCATTCTCTCCCAACAGTATCCAAAGTGGTTTTCTCTTTTTCAGGGGAATGGCCACAGCGGAATTGCTGAGCCTGGTGGTCACCTCTTCCATTTCTACCTGTGGAGTCTTAGCCTGCGGTGTGATCACCTCTCTATCTCTGTGCTATCCATAATACTCTGTGTTATGAATGCTCCATAGTGTCCCCAGCCACCACTCTAGCTCCGAAATCCAGGCTTCCAGGATCTGTAGCTGTAGACACTTCCTGCACACATGCTGGCCCTGGGTGCTGGAAATGTTCCTGGCTTCCCACATAGAACAGGAGGAGCATACCATGGCTTTGAGCTCTCCTGCCATGACTTATCCCTTTGTATTACACCTTCTGAAATATACTTAAACCCAAATCATATCAATTATTGTACTCTCCTCTCCCCTTGTCCTTGCTCCCACAGAATATAGTCCGTTAAAACTGTAGGTCACATAATATAGACCTTACAAACTACAATCAATCAATGCAGTAAATATTTACCCGACTGTACTCACCCAATCAGCTGCTTCCACTTCCCCCACACCACTTTTTAATTCTGATCTCACCTCATTATCTCCAAACTCCAAGCTATCACTCTGCTCTTAGACTCATTTTTTTGCCGCGTTTATTATCTCACTGGCTCCGCTCTCAGTCTTGCTATTTCTCATGCTGTGTTATCTCCCCGGCTCTGCTCTCAGTCCCATTCTTTCTCGGGCTGTTTTATCCTTCTGGCTCTACTACTAATCCGGAGGCAAACGCTCTGGGGAGACAGGCTCGAATCCCACCAAGGCAGCAGGTGGAATTGCAATTTAGTTCATAATTCTGGAATATAAAACTAGTGTCAGTGATGAAACAATCATTAATTATTATAAAAACCCATCTCCTTTAGGGAGGGAAACCTGTCATCCTTATCTGCTCTGGCCTGTATGTGACTCCAGACCCATAGCAATGTGGTTGGCTCTTAAATGCCTGAACAAGCCACTCCGTTCTAGGGCTATTAGTGATGGGCAACAAATGCTGGGCCTTGCCAGCGATGCTCACATCTCATGAAAGAATAAAGAAAACAAAGGCTTGGAAGGAAATGACGGGAAGGGTTTGTGGTCGGGAAGCCTACAGCTTCCTGTGCAGCTATAATAGGTTACCTTCCTGCCGGTGGCCACCAATTGGTGGGAGCTCGCTTTATTCAGTATGTATAGAGGGTGGGGGCAGGAGTCAAGTGGACTGCACCCTTCTGGGGTGGCCTCCCGTACCCTGACAAAAAACATAAAATGCACCCCCATGCTTCCAGCGAAAAGCCTCATCTAATGAGTTATATAACCTCTGACCTCCCAGGATCATATTTATAAATCTGTTTTGCCCCTTCGAGTGCCTCTGTAGCCCTTTTACAATTATGGATTCACTCTGCCAGTTTGCTGTGCTGTCTCAAAAATGAGAGTGTCATTACCCCTCATGCCTGCTCTGGTTTTCTCACCTCATAGGTGTCATAACCTGCACGGATCTTACAGGTGATGATTTATTACCCCGTGGATCTTGTGGAATAAGAATTGCCCCGATAAGGGTGCCGAGGATCCTTAAAAATCTTGGGATGTATAAATAGGTCGGCCAGTAAGGCATCGACTAGAGAAGACCCAGTAGGGAGCTACTGGAGCGGTATGTAATAGTTATTGTAAAATAAAGTACATTTTGTTTCGACCTACTCGATGTGAACGCTTCATTGCCCTTACAAAACTGGCGACGAGGCTAAAAACTGGATAGCAAAGCCACTTCCCCAGACCTCTTAGATAAAGGTTGGAAATTTGCTTTCATTACACCTTTTTTCGGACGTTTGGATGTGTTTGATGCCGGACTGGAAGATTGGAATCAGTACGCACAGAGGGTGCGTTACTTTTTCTGGGCCAACAATATCACAGAGAATGACTGCCAGGTACTCATCTAGGTAACTGCCTGTGGCACGCATCCGTGCGGAGCGATACGGAGCCTTACATACTCTGCAGCCCCAGGCAATAAAGCTTTCTCTGAACTTGTGGCTTTAGTGGGGCAGAGTTTTTTTTACCCGTCCCCGTCCGTTATTATATAATGGCACCGATTTAATACCGCCGAACGGGCCTCGGGTGAGTCCGTCACTCAACTTTTGTCGTGATACATAAAATCACAGAATTCTGTGAATATGGCGCCATCCTATCCGAAATGCTACATGACTGCTTGGTTTGTGGCATTAACAATGTGGTCACTCAGAAGAAGCTGCTAACCAAGTCTTTCCTGACTTTGCGACAGGCCATCCAAATTACGGTGTCCTGGGAAAGTGCGGAGCAAGGGGTGCAGGTGATACATGGGATGGAGGTGAATGCCCTAGGGTGTGCCTCCTCCTGTCAACTGGCCTCTCCCTGAACTGTAGCCTTGCCCTGGACTCAACGCCGTAAAGCCCCAATCCCCTGGCTAAAGGAAGAGCCTTCCTGATGGGAGACGTCCCTGAAGTCCACCGACGGGGAGCCAGGTTGATGTGGGGCTTGTGGTCGCCGACCCCAGCGTGAACACAGCCCAGATGCCCCAGTAGAAGCAGACACTAACCCAGGGCCTATACTTTCTGTCTGGATGAGCCAGACAAGGAGGACGACTGCATGCAGTTGAATTGTGTGGCAGCCTCCCTGAGCTGGCCCTCATTAAAGTTGTAATACAGATGAATGCTCAATATGGAGTTTGTCACGGGCGCAGTAATCTACGTGGTCAGATGGAGAACATTTGACAGCATTAAACAGATTTTAACCAGACCATTTGGCCACCTACATGGGAAAACCATTAGATATCGCAGGTACAACTATCAGCCTGGTGGTTTATGGGCACCAGTCGGTGTGCCTTCCACTCATTGTGATAAAGGGCCACGGGCCCAGCCTGTTGGGCCATGACTGGGTGCACCATCTACAGCTGCATTGGCAGCTCATCCTCCAGATGGATTCTGGTGGTTTGAGCGAGGTGTTAGGAAAATACCCCAAAGTGTTCCAACCTGGATCGGGGACAATAAAAGGTGCTGGGGCCCACATAGAGGTCGACCCGGTAGCCCTGCCTCGACCGGGCACACCCAGTTCCCTATGCCTTGCTGGAAAGGTGGAGACAGAGTTCAGTTGGCTGGAGTCCTTGGGTATCATCATGCCTGTCCAATTCGCTGATTGGGCAGCGCCGGTGGTACTGGTAATGAAGCTGGACAAAAAGGTTGTTTATGCTCGGGTTATAAATTGACGGTAAATACCGCTTCCATGTTGGACCGCTACATAAAGGATCCCTATGCGAAGCTTGCGGGCGGACATTTGTTCATGAAGCTCGATGTGAGCTACGCCTATTTGCAGGCTGTGTTGGATGCTGCCTCCCGCAAATATGTCACCATCAATACGCACAGGGGCCTGTACAAGTATACGCGGCTGCTTTTCAGAGTCTTCTCTGCCTGTGCTATTTTCCAGCGCGTAATGGAGAACACTCTGTGAGGGCTGCCATGTGTGGCTGTTTATTTAGATGACATACTGGTCACGGGAGTCTCTGAGCAAGATCAGTTGGACAACCTCGAGACTGTGTTAAAGCGCTTCTGTGAGGCTGGTATCCACTTATGATGAGCGAAGTGCATATTTCATGCGAGAGTGGGGTAGTCTACCTCGGCTATCGGTGGACCGCGAAGGTTTGCACCTCGTCGCGGAGAAGGTATGTGTCATCCAACAGGCCTCCACCCCGATGGATGCCTCGGAACTTCTTTCTTTCCTTGGTCTCGTTAACTATTACGGAAAGTTTCTCTCAAACTTTGCGACCACGTTGGCTCTCTTACACTTTCTCCTGAAGAGAAATCATGTATAGGCCTGGGGCTGACCCATTACGATGTCGCCAAAGCCTTGCTCATCACATGTGATGCTTCACCCTATTGTATTGGGGCTGTCCACTCAATGGCAGGGAATGCCTTCGCCTCCCATATATTGGCTGCAGTGGAAAGGAAGTACACGCAGATCGAGAAGGAACGTCTGGCGGTGGTCTTTGCAGTGAAATGTTTTCGGCAATACGTCTACGGCCGCCACTTCATTCTCGTTACGAGCCTTTGCTCAGGTTTTTCAAGGAGAATAAGGCAATTCTGCCCATTGCTTCTACGCAAATCCACTGCTGGGCCTTGTTACTCGCTGTCGACAAGTATTCAACATAGGCCAGGGAAGCAAATTGCGAATGGCGACACACTGAGCTGGTTGCCTTTGTCGACTGGCCCCTTATCAACCCGCAGGACGGTCGAGGTGGTCGGGACTTTAAATTTAATGGATTCTTCACCTGTCGTGGTTTTGTGGATGCATGAGTGGGCCCAGGCGGACCCGATCCTATCCAAAGTTCGGCACCTGGTCTTATAAGGTGGATAGCATCGGCGGATTCCAGGCGAGTTAAGGACATTTTCCTCCAAGCTGTCAGAGTTCAGTGTAGTGTCCTGCTGTGCGGTGCACACGTAGTCATCCCAGACAAAGGAATAGGAGTTGATCTTAAAACACCTCCACAACGGTCATCCAGGCATGTCCAAGTTGAAAATGATGGCACACAGTTACGTATTGTGGCTGGGTCTTGATGTGAAGATGGGCCAACAATGCTCTGTATGCCAAGAGCATCAGAAGCTCCCGCTAGCGGCACCTCTACATCACTGGGAATGGCCAGGCCGGCTGTGGGCGAGTTGCACGCCAACTTTGCTAGTCCGTTTCAGGTGCCCATGTTCCTCTTGTTGACTGACGCCTATTCGAAGTGGCTCGATGTGCACAAGATGGCGAGAATCACATCCTGGGTTACTATTGAGAAGCTATGTTTATTGTTTTGCACACACGGCCTCCCTGATGTACTTGTCACTAATAACGGCAATCCTTTCACGAGTGATGAGTTCTCCGGGTTTCTGAAGACGAATGGAGAGCAGCGTGTTCGTACTGCCCGGCTTCTAATGGTTTAGTGCAGCGAGCGGTGGAAACATTTAAACAGGGTCTCAAGAAACAGTCTTCAGGGTGGATGGGCACTAGGCTGGCTCGTTTCTTGTTTTGCTACAGGGCTACTCTGCACGCAGTGATTGGGGTAGCCCCCGCAGAAATGCTGATGGGCTGAAGACTTTTTATCCGCCTTTACCCGCCTTAGCATGATTTTCTAGACATAGGTGCGAAGTGCGCCTGCTCGGATCTTACGAGGTAGGGGTGATTAACTACCCCGTGGATCTTGTGTGATACGAGCTCCCCCATTAAGGGGGCAGGAGACCATTAACAATCTCTGGTTATGCATAAATAGGGCCGGCCAGTAAGGCACCAACGAGAGAAGACCCAGTGGGGAACTACTGGAGCTGTACATAATAGTAATTGTAAAATAAAGTAACTTTTTGTTTCGACCTACTCGGTGTGGACTCTTTGTTGCCCGTACTAAAATAGGCAAGGCAATCTATGTCCCACATTCCTGCTCACCGCACCACCTTCACAAGCAGCTGCCTCATTCCTTTGTTTAAAACATTTATAGACTCTGCTTCAAAAGTGGTTTGTGGTGGAGAATTCCACATTCTAACCACCCACGTGTTTCTCACTTCCCCATTAAATTCTTTCTCTGGTTATTTTTGATTTGTCACCCTGTATTGGTGTTTTTTCTAAATAGTCGAAACCGTCCACTGTGATTCAGACCCTGACCATGATTACCGCTGAATGTCCTGCAGTTACAGCCCCACGAGGATAGAAGTACTTCTCGGTCTGTAGTGAATTGACTGCCCGTTTGCCACTGGGTCACTTGGCTATCACCACTTTGGGCTGGAGTAGCTGAGTTTATATCCCCCCATACTAGAGCTGTAGTTTATGTGACAATGAATAAGTAATTTACAGGCTAGATTATAATTAGTGATTAATTAAGTCCCCTGGATCTGTAGAGTTTTAGTCACCCCATTACATTCTTATCTCTATAACTTAGATCTAACCAGTTGCCTTTATTTTTAAGGATTCAATGGATGCGGCATTAACTGCTTGCCTTGGGTGTTTATTCTGCAGACCCCTATGTCTGTAAGAAAAGAAGCCTTCCAATCTCTTGTCTCAGTTGAGATTTGTTAATTTCAGACAGCACAGAAGGAGGCCATTTGGCCCATCAAGCCCGTGGAGGTTCTTTCAAAAGGCTAGTAAATGAGAAACCAAAGAGAAAATGCTGGAAAATCTAAACAAGCCTGGCAGCATCTGCAGGGAGAGAAAAGAGCTAACGTTTCGAGTCCAGGTGACCGTTTGTCAAAGCGAGTTGAGAAATCTGACAGCTTGAATGTGGAGCCAGGTTAAGTGCTTGGAAGGCAACTATGCTTACCACTGGACCAGCCGTCTATTTGGAATGGTAATGAAGCGGGATTTGGAACGGGAATGCAGGAGGATTTGGAATTGGAATAAAGAAGGATTTGGAATGGGATTGAAGAAGGATTTGGAATTGGAATAAAGAAGGATTTGGAATGGGAGTGAAGGAACATTTGGAATGGGAATGCAGAAGTGTTGGTGAATATCCACATTGGGTATAGAATCCTAACTTCAGATGGACTTTTCCAATGACCAGGGAGCAATACGGTGAGAGTCTGAGTCCTGGTGGGGTTCCCAATTTATCGAATGTAACACCAATATGAAGTGGCTCCAGGCCACAAAACTGGGCTGAGCTAAAAATCCCATTGAATAATTGTATTCGAACAATGTTGCTCAGCCAAACATTCACTGTCAGTGGCTTAGTTTAATGCCTGCACCTTTGGTATAATTATGCCAGTAGATATATTCTTAAACATAAAATTTTGGATGCAGATGGAAGACCAGTGTTTTACTGAGGTAGAATTGTGGCCTGTCTTTTTCTTATTGTAAATATGACTATGGCTGTTTATTTTATGAGCTAATGCCATTGGCTCAGAGCTCCACATGCCAGGCCTTCATGTCATGAATTCAAATCCACAATCACTTCCCATTACGGATGAACAATGTTATTTGCCACAGTCAGACATTGACCTCACATCTGAATCATGTCCTGTGATGGTAAATCTCGATTTGTACCGACTTGTTCCTGAAGAAAACCAGAACTTTGGACAAACCAAACTTAGCGGCTGAGCAATGAGTTGGGTAAATTTTCACCTTTATCTTTGTGTGCTAAACATTGGTTAATAAATGGACTGGGACGACTTCCGGTGGCGGCCATGGAGTGAGTAACAGCTCTCACTCTTGGTGGTCTTTTTGTGGCCTTTACGTCGTTTTTATCGCAGGAATTTTGTAAGAAAAAGGTGCAGAAGTAATAATAATAATCGCTTATTGTCACAAGTAGGCTTCAATGAAGTTACTGTCAAAAGCCCCTAGTCGCCACATTCCGGCACCTGTTCGGGGAGGCCGGTACGGGAGTTGAACCCGCGCTGCTGTTTAAAAGCCAGCTATTTAGCCCACTGTGCTAAACTAGTCCCTAGAGGTAAGAGCAAAAGAGAGTGACCCGTAGTTTTTGGAGCTGCGGTCCAGAAGTGCCCGGAAAAAGCGAACCAGTTGGTTGAGGCGAGCGAAAAGGAGACAGCGCACGTGGAGATGGCGGATGTGCAGGGTCCGACCCCGTCGACTCAGTCGTCGGTGGACCAGTTGGTGAGCTTCCTGAATGAGAGGTTCACCCAACTGCGGAAGGAAAGTGCGGAGGACCTGGCCTGGGCGGTGGACTCGATCAATGCGGTGGTGGACCGCGTGGAGACGAGACTGGGGGCCCAGGGACAGGCGATCCAGAGGCTGGAGGAGCTGGTGGGGGAGCATGAGGACCAGTCCACCTCGATGGCAGCAGAGATTGGACTGATGCGTGATCAGCAGAAGCAACTGATGGAGAAGGAGGATGACCTGGAGAATCGTTCACGGAGGCAGAACATTCGGATCGTGGGTCTGCAGGAGGGAATTGAAGGATTGGATGCGGATGCGTACGTAGGGAAGATGCTGGAGAAGCTGCTTGGGGAAAGTGTGATCGACCAACCTTTGGAGGTGGATCGGGCCCACAGGGCACTGATGCACAAACCTCAGGGGGCGAGCCGCCAAGGGCGATGGTGGTGCGATTGCATTGGTTTCTGGACAAGGAATACATCATGAGGTGGGCCAGGCAGGCGAGGCGATGCACTTGGGAAGACATCGAGATTCGGGTGTACCAGGACCTGGGGGCAGAGCTGGCGAAGAAGAGGGCGAGCTTTAATAAGGTCAAGTCGGCCCTGTACAAGAAGGACGTAAAGTTCAGACTACTGTACCCGGCCTGCCTGTGGTTGACCAAGGAGGCCGGGAGTTGCACTTTTGCTCGGCGGAGGAGGCAGTGGACTTCATGAAGGAGAATGGACTGGCAGGAGAAGGATGATCTTATACTTTGAGTGAGGAGATCTGAGCTATATTGTGAAAAACATTGGGTTTATGTTGTTTGGATTTTTTTTGCTTTTGTCTCCGTTTTTCAGTTCTGGTTGGGGTTAGGCCGCTATACTGTGCTTTGTTAAGGGCTGAGGGGTGGGCCTTTGCGCTCGGACCTTGGGAGGGATTGTTTGTTTGTTTTTACTTCTTCCCTTTGTTTTGACTGTTTGCACTAAGAGTGGAGGGAGGGGAATCAGGATTCTAGGCACCTTGGGCGGGGGCTGTCAGGCTAGCTGGGCGGGCTAGTTCACGGAAGCAAAGTGTGGGGTGAGCTGAAGATCAAAGTGGGGGGGATGGGAGGGGGAGTGGGGCGGGGGGGATTATCCTGCTGACAGGGAGGGGACTTTCAGAGTGGATGAGGAGGAGGGTCGAGGGCGGGTCAGGGGAGGTACGGGACATGACCGCAGACTGGCCGAGGAGAGGTTACGGTTGATCAGCAGGGGAGGGGGCGGGGTGCCCCCCGACCAGGCTGGTCACGTGGAATGTTCGGGGTCTGAATGGGCCAGTCAAAAGGGCCCGTGTGTTCGCGCACTTGAGGCAACTGAAGGCGGACGTGGCCATGTTGCAGGAGACATGTTGAAGGTGGGGGACCAGGTTATGTTAAGGAAGGGATGAGTTGGACAGGTGTTCCATTCGAGGTTAGACTTTAAAATGAGGGGGTGGCGCTCTTGGTTGATAAGTGGGTGACATTCGAGGTGGGGAATATAGAAGCGGACCCGGGGGTTAGATATGTTATGGTTAGTGGGAAGCTGGAGGGAATGGCCGTGGTATTGGTAAATATATATGCCCCGAACTGGGATGACGTTGAGTTTGTTAGACAAATACTGGGGATGATCCCAGACCTAGATTCACATTGTTGCCTTTTTTACCTGCTATAAATATGGTAATCAATAAGGTTGCCCTTCTTTCTTTGGATATCAATATTATATTGCTCAGAGTCGCCAGGTATCAAATGATACCACCGCAAGGTTCAATCGGATATCGATCAAAGAGCCAAACACCAGTTAGTTCAAGATCAAGGGCACTTTATTTACACACACAATTAATCATGCAACATAGACACTACTCGTTAAACTACACCGATCAACTATGACAACCTGTACTTAACTTCAGGCACCCGGCTTAGGTCAGAGGAACAGTGGCCGTTGTTCGAATCTAGGTCTATCGGGTCTGTAGAAGTAACTGCTGCTCAGCTGGGCTCATCCGTCTGGTAGCGAGCGTTGAACTTGAACTTGCTTCTGGTGGTGCTGCAATTGGAAGTAGACGGGCCGGAGCGTCAGGTCCAAGAGAGATCGAACACATGGTGGTCTCTCTCTTTTACTCCTTGGGGAGTTTTGTGCTCTTTTGGGCGGTCCTTTGGTTTGGACCCCATTAATTGGGTAATTCTTGATCACTGGATTTGATTTGAGCCAATAAAGGGGCAGGTGCCTCGATGGCTGGGCGTGTCCTAAGCGGTCATTGACCCTGTTGTTTACGCTTCCTGGGTACAGGGAGTGGTGCCGAAATGTGTGGGATTGTATCGGTTACTCAAGTATCAGTCTTTTGTCTTACGGAGATGGGCCATCGAAATGCTAATCGGTTGGGGGTTTCGATACTGTCCTGATTCTTCGCTCACAAATATAAATTCAGGCTCTGAGCCTGCCTGAACCTTACACTGTCCATTTTTCCCGTTATGCTTTGCGACCGTCCATGTTTCTTATTGTAAGTGGCCATCCCAGATGGCTACAACATCGACTGATTGTGGGGGGAAATTTCACTACGGTCCTGGATCCAAGGTTGGTCCGGTCGAGTTCTAGGTCTGGGAAGGAATCAGCTGTGGCAAAGGAGCTTCAGGGGTTCATGGAACGCATGGGGGGTGGGGTTGATTCGGGGAGATTTAGGCGGCCGAGGAGTAAGGAGTTTTCATTCTACTCCCCATGTGCACAAGGTGTATTCCTGGATAGACTTCTTTGTGATGGACAAAACGCTGCTGGCGGAGGTGGTAGATGCTGACTATTCAACAATAGTGGTGTCAGACCACGCCCCGCAATGGGTGGACTTACAAGTCAGCAAGGGAAAGGCCCAGCGCCCGCAATGGAGGTTGGATGTTGGGATCCAAGGTTGGATGCTAGCAGAGGAGGAGGTATGTGAGCGGGTGAGAGAGGCCATTCGGGGATATATAGGGATCAATGACATGGGTGAGGTTTCAGCGGGGTGGTTTGGGAGGTACTGAAGGCGGTTGTTAGGGGGGAATTCATCTCAATTCGGGCCCATAAGGAGAAGACTGAACAGGCGGAGTTGGACAGGCTGGTAGGTGAAATTTTACAGGTGGACAGGAGGTACGCGGAGTCTCCGGATGACGGGCTTTTGAAGGAGCGTCAGAGACTGCAGATGGAATTTGGGCTCCTGTCTACAGTTAAGGTGGAGGGACAGCTGAGGAGGGTAAAGGGGGCACTGCATGAATATGGGGAAAAAGCCAGCAGGATGCTGGCACGCCAGCTGAGGAAACAGGAGGTGGCGAGAGAGATTGGGAAAATGAGGGATACAGGGGGGGAAGGTGGTTTTGGATCCGGCGGGGGGTAAATGATGTGTTTCGGGAATTTTATAGTAAATTATATAAATGGAAACCCCCAGCCGGGGAGGAGGGTATGAAACGATTTCTGGGAGGGCTGGAGTTCCCGAGGATAGATGAGGAGTTGGAGGGTTTGGGAGCCCCAATTGGGCTTGAGGAGGTGATAGACGGATTGGGGGCGATGCAATCGGGTAAAGCCCCGGGACCAGACGGATACCCGGTGGAGTTTTATAAAGTTTTCCGGGCTGTTGGGCCGCTCCTGGTAAAGGCTTTTAACGAGTTAATGGAGCTTGGAGTACTCCCCACAATGTTGTCGATTTCCCTTATTTTGAAGCGGGATAAGGATCTGGAGAGCTGTGGCTCGTATAGGTCAATCTCCCTGCTACATGTGGCTGCGAAATTGCTGGCAAAGATCCTGGCCACACCCATAGAGGATTGTGTCCCGGAGGTAATAGCGGAGGACCAGACGGGATTTGTTGAGGGACGACATCTGACGTCCAACATTAGGCGGCTCCTAAATGTGATGATGGTGCCTGCGGAGGGGCGCGAGGTCGAGGTGGTGGTGGCCATGGATGCAGAAAAGGCCTTTGATCGGGTGGAGTGGAGGTACTTGTGGGATGTTCTGAGAAGGTTTGGGTTTGGGCAGGGATTTGCGGAATGGGTCCGGTTGCTACATCAGGAACCGATGGCAAATGTAAGGACAAACCCGGGTTTGATCAGAATATTTTAGCCTATGCCGGGGGACGAGACAGGGGTGTCCACTCTCCCCAATACTGTTTGCCCTGGCCATAGAGCCTTTGGCAATGGCACTGAGAGCATCGAACATTGGCAGGGGATAGTGAGAGGGGGGGTGGAACATAGGGTCTCGCTCTATGCGGACGATTTGCTCCTTTATATAACAGACCCATTGGGGGGAATTGCAGAAATTCTGGGGAAACTGCAGGAATTTGGTCAGTTCTCAGGTTACAAACTGAATAGGGGCAAGAGTGAGTTTTTTTGCGATCCATGCAAGGGAGCAGGACAGGAGACTGAGGGAGATGCCGTTGAAAGTGGTGGGAGGGAGTTTTAGGTACCTGGGGATTCAAGTGGCAAGGGACTGGGGTCAGCTTCATAAACTAAATTTGGGCAGGCTGACTGAGCAAATAAAAGGGGACTTTCGTAGGTGGGACGTGCTCCCGCTGTCATTGGCGTGGAGGGTACAGATTGTGAAAATGACAGTCCTCCCGAGATTGCTGTTCATGTTTCAGTGTCTTCCAATCTTCATCCCGAAGGCATTTTTTAGGAAGATGAATGCGGCATTCTCGGGTTTTATATGGGCCGGGAAAGCCCCGAGGGTGAAGATGGTCCTTCTTGAATGGGGGCGCGGGGAGGGGCTTGGCCCTTCCGAACTTAATAAACTACTACTGGGCGGCCGATATATCGATGGTTAGGAAATGGGTAGTGGGGGAGGGGTCGGTGTGGGAGCGAGTGAAGGAGGCATTGTGCAAGGGCACGAGTCTGAAGGCTTTGTTAATGGCACCTCTGCTGTTCTCGCCGGCTCGGTACTCCGCAAGTCCAGTGGTAGTGGCAGCCCTGAGAGTGTGGGGGCAATGGAGGCAGCACATGAGACTGGAGGGGTGTCGGTGTGCTCACCGATCTGTGACAATCACCGGTTCGTTCCGGGGGGAGGTGGATGGGGGTTTCAGGAGGTGGCAGTGGGCAGGGATAGGGTGATTTGGAGAGCTCTTCATTGAGGAGCTAGAGGAGGAGTTTGAGTTACCGGGTGGGAATGGGTTCCGGTAACTGCAGGTACGGGATTTTGTTCGGAGGCAGGTCCCGAGCTTCCCTTGCCTCCCACTAAGGGGACTACGGGATAAGATGTTGTCTAAAACAGGAGTTGGGGAGAGGAGGGCCTCGGAAATATATAAGGAACTGATGGATTGGGAACGGGTCCCAACTCCTTGAGGTGAAGAGGAAGTGAGAGGAAGAGCTGGGAGGGGAGTTGGATGTCGGTTATGGGATAAGGCCCTGAGGAGAGTCAATGCATCCTCGTCGTGTGCCAGGCTTAGCCTGATCCAGTTTAAGGTGGTCCACAGGGCTCACGTGACTGTGGCCCAGATGAGCAGGTTTTTTGAGGAGGTGGAGGACAGGTGTGGGAGGTGTGGGGGGAATCCTGCGAATCATGTACATAGGTTCTGGGCGTGCCCGAGGCTGAGGGGATTCTGGCAGGGATTTCCAGATGTCATGACAGAGGTCCTGGGAGGGAGGGTGACTCGGAGTCCAGAGGTGGCAATATTTGGAGTGTCGGGAGATCCGGGTGCCCAGGGGGGGTGCGAGGCCGACGTTTTGGCCTTTGCCTCCTTGGAGGCCCGGAGATGGATTTTGCTGGAATGAAGGGACTTGTAGCCTCCAAAGTCAGGGATTTGGGTCAGTGACATGGCAAGGTTCCTTAAGCTAGAGAAAATTAAGTTCACCTTAAGGGGTTCGCTTGGAGGTGGCAGCCGTTCATCAACTTCTTCAAGGAAAATTGACCGTCAGCAAGTGGTGGGGGGGGGGTGAGGAAAGAGGGGAGACAAGGAAGTGATGTATAAGGGCAGGGAATCTAATGTATGGGTAGTTAGGGTTTAGGGATGGGGGGAGTTGGGTGTGCTATTGTGGGGTTTTTGTGTGTTGAATCTCTCTGTTTAGAATGTTAAAAATGTTAAAACTATGAATGCCTCAATAAAATATTTTTTTTTAAATTAAATGGAGTGGAACATCCAACGGGAAAAATCACACATGGCCAACCTAATTCACCTCATTGGTAAAGGGTGAGCCATCTTCTCTGCAAGATTATCTTCAATGCCCTCTCACCAGGTGATGGTTAACATGCAGGTGGTAAAGGAAATGGACCCCAGGCCACATGCAAAACTGGGCTCGGGAAATTGACTACTGGGGCGAAATTCTCCGTAATCGGTGCGATGTTCGCCGACCGGCGCCAAAAACGCCGCAAATCAGTCCGGCATCGCGCCGCCCCAAAGGTGCGGAATCCTCCGCATCTTGAGGGGCCGAGCCCTAACCTTGAGGGGCTAGGCCCGCACTGGACTGATTTCCGCCCCGCCAGCTGGCGGGAAACGCCTTTGGTCCCCCGCCAGCTGGTGTGGAAAAGACATTGCCGGGCGGCGCATGCGCGGGAGCGTTAGTGGCCGCTCACGGCATCCTCGCACATGCACAGTGGAGGGGGTCTCTTCCGCCTCCGCCATGGTGGAGACCATGGTGAAGGAGGAAGGAAAAGAGTGCCCCCACGGCACAGGCCCGCCCGCGGATCGGTGGGCCCCGATCGCGGGCCAGGCCACCATGGGGTTACCCTCCTGGGGCCAGATCGCCCTGCGCCGCCTTGTCCCGCCGGTAAGAGAGGTGGTTTAATCCACGCCGGCGGGACAGGCATTCCAGCAGCGGGACTTCGGCCATCAGGGCCGGAGAATCGCCAGGAAGGGCCCGCCAACCGGCGCGGCGCGATTCCCGCCCCCGCCAAATCTCCGGTGCCGGAGAATTTGGCAACCGGCGGTGGCGGGATTCACGCCAGCCCCCGGCGATTCTCCGACCCGGTGGGAGGTCGGAGAATCCCGCCCCCTGGTGTTTGATGTTGCAAAACGTTCATCTGCAATTCAATCTTCACATCTTGGCGTCCATTGTTACATCTTAATCGATACAAACCTTTCCTTCACAAATATTGATATGGCATTTAACGGTCAATACCGCTTGATGGAATCAGAGATATTTCTGCTTCTTGAATTGGTCCAGTCTCTGGATTCATTGGCACCCTCGCTGAGGTTCAGTATTCTGACTTGAACAATAATGAATTATTGTTTTGTGAGGGCCACGAAGATTCCAGCATAAGTTTGCAGAGTCGAACAGAAGGTAACTTTTATTTGCAACAATATTTACACAGCACCAGTAGTTCACTACTGGTTCTTTCTCTCTAGCCAGCACCACACTGGCCAGCGCCATTTATACAGCTAAAAGGTTAACGATTGCCTTGCCCCCAGCCCCATCCCTCATTGGGGGGCTCAAATTCCTCAAGAATCATGGGTTAACCTGCTCCTGGATCTAGCTAAACCTGCCAGGAACAGGTCCAGGCAGCGGGCAACCGATAGTTGGAATTTAATCCGGACAAATGTGAGGTAATGCATTTTGGAGGGTCTAATGCAGGTAGGGAATATACAGTGAATGGTATAACCCTCAAGAGTATTGAAAGTGCGAGAGATCGAGGTGTACAGGTCCACCGGTCACTGAAAGGGTCAACACAGGTGGAGAAGGTAGTCAGGAAGGCATACGGCATGCTTGCCTTCATTGGCCTGGGCATTGAGTATAAGAATTGGCAAGTCATGTTGCAGCTGTATAGAATCTTAGTTAGGCCACACTTGAGTATAGTGTTCAATTCTGGTCGCCACACTACCAGAAGGATGTGGAGGCTTTCGAGAGGGTACAGAAGAGATTTACCAGGATGTTGCCTGGTATGGAGGGCATTAGCTATGAGGGGCGGTTGAATAAACTCTGTTAGTTCTCACTGGAACGAGAGGTTGTAGGGCGACCTGTTAGAGGTCTACAAAATTATGAGGGGCATAGACAGAATGGATAGTCAAAGGCTTTTCCCCAGGGTAGAGGGGTCAATACTTAGGGGCATAGGTTTAAGGTGCGAAGGGCAAGGTTTAGAGGAGATGCACGAGGCAAGTTTTTTTACACAGAGGGTAGTGGGTGCCTGGAACTCGCTGCCGGAGGAGGTGGTGGAAGCCGGGACAATAGTGACATTTAAGGGGCATCTTGACAAATACATGAATAGGATGGAAATAGAGGGATACGGACCCAGGAAGTGTAGAAGATTTTAGTTTAGACGGGCAGTATGGTCGGTACGGGCTTGGAAGGCCAAAGGGGCTGTTCCTGTGCTGTACTTTTCTTTGTTCTTTGAGAGAGTCGTCTGACCGGATGTCTGCCTCTCTTCCATGGCTGTATTCGCGGATTGGTGTCCCTGGAGCTGCAGCATGTGGTGTCCACATGTACCATCGAGGTCTTGCGTGCCTGGTGGGCGCCTCAGGGGCTGGATTGCTTTGTAGACCCTCTTAATCACATTTTGATTTGATGTTTGGCAAGTTTCCGTTGCTCTTTGTTTTGTTTGGGCAGGAATGGCCCCTTTTAAGTTGCTCCTGCGTTTGTTTCTGTTCGTCTATTAAGTTGATCAACCTCAAAAGACCGTTCTGGTGTAAACAATTGTCCCCAGCCATTAAGGTCTGTACAGGTTATAACAGATTGGTTTTGTGTCTACAGATCTCTGAACAGCAATTCAATGAAGCGATTTTACTAACAGTTGAAAATGCGAGATTTAATAAGGACAGTTCTCTGTGGAATGCACAAGGTAAGAACATCTTACATTATCTCAGAGAATTAAAATCACTTAACATCACTTCACAGAAACCAGTAGAGTTTTATCACCCAGAAACCATTCAGCCTAACCCTGCTATACTGAAGCATGTATCCAATTAGTCCATGCTCCTCCTCGAGTCTTTAAAAACTTTCTTTTTCAAATATATATCCATTTATTTTGGAGAGGCTGGTATGGATTCTGTTTTATTACTGTTTCTGCTGGAGAGTTCCACAGCCTAAAAACCAACATTAACAACAACAATAATTTGCATTCTTATACCACCTTTAACGTTGGTACATTTAGCATTTTACTGACAAAACAGAAAGAACATTGAGTCAAAGATATTAGAAAGTATGACCAGAAGCTTGGCCAATGAGGATAATGTATAATGAGGGTTTTGATGCAGGTGAGAACTGTGGCGGGAGGAACTCAATGAACCTGGAGCCTAGACATGAAGCATGACTGTCAGTAAAGGGGCAAAAGGAGTGTGGAGGGCAAGAGGATGGATGGGGAGGAAGGTATGCATAAAGAGACTGACGTGAGAGAAAGGTAGAGATGAGAGAGGGAGAACATCAGAGGTAGGGAACAGCCAGACCTTGAAGTAATTTTAAGACAAGAAATTTTAATTTGAGGCTCTGTGGGAACAGAGTTAAGATATCCTATCCAAGTTACAGACTAACCAATCAGTGGACATAGGTTGTTTTGCTTTACTTTAACAAAACCCTGGGTGGCACAGTGGTTAGCACTGCTGCTTCACAGCGCCAGGGACCCGGGTTCAATTCCAGCCTTGGATGACTGTGTGGAGTTTGCTTGTTCTCCTCATGACTGCGGGGGTTTCCTCCGGGTGCTCCGGGTTTCTCCCACAGTCCAAGGATGTGCAGGTTAGGTGGATTGACCATGATAAATTGCCCCTTAGTGTCCAAACATGTGCTGGTTAACCGGGGTTACGGGGATAGGGCGGGGGAATGGGCCTAGTAGAGGGCTCTTTCAGAGGGTCAGTGCGAACTCGATGGGCTGAATGGCCTACTTCTGTATTGTAGGGATTCTATGGATCTTCGTGGATTTGAATGGCCCAATCTACAGAGTCTGATTCATTACCATCATCAGAACTCTTCAAAGGTATCATTCCAAGAAATGAAAAGTGACACAGGCACAATATCAATGATTATTATTCAAAGGAAGAGCTTTCATTTATTAGGTACCATAATATCCTCAGGACATTGTCATAAGAATGTCACTTTAAGAAATGTTTGTCTGCTCATGTTACTGCAGTGATGTCAGAGTGTGGGTGGAGCTGAGCTCTGGCTCTGCTTTTTTAGTTTCACTTTGCGAAAAGCTTGGGTTTGTCTGTTTTTTTGGTTTCGTTTCAGTGTTGGAGCTGCAGTGAAAGCCAGCAGATGTGAATGGATCTCTCTACAAGCTAAATAGTGTTCATTTGGGTGATTTCAAAGGGATAACTGCTCTCATTAGAGAATTTAAACCTGACCTCTGTGTTAAAAGGGTCTTTTGTCTTCCGGATGTTGTTTGGGAATTTATTAAGGATTACTTAGTGTTGTATTCTTTGGGGGTTGTATTTGAATTAATGGTTGCTAAGATGTTCACTGTATGTTTTAAAAAGTTTAACTTGAGTTCATAGAATAAACATTGTTTTGCTTTAACAAAGACTGTTAGATGTCTGCTGCACCACACCTGTAGAGTCGGCCGTGTGCTCCCCATACCACTATTAAACCTATTAAAAGTTGTGGGTCAGGTGAACGCCATGATACACTTTGGGGTTCTCTAAACCCTGGCCCATAACAACATCTCAAAATGCTTTCCAACCAATGACAATTTGCACACAGTAAGATCCCACAATCAGCAGAAGAATGACTTACAAAGTCACCTTTTGTTTTACTGGTTTGGTTGAAGAAAGAATGTTAGTCAGGTAAATAGAAGAACATTGAGCTCTTTCTCTGATAGTATCATGGGAGCGTCTGCAAATGAATCTGAAAGCTATTAAGTTAACAAAAAAAGTTGGGCGCGATTCAACAGGGGGGAAAAAAAGAGTCCCGTTTTGGGCGTGTTTAGTGGGGTGTTCCTTGGTGCCTGCAGCGCTGAGAACAACCTCGCTTTCAAAAGGGACTCTTCTTTTTTTTTTACCTTAGCGAGCAACGCTCGGCCGAGGCCGCACTTACCTCAGGAAGAGGTCGGGAAGCCATTTTTAAATGTCGCCTGATCTCCGACCCCCCTCGGACTCCCCACCGTGACTTCCGGACCCCACCAACACCCCAACTTACTTGTTAGGGGGTCCTCGAGATCCCCCTCACTCCCACCTCATAAGGGCGGGACACTCCCGACCCCGATTCCTGGCACGGCGACTGCCAGCCTGGCAGTGGCCCTGCCAGTGCCACACAGGCACCCTGGCACTGCCAAGGTGCCTGGGTGGCAGTGGGAGTACCAGGGTACACACTGTCCAGAGCCCGACCACACGGGGGCCTCCGATGGCCTGGGAGACACCCCCCCCCCCACCCCCAGGTGGCGTTATGTCTGGTTCACGTTTGTGTGCCCCAGTGCTAAACAACGCCATTTGGTGGTCTCCCAGGCATGTTGATTCATTCCCAGGTCTCAGGAGCATCGGGCACTGACGTATTTACTTGAACCTAAATGCTCACTTAAATTTGTGAATCTGGATCTCGCCCAGCGAAGGCAAGATCCAGATGGCAATGTCTTGCAATATCTCGCCAGATCTGTGCATTACAAATCCCACGAGGGGCTCTCCCGAGATTTAGCAGCCTCATCGCGTCACCAAGTCGGGCGCGACGAGACCGTTCAATCGTGCCCATTATTTAAGATTGGCTGTAATTTGCTGAAAATTAGATCATACACAGTGAGAGGTATAATAGATGTCCAGAGGTTCTTGTATTTGTCCAGACGGTTCCCTCATCTATTCCTCATGGACTATATAAAAATTGTTTTCACAGCCTATTTAAGATCATGGGCGTCATTCTCTGACCCCCCAGCGGGTCAGAGAATGGCCGTTGGCCGCCGTGAATCCTGCCCCCGCCGGTTGCCGAAGTCTCCGGTACCGGAAATTGGCCGGGGGCGTGAATCGGGCCGCGCCGGTTGGCGGCCCCCCCCGCTCAATTCTCCGGCCTGGATGGGCCGAAGTCCCGCCGAGAAATTGCCTGTCCCGCCGGCGTAAATTAAAGTAGGTATTTACCGGCGGAACAAGGCGACGTGGGGGGGCTCCGGGGTCCTGGGGGGGCGATCTGATCCCGGGGGGTGCCCCCACGGTGGCCTAGCCCGCGATCAGGGCCCACAGATCCACGGGCGGGCCTGTGCCGTGGGGGCACTCTTTCCCTTCCGCCTCCGCCACGGCCTCCACCATGGCGGAGGCGGAAGAGACTCTCCCCACTGCGCATGCGCGGGAAACTGTCAGCGGCCGCTGACACTCCCGCGCATGCGCCGCCTGGGGATGTCATTTCCGCGCCAGCTGGCGGGGCAACAAACGCCGTTTCCGCCAGCTGGCGGGGCGGAAATCCCTCCGGCGCCGGCCTAGCCCCTCAGTGTCGGGGCTCGGCCCCCAAAGATGCGGAGCATTCCGCACCTTTGGGGCGGCGCAATGCCCGTCTGATTGGTGCCGATTTGGGCGCCAGTCGACGGACATCGCGCCGTTGGGGGAGAATTTTGCCCCATATATGGACTTCAGTAAGGCCTTTGACAAGGTCCCTCATGGCAGACTGGTACAAAAGGTGAAGTCACACGGGATCAGGGGTGAGCTGGCAAGATGGATACAGAACTGGCTAGGTCATAGAAGAGTAGCAATGGAAGGGTGCTTTTCTAATTGGAGGGCTGTAACTAGTGGTGTTCCACAGGGATCAGTGCTGGGACCTTTGCTCTTTGTAGTATATATAAATGATTTGGAGGAAAATGTAACTGGTCTGATTAGTAAGTTTGCAGACGACACAAAGGTTGGTGGAATTGCGGATAGCGATGAGGGCTGTCAGAGGATACAGCAGGATTTAGATTGTTTGGAGACTTGGGCGGAGAGATGGCAGATGGAGTTTAATCCGGACAAATGTGAGGTAATGCATTTTGGAAGATCTAATGCAGGCAGGGAATTATACAGTGAATGGTAGAACCCTCAAGAGTATTGACCGTCAGAGAGATCTAGGTGTACAGGTCCACAGGTCACTGAAAGGGGCAACACAGGTGGAGAAGGTAGTCAAGAAGGCATACGGTATGCTTGCCTTCATTGGCCGGGGCATTGAGTATAAAAATTGGCAAGTCATGTTGCAGCTGAATAGAACCTTAGTTAGGCCACACTTGGAATATAAGACCATAAGACATAGGCGCGGAAGTAAGGCCATTTGGCCCATCGACTCCACTCCACCATTCAATCATGCCTGATTTCAACTCCATTTACCCGCTCTCTCTCCATGGCCCTTAATTCCTCGAGAAATCAAGAATTTATCAACTTCCGGCTTAAAGACGCGCAACGTCCCGGCCTCCATCGTCCTCTGTGGCAATGATTTCCACAGACCCACCACTCTCTGGCTGAAAAAATGTCTCCTCATCTCTGTTCTAAAGTGACTCCCTTTTATTCTAAGGCTGTGCCTTAATGCTAACTCTGTCACACTACCAGAAGGATGTGGAGGCTTTAGAGAGGGTGTAGAAGAGATTTTTCAGGATGTTGCCTGATATGGAGGGCATTAGCTATGAGGAGAGGTTGAATAAACTTGGTTTGTTCTCACTGGAACGACGGAGGTTGAGGGGCGACCTGATAGAGGTCTGCAAAGTTATGAGGGGCATAGACAGAGTGGATAGTCAGAGGCTTTTTCCCAGGATAGAGGGGTCAATTACTAGGAGGCAAAGTTTTAAGGTGCGAGGGGCAAGGTTTAGAGGAGATGTACAAGGCAAGTTTTTTTTACACAGAGGGTAGTGGGTGCCTGGAACTCGCTGCCGGAGGAGATGGTGGAAGCAGGGAAGATACTGACTTTTTTAGGGGCAACTTGACAAATACATGAAAAGGGTGGGAATAGAGGGATATGGATCCCGGAAGTGCAGATGATTTTAGTTTAGACGGGCAGCATGGTCGGCGCAGGCATAGAAGGCTGAAGGGCCTGTTCTTGTGCTGTAAGTGGAATCATGTTATGGAGTCTCCTGTCTCCATGAACAGTTCCCAATCCTACTATATTAGGCAGGATACTTCCCATTGCTAAATCGAGATGTTAGGTAGCTTGTGCTGCACCCCTCATACATTTGATCATGTTTCGTCTGCATTACATTTACTAGTTCAGGTTTAATAAGCACTCCCTGCTGATGAAGTTGGCCATTGTTGTGAACTTTCTGATCTCATACCGCCCCCTTCATGGTGTAATCTGTCCTCGTTTTTGCTTTGCTGATCCCCTGTGAACTCACTTCACACTGCACATTCCCAACAAGAGTGCCTCACCGGAAAGCCAAATGTTGCACTTCCTTTACCTCCTTAACATCTGTGGAGACTCCATCTCCTTTCCTGTCTCATCTGCCCTTCTGGAACACTTGAAACGCTTGAACATTGCACTCCACTCTAATACTAGGTGTTAACCATGGGATGCAAGATGCACCATCTGAAATAATAGCTGAATATTGTAACATGTTTCCCCACATTTCTGGTATTAATTCCTGTACTTCGCCTAGGAGAAACATTACAATCATTGCGAGTGTAGAGTTGATTTTAGATGCTTCCATGTTAGCAGGGCTTCACTAAGATTGCAACTTCCTTTTTTTCCAGGCCCAAGGAAAAATGAAGCATGCTGGTACAGAAAGCATATGTGTGAGGGGTGCGTGGACAGAAGTTGCACCAAAATGTCTGAGAAGCTAATGACTCGTTCGAGCAGTGACAGCAGTTACTTTAATAGTCCAGTCACCGCCAATGGCACCATCTTCTACATGAACCACAGCAAAGGCTTTCAGGCAGACATACCAGGCTCGAATGGCCAAATTGACACACACACTGACACGATTGGCTTCATATCAGAGAATGGGCCAGAACAACTGCCCCTCCTCACGAGGGATTTTAATTTGGTTAAAATTAGAAATGGGGAGCTTGATGAGCATGGAACAGAAATGACTGACAGAAACATTAATGATCCAAAGAGGATTTGTCCACCAGCTCCACCATTGAGGACGTTGAGCAGCCCGCAGAAAGAGCAACTCGCCACAGACGTGAATGGAGATCTACCCATGCACAGAAAGGATGGACAATCCAGAGATCAGCACTCTCAGGTGGGAAAAGGTCCAAACAGGTTTACAACTGCAATATGTGAATAGACTCATAGATTGGGCCCAATTATAAGGCTTACTTTGGTTTCACCAAACAATGAGTGACGAATCTCAGCCAAGAGATCAAACTAAACAAGGGGTTGGAACCTTCTCTGTAGCAAGGGGAGGAATATTGAAACAAAAACTTTAGTACTTACATGGATGTACCTGTCCGCTGGTATCACCTGAGGCCAGGAACAAGGTAATGTGATGTCCCTCTCTGTTCAGGTATGGTGTATGATGTTGGCGGAGTCTCAAAGAAGATGAAAGAAAAGAAAATGTTTTAAATCTGCTAAATGAAATTGCCCAGTAACTTTAATATCAAATGGACATGAGTAGCACTGTTGCTTCACAGCTCCAGGGTCCAAGGTTCATTTCCCGGCTTGGGTTACTGTCTGTGCGGAGTCTGCACGTTCTCCCCCTGTCTGCGTGGGTGTCCTCCGGGTGCTCTGGTTTCCTCCCACAAGTCCCGAAAGACGTGCTTGTTCGGTGAATTGGACATTCTGAATTCTCTCTCCGTGTACCCAAACAGGCGCCGGAATGTGGTGACTAGGGGCTTTTCACAGTAACTTCGTTGCAGTGTTAATATAAGCCTACTTGTGACAATAAAGATTATTACTATTACATGAAACAGATCCTTTTTGAGGATGTGCTTTCAGTTGCCAGTCCTGAGTGACAATCCAGTCAGTTTAAGGAATCCTGAAGTGGACTATTTAATCTTGGGGGAGGGGTGAACGCAAGCGAGGACGTGGTTGTTTACATGGATCTGCTGTTGGCCAGTGTTGGCCAATCTGTGGAGAAGTTTGGAATTCGATCTTTTCCAATGGTCCGGTTGAGGGGAGTCAATGCCAAATTTGGAACACAGCCAGGGACAGAGCACAAAAACGAAATACATTCTTTTGGGAAAAGCAAGGAAGCCAAAGGCCATCTCCTCACTTTCGTTTTCACCTAATTTCCTCTTCTCATCATTGAATTTTCATTTTATTAATTGACGCATTCTCTATCTCATCTCTCTTTTTAAAATTATCATGCTGTTCTTTTTGTTCCATATTTCTGTGGGCTAAAATGGAATCTTTAGCTGGATTATGAGGGGCACGGACAGGGTGAATAGGGAGCAGCTGTTCCCCTTAGCTGAAGGGTCAGTCAGGCGGGGCCACAAGCTCAAGGTGAGGGGTAGGAGGTTTAGGGGAATGTGAGGAAAACCCTTTCCACCCAGAGAGTAGTGACAGTCTGGAATGCACTGCCCGGGAGGGTGGGAGAGGCGGGTTGCCTCACATCCTTTAAGAAATACTTGGATAGCATTTTGCACCTCATAACGTTGAAGGCCAAGTGCTGGCAAAGGGTTTAGATAGACAGGTCAGGAGCTTTTCATCTGTCAGTGCAGCCTCGATGGGCTGAAAGGCCTCTTCTGCACTGTGCGATTCTGAGGGCTAGGGTGCTGGGAAGTGAGTTCTGACCCTCACAAAGGATAGACAAATACATTTACCTCTCCTGACCTGTTTGCAATCCTCCCCTCACTTGACTTCACCCAGCCGAAAGGCCACAGCGATTTTTCCATCGGGTCTGAGTTAATATCACGGTCGCATCATCCGACCCTGACCTGTAGATATGCTGGGAAGAGTTCAGGACTCTCGTTGGAACCCTCAGCTCCCAGGCTGTAGGAATGGACCTCTGGGCGGGATGGGGTCTGTCAGTCCCTGCGAAATCTTCTCAGTCCGTTGGCCCATCATATTGAAACGACTTGTCAGATGTAACCGAGAAACATTGGTGACTGTGGGAGAATTTAACAGTGGCACGGCCCAACACAAACAATGATCCACCGCTCGTGCTGGAATTCCTCAGTTGTCGCAGCACACAGAAAAAACAACGAAATGATCAATAGTGACTAAATACATAAACCCAATATATTTATCAATGCCTGTTTACGAGCCAGAGCACGACGGGTTTCTGTGCTTGTAAAGTTCCTCTCGAGTTTGCCAGATACGGTACTCGGGTGACCTTCAGTTCTATCTCAAAAGCGTTCTGTTGTGGTTATAAAGCTGAGTTCAGTGCAATAGGGTTTTTGCACCAAATAATTTGTTGCACCAGTTCTGATATATTTCTGAAAACTCAAAGGTAGAAGAGGAGGCAGGGACTTGAGTGTGGGAGGCGGCTGCGCTGTTTGATGTGGTTGAAGTGAAGTGAACAATGATCGAAATCAGATAGGTTGTCATTTTGCAAGTTGCATGAGGCGCATTCCTTGCGATGTGCCACTGCATCCTGGCACAACGTGAATTCTCACCATTGCTCCATTTAACATGTGAGATCGGCTTTGCTTTGACAAATGTACTCGCAATGATAAAACACAGAGGGAGGCCATTCAACCCATTGTACTTCTGCTAGTTCGAGACGGAGCTAGTCAAGTTGCCCACTTCCTCATTCCTTCCCCTTGGCCTTGCAAATATTTCCCTTTTGAATATTTAACCAAATCCTTTTTGAAAGATACTGTTGAGTTTCGTTCCAGCAGTTCCCCAGGCAGTGTAGATCATAACAATCCCTGCTGCTCAAAATTGTGTCTGTTCACCTGGCCCAAGGGTAGCAAATGAGGCCGGCAGGAAATTCACATATCAAGTACCGGTCGCGAAGATCGACGTTAAAGTTTCAGCATCTCTTTGGTATTATGCCAATTTCCCAATTTCAACATGCCGAGTTCTTGGGATAAGAAAGGGTTCGCATTAATAAGGCTGCCCCTAAACTCTGCCCCACCATTGGAGTAGTTTTGAAGTGTAGTCATTATTGTAAGGTAGGAATTTTGAACACCGACAGCAAAGTCCCATTATCCATGGAATCCGTACAGTGCAGAAGGAGGCCATTCGGCCAGTCGAGATTGCACCGACCCTCCGAAAGAGGGTCTACAAGGACACACTCTCCCCCCTCGCCCTATCCCCATAACTCTACCTAACTCAAGTAATGACCAGGTAATCTGTTGCTTTTTTTTAAGTGTTGCTGGTTAAGGGGTTAATCTTGACTTGGGGTGGGGGGGGGGGGGGGGTGGAGAATGGCACAGCTCTTTATTTTCTTGAAAAACACTGCAGACATCTCAACACTCAGCCTTGCATTGAATTGTCAGCCTGCATGTTGTGTTCACTTGGAATTACAGGGACATTACATCAGAGGGGAGCTGGTGAAGTTACAGTGCCTCGGTTGACCTGGGCACCTTCCTGACTCCATTGTGCCAAGGTGCGACCACGGAGCTCAGTGGCACTCCACCAGAAACAAGATTCGTGAATTTCATTAAACCAAGCCAGCAGTGTTTTTAGCTGACAGTCCAATGACTGGCTCCGAATGAAAGCCCCAGCCGAATGATTAACATCAGCTACCGCCTGTATAGATGATAATCTCGCGCCTAGACAGTCGCGAAGGGCAAGCTGTACAAATCACCGTACCTTTGAAATGAGAGTTTCCTGTTTGTTTGACAGGAAGTAAAGAACCTGCAGCCACAAGAGGATGAGGCAGTTTCCACTCGCAGTAACTTCTTCGCTCCAATACCTCCCAGAGACCCAGACCAGCGTTTAAATCTGCCGGATGCCTATCAGCTCGCATTAAGAGGCGCGAATCAAGGTATGTGTTCACTTGGAATTACAGGGACATTAAATCAGAGGGGAGCTGGTGAGGTTACAATGCCTGTCTCCAATGTCTACATTTCGAACATTATATAAAGTTAATTATATTTCACAGAGCAGGGGGGGAAATATTGATTCGACGTGAATTTTATCGAGGAGCTGTGTCAATCCCTGGGAAAGCAAGAGATAGCTGGGCGGAGGCTTGAAACTCAGTGGCAACGCTGAAGTTAAAAATGTCACTGTTAAACGAGATGCTGAGTTCCCGTTTTCTATTTCTGAAGTTTGAAGGGACATTGAGTCGTGCTTCAATTCATATCAACGAGTCTCGATAAAACCGCGACACTGCACACGAAATACCCCCAATTAACATCAGAATTGTATACTGCTTTGGTTCTGCTTTTTCACTAGGAAGTGTTTTTCATCCCAACAATTGGATGGAGGAGCAATGTTACCCCCCCCCCCCCCCTTGTCTGTACTCTGAATACAAACGAGCTCCCCACCCCCCTCCCTCTCACATGGAGTTGCAGAATGACACTGAACCAAATTTAAAGGGACGCTATTATTGAGATTCACTGGGCTCACTTCTAATCTTTCAGCCTTGTGCAATGCGGGGAGTGATCAGTTTTTTCGGGAGCGATTTTATTCATTGATTGTTTTTTTTTTCTTTTGCAATTCAGCAGCTCACTGCCCAGGGACAGCAAGGCCTCTGCTGAGAAGGCAGGCATGTGTGAATCCTTTCTGGCAGGGTGAGAAACAGGAAGTCTGTGTCAGAACTGCCGAGGAGGCAGAAAACCTGCAGGCGAGAACTACTTTCGCCATGGTTGAAGACCTGGGGGGTGAAGCCGCCCCTGACCTGATGGCGGAGGAGCTGCCTCAGACGACAGGAAAGGCGTTGGAAAGCGAGGCGAAGCGGGCTCCTCTGGGGCTCTGCCTGGCAGACGGTGTGAAAGCAGAGGGCGGCGACACGGTGCCAACAAACGGGAGGTCCCGCGAGGCGAACGAGGTGAAGAAAGGACCGCCTGTCGCCCCCAAGCCGGCGTGGTCCCGCCAAAGTCTGAAAGCTTCAAGGAGTGGGTCGCCGGTCGAGGTCCTGGCGGTGAAGAGAAACCGGGAGAGGGGCTTCGCTTCACCCCGAGGTCCAGCTCCCCAAGTGCAATCCATAAAACAAAGGATCCACTCTTTCGAAACGCTCTCTACTTCAGACACTCCGGACAAAGGGAACAGGAAGGACAACACTTGCACACCACCTCCAGTCTCAGGTAAAACTGTGGAAAGAACCGTCTCTGCACCGACTGACTCGGTCACTAACAATCAGCCTGATGGTAATGAGAAAATGCTGGTACCTGTGTCCCAGAAGCCGGTCTCTGAGGGGCCACCAGCACTAGATGGCAAGACCTCTTCGATACCTGGTCCCAGGAGAAGTAATAGTACCAGTAGTGAACCCACCACCTCACTGTCAAATTCCCCACAGGCACCATCACAGGTGGTAAAACTACCAGGCCTGCGAACCAGGAGCTTCCCACTGGCAACCGGCTCCTCCTATGAAGTTTGTGAAGTTAAAACAATGAGGGAAGGGTTACTCTCCGCCAGTAGTGACAAGATACACACCATTAGCAACCAAGTCTCCTACGCTCTGATGAAAAGTGTGCTTG
This sequence comes from Scyliorhinus torazame, assembly GCF_047496885.1. Taxonomy (NCBI): domain Eukaryota; kingdom Metazoa; phylum Chordata; class Chondrichthyes; order Carcharhiniformes; family Scyliorhinidae; genus Scyliorhinus; species Scyliorhinus torazame. The sequence goes on along the minus strand of NC_092718.1, from coordinate 60,558,778 downwards.
CAATTCCTCAGTCGCCGGGATCATGCTGTGGAAGCCCCTGGAACACATGCCCTGGCTCCCCTTACTCTCCATCCGATGAGGACTTGTTCTGGGCTGATAGATCCCCATTGGCGTCGCCAACGGTTAGCAACTGTCAGCTGGAAAAAGGCTTCTCCCTCAGGTAGGCGGTGTAAATTACTTAACAATGTTGGAGGACAAGGGATTTTAAATCCATTCTGAGGCTTCATGTTGAATGAAGGGATATGGGGAGTGGGCAGGAATGTGTAGTTTCAATGGTTGTATTCAATGATGTAGTCGGCTTTTGGATCTGCCCCTGCTGCTTTTTCCTATGTCCTTACGAACGTTGGCCTCTGCAAGTAGAGCTCTGTGACATCCACTAGTGGGCTCCCAAGAGCAATCCCTACTCCTGGGGCGCGATTCTCCACTGCCACGCCGGTTGGGAGAATCGCCTGGGTCGCCAAAATTTCCAGGGACACCGGTCTGAGGCCCTCCCGCGATTCTCCCAAGCAGCGGGAACAGCCCGGTTGAGTTTCGCGGGCCGCAGGCCGGAGAATCGCTGGAGACACCCAAAATGGCGATTCTCCGGCACCCCCGCTATTCTGAGGCCTGGATGGGCCGAGCGGCCAGGCCAAAACGGCGGGTTCCCCCCGGCGCCGTCCACACCTGGTCGCTGCAGTCGTGGGTGGTGCGTGAACGCTGGGGGGGGGGGGGGGGGGGCGGCCTGCGGGGGGGCGAAGGGGGATCTGTGGCTTCACCTGGTATGTGGGATGGCCCACGATCGGTGCCCACCGATCGTCGGGCCGTCCTCTCTGAAGGAGGACCTCCTTCCTTCCGCGGCCCTGCAAGATCCGTCCCCATCATCTTGCGGGGCGGATTTAGAGAGGACGACAACCACGCATGCGCGGGTTGGCGCCGGCCAACCCGCGCATGCGCGGATGATGCCCGTTATGTGGCGCTGGCCGCGTCATCTATGCGGCGCCGCTTTTACACGGGCGATAAGGCCTGGCGCGTGTAGATGACGTGGCCCCGATCTTGGCCCATTGTCAGGGCCTGAATCGGTCGGGACAGGGGGCGTTCCGCAACGGCGTTCACGACGGCGCGGCCACTTCGGCGTGGGAGTGGAGAATCCCGCCCCTGATGTTCCCACCTTCTCGGAGGGCGCCAGGAAGCTAATTCAGATTACGTTTTTGAAAAATTAATTCACGGGATGTGGGTGTCGCTGGCTCGGCCAGCATTTATTGCCTGTCCCGAGTTGCCCTTGGGCCGGTGGTGGTGGTGAGCTGCTGCCTTGAACTGCTACAATTCCTGAGGTGCATATACATCTTATCATGAAGTAACAAATCATAGACCACAAAATGCATCCCTCCTTGCGAGCTTTGCAGCACAACAAAACCTTTCACCTCTGATATGTACTTAGTGTAATCAATACTATGGCACTACCTCTTGCAATGTAGAAAGAAATTTGCATCACCGAAGGCCAGAATTGAACCTGGGTCCCTGGGAGGCAGCAGTGCTAACCATTGTGCCACCGTCCATATTTGAATACAAAATCATTGAAGTGAGCAGGATAAAAAGGCACTTTAGTTGGTTTTGCATTAGTTTCTAAGACGGACGATTGACGGCCAAGCCTCAATCTGGGAGCACTACACTGACGTCCCAGTGAATTATTGAGGGAGTTCCCCATATTGCCAACTCCCTTTGGATATAATCCCAAACTGAGACTGTGCTCTAGTAGCTCAAACATATATCAAAGGGTAAATTCAGGACTTTTTCTGCTCCTGAAGTGAATCAAGTCTTATAGGAGAGAAGCTTGAGTTGGTTAACAGGGACTACCAATGATGTCACATTACTAGCAGCGACTCCTGCTCTTGTCTGTGAGTAGTCTTACTGAATTTTCCTTTAAGCATTCAATTGGAATTTCTCCCAGTGTCTTTAAGCCAACAGTGATCCATCAGTCAACCCCAGATTACCTGATCAATCTGCTCATTGCCTCTCACTGTAGATCTCGATGTATATAAAATTGTCACATTTGTTGTCCCTAGCAGTTACTGGGTGGCACAGTGGTTAGCAATGCTGCCTTCAAGTGCCAGGGACCCGGGTTTGAGTATGGCCTTGGGCGACCTCCTGTGTGGAGTTGTACATTCTCACTGTGGCCCTGTGGGTTTCCTCTGGGTGTTCAGGTTTCCTCCCACAGCCCAAAAATATGTAGGTTAGGTAGATTGGCCGTGCTAATTGGCCCCTTTGTGTACAGGGATGTGCAGGTTAGGGGTGGGTTGGACTAGGGTATGGATTTTGGTGGAGTGCTCTTTCAGAGGGTCGGTGCAGGCTCGATGGGTTGAATGGCCTCTTTCTGCACTGTAGAGATTCGATGATCTACTGTACTTCACGGTAAATCATGTAATTTTTCTCCAACTAGTTTTATTTCAGAAGTAACAGGTTGGTGGAAAGGTGGGAATGGGGTCTTGCCTTCAGTCCAAGGATTGGAGATTGTTGGGCCAAATGATCTTTTCCAGCTCCGGAAGGTTCGTATCATCCCGAAAACTTGTAGTTGAATTAAAAGTCAGACATTGCTTCCTTGTCATGTGGCCTTGGTAACAGATGACATAATACTGCGGTCCCCATGTTGGGTTGCTGCCCTTTATTGTTAAATCTGTTAGGGGCTGCTTTGTCACAGTTGGCTAAATTGCTGGCTTGTAAAGCAGCCCAGTGCAGGCCAGCAGCGCGGGTTCAATTCCTGTACCAGCCTCCCCGAACAGGCGCCGGAATGTGGCGACGAGGGGCTTTTCACAGTAACTTCATTTGAAGCCGACTTGTAACAATGAGCGAATTTCATTTTTCATTTCGTTTTCATATGGCTGATAATCTAATTGACCCTGTAGGGTTAGGCCAACTGCTGACCCAAGAAGGGAATGTAAAAAGGGACAGTGGCCTTATTATCAGGAAGAGGACCACCTAGATATTGTTTCCACTGCCCTGCAGCCTGTGTCTGAGAAAGGAAAGAATGAATTAAATCATTTATCTATATAATGGGCGGAATTCCCCACCCGTTCACACCGACGGGATTCTCCGTTCCCGCTGCAGTGGATGGGAGATTTGGCTGAGCGCCAAATTCTCTGTCCTCACGAGCAGCAGTAGCGGGGCGGACTCGCAATGGAGAATCCTGGAAAATGTCTTTCAAAACATCAGTAGATCCTAAAGTCCTTTACGGCCAAAAAAGAGGCGCGATTCTCCGCTCCTGCAACTAAGTGCCCACGCCGTCGTGAACGCTGTCAAGGTTCACAACGGCGCGAAACGGCCCCGATCTCCACCGATTCGGGGCCCGAAAATGGGCTAGGATCGGGGCCGCGAGAAACCCGGGGGGGGGCGGGCGTGTCGCTAAAGCAGCGTTGTCAGTGCGCGCCGGGCATTGGCGCCGCATAAAAGCGGCGCCGCGTCATTCACCGCCTAACTGGCGTCACCCGCGCATGTGTGCGTGGCATGCCGTCCATGACATGCATGGTTGCTATCCTCCCCGAGGCCGCCCCGCAAGAAGATGTCGGATGGATCTTGCGGGGCGCGGAGGAAAGGAGGTCCTCCTTCAGAGCGGCCGGCACGCTGATCGGTGGGCACCGATCGCGAGCCAGACCCCTTTTGAGTCCTACCCCGGTGAAAGAACCCCCCTCGCCCCCCCCTACAGGCCGCCCCCCCCCAGCGTTCCTGCGCTGTTCCCGCCGGCAGCGACCAGGTGTGGATGGCGCCGGCAGGAAGACGTCATTTTGGGCAGGCCGCTTGGCCCACCTGGGCCTGAGAATAGCGGGGGTGGCTCGGGCGATTCACCGGACTGTGCCGCGCAGAACTAGATAGTGCCGATCTCGCCGCTTGGGTGCATCGCGGGAGGGCGTCGGACCGGCGTCGCGTGAAAAAATGGCGCCCCAGGCGATTCTCCCAAACGGTGCAGCATCGGACAATCGCGCCTAAGACCTTTGAAGTACAGTATCGGTAGTTAGTCGTGTTGGAAAACATGACACCAATTTACATACTACAAATAAAATAGAAAGTTTGGAAATACCCAGCATGTCAGGTCGCAACTGTGGGCAGATACCAGGGTTAAAGTTTCAAATTGGTGACCTTTCATCAGAACAGAGGGAACTTGGAAATGTAATAGGTTTTGAGCAAGTGAAATGTGGGCTGAGGGAAGGAGGAACCATAGGGAAGGCTTGCATTAGGGTGTGTGGTATTATCATAAATGTAAGAACTACAAGGGTGAATGAAACATCTAGAACAGCCACTAGAGGGAGCTAGAGTTACAAGTATATAAGACATTGATGCTAAGCCTTGTGGGAGAGATAAGTGAAGGAGTCAGCTAGAGACAGACTGAAGTAAAGATAATGTGAGTAAGAGCAGATCATAGTTTATAATAATACAGAGATTGGTTGTAGATGAGTGTAGATTATATGTTAATAATCAACTGTATTATTTAGGAGTATGTGTCGAATCCAAGTTAGTAGTGTTAATAAATTTATAGCTGGGTCACTGTCCGTGTGGAGTTTGCACATTCTCCCCATGTCTGCGCGGTTTTCACCCCCACAACCCAAAGAAGTGCAGGTTAAGTGGATTGGTCACTCTAAATTGCCCCTTAATTGGGAAAAAAAATAATTGGGTACTCTTTAAAAAAAAAAAAAAAAAATTTTTTTAAATTAAATAAATTTATAGCTTTGTTCAAATTAAAGCCATTTTGTGGTCTTTGTGAACACTACCCCACCCATCCTGAATTTAGCAACACAAAGAACACCACAGGCTGGAGAGCAGCAAAGGTCAAAGGGAGTGGGAATGGGTAAAGAAACGTGTCCAGGTAAGGTGCGAATGGCTGGATAGCAGCCATCTGAATGGTAAGTAAAGGAACAAAGAAATAAATTACAACAGAATGAAACAATATGGAAATGGCAGTGGTCTCAAATTGTCCAACACAATGTTGAATGCCAAGTCAAAAGGTGAGGTGCTATTCCTCGAGCTTGTGCTGTGCTTCACTGGAACAGAAGCAACAAACTGTGAATGCTGGGAATTTGAAATACCAAACAAAGCTGGAAATGCCAGAGGGTCAGGTGGCGTATGTGGAGAGAAACAGAATTAACCTGTCAGGTCGATGACCTGCCATCAGAACTGAACAAAAATAGGAATGTAAGAGTTTTTAAGCCAGTGGAAGGTGATGAGGGACAAGGAAGAACAAAGGAGGAGGATGGAAGCCGAGGGAGGTTAAACAACAAAATATTTAATGATGTAACTACCAAAACGAGCGACAATATGTATAGTAAAGAAACAAAGGTTGTATCCAAATAAGGTGTGAACGGCTATGTAGCAACAACTTAAATGCAAGATGAAGGGATAAAGAAAGAAACATGCAAATATATATACGTGGAGCATATGAATTAGGTGCAGGAGTAGGCCATTCGGCCCCTTGAGCCTGCTGTGTCATTTGATAAGATCATCTGATTGTGGTCTCAAATCCACATTGCTGCCTCCCCCACATGCCCTTTGAATCCCTTGTCAATCAAAAATCTATCAAACTCAGCCTTAAAAATGTTTAATGACTTTGGGGCAGAGGATTCCACAGATTCAAGATCGTCTGAGAAAAAACATTTCTCCTCATCTCTGTCTTAAATGGGAGACCCCTTATTTTTAAACAATGCCCCCCAGTTCTAGTCTGTTTCACAAGAGGAAACATCCTCTCAGCATTCACCCTGTCAAGTTCCATCTTTATTGATTCGATAAGATCACCTCTCATTCTTCTGAACTCCAATGGGTACAGGTCCAACTTGTCCATCCTCTCCTCATAGGATAACCCTTCATCTTAGGAATCAGTGTAGTAGACCTTCTCTGGACTGATTCTAATGCAGTTATGTCCTTTCTTAAGTAAGGAGGTCAAAACTGTACTCCAGATGTGGTCTCATCAATGCCCTGAACAGCTGTAGCAGAATATCCCGATTTCTATAAAAGGAAATTACTACGGATGCTGGAATCTGACACCACAAACAGCATTCCATTTGTCTTTCTAATCACTTGCTGTACCTGCACATTGACGTCTTGTGATTCATGTACCAGGTCTCCCAGATCCCTCTATAACACACCATTCTGCAATCTGACTTCCATTTATACTGCATTTCTATTCTTCCTTCCAAAGTTCATATTTTCTCAAATTGCACTCCATCTGTCTAATGTTTGCCCACTTATTCAACCTATCTATCCTTCTTCAGACTGTGTTTGTCCTCTTCATAATTTACTCTCTTACCTATCTTTGTGTCATCAGCAAATTTAACAACAACACATTTTGTCCTTTCATCCAAGTCGTTGATTTCAATTGTAAACAGTTGAAGCCCCAACACTCATACCTGTGGCACACCACTCGTTATACCTTTTCAACTGGAAATGACCCATTTATGCCAAATCTCCATTTCCGTTTAGCCATCCAATCCTCTATCCCTACTCTACTCCCTGTACACACACGACTGCGTGGCAAAACTTGGTTCCAACTCCATCTACGAGTTTGCTGACGATACGACCATAGTGGGCCGGATCTCGAATAACGATGAGTCCGAATACAGGAGGGAGATAGAGAACCTAGTGGAGTGGTGTAGCGACAACAATCTCTCCCTCGATGACAGCAAAACTAAAGAGCTGGTAATTGACTTCAGGAAGCAAAGTACTGTACACACCCCTGTCAGCATCAACGGGGCCGAGGTGGAGATGGTTAGCAGTTTCAAATTCCTAGGGGTGCACATCTCCAAAAATCTGTCCTGGTCCGCCCACGTCGACGCTACCACCAAGAAAGCACAACAGCGCCTATACGTCCTCCGGAAACTAAGGAAATTCGGCATGTCCACATTGACTCTTACCAACTTTTACAGATGCGCCATAGAAAGCATCCTATCGGGCTGCATCACAGCCTGGTATGGCAACTGCTCGGCCCAGGACGGAAGAAACTTCAGAGAGTCGTGAACACCGCCCAGTCCATCACACAAACCTGCCTCCCATCCATTGACTCCATCTACACCTCCCGCTGCCTGGGGAAAGCGGGCAGTATAATCAAAGATCCCTCCCACCCGGCTTACTCACTCTTCCAACTTCTTCCATCGGGCAGGAGATACAGAAGTCTGAGAACACGCACGAACAGACTCAAAAACAGCTTCTTCTCCACTGTCACCAGACTCCTAAATGACCCTCTTATGGACTGACTTCATTAACACTACACCCTGTATGCTTCATCCAATGCCAGTGCTTATGTAGTTACATTGTATATGTTGTGTTGCCCTATTATGTATTTTCTTTTATTCCCTTTTCTTCTCATGTACTTAATGATCTGTTGAGCTGCTCGCAGAAAAATGCTTTTCACTGTACCTCGGTACACGCGACAATAAACAAATCCAATCCAAATCCAATACAAGCTAATATGTTACCCGCTGTATTGTGAACTCTTATTCTGTGTGGTAACCTTTGACATGGCACCTTAACAATTGCCTTCTGGAAATCTAAGTGCATCACATCTACAAAGAAACAAAGAAAAGTACAGCACAGGAGCAGGCCCTTTGGCCCTCCAAGCCTGCGCCGATCATGCTGCCCTTCTAAACTAAAGTCTTCTACACTTCTAGGGTCCATATCCCTCTATTCCCATCCTATTCATGTATTTGTCAAGTTGCGCCTTAAACGTCACTATCTTCCCTGTTTCCACCACCTCCTCCGGCAGCGAGTTCCAGGCACCCACTACCCTCTGTGTAAAAAAAGCTTGCCTCGTACATCTACTCTAAACCTTGCCCCTCTCACCTTAAACCTATGCCCCCTAGTAATTGACCCCTCTACCCCGGGGAAAAGCCTCTGACTATCCACTCTGTCTATGCCCCTCATAATTTTGTAGACCTCTATCAGGTCGCCCCTCAACCTCCGTCGTTCCAGTGAGAACAAACCAAGTTTATTCAACCTCTCCTCATAGCTAATGCCCTCCATACCAGGCAACATCCTGGTAAATCTCTTCTGCACCCTCTCTAAAGCCTCCACATCCTTCTGGTAGTGTGGCAACCAGAATTGAACACTATCTACAGGTTCCCCTTTATCCACATTGCTTGTTACTTCCTCAAAGAACTCCAATACATTTGTCAAACGTGATTTACCGTTCACAAAGTTGTGTTGACTCTGCCTAATTGCGTTGAGAGTTTCTAAGTGCCCCATTATAACCCCTGTAATAATAGATGCCAGCATTTTCCCCATGACAAATATTAGGTTAAGTGGCTGGTAGTTTCTTGCTTTCTGTCTCTTCTTGAGTAGAAGAGTCACATTCACTATTTTCCGATCTGATGGGTAATGTAAGTGAGTGAGTGAGACGTCTTTGTAATGATTGTCAGGTATTAACTATTTATTTCTACTTTACTTGGCAATCCCCTCATTTTGTTACGAATGATACATGCATTCAGATACAGAGCCTTTAGTTTTTTCTTTTTCCTATTTTAGCAACGCCAGCTTTATTAGCTTGCGCACTCAGTACACCCGGTCCCTTCCTGCCACACTGTTATGGTCACTTCTCTTATTGTTGCCTTGCTCGCTTGCCTGGTCCTCCCCCTGTAATTTTGCGCATCTTCCCATCCTGGATCCATTTATCCCACCGTAGCACAGTGGTTAGCACTGTTACTTCACAGCCAGGTTCGATTCCTGGCTTGGATCACTGTCTGTGCAGAGTTTGCACTTTCTCCCCGTGTCTGCGTGGGTTTCCTCCGGATGCTCCAGTTTCGTCCCACAGTCCAATGATTGTGTAGGCTAGGTGAATTGGCCATGCTAAATTGCCCTTAGTGTCAAAATGTTTGGATTGGGTTACGGGGATAGGGTGGGGGTGTGGGATTAAGTAGGGTGCTATTTCCAAGAGCCGGTGCAGACACGATGGGCCGAATGGCCTCCTTCTGTACTGTAGATTCTATGATTTCGTTAAAAGCCCTCTCTACCACCCGAGTTATACAATTTGCACTTGTCTTAGAACCATTCAGGTGAAGACCATCCAATGGTACAGCTCCCACTTGCCCAAGTACTGGCTCCATGCCCCATGAATTGAAACCTATTTCTCCCGAACCAGTCTTTGAGGCATGCATTTAGTCCTCTAATATTATTCACCCTGCACCAAATTGGCTCAGGTAATCCTCAAGAGATTGTTATCTTTGAAGTTTCACTTCGGCCCTCGCTTCTAATATTCTCCAAGCAGAACCTCTTTCCTAGTCATACCTACATCATTGGTACCTACATGGACCATGATAATTGGATCCTCCTCTTCCCACTTCAAGTTGTTCTCCAGCCCAGAGATTCAGTCCTGAACCCTGACACCAGGTGGGCAACACAACCTTCTGGAAACTTGCTCTCAACTACAAAGAACTATGTCTATTTCCCTGATTAGTTTGTCCCCGACCATCACTACATTCCTATGAACTACGGGCAGCACGGTGGCACAATGATTAGCACAGTTGCTTCACAGCTCCAGGGTCCCAGGTTCGATTCCCGGCTTGGGTCACTGTCTGTGCGGAGTCTGCACATTCTCCCTGTGTCTGCGTGGGTTTCCTCCGGGTGCACAGTCCAAAGATGTGCAGGTTAGGTGGATTGGCTATGCTAAATTGCCCTTAGTGTCCAAAAAAGGTTAGTTTGAGTTATGGGGATAGGGTGGAGGTGTGGGCTTGGGTAGGGTGCTCTTTCCAAGGGCCGGTGCAGACTCGATGGGCCAAATGGTCTCCTTTTGCACTGTAAATTCTATGATTCTATTAACTCCCCCTACTTCAATAGCTTCCTGTACCATGGTGCCATCTTGCAGCCCCTGCTTTCATTATATAGATTGCAAAATCTCAAACCTGTAGGACAATTGCAAAGTCTAGAGTGAGTGACGAAAACATGTGGGAATGAGTGAGGGGAGCAGAGATATTGATAAGGCTTAAGCTTCGCTAGCAGTTTTCAATGGAAAGGTCGAGAGGGCAGGAAGTCACATGGAGGGATTCCGGTACAGGGAGACTATCAAAGATTGGTAAAGGGGTCCATTCAGTAGGGGGAAGATACATGGACAAAGAAAAGAGCATGGAGGTGGAGGCGATGATGAAATCGCTCAGTGTTGTATGGATCTCGAGAAATTCATTGAGGTGGAAGCATGGGTTGTGAAGCTGAGACCTTTGCTGAGGACAGATCGTTCAGGGTCAGAGAAGGAAAGGTCAAAGGGTACTGTGAATACATGGCAAGGGGTGAGATTCATAGAAGAGTTTGGCTAGAAGAGAGGGAAGGGGGAAAGGGTGCAGAGGATCCAACAACTCTTGGGTATCAACATTTCCACCACCTCTATTATGATGCTGCCATCAAACATCTTCCTCTGCCCTCTCCTTTGAGCAGTCTAGAGGAGCTGCTCCTTCTACAACATCCTGTCATGACAACACCCCTTCCCTTCTCTACAGCACCTTTCAATACAGGCACAGGAGATGCAACATCTACCCTTTGAGCTCCCAAGGTCCCAAACACTCCTTTTAAGTGAAACAGTGATTTCCTTAATTTATTTGTTTCAATTTATTCATGCTCACAAAGTGGTCTACTCCCCGCCCGCAAGCAATGACCCCGAGCTTCCTGTCGTTTGTCATTTCAGTTCTCCACCTTGCTCCCAATCTGACCTTTCTGCCCTTGGTCTGCAAGTGTTCCAGTGAAGCTGAATGTAATCTCGAAGAACAACACTCTGCAGGCTTCTGGTCTCAACATTGATTCCAACAATTTGAGATCATAACCTCTGCCTCCATTTTGCTGAATCTTCTTTTGCTGGTTCGTTTTTTCTCTCATTTCTTTCTCTGTTTCTTCACTTTCCATTCAGATGGTTGCTATCCAGCCATTCACACCTCATCTGCACACATCTTTTGATACTTTACCCATTACCACTCCCTTTGGCTTTTGTACTCTGAAACCTTTTGTTAAATCTCTCCTGCCTGCCAGCCTATCCCAGACCTTCCCTTTTGTTCTCCCACCCCTCCCCCACCTCTTTCACTTTCTCAACACTTCTAAATTGCCTCAGTTCTGAAGGAGTTATCAACCTGAAAAGTCTATTTTCCCCTCTCCCCAGATGTTGCCTGCCCTGTTGAGTATTTCCAGCATTTTCTATTATTATTTCAGATTTCCAGCATATAATGACCAGCACATCATTAGAACTGGGGAGCACGGTAGCACAAATGACTAATACCGTGGCTTCACAGCGCCAGGGTCTCGGGTTTGATTCCTCGATGGGTCACTGTCTGTGTGGAGTCTCCACGTTCTCCCCCTGTCTGCGTGGGTTTCCTCCGGGTGCTCTGGTTTCCTCCCACAGTCCAAAGACGTACAGGTTAGGTGGATTGGCCATGCTAAATTGTCCTTAGTATCCAAAGGGTTAGGAAGGGTTATTGGGTTGTGGGGATGGGGTGGAAGTGAGAGCTTAAGTGGGTCGGTGCAGACTCGATGGGCTGAATGGCCTCCTTCTGCACTGTATGTTCTATGTTCTAATTCTCCTCCTCTTCTTTGAAGAGTGTCATAGGATCTTTGATATTCAACAGTAAGGATAGGCAAAGCCTCGATTTAACAGCCCTTCCAAAAGCTGCTATCTCAGACAGCGCAACACTCCTTCAGTACGGCACTGGACTGTCAACTGAGATTCTGAGCTCATGTCTCTGGAGTGAGAGTTGGAGCCACAACCGTTGACCTCAAAGTTGAAAAAAACTCCCTCTGAGACAAAAATAAATTGCTGTTTTAATTTCTGCATTCACATCTGAAATGTATGTTTAAGGGCCATGGTGACAACGAAGGAACGAATGTCTGAGATGCTGATGAGTCCTGTGGTCAATATGATGGGAGGTCCCCTCATTTAAATGGAACTTGTGGGTTGAATAAATCTAGCACACAGATGGTGCAGGCACATAAGTTGCAATGCACTGTGGTATCAGCTCCGCCATCTGATTACTGCTTTGTTCACTGTTACACCACTTAGCAGGAAACTCATACATAAGAAGCTGTAATGTGAATGTATTTGTGATCAATGGGCCATTGTAATGTCAACGAGATGGTTCTGTTTGGAGGCCTATGATTTTTTTTTCCACTTTATCCTTTCATGGGATGTGGATGTCACTGGCAAAGCCAGCATTTGAAGCCGCTTCCCTCATTGCCCTTGAACCGAACATTTCAGAGGGTAGATAAGAGTCAACCACATTGCTGCAGATCTGGAGTTGTCGGCCAGACCAGGGTGAGGACGTCAGATTTCCTTCCCTGAAGGGCAGTAGCAAACCTGATGGGTTTTTAACGACAATCAATGATAGTCGTAATGGTCAGCATGACTGAGTCCAGATTTTATGATTTGTATTTAAATTCCACCGGTTGCTGTGGTGGGATGGAACCCATGGCCCCGGGGCTTTAGCCCAGGCCTGTGCATTAACAGTTCATTACCGCAACACCACCATCTCCCCTGATACTTCTGTATGGTGCCCAGTGATGTGAATTATATCAGAGCACCAATGGGCAGAAATCAGGGTGGGAATTCCCCCCCCCCACCCCCCCCCACCCCCCCCCCGTGCCGACGGGATTCTCCGGTCCTGATGCAGTGCATGGAGATTTAGCTGAGCATCAAATTCTCCATTCTCGCTGGCAGCGGCGGCAGGGGGAACTTAGAGCAGAGATTCCCAGCCATGATTTGTGGGCAGCACGATAGCATAGTGGTTAGCACAATTTCTTCACAGCTCCAGGGTCCCAGGTTCGATTCCCGGATTGAGTCACTGTCTGTGCGGAGTCTGCACATTCTCCCCGTGTGTGCGTGGGTTTCCTCCGGGTGCTCCGGTTTCCTCCCACAGTGTAGGTTAGGTGGATTGGCCATGGTAAATTGCCCTTAGTGTCCAAAATTGCCGTTGTGTTGGGTGGGGTTACTGGGTTATGGGGATAGGGTAGAGGTGTGGGCTTGGGTAGGGTGCTCTTTCCACGAGCCAGTGCAGACTCGATGGGCCGAATGGCCTCCTTCTGCACTGTAAATTCTATGAAATCTATGATTCCTGCTCCTAAATGGAAAGGTTGCACTTGTAGAAGAGACTGTCCTCGGAAATAGACAAATATACTCCGAGGTAGGTCCTTGTGGTTAGCACCATAGTAACTTGTTCTGAGCTACAGTGATCATAGAATCCCTATAGTACATAAAACATACAGTGCAGAAGGAGGCCATTCGGCCCATCGCGTTTGCACCGACCTCAGAAAGAGCACCCTACCTAGGCCCACTCCCCACCTTATTCCTGTAACCGCACCTAACATTTGGACATGAAGGAACAACTTAGCATAGCCAATCCACATAACCTGCACATCTTTGGACTGTGGGAGGAAACCAGAGCACCCGGAGAAACCCACGCAGTCATGGGGAGAACAAGGAAACTCCACAGAGACAGTCACCCAAGGGCTGGGATCGAACAGGCCCCTGGTACTGTGAAGCAGCAGTGCTAACCACTGGGCCACATGGATGAGTATGCAATGTCCTCACTCCTGGCTGAAGTGACAATTAAATAAGTCTCAATGTGGCTTTTTTGGGTTCGCGTTAAAGCTGGTGTAGTTTTCATGCAATAATGCACTAACGCTGGAGTGTGCCTCCCCTTCTAGGCTTGCAGAGTTAAGAGTCTGCACTATCCCTCTGGCAGATGAAAATCGGAAGGAAGATGGTACAAAGGAGCACTCATCGTTATCTTGTGTTTCCGCCCAGTCGGTCATATCCTTGATTCCTATGGAAGAGCTGGAGAAGCTGATAGACGAAGTGAAGAGCCTGGATGAGGAAACCTTAAAGGTTCGACCATGACGGACTGAATGCATTGCCATTGATGATAGGACAGGCTCTATCGCTTTAAGAATAAATATTAAGGGGAAAATCAAATTGGGGCAGATGGTCAGGCATGATCTTATTGAATATGTTATGGGCGAGGCATTTTCAGAACCCCAAAATGTATCACGGAGTTCAACCAACCTCTCCCTTTAATGTATTTGTTGCTTTTCCTCGTACACGGCTTGTTCCCTAGGTGTGAGATTACAATTATGGACACGTGGGTTTTTAAACACAAAACAATGTTTATTCCATGAACTCAACTTAACATCTTAAATAAACATTGGATCTCTTAACACCCCTTACTTCAAAGATAACTCAGAAAATATTGCAACAGTAAATAATTCCTCAAAATGTTCCTTCAAACGTCCAAGAGACTTAACACCTTTAAACAGAATCACATCAGGTTAAAGGCTTTACTATTATGAGTTTAAATCACCCAAATGACCCAGAGATAGTCTTTCATGGCAGAGATCCAGCTCACTGCAAACACACACACTCCCAAGCTCTTTTCAAACTGCAAAACTGCAGCTCTCTGGAAACACACACACACACACACACACAAGCTGCTTTGCCAAACTGAAACTTCCAAAATGGCTGACCTGAGCTCAGCTCCACCCACTCTCTGACATCATTGAGGGGCCGTAAAACCTACCAATGTACCTATTTTCTGTGTTCTTATTAAAGGGCCATTGAAACAATGGCAGTTTCTGCAGTTGGGGGGGGCGATGGTGTAGTGGTATTGTCACTGGATTAATAATCCAGAGAGCCAGGAGAATGCTCTCGAGTCCTGGATTCAAATTCCACCACAGCAGTTGGTGCAATTTGAATTCAATAAAAATCTGGAATTAGAAGTCTAATGACGGCGTTGAAACCATTGTCAACCTCTGTAGCACAATGGTTAGCACTGTTGCTTCACAGCTTCAAGGTCCCAGGTTCGATTCCGGCTTGGGTCACTGTCTATGCTGAGCCTACACGTTCTCCCCGTGTCTGTGTGGGTTTCCTCCGGGCGCTCCGGTTTCCTCTCTCAAGTCCCGAAAGACGTGCTTGTTCGGTGAATTGGACATTCTGAATTCTTCCTCTGTGTACCCGAGCAGGCGCCGGAGTGTGGCGACTAGGGGATATTATTATTAATCAGTAAGGGAATGGAGGGTTCTGGGGATAAGGCGGTAAAAATGGAGTTGAAGATTATAGCAAATCAGCCATGATCTCATTGAATGTTGAAGCAGACTCGATGGGCTGAGTGGCCTACTTCTGCTCCTATGTCCTATGGTGTTATTTACATGCCTTAAAATAAGTGTTTTATATTAAACTTGAGGGGTATTATTGTGATTTTGTAAAATTAATTCATGGGATGTGTGCATCGCAGGCTAGGCCAGCATTTATTGCCCATCCCTAGTTGCCTTTGAGAAGGTGGTGGTGTGCTGTTCTTAGTGACATTTTTCACTTGCTGGATAGGAGTGAGGGCCACACAAGCAGGCGTACAATATTGTAAACCTCGAGCCCATGTTGGCAGCATTGTCACAGAGTGACCATCAGGAAGGCCTCAGTTGCAGTGTGAATGTGAAACTACTATTCACACTTTTAGGCTTATGGTTGATTTTTCATTCAACCTAACTTTATGTATTGAATAAAAAAACTCAAAGAAGTGGGGATTGGCATAAACTCGAATTTTACACCGAATAGGTCTTTTGTATCTCAGATATTGTTTTTTTTTGTGCTAATTCCAAAACATCCTCCAGACACAGGATTCATTCACCATTTTCCAGGAGTGGACTTACACTTTTGAGGCTCCCATGCTCTCCCTCTTTCTGGGCTCCCCACATCATGCCCCACCCCCAATGAGGTGCAACCCCACCCCCAATGACATTGAGCCCTGCCCCCAGTGATGTTGAGCCCCACTCTGAATGGCGACCCTGCCCTCCTGACACTGCCCACCCTCAGCTCATACAATGCAAGGCACAGAAACTCACAATCTCGCCCTCCGTGCCCAATCCAGTTGCTGCCAGCCCAGCCCCCTCACTCTCAGCCGTGCTGTCTGGCTGGCTTCTGGCTCTGGCTGAGTCAGCCCACATCCGTTGGCCGCTCCTCCCCGACGCTGGTGCTTGCCTGGCCTTTTTTTCACCTTCCGACTGCTGCCCAGCTCACCTCTCGGCTGTCACTCGGGTGGCTAGACCTCAAGCCTCAACCCTTGATGACCACGAGTGCTCCTGGCTGGCTGCCTGACTGTTGCTGCTGGCTGTCTGGCCTGGCATCTGCTCTCGTTCCCCCTCATTGCCTAGTCTGATTGCTGCCCCCAGCCCAGCCCTCTCACTCTCAGCCCTGCTGCCTGGCTGCCTCTCGCTGTGGCAGAGTCACCCCACTCCCGCTGGCCGATGCTCCCTGACTTCCCCAAGCCCTGATGCCGGCAATCGCCTGGCCTTCTTCACGCCTCCCGACTGTTGCTCTGTTCACATCGTGCCCCTCGCTCGGGTGGCCGGGCCTCGACCCTCAATGACCACATGTGCTCCTGGCTGGCTGCCTAGCTGCTGCTGCTGGCTATCTGGCCTGGCGGCCTCTGTTCTTTTTGGTTGCTTTCCCGCCTGCCCTCCTCAGTCCTGGCCTAGAGGTCGAGAGTCACCTTGCTGCTTCCATCGATGGTCGTTGGCCAGTACCACCTCCTCGCTTCACTGAAGGCTTTGCAGCAGAGGTGGACTTACACTTTTTGGTAAGTCACTTTTGGGGCACCTGTCAGTATGAACCCCCCATTGAACAAGAACAAAGAACATTACAGCACAGGCACAGGCCATTTGGCCGACCAAGCCTGCGCCGATCCTGATTCCTTATTTAGACCTACCACTTATTGCCCAAATGATCTGTATCCCTCCAGTCCCCGGCCGTTAATGTGTCTATCAAGATACATCCTAAACATTGTTACGTGCCTGCCTCCACAGATAATGTGTTCCGGGCACCCACCATCCTCTGCATGAAAAAACTGTCCCAGCACATCTCCTCTAAACCTTCCTCCTCTCACTTTGAACCTTGTAATTGAGTCTTCCACTCTGTGAAAAAGCTTCTGACTATTCACCCCCTCTATGCCTCTCATAATTTTGTAGGCCTCAGTCAGGTCTTCCCTCAGTCTCCGTCTTTCCAACGGAAACAATCTGAGTTTATTCAACCTCTCTTCATCGCTAACACCCTCCAGACTCGGCAACATCCTGGTAAACCTTCTTTGCACTCTCTCCGAAGCATCTACGTCCTTCTGGTAGTGTGGCGACCAGAAATGCACGCAATATTCCAAACGTTCATACACTTGAGAGGGCAAGTGGGACCGCAGTTTAGCATCCCATCTATATGTTTGCACCTCCAACAGTGCAGCACTCTCTCGCGACTGCACTAGGAATGACAGCCTAGATTCAAGTGTGTAGGGTCAGACTTGAAGCCAGCATCTGCTGCCTCAGATATGAGAACAGAGTTTGCTGAGCTTGGCACTGAGAACTTGCTGTTGATAGACAGACACAGAGGGTAAAAACTTCATGATGATCATTCTCACTTCACAGCAATTTGAAGACATCCATGTAGTGGTCCTGCACAAAGAGGAAGGGTCCGGCCTAGGATTCAGCGTCGGCGGAGGGATCGACCTGGAAAACAAAGTGACAACTGTAAGTACCATCAGCAAAGAAAGCCCAGCAGAAGCTGCAACATGAAGTGAAAGTATTTGCTGTGTTGGGACTGTCACTCATCTGGTTCATACTTGGGAAAAAACTATATCCAGTAGCATACTCTGTGAGATCCTAGAATAGTGTCTGTGTTCAATTAACCCAGAGTGGTGGATTGCTCCCTTTTGGCTGCATCAATCATTTCTTAGATGCAGGTCAGACTCCTCTCAGTCGAGGGCAGATTTGAACACATCCCCCCCCCCCCCCCCAACCCCCTCGCCAATAAGGATGAGCATGGAGGGCAGTGGGCCGACACAGCAACTTGTGACACCTGCATCTGCTTAGCTGGCGACTCCCCACCCCTGCCTCAAATTAATGCCCGATTAAAGTCTGCCGTCGGTGGCATCCTGGATTTCTTTTGCCGTCGGCCTGTGTGCCCTCCCAATGCTTCAGCAACAGGCCAGCTGGAAGCAGCTTCCTGGCAGCAGATGGTGCGACCAGCGCTCCAGGAAGGCTTAGAGGTCCACCCTATCTGCTTGCTCTCAGCTGCAGCCACAGGCCACCCCATGGAGTAGTCCCCCTCCACAATAGTGGCCTAGCTGCTGAGAGTTTTGTTTTTTTAATTCAAAGGTTTAAATAGTTCGAGAGAGGGCGCCTCAAGATGGGAGTACCTTCCCTTACCTGAACTGCAGATCCAAAACCCAGAGTCTTACCCTCCGCCGTTAATGACTATAAGACACTTTTTTTTTGTTGTTGTTCTGGGATGACTGTCAGAAGAAGGGGACTACATCTCGGCCCCTTCAGTTGTTTTACACAGGCAAGGGACCAGAGCTCGCCGTCTATGAAAGCATTTGTAGATCCCATTCCCCAAATTGAATTAATACACCTATTGGAGCAAGACTAACAATTTATTTGTGTTTACAAATGTAGTTTGTGGGCCCTGATGGTTTGTATTTAAAATGTTGAAAGGATGGATTCAATAGGATAGGATAGATGCAGAAAAAATATTTCCTCTGGTGGAGCAATCAAGGACAAGGAGACATAATCTTCACATTAACGTTAGGCCATTCCAGAGAGAAATCAGGAAATACTTTGTCTCCCAAACGCTCTGTATACTGGAGAACAATTGAAGTTTCTGCCGCACATTATTTATTGGATAAGGGTATTCAGGGTGAACAGAGTTGGTCATCTCCGATTCCATCGAGTGGCAGAACTGGCTCTTGGGGCTGAATGGCCTACATTTTTTGCTATGTTCCAGCCTGACTCAATTGTTCTTAAATGGAGACTTACCCAGTTAGCCATTCGCCCTCTCAGGATAGTTGCTAAGAGACACCAAGAATGGAACCCGAGTCCTTGTTTTCTGCGTACACACCTTGCTTCATCGCCAATGCATATCATGGGCGACGTGTCCATCATTCCCCGTCATTGGCAAGGAAGTTCAAATGTACTGAATTAACTTGGAGACAGTTTTGTTTTGGAGAATGATGGTGCAGATTGATGCAGAGTTAAAATAAAGTATTTTCACCTCAGACCCAGTGACAGCAAGTCTGCGCTGCCAAGGCAGATGTAGTCCAAAATAAAGTCTCTTTCTAAACACCTACTACTGCAACCGGAAACGGGATCCCTATTCCTAGGAACAGGAGGACGCCTGTCTCATTCAGCTGCTTACAGTCTGTCAGCTGCTTACATTCTATTCCACCAGTTAATTAGATCATGATTGATAATGTAGCTTAAATCCATTTGGTTCCCTAACTCTTAATACCCTTACCTATTAATCTCTGTTATTTTTTTTTCCATTAACCACCAGACTCAGTGGGCTGGATTCTCCGATTTTGAGGCTATGTCCGGAGCATGTATCTAGTATTACGACTGATGCTCCGCCCAGTGGGGGCTAACAGCTGCACCACGTAAGACCCCCGGTGTACCCTGCAGATATGGCCAGAGAATTGCTGGGTCCGTAGCCATGCATGTGCACGGCGGCGACCTACAGCGGTTGCGCCGTACAACATGGCGTGGCTGCACGCAGACCTGGCCTGCCAGATAGTGCCCCTCGTAACCCCCCTCGCCACCCCCGGACTACCCTCCACCAGTCCCCAAGCCCCCCCCCCCCCCCCCCCTTGATTGTGACAGTGCTGGACACAGTCCACAGCTGCCACGTGAGGTTGACAAAACCTCAGACCACAAGTGCTCCATGCCGTCAGAAAGTCAGCCCATGGAAGGCGGAGCATCGGGGGATGCTCCGCCTTCAGGTGACGTCCTGAGGCCGTTACAACGGCGGGCGGTGTACTCACCGATAATGCCGTTTTGGAGGGGATGGAGCATCCGAAAACAGGTGCCACCCCTGATTTTGGCGTTAAAAGGGATTCTCCGCCCAATGGCTGAATGTGATTTCGCCGTCGGCAATTGGAGAATCCAGCCTAATTACTTTGTTTGTAAAAAATGGTCCAAGATTCCACAACCTTTTTCATGAAGTGCTTCCTGATGTTACCACTGAGTGATCGAGCTCTTAATTTTAAGGATATGCCTCATATAGAATCATAGAATCCTTACAGTGCAGAAAGAGGCTATTTGGCACATCGAGTCTGCATCAACCCTACGAAAGTGCACCCTACCTAGGGCCATTCCCCCGCCCTATCCCCGTAACCCCACCTAACCGCTGGATACAAAGGGGCAATTTAGCATGACCAATCCACCTAACCTGCACATCTTTGGACTGGGAGGAAACGGTCAACCCGAAGGAAACCTATGTAGACACAGGCGAACATGCAAACTCCAGACAGACAAACAGTCGCCCAAGGCCGGAATTGAACCTGGGCCCCCGGCGCTGTGAGGCAGCAGTGCTAACCACTGTGCCACCCCTTCTGCATTCCCAGTTGAGGAAATAATTTTTATTTCCCCAACCAACTTCCTCAATCAATTTAAACATCTCAATTAGATTGCTACTTAATTTTCTATGTCAGAGGAAATTTAATCTTCGTTTAGGAATCCTTGGATCATAATTTAACTGCTACTTTCATTCTAGTAAATCATCATTCCGGCCCCCCTGAGGTCAGTACATCCTTTCTGAGGTGCGATGGCCAGGACTGAATGCACTTCACTGGAAGGAGTCTAATCGGAGCATTGAATATGTTCAAATTGTAATAGCGTGACACCCATTTGTTAGTGGGTTGACCAACTTAAAGAACCAAACTTTCTCACTTAACGGATGAATCTGTCGTGAACTGTTTCCTACTTATCCCTCCTGCACCAACAGGTTCACAGGGTGTTTCCAAATGGACTGGCAGCTCAGGAAGGAACGGTTCAAAAAGGAGATGAGATTTTGTCGATCAATGGACAATCTCTAAAAGATGTGACTCACACTGAAGCTCTGAATATCTTGCGTCAGGCTCGACTGCCAAAGCAATCAGTGATTGTGATACACAAGGCCAAGGAAAGTGAAAGCAAACTCAGTACTCCAACCGAATGCTCATCACCTGAGAATCTCACCAGTCCAGGTCAGTATTTCCTTAGAGCAACATGCTTTAACACATCTCAACAAACCTTCCTGGGCCAGTGAAATGCTCAATTTTGTTGCCATGTTCTTTGAACAATGAGACACTTCAAGGGGGTGATTTTAACCCTGCGCTCACCGTGAGCGCAAATCGCGGCGTGGGCGTAAAATACCGTGAGAATCGGAAACCGAGATTCTCGCCAGTGAGATCTCGTTTCACGATTTTTTTCCACCCCTCACCAATGATATAACGAAGTTAAATAGATTTAAATATATTTAAAGGGCTTCTCCGCCTTATGTGCCCCCCTCTGCTAAGAAATTAGCCCTGCCCTGCCAGCGTCACGACGGAAACCACACCCCCAGACTTTCTGTGCACCGAGTTCAAGATTTACCGTATGAGTAGTACTGTAAAATTGGCAGGTGTTCCGATAAGACAGGACCAACCCTGTCAAAGATGGACAAGCTCCGGCGCGGGCTCGGAGAATCCCGGACCATGTCTTTGCAGACTTGTGGAAGGAAATCGGAGCACCCGGAGAAAACCCACGCAGACACTGGGAGAACGTGCAGACTCCGCACTGACAGTGACCCAAGCCGAGAATCGAACCCAGGTCCCTGGCGCTGTGAATAAACAGTGCTAACCACTGTGCTACCCTGTCTATATTGCTGCATTGCCTGTCTGAGCCCAACCCTTGAGGAAAAGTGGGAAGCAGTCGAGGGGAAACCACCGGGGGCACAGAAAAAGGGAAGGGATATGCCTGGGCCCTGGCAATGTCTCGTGGCAGTGCTAACCTGGCAGTGTCAACCTGGCAGTGCCCTTTTCCAGGAAGGGTGGGGTAATGTAGATCAAGGCACTCTTTAGAAATGGCACCCAAGTCTCTGTGGAGCCGGCGTTTCCGGCTGTATCAAGCCCTGCCCTGCCAGCGTCACGACGGAAACCACACTCCCAGACTTTCTGTGCACCGAGTTCAAGATTTGCCGTATTAGTACTGTAAAATTGGCAGGTGTTCCGATAGGACAGGACCAACCCTGTCAAAGATGGACAAGATTAAAATGACCGGTCCAACTTTATGGTTTAAATAAAAGTCAAAGATGTAGTTAGAAGTTATACAACAATCCAGAACAGCGCTTCTCAGCTTCTCAAACTGGAAGTCGCAATGGAGGTTGCGAGCTCCCACTCCTCCGAGACAGTGGCCCACACTAGCACCGAGGCCCAGCTGGCATCCAGCCCTGCCCTTCCCTTCTTGTCTCTTGGTCTCTCTCTGGGTCATGCTTCGCTTTGTCTTGAATTATAGCTCCGATGATGAAAATGGTGGCGATAATAACAATCTTTATCAGCGTCATAAGTACGTTTACATTAACACTGCAATGAAGTTACTGTGAAACTTCCCTGGTCACCACACTACGGCGCCTGTTTGGATACACTGAGGGAGAATTCAGAATGTCCAATTTACCGAACAATCATGGCTGGGATTCTGCAAAGACGCAGCTCAGTGTTGACGCCGGCGTCAACAGCGGCCCAGCGATTCTGAAGCCCACGCAGCTCCATCTGCCATACGCAGCCCTGCACTTCCCTGCACTGCCGGCCGCTGGTCCGCGCATGTGCACGGCGGCCACTTCCACGCCGGGCCCACACAACATCGCGGAGCCACACAGCTGGCTGGCGCGGAAGACGATAGGCCCCCCCCCGGATCGCACGCGCCTGCCGATCGGTAGTCCTCAATCGCGGGCCTGGCTGTCATGGAGGCCTCCACGGAGTCTGATCCCCCCGCCACCCCACCAGGCCGCCACCGCAGCCACGAGTCCGAGCTCCCGCCAGGTGGAACCATACGGGAACCACACCGGCGGGAACTCGGCCAGTCGACCATGGTCGATCGCACGCGGCTGCCGATTCTCCGGTCGCCGGAGAATCGCGTCCCAGAGTCCGACCGGCATCGCGGGTCGCCCCGGCGTCAACTCCGATTCTCCGAGCCGGCGCGGGCTCGGAGAATCCTGGCCCATGTCTTTGCGGACTTGTGGAAGGAAACCGGAGCTCCCGGAGAAAACCCACGCAGACACTGGGAGAACGTGCAGACTCCGCACTGACAGTGACCCAAGCCGGGAATCGAACCCAGGTCCCTGGCGCTGTGAATAAACAGTGCTAACCACTGTGCTACCCTGTCTATATTGCTGCATTGCCTGTCTGAGCCCAACCCTTGAAGTTCACCATCAACAGCATTCTGGACTCAACATTGAGTTGAACAATTTTAGATTGTGAACCTTCCCCTCCATTTTCTCCCCTTTTTGTTTTATGTTATTTGGTTCTCCTGGCTTGTTCGCAGCCCAACCCCTTCCCAAATAGCTGCTGTTCCTTGTTCAGTTTTGCTCCCACTGAGCACTAACCTCGGTTATCCTACTGAAGACATTCTGCTATCCTACCTTTGCCACTATTAACTCTCTTCAGTCCCTAATGGCACCATTAACACCCCCTTTGTCCCATGTCCATGACATCTTTTGTCAATCTCTCCTTAACTCCGACCTATCACTTACTTTTCATTCTACCCCACCTCCCTCTCCAAGTATATCATTCAGCACATTTCTGTCCCTTCTCAGTTCTGCAGAAGGGTTTAATAGACTAGAAACATTAACTCTGTTTCCCTCTCCACAGAAGCTGAGTTTACCCAGCATTTTCTATTTTTATTTCATTAATTTGCTTATTGATCAATGCTTATTGATCAATGCAATACCCTGGAATTGTGTGGCAGACTTGATGGACAGCTGTTTTTTTCCTGTCTGTTATTTTTGTATACCGAGATGTTGTGAAGCTATTATACTCTCTAACTGTCTTTTACCTGATAAGTTAACTCTAACAGGTCTCAGTAAGAAGTCTTACAACACCAGGTTAAAGTCCAACAGGCTTGTTTTGAATCACTAGCTTTCGGAGCCCAGCTCCTTCATCAGGTGATGACTCATCTAATGAAGAAGCTGCGCGCCGAAATGAGCTGTAAGAATTCTGACTGTGACCACCCCAGTCCAACATCAGCATCTCCACATCATGTCTAACAGGTTTGACCAATAAGCTGCTTAGTGGTCCCGCTGACCAGGCCATTGGTGTTATTGCTTACAGCAATAGAAGATAAATTGAACACGTTCACGGTGGAGTTGGAAAAATGTGCAGGAGGTTTGGGCTTCAGCTTGAAAGGGGGAATGGGCTCCATTCATGGAGACAGACCACTGATCATCAACCGAATTTTTAAAGGTAAGCAAAATATCTGGACCGCCTGCGACAGTGTGGCTTTTGCAAATCTTTGAGTAATTTTAGAAATAATGTGTTGAGTGTAGCGTGTTGGAGGAATAGGTGACTTTCAGCCCATGGAGTAGAAATTGCTGATACCCCTTATTTGTGAAAAGACAGCAGGGCGTCTAAGGTTCACCCAATATTGAGCCTGGGGCTTAATTTCTGTAATTGGCTGCTGCATTGCATTGTGGTTACAATAAAAAGGGTCATTACATTGTGGAGGCTTTTTATGGATACAGAGAAAAGCCAGGTTTACAATTACTATTTCATATTCTTTCATAGAATACCTACAGTGCAGAAGGAGGCGGTTCGGCCTGTCGAGTCTGCCCCAATACGCTGAAAGTGCACTCCACCCAAGCCCTATCCCAATAACCCTTTAACCTAACCTGCACATTTCTGGACACTAAGTGGCAATTTGTAGCATGGCCAATCCACCTAACCTGCAGATCTGCACCTTGGGAGGAAGCCGGAGCACCTGCAGAAAACCTACACAGACTCAGGGAGAACGTGCAAACTCCACATAGGCAGTCAGCCGAGGCCGGAATTGAACCTGGGCTGTGAGAGTGCAGTGCTAACCACTGTGCCTAGAGGGCTTAAGGCTAACTTCTGCAAATTAGTTAACAGAAGTTGACTAGTTAACAGCCAGGCAATAACTGGCTAAAGGCCAGGCAACAATTGTTTGTGTTCCCAGTTTGTGGCCTTTTTGATTGCAAATATCCTGTAAAGTTGTTTGCTTGTAAGGCCAAAGGTAATGTCTTAATGTAATGCAATTGATGATTACTGTTTGTTTCAAATGTCATTGAATAAGTAGAAATTTGGCAGATTGTGATGGCGTGTGTGATGGCTGCCTGGTGTAACCAGTGACAGGTGGGTGGGTGGAAGTGGACCCCTTCTATTTTGCGAAGCTGCACATACACTGGAACAGGATTGCTGCAGCAAGCAGATCTAGGAGATTGGCCAAACGTCTTGTCGGGTCCTCCTGCTCCAGGGGAGGTTGCCCGGGTTGCGAGCAAAGAAATGAGCCAGTTATGAAGTGCGCACATGGCAAGGCAGGAACAGAGATGTTTAAGAATGGTGTTTGTAGCACGGTGGTGCAGTGGTTAGCATTGCTGCCTCACGGCGCCGAGGCCCCAGATTTGATCCCGGCTCTGGGTCACTCTCCGGGTGGAGTATGCACATTCTCCCCGTGTTTGTGTGGGTTTCACCCCCACAACCCAAAGATGCGCAGGGTAGGTGGATTGGCCACGCTAAATTGACCCTTAATTGGAAAAAATGAATTGGGTACTCTAAATTTTAAAAAAAAATCAACAAAAAAAAAAAGAATGGTGTTAGTTAAGCTCATGCTGCATTGTGTGTTGGGGGTGAGGGTGGGGGTTGCTTATGGCCATAGCCTGGCCCTTGGGTGCTGTAGATGCGAGAGGAGTGAATGCTTTTTTGTTGATGGAAGATTCCTGATCTGGCACCAGTCATGGAGTTAATGCCTTCAGGTGGTTTTAGAGCGCAGGCCACTGCCCTCAGAAAGTGAACATTATTACACCTGAAAAACCCTTTCACCAAATTCTCCCCATAATTCCAAAGTCTTCAACAACGGGGGAGTTTCCTTGTCTCAGGTCTGGATCTGATGTAGACTCATTGGGCAAGATTGATCACTGTGATTAGTCAACATAGCTTTATCACACAACTACCAGGCTAATAGGAGGCAATTAGATCAGCCATTGTCTTTTGTTCACCAGGAAATGCTATTTTCCTCTGACTGCATGTGTGAGGTATGAAAATTACAGGGCTAATTTCCTGAAGCTACAAGTGGTTGACAGAAGCTTGCATTCGTTAATGGTGTCTGCAAGTGGATGGAAATGGGGCTGTGTTTGTATAATGTTCTGATATATGATGTGTAGATGCCGGCGTTGGACTGGGATGGGCACAGTAAGAAGTCTTACAACCAGGTTAAAGTCCAACAGGTTTGTTTCGAATCACTAGCTTTCAGAGTGCAGCTCCTTCCTCGGGTGAATACTGATACATGGTCCTTGCAGGTGAGGGTACCTGTTGGGTGTGTGATGTCAGGGCTTGTACCCTCATTCCTCCATCAGAAATCATTTTAGCTCACATCACTTTGGATGTGTTGCACAGAAGTTGTGTGAATTGCTGATCTGTGATCAAATGTTCAGGAGAGGTTTTATTTCAAGTATTGAGTTAAAAGGTCAGATAGGATTGGGCCACCTCTGCCACTGAAAACAATAGCCCGTTAGAAGACTTGATATTATGCTAAATTAAATAAGCTGAGGGACAAAATAACAAGAGCAGCCTCTTGATGGGATACTGCATTAAACAAAATAACAAATCACAAAGGAAACCATTTAACCAAAATGTGATTAAAGAGGTCCAGAGGGCAACCCCAATTCCTATGATTCCCACCGGGCATGGAAGGCCTCAATCGTGCTGGCGGACACCAAGTGCTCCCTCTCCAGGAACACCCAGCTGGGAATATAGCTGCAGTAGAGGGGCAGACATTCGGGCCCCCTCGATTGCCTGCCACCGGAACCTGTCTATGGTAAGTTTGGCCAGGTCAAACCCCACTCCATGCATCCAGTGCCCACAGATCAGGAGCATCGGATTGAAGTGCAAACAAAACTCTTAATCAAATGTTTTGCAAATAACTGAAGAGGGGGTGCAGTCCGCAGAAACTTATATAAATATGGTCCGCGGATTCCACAAGACCACTAACAACACGGGCATCTTGGGAGTCTGTGAACTGATGCATCCTACAATTGTATGTGCAGCCCCCCCCCCCCCCCCCCCCCCCCCCCGATGATAAAGGGGAGGACTCATCCACAGAGACCTCCATGGGGGACCTCCACCGCCAGATGGCAAGACTTGAGGTCATGTAGCACCTTTCACAACCACAAGACACCTCAAACTGCTTTACATCCAATTGAGCAAATCTGAAGCAAAGCCACAATTGCATTGTGGGGAACTAGCCTGAAATAGCTGATAGTGATCAATTCCAACTGGAAGCCTGTTCTACAAAAGGGGCTATTGTTTGACTGTGAACTCTCAACAGGGTCCCTACCAGGCTGCTCCCTAGTGGGTGGTACTATACCTGGATCTTCAATGACTTACTCGCACTCGACTTTCCTTTAGTCTCCCTGATTGCACAAATGAGAACAGGAACACAGTGAGTGCGGGCACAAGTCCTTATTGTGTACAGCTGTACCAGACTGTTCTTAATACTATTTTCAAAGCATGTTGCATTTTCAAAGCAAATTTCATTTTCAGAGTCTTGTTCTTCAGTTAACAAATATAATTTTCACTTTTTCCCCCTGGACCTCATAGGAGGAGCACTTGAACAGACAAAAGTTATCCAGCCTGGGGATGAGCTACTGCAACTAAACTCTACTACCCTGCAAGGCCTCAGCCGGTTTGAGGCTTGGAACGTCATCAAATCTCTGCCGGATGGCCCCAGCACAGCAGTAATTAGGAGGAAAGGTCCCATTTTTAGTACAGGAAAAGACGCAGAGGTGTCACAAGATGCTGAATAAAACCCTTCATAACGAGCTTAGAACCTTGTAAACTTGCAATGGCATCTCTTCCCTATAACTCAGTTTATCCAGAATGCAGACGACATACACATGTCCATGGGGCTGCAGAGTGACAGATGGGAGTTGTTAACCTTTTAAACTGGCTCTTCCGGTGAACAGGTTGGAATTTTATCTCCCAAGTAATTTTAATGAGTAAAATTCACATTGTACCAAATCTAGGCTTGCTCTCAGCTCTCGCACACTTGCTGTTCTCCATATCTATCAGAGTGCTGGACAAGATTTCAATCAGGCACACATGACTCAATTCATTACATTGCTTATATAGTTGCAACACTCTGGGCTTGTGCACGGTCAATTCCAGCCCCACTTGACCCAGAGTCACAACACAACTGAATTAACCAACAATTCTTAGAAAAATATCTGATATCTTTGGCCCTTGGTTGCCCAGTAATTACAGTCACCAGGTTTGTAAATGTAAGCACAATAACATTTTTATTAATAACAAGAACTGTAATGAAATATGCAGCAAATACAACTGGTTAGCTATTACCCAATTCCTAATCCCCAATTTAACTTGCCCTCCACCCTCTACACGCACACACACACAAAACATACAAACACAGAGGGGAAGAAAGGGGTAAAAAAAATAAGAGGAGGAAAAAAAAGTCTTTGTTATAGATGATTTTTAGCACCTACTCCTCTTCAAACATTGCTTTCAGTCTGAGGTTTTACTGTGGATTCATTCAGGTCTCTGTAGTTTCCGAAATAAAGCATTCACACCCTTTCTGGAGAGGGAGAGAAAGTCCTGCGGTCTTTATTTGCAGCCTGTAACGGTTCCCCTGCAGATTCATTCATTCATGTTCTCTGTAGCTTCAGGAATACAGCATGTATAGCCTTTCTGGAGAGGGAAAAAAAGCAGGTCCTTGTCTTTTTGTGTCCAGGGCTCAACTGCGCCGTCAGGTCTCTGAGAACCATCACACTGGGATAGGATCCAATTACCACCTGTTATTGGGCAGAGTATTGCGTTTTGGCCAATTCATTGGATACCAGCCAATCAATCAAACCAATCCCATCCCATCTCTCTGGTGCTGAAAAGTCTGAAGTTCCTGTTTAAACGAGCAGCGTGTTCTCTCCTGTAACTTCCTGACTTCCTCATTATCTCTGATTTAAAGACACATGTCCATTAATCACCCATGGATAAAAAATGAGAACGGCAAAATAAAAGAAAGGGAAAATAAGGGCATAAACAGAAAGGATCCTGACAATATTTTTAATGTTTCAGTACCTAGTAATTATAAATGCACGAAGCACAAGGTGTTCCTTTCACCTGGAAGCGCCGCCCCCCCCAGAAACATTTTCATCAATGGTCACTAATGCTCCCTCCTCACCCACTTCAATCAGCTCCTGTGGCCAAAGTGTTCCTTATTGGCCTCTGCCCATCTGAAATTCCTGGCTGCACTCCCTCCTATCCCACTCTCTTAAACTGAACTCGTACAACACTATCATATTCCACACCCATCACCCTTGTCCACACTGAGTCTTGTTTCTTGATCCCCAATGCCTCAAACTCAAAATGCTCGTCATTTTTAAATCCCCCATAGTTTCAACCCTTCTATCTGTATCCTCTATCCCCATCCTCTTAATTTCTCCCTCTCACATTGTCCTCGTTATAGCGCCCTCCCTCCCACAACTCCATCAATCACCACTGCCATTAGCAGGACTGCCTCTCAAAGGTCCTTGATCCAGAATTATTTCTGTAACTCTCTGCTTTGTTATATTCCTTTTTCAAAACTCACCACTTTGATTTCTTCCACATGCCTCATTCAGAATCCAATTTGTTTGACCATGTCTCTGAAGCACCGTGGGATATATTTTTACATTAAAGCTGCTTTATAACTGCAAGCAGATTATAAATGCTAACTTGTTCATATGTAGCTAGCCTACATCGTTTATTTTTGAATGGAGTTTAATTACAACATCATCTGTGAAAACTGGCAACTGGCCAAGCCCTAAAGTTAGGTGAATAATTCAAAGAGTACCTTACAGTTTAACAAGAATCTCCTTCGTATTCCATGGTACTGTGACAATCTCCTGATGATCTCGGAACAAAAACAAATGGAAATACCGGAATTCCAAAGCAAAATAGAAAATGCTGGAATTACGGAGATCAGTCAGTAACTCTGAAAAGAAAAACATTCAGTTTCAGAGAATATGACAAAACCCAAATGTTACCCTTTCCTTTACTGATACAGGTCAGCCTGCTAACTATTCCATTTGCTTTTGTACCTCACCGAGAGCTTTGATGCATCAAGATTCAGACTAGTTAATGCTGTTGATAAAATAGTTTAATTGTTACCCCAGTGTACATGTAAACATGAACAGCACAGTACATTGGGCCTTTGGCAGGACTGCGATTTCAAAAGTGATTCACCTTTTTGGTTTCTGTTGAGAATTTATACCAATTGTACAAAATAAAGACTTTGGCATGTGATGGTAGACTGGGTTCAGGCCCAACAGTTATTGCAGTACGGCAATGAAATAATACAGAAAGAAAAAGACGTGGGTTTACACACTGCTTCCACAACCTCAGGACAACCCAAAGCACTTTACAACCAATTGAGCACTTTTGAAATGTAATTATTGCAGCCAGTTTGCACATAGAAAGATTCCACAGACTGCACTGCAATAATGACTGAGTAATCTTCTTTAGGTGCTGGTTGAGGGAAAGATGTTGGCCCGTGAGAACTCCCCCTGCTCTACTTCTGTATAATATCATGTGATTTTTAATGTTCACCTGAGAATGCGAATGACGCCCTGGTTTAATGCCTGATCTGAAACAAGGAACTGAAGTGGCAGTCTAGTTCTTTGGGCTCAAATCCCTGGAGTGAGACTTTGAGTGTTGTGTCTTAGGGTGAGAGTGCTCCCAATGATTGGAGGCCGATTTGTGATGAATGCAAGTTCTTTCTTAAATGTTAACAGTACCGTTACCATAGTTACAGCTTTAACCTCTACCCATTGAACTTGGTATGAATTTTTGGGAACATTAACTCAGGTTAACATAGATTCTCAAAAGATTGGGTTGAAGGCTAAGAATGGTGATTGTTTGGTGCACTCCCAGAGACGGACTTTCAATGAAACACACGGCCGTGTCGGGCCAGCAGGCAATACAGAACAGTATCGGGATCTGAGTGGTTTGTCAGGCGGAGAGGTGGTGGAGACTTGGAGCAGTTCAGACACACATCTCGTGAATTGGTGTGAAGTTCCTGAACTTTCATTGAGTAAAGGTGCAGATTTCTGATATTCGGTCTGGCGGGCAGCCTGAGGCAAAGAGGGAGAGCATAGGACCCCCCAAAAAATGTTACGTCCGCCTGTGCGCACACCACACTCGTATGACAAAAAAATAAGCACAACAAATTCTAAAAGTACATTCTTCGTGGAAAACCCCCAAATGGCACCAGTTTGAAAGGTAAGAATACATAAAAATGCCTCCAATGCCACAAAGAAACGTTGATGTTTTGCTAACTTCTTTGAAGAGGTCTACAGGAAGCTAGTACAGCACAGACGTTACAGCAGCAAAGTACTTTACAGGGATGTGGTCTTCTCCCACTCTCAAAATGAAATTCTACAGTTTGATTGAACAGCAACATGTGAGAGTGACATAGCCTCACTGATACGTGTGCCAAAATAGTTTAAAAACCATTACAGAAAATAAATAATCCTATAAGCTGTTCTGTGGGCCCATCATAAAATATTTTGTTTGAACAATGGAACCTGTGAAAGATCTAAAAGATCATTCACCTTACAAACTAGATATTAAAAAGGGGAAAACACAAATGGGAATCATAGAATTCCTAGTGCATATGGAGGCCATTCTACCCATCAAGTCTGCACCGACCCTCTGAAAGAGTACTCCACCCCTGTAACCCCACCTAATTTGCATATCAAGGGGCCATTTAGCATGACCAATCTCCCTAATCTGCACATTTTTGGACTGTGGGAGGTAACCTATGCAGTCACGGGGAGATGAACAAACTCCATGCAGACAAGACTGGAACTGAAGGCGGCACGGTGGTTTGCACTGCTCCGGGCCAGGGACCCGGATTCAATGCCAGCCTTGTGTAAATGTCTGAAATGTTTACATTCTCCCAGTTTCTGTGTGGGTTTCCTCCGGGTGCTCCGGTTTCCTCCCACAGTCCAAAGATGTACAGGTTAGGTGGATTGGCCATGATAAATTGTCCCTTAGTGTCCAAAAGATTAGTTGGGGGTACTGGGTTACGGGGATCAGGCAGGGCATGGACCAAGATAGGGTGCTCTTTCAGAAGGTTGGTGCAGACTCAATGGGCTGCATTGTAGGCATTCTATGAACCCGGGTCCTTGGAGCTATGAGGCAGAAGTGCCAGCCACTGTGCCGCCCCTGATGGTTTAACAGTTGTTGAATTACTCTTAGTTCCTCCCCATGTACATGTTTTCTCGCAAGCAAAACAAAGAGAGGGACGTGGGGCGAGCAGGCTATTCAGCCCAGAGTCTGTTCCAGCATTAAATAAGATGTATTTCAGCCAGTCTAAACTCTATTTACCTTTGTTGATGCTGTAACTCTTAGTATACTTACCTAACATTAAACATTTATGTGTTTTGAAATTTTCAATTGGCCTAATCTGGATGTGTTTTGTGAGAATGTTCCCGATTTCCACCAGTCTTTGTGTGTCGTGCTTCCTGACATCACCATTGAATGGCCTGGCTCGGGATACAACCACTTGTGGATACCCCCCACCAGAGGAAATAGCCGAAGACAGGCCCACACTATGCAGCCTATGCTAACGATTCAATTATTTTTACCTCGGCATCATTCTGGTGAATCTGCACTCCACTCCCACCAAGGCCAGTATTCCTGTGGTGGAGTGCCCAGAACAAATTTGGTACTCCAGAATTCTGTAGTTCCCCCACATACCTCCACTCCATTGTGATAAAGGATGATATTCCATTTGTTGTTTTAAGTATCTTTGTAATTGTCTACTAGCTTTCAGTGATTTCTGTCTTGGGATGCCTAAATCTCCAGTTTGTAGCTTCTCTCTCGCTCTTTTGGCTTTTCCAATGATAAAGGTACACTAAAGGTAAAGTCTCCAAATGACCATAGGCTGCTTTCCCCTTTGGATATACAGTGAGGACACCCCACTGTGGGGTCACCGAGGGTCCCTCCTTTTCAGGCCTACCCTCCTTTCAGGACCCCCGCCCCCCCCCCCCAACCTTTACGAGGTCCCTTCATACCTATCCTTCACCCACCCCCTCACCTCCTTTCATTGACATGATGGACCCCCCTCAATCCGACCCTTGGCAGTGCCACCCTGGCAGTGCCAAGGTGCCTGGGACCCACCCTGCCCTCCCTCTAACTACTCAGGGGTCTCCAATGGCCTGGGAGAACACTGCCCCAGCTGCTGTTACACCTGGTCCACATTTGTGTGGACCAGTACTAAACAGCACCTCATTGGGGAGGCCGTTAGTTTCCAATCGCTGGTAAATTCCAACATAGGCATATTTAAATGAGTCCAATGGCAAGATCCAGATCGCGGCATCTCGCGAGGAATCTTACGAGACATCTCGAGCGTTGCGAGAGGCCTCTCGCGAGATTCAATGGCCTTGTGCCACCAAGTCGGGTGCGACGAAGCGGGTAAACCGCACCCCAAGTGAGAAGTTCAGAGGTGAGCCACTCATTCTGCCAATTGGACAACAGAACTATTATTGATGACTTCCGCTTGTGACCATGGAGTGATTGGTCACATAAAGGGCTGTTCCTGTTCAAAGTCACAGAAAAGGGCTCTTTTTACCCAGATCCAGGTGGAATTTTGATGAAAAGGCACAGGTGAATGTTAGAGGAGTAGTTTACCCCTGGAATGGTATGTCTTCTGATCACCAGACCCGGCAGAAAACAGTGAGAGGTTTGGCTGGAAAGTTGATACAGTCTTGTGCTTCACAGACAATCTCTTCCAGCAGGCAAGAGGGGCAAACTGTAAGGCCCCAGATACAGCAACTGATGACTTTTATCAAGGAGGAATTCCATAAACCGAGGAAAGAAATGCATGAGGATCATGCCAAGGCCATTGCAGAAGCTGTGGCACCCCTGAAGAATATTTTGGAGCGGATGGAGAGGTGTTTGGAGATGCAGGGGTCACTGATTCGGGAGATTGAAGGAGTGATCTCGGATCACAGCGATCGTGTGGTGGCTCTGGAGGCAGAGGTGGGGCTCCTAGGAGACCTTTGTAAAACGCTGAGGGCAAAGATTGAAGAGCAGGAGAATACCTCGAGAAGGCAGAACCTGCGAATAGTGGGCCTGCCTGAAGGAGTGGAAGGTGTGAGTGCCACTAGGAACGTCTCGAAGATGCTGGTGGGGCTGCTGGCAGAAGGGGTGCTGGATAAGGCACCTGAAGTGGACCGAGCGCATAGGTCTCTGAGGCAAAAGCCTAGAGCTGGGGAGCCTCCGCGGGCGGTGATCGTGAGACTCCATAAATTTGTGGAGAAAGAGAAAATTCTACGGGGGGCCAGGGAGAAGCTTAGCTGCGACTGGGAGGGAAATAACATCCGGATTTATCAGGACATCGGAGCCGAGTTGGCAAAACGGCGGGCAGGCTTCAACAAGGCCAAGGCGGTGCTGTACCGGCGGCAGATAAGGTTTGGGGTGGTCTACCCGGCGAAATTATGGGTGATGTTCGGAGACCCCAGTGATGTGTTGGGTGCTCTGGATCCGTGGAACACATACAGGCCATCAACACTTAAAATAGTGCAACACTATTTTATTAAGCTAGAAACTGTTGAACATACTTTCACTGTGGGTTAACACGATGTTAGATTAAACTAAAGACCTATGCCTGTCCTAACCAGTCTATGCACTCAGCACATGGTGAAGATCTGTGCTGTAAGCTCTGTCCTTCTGAGAGGCTAAATCCCAAATGAGCAGGAACTCTGATGCCCTCTGTCTATATAGTGAGTGTGCTCTAACTGGTGATTAGCTGCAGTGTTGTGTGTGTTGATTGGTCTTGTGTGTCCATCAGTGTGTGTGTCTGCACCATGATATACTGGTGTATATTATGACATCCCCCCTTTTATAAAAAAATGTGTGTGTGGCAATAAATAATGTGTGGTGAGAATGTTCCTAACTATGTGTGGGGTGTGAAGACATATTTACAGGACTACGTACATGAGAAGCTATTTACGTGGGAAGGTGCCTGGTGCAGAGAAGCAGTATGCAACAAGAGTAACGAGATCAACACTTTATACAAACCAGGGAAACGATCAAACAAAGCAATGAAAGAATTCAGAGAGTCCACAAATTCAAAGTTCATAAATTTAGTCTCTGAGGTGGGTGACGAATTCTGGTTGACTGTAAGGGTGGCACACCACTCATCGTCCGGATCGATGCTGTATACCGATAGAGGCTGGATTCTTTGCTTCGGGGACACCCTGTTTTTTGTAATGATACTGACTCGAAAAGGCCCCTTCGTGTCCTCGGTGTCAATATCGGGTACCAGGTCCGAATCGGGCTCAGTGACCGTGGGTTGAATGGCCCGGACATTCCTGCGAGGCTGGCTGGAGCGACGAGAGTTGGCAGGCTGAGCTGATCTGCATAAAGCAGCATAGTGGCCAAGTTTGACACATCGCAGGCATTGTCGGGATTTAGCAGGACATTGTCGCTTTAAGTGGGCGGAGCCACAGTTGCCACACGTTGTAGCGTCAGTATGTTTGCAGTCGTACGTGGTGCGTGTCTGCGCAGTACATTCGTCGTCGTCCCCTCGTTCGGTGCGAACAAGCGCGGGAGTCCGCGAAATGTGCAAGAAATGGCCGCCCTCATCCAGGCTGAGGTCCAGGAGTTACTCGATTGCTTGGACCCGTTCTGCTTCGTGGGGACCTTGCCGCGCCGTTGCAGCTGCTTGAATGTGGGAATACCGACTAGTGGCGTGTTCATGTAGCATGCAGGTCTCGATGGCAATCGCTAGGGTGAGCTGCTTTACCTTGAGGAGTTGCTGGCATTGGGGGTCCGACTGAACACCGAAAACGATGTGGTCGCGTATCATGTAGTCGGAGGTGGATCCGTAATTACAGGACTGCGCAAGGATGCGGAGGTGGGTGAGAAAGGACTGGAAAGGTTCATCCTTACCCTGCAAACGCTGTTGGAATACATAGCACTCAAAACTTTCATTCTCCTTGATGTCGCAGTGACTGTCAAACTTGAGGACCGTCTTGAATTTTGATTTATCTTCATCAGCAAAAGTGAGAGAATTGAAAATGTGGATGGTATGTTCCCCGGCTGTGGATAGGAAGAGAGCGATCTTCCTGGTGTCTGAGGCAGCTTCCCGGTCTGTGGCTTCAAGGTAGAGCTGAATGTGTTGTTTGAATATCTTCCAGTTGGCCCCTAGGTTACCAGTGATGCGGAGCGGCGGGCGGACGCTGTCCATTTTGCAGGATGGCTGTATGCTGGTGGAAGACGGATCACTTGCAGGTAGGTCGAAGAAGTTCTAACATCCCTCAACTACTGGTACCATGATGTGTTGGGTGCTCGGGATCCGTGGAACACATACAGGCCACCAACACTTAAAATAGTACACTATTTTATTAAGCTAGAAACTGTTGAACATACTTTCACTGTGGGTTAACACGATGTTAGATTAAACTAAAGACCTATCCTGTCTGTCCTAACCAGTCTATGCACACAGCACATGGTGAAGATCTGTGCTGTAAGCTCTGTCCTTCTGAGAGGCTGCATCCCGAATGAGCGGGAACACTGATGCCCTCTGTCTATATAGTGAGTGTGCTCTAACTGGTGATTGGCTGCGGTGTTGTGTGTGTTGATTGGTCTTGCTGTGTGTCCATCAGTGTGTGTGTCTGCACCATGATATACTGGTGTCTATTATGACACCCAGAAGCGGCCGAAGACTTCATTAACGAGCATAAATTGGGGGAGAACTGAGTGAACAATGCTTGGGAATCAGGGTGCTTGCACTATGTAATGGTCAGGAGCATGTTTGAAGTGCGTGTAGGGATTGGGGGACTTTTGCCTTTTTTTGTGGGGGGTGGGTTTCTGTTCAATGTTGAGATTGTAAGGAGTTGCAGGGGTGAAAAGTTTGTGGGGATCCTGTTTTATGGGACTGTTTACGTTTAACATCTGTTTGTTTGCTTTTGGAGAAGGCTACCTGGAGTTCAGGGGAAGTCCTTGTTTGGTTGGGGGAGGGTAAGGCCAGCAGGAGGCCGCCTTCTTTGAGCTGAGGAGGGGGGCGGGGGGGGGGGGGGGCGTGGAAGGGAGTATTCCTTCTTTTCACACGTCTATAAGGTGTATTCGAGGATTGATTACTTTGTAGTGAGTTGGGAGATTTTGGGTGGGGTGGAGGGGGCAGAGTATGCGGGGATAGGTATCTCGGACTATGCACCCCACTGGCTGGATATTCGGTTCAGTATGGGACGAGAGTAGAGGTCGGGGTGGAAGTTTGACTCGGGGTTGTTGGTGGATGGAGGTTTTTGTGACAATGTGCAGTTGGCGATTAGGGATTATGTGGAGTTCAATCAGAATGGGGAGGTGTCGGCGGGCATTTTTTTGGGAAGCACTGAAGGCAGTGGTCCGGGGAGAATTGATCTCATTTACGATTTGTGCGAATAAGGAAAGGAGGGTGGAACATGACCGTCTAGTTAGCGAGATAGCGGAGGTGGACAGGGAATATTTAAGGGTGCCCACCGTGGAGGGATTGGCGAGGAGGAAGTTGCAGGGGCAATTTGACAGGCTGACAACGGGGAGGGCAGTAGGGAAACTACGTAGGGCAAGAGGGGTGCAATACGGGTATGGGGAGAAGGCGAGCCGCACGCTGGCACACCAGCTGCGTAGGCAGGCTGCATCCAGGGAAATATTGAAGATCCGGGCTGGGGATGTGGTGTCAGAGCCAGGGAAGATAAATGAGACATTTAGAGAGTATTACCAGGGACTTTGAGACAGACCCAGGAGGAGAGGAGGGGGACATGGGGTGGTTTCTGGACGAGCTGGAATTTCCCCAGGTGGAGGAAGCAAAGAGGCAGGCGTTGGAGGAACCCCTGGGGCTGAAGGATGTGTTGGATAGTATCAGGGGTATGAAGTCAGGGGGCGGGGGGGGGGGGGAAATCATCATTTTGAGCTGGGGGGGTGGGGGGGGGATGGATAGTGTAGACAGGAGGTGGAGGGAAGTGGGGCTGGTCAAAGTGAGGGATTTGTATTTGGAGGAAGGGTTCGCCAGTCTGGAGGAGCTAAGGGAGAGGGTAGAGCTGCCAGGGGGTAGTGAGTTCAGGTATCTACAGGTTAGGGACTTTTGCACGAAAGATCTGGAAGGGGTTCCCTAAATTGCCAGGATACACCCTGCTGGAGAGACTGCTGCTTCCGGATGTGGAAGGAGGGGGGTGGGGGGGGGGGGCATGAAAGAATTTGGGATATATATAAGTGGCTGGGGGAGCAGGGAGGCAAGAGGGTGGTGAAGATCAAGGAGAAATGGGAAACGGAGTTGGTAATGGAGATCAATTGGGGACTATGGAGTGAGGCATTGCGAAGGGTAAACGGGACCTCCTCTTGCGCAAGGATGAGCCTGATACAGTTTATAGTGGTGCACAGGGTGCATTTGACTCGGGTGAGAATGAGTGGGTTCTTTCAGGGGGTAGCAGATGAGTGTGAGAGGTGTGGGCAGGGCCAGCGAATCATCCACACATGTTTTGGGGTTGTAAAAAAAATTGGGAAGATACTGGGCGGGAGTGTTCGCGGTCTTAGCCAGGATAGTGGAGGAGGGAGCCTTTGGTGGCGATATTTGGGGTTTCAGAGAAGCCGGAGCTCATGGAGAGGAGGAAGGTCGGTGTCTTGGCCTTCGCCGCTCTGATTGCACAGTGACAAATTTTGCTGGAGTGGCGGTTGGCATTGCCTCCGGGGGTAGCAGCATGGTTGGGTGACCTGTATGACTTCCTGCGGTTAGAGAAGATAAAGTATGTGTTAAGGGGCTCAGCAGGGGAGTTTAAGAAAAGGTGGGGGATGTTTGTGACCGTCTTTGAGGAGCTGTTCGTCACAGCTGAGTGGGGGGGGGGGGGGGGGGGGGGGGAAAGGAGAAAAATCTGTACAAACTGTATAGTTGATTGTTGGGAAGAATGTTTCCCGGGGTGATTATTTGCTATAACCCAGTTTGATTCAAGTTTGAATAAAATGCATTTTTTTAAAAAACCTATTGATACTCTTATTTTCTACCTCCCATCATTTGCTAAACGTTCCAGTAAAAGTTGACTCCAACTCAATGTGCTCTAATTTCCGTTAACAGTCTTGTGTGAAAGCTTATTGAATGGCTTTTGAAAATCTATACCATTCTTTCTACCTCAAAATTGGAATGTCAAAATCCTGGAATTTCCCCATGCCACTGTGGGAGTACCTTCACCACAAAGACTGCAGAGGTTAGAGATGGAAGCTCACCACCATCTTCTCAAGGCTGATTATCAATAAATGTTGGCCTTACCAGCAATGTCCACAACACATGAACTACTAAATACATTTCAAAAAATTAACTGGGTTCATAAGACTGGCCACCCCCGTCTATAAATCCCTGCTGGCTGTTGCTGTTCATGATGACTGTTGCTGTCAATGATGACAAATTCCAGCAACCTCCCCACAACAGTGCTTCAAATTTTCTTGTTTGTTTCTTTCACCCATTTTTAAACCACTGGAGTTACACTAGCAGCTTTCCAATTAACGGGACAATTCCTGAATCGTGACTTTTGGAAGATCATAACTAAAAGAGCAACAACTTTCTTATTTATTTAACACCCTGGGGATGGAAACCATCAGTCCTAGATTTTGCTAACTCAGTTTCATTACTTTTTCCATCGTCTCCTTTTAATTAATTACATTAATCTCCAGTTATCATAGAATTTACAGTGCAGAAGGAGGCCATTCGGCCCATCGAGTCTGCACGGCCCTTGGAAAGAGTACTCTACTCAAGCCCACACCTCCACCCTATCCCTGTAACCCAGTACCCCCACTTAACCTTTTTGGACACCAAGGGCAATTTAGCATTGCCAATCCACCTAACGCGCACATCTTTTGGACTGTGGGAGGAAACTGGAGCACCCACAGGAAACCCTCGCAGACAGTGTAGCCATCTGGGATGGCCACAACCCGATTACAAAATGGACAGTTGCAAAGAATGCAGGGAAAATTGGACAATGCTAAGAAACAAGCAGGTGCAAGCTCGGTCTGTTGATTATCATAGAATTTACAGTGCAGAAGGAGGCCATTCGGCCCATCGAGTCTGCACCGGCTCTTGGAAAGAGCACCCTACCCAAGGTCAACACCTCCACCCTATCCCCATTACCCAGTAACCCCACCCAACACTAAGGGCAATTTTGGACACTAAGGGCAATTTATCATGGCCAATCCACCTAACCTGCACATCTTTGGACTGTGGGAGGAAACCGGAGCACCCGGAGGAAACCCACGCACACACGGGGAGGATGTGCAGACTCCGCACAGACAGTGACCCAAGCCGGAATCGAACCTGGGACCCTGGAGCTGTGAAGCAATTGTGCTATCCACAATGCTACCGTGCTGCCCCTGCCCCTTAGAACCTTAAACTCTCAGACAGGACAGAAACCACCAAACAATCTACATACTAATGAGCCATCTCCGGGTACAAAAGGGAAACGTTTAGATACACAATGTTAAGGCAGACTCCCCAGCGCCCAAAGAAGCCAAGACAAATCAGACTGACCGTCACCAGGACACGCCCAGCGATCAGGGAACCACCACTCTATTGGAGGAAAATCGATACAGATTGGGAAAGACCCAATTAGTTGAGGCCAAGTTCAAGGCCCGTCCAAAAGCGCGCAAAGCCCTTTTTAGTATAAAAGGTATCCCCCAAGGGAGAACCGCCCTCCTTTGGCTTTGGCTCTCACCGAAGAGAGAGACCTGCCTAACAGCTGCACCAGACCAAGTAAGTCCCAAGTCAGACACTCCTAGTTGCTACCCTGTAAACAGCTCAACCCAGCAGCCTCAGAACCGAGCAACGGCCATTGTTCCTCTGACTGAGTGGGCACCCGAAGCTAAGTATAGGCTTTAGTAATAGTGGTAGTTTAGTTTGTAGAGTTTATGCATGAGTAGATTTGACTGTGTAAATAAATGAGCATTGCTTTGAACTTATTAACTGGTGTATCGAATCATTGATCAGTATTCGGTTCTGAAACCTTGTGGCGGTGTCGAAAGATACCTCGCGACTCTTGAGCAAACGTGATTAAAACAGAGCCAAATTAAGAGCCAACCAAAAGTTAGCAACAGACTCCGCACAGACAGTGACCCAAGCCAAGAATCGAACCTGGAGCTGTGAAGCAACTATGCTAACCACTGTGCTACCGTGCTGCCCACGATTTGTTCTTTTCTTCATATCTCTGCAATTTTATCCCCATTCTGCATACCAAACACAAAAGGCCAACAATTGTTCGGAAATTGGTTTTAATTTTCTTGCAACCAAGTAATTTTTTTTAGTGATGGCAGAAATAAAAGTGCATTTGAAACTTAAAAAGACCACAGAATTTACAAAATATAGATTGTGGTAATAAGTATACTGTCATAAGGAAGGCCAGATTTCAGGCAGCAAATACAGCTCACCATCACACAGTTCCTGTCACACGCAAGAAGTACCCAGAGTTAAAATTTGTTTAACCAATTCCTTCCTCTCAACACTCTGTAGATTTCAAAATGGCAGACTGGACAACAAATGCATTTGCTTTAAGACTCTTTTAACATGTCCAAAAAGTATTTTGATATTGTAGCAGGACCTCTCAATGGTTGCAATCAACAGTCAGGTTGAAAATGTCGAGGGGGGAATTTTTTTTAATGCATCTTTCCAGCATGAATTGTCAAGCACAGTTAACTTGCAGTACATGGGCAAAGGTTTCTTCAATTTGTGAAGCTATGAAAGATTCTTTCAAATAAATAAATAATTGACCAATAATACAAAATCCAACATCGTAACCCAATAAAAAGTGCAAGTAAAAACAAATCAATCTCAAATCACAATTATATACTAAAATCCCTTGGACCCAAAATAAATTCATCATAAAAAAGTCAATAAATGCTTTTACAAAAACATTAACATACAGCACGCAATGCAGTTAACTGATCTGTGCAAGCATTACATCACTGGCCTGACTGTGTACACTGAATTAATGCCCATTCTAAACTCATGCGCAAG
Source organism: Scyliorhinus torazame (assembly GCF_047496885.1). Taxonomy (NCBI): domain Eukaryota; kingdom Metazoa; phylum Chordata; class Chondrichthyes; order Carcharhiniformes; family Scyliorhinidae; genus Scyliorhinus; species Scyliorhinus torazame. Next base: position 60,516,784 of record NC_092718.1, on the reverse strand, counting down.
TTAAATTCACCTTTTCATTAAAAGGTAGAATTTAAATGATCAACCAAAGTCAATATACTTGGAATGCTTGGCAAACTGATCCCCATTCCTTAAGAAACAGTTTAAAAGGGTGGGGTTAATAACTTAAAATGTACACCACCAGGATTAACATTTAGAGAGATGCAAGACTTTAAAACATTCGTATGAGTGGACATTTTCTTGCATGGACCATTTCTCCACAAATATAACTAGATTGTTTATACCTTTTACATGCAAGGATGCAAATTACTGGAAAGCATGTTGCTTGAAGAGATGAATGTGTTCCATAACGTGCTTACAGTGCTGTCCTCTGTGGAGCCTTCCTGAAGGAAACCACCCTGGCAGGTGTCCAATTGTATTGATGGTTCGCCATTAAATACCCAAGTTATCGCAGCAAGGTTCCAAATAGGAGGACTATTATCTTTTGGATGGACTAATGCCTGTATTTGTCAACACTTTGAGAGGTTAAGCCCCACTCTCTACCTTCCAACACCAGTTACACTAATTAATGAGCAATTAATTAATTACGCAGAGGATACTGCTTGCTCTGTGTCTCTGTACATAGTTCAAGTTCTACTCCAGGATAACACCTAAGAAAGTTTCAAATCAAACTGTGCAAATGTTCTTGCAACGGCAGGAAGTTTTGAAGGTATGTTGTACTCCAATGGTTGCTGTACCTTGCGCTCAAACCCATCCCTCCCATTTTACAATCTTCCAAGTTACTGATCCAATAAGGGACATTATTTACTGAACATCCCTTTGTGCTCTAAACAATTAGAAAAATACAAATATTTATTATTCACTGTTGGGCAAATTATTAATTTTAGCTTAGGACTAAAAAGGTATAAAATCTTACTGCATGAAGACATTTTTCAATTAGATATCCAATGAATGGAAAATATTTAAATGCTATTTTGAACAATTTTTGTGTTTAAATTTATTATCAATGCCAATATGGACAAGCGCAGTCCTTTTTGGTCTTCACTTTGCAATTTGAAATTATCTTAATTCTTTTCCACTGGTCAATATTTCTCCTAAAATAATTTTAGAAATGCTTTCAGTTTTAAAAAAAGTGGAAAATTAAGTCCAAAAATACTCAAATCAAAAACTAAGTAACGATGTTGAATGCAGCAAAACTAAGCCGGAGGTTTGTGGGAAAAGGGGTTATGGAGAAGATGGACGGGGATTCATCAAGCTTTAAAAGTCTTCACCGCTTTTGCCAGATTGTTGTAAAACTCAGCCATGCTAGATGGAAAGAAAGACTCCAACACTGCTTGTGGGAGATACCCACCAAGGTCAGTTTGAAAGAACGTAGTCAAGCGAGTCTTCTGTGGTTCTCTAAAAATGAAAGACACACACATAAATTAACCTGCATTCACTTGCCGGCACCCACTACCCAATTTTGCTTTGACAATTAGCAGTTTCCCAAGGAAAGCTCCAAGTAAACTAATCTCCCAAGTGTTCTGTCTTCCCTACAACCTCCTTTATTCAAAAAGTGAACAGATTGAGAGCAATATAAGTTAACTCTCCAACTGTACCGATGTCATGGAACAAATTTTCAATATCACAATTTGCTGATGGTTCAATACCATCCAGAACAGCAATTTACATAGAGGGAGCTCCTCCTGTTTGGACACAGGTTTCCAAATTCTAACACTGTTGATGGCAAATATGTGTCTCAAGTTTAGAAAATAATGTCATGAATGATTAGCTGCGTCTAATCAACTGCACTTGTGGCAGCTTCGAAGTTACTTGCATGTACTGGTCCTGAACGTCAGAGCGGGTATAAAAAAGGCGTAATAGTTGGTAAATTCAGCAAAATGGCACTTTAATCACATTACGGCTGCCACCATTTATTTGATCTTAATAAGATGCTGTGGTTAATCTGTCACCAATCACAATCAGGGGAAATGGCCACACAAAACTAAAAAGCACTCACTTCAGGCGCACTGCTCAGAAAAACATGCACCAGAAGGGAAGTTGACATATGTATGCACACAATTACAGAATGAAAGTTTAGATCATATGTTTTCCCCATCATTCATATGCTTGGTAGAATGCCTTGTAACAATGGGCGGAATTCTCTCATGATTTCCAATCACTTCCCTTCATGGATGAGTGATTTTGAAGTGTCCAGCCATAAATTGACAGCACTTAACTGTTTGAAGTTGTTCAGGACCAGGCGCCTGTAGCAAGTGTATGTACAAACCAGCTGAGGTCGGGGTACTTCGAGCTTCACCGGGGAACGAGGCAGGGGTGCCCCCTCTTCCTGTTACTATTTGCCCTAGCTATAGAACCGCTAGCTATGGCACTGAGAACCTCGAGGAACTGGCGGGGACTGGTTCGGGGGGGGGGGGGGGGGGGTGAACATCAGGTCTCGCTATACGCGGATGATTTGCTCCTGTACATTTCGGACCCTGTGGAGGGGATGGGGGAGGTTCTGCGGATCCGGAGGGATTTTGGTAGTTTTTCAGGATACAAACTGAACATGGGAAAGAGCGAGTTGTTTGTGATCCAGGCCAAGGGGCAGGAGGAGAGACTGAAAGAGCTGCCGCTCAGGATGGTGGAGAAAAGTTTTTGTTACCTGGGTATACAGGTGGCCAGGAAATGGGATGCCCTGCACAGGCTCAACCTGACCCGGTTGGAGGAGCAAATGGAAGGGGACTTTAAAAGGTGGGATATGCTCCCGCTGTCACTGGCAGTGAGGGTGCAGACCATGAAAATGACTGTCCTCCCCAGATTTTTGTTAGTCTTTCAGTGCCTCCCCATCTTCATCCCCAAGGCCTTTAAGTGGGTGAGTAGGATCATTACGGGCTGTGTGTGGGCGAATAAGACCCCGCGAGTAAGGAGATCGCTGTTGGAGCGCAGTCGGGGGGGGGGGGGGGGCGTGCTGGCACTGCCGAACCTTCGCAACTACTACTGGGCGGCCAATATAGCTGATTAGGAAGTGGGCGAAGGGGGGGTGGGCAACAGGAGGCGGCGTCATGTAAAGGTACTAGTCTGGGAGCTTTGATAACGGCTCCTTTGCCGTTCTCACCGACCCGTTATTCCACAAGTCCAGTGGTGGTGGCGACACTGCGGATCTGAGGACAGTGGAGGAGGTACAAGGTGGAGGGAGCGTCAGTCTGGACCCCGATACGCAACAACCACAGGTTTGTCCCGGGTAGGATGGATGGTGGGTTCCAGAGCTGGCAGAGGGCAGGCATCAGAAGGATGGGAGATCTGTTCATAGACGGAAGCTTTCCCAGTTTGAAGGCGCTAGAGGACAAATTTAATCTGCCGCGAGGAATCACCTTTAAATATCTGCAAGTACAAGCCTTCCTGAAAAAACACAGTGGCCTTTCCGACGCTGCCGCCACTGAGGATACAGAACAGGGTGATCTCCGGCACCTGGGTGGGGGACGGGAAGGTGTCGGATATCTACCAGGAACTACAGGAGGTGGAGGAAACCCCGGTGGAGGAGCTCAAGGGCAAGTGCGAGGAGGAGCTAGGTGAGGAGTTGGAAGCGGGTCTGTGGGCAGAGGTCCTGGGCAGGGTTAATGCCTCCTCATCATGTGCCAGGCTCAGACTAATTCAATTTAAGGTGGTCCACCGGGCACACATGACGGCAGCGAGAGTGAGCAAGGTTTTTGGGGTAGAAGACAGTTGTATGAGGTGCAAGGGCAGCCCTGCAAACCATGTCCACATGTTGTGGGCATGCCCGGAGCTTAGAGTGTTCTGGCAAGGGTTCGCTAGGGCAATGTCCAAGGTGCTTAACACACCGGTGGTGCCAAGTACAGAGATAGCGATCTTTGGAGTGTCAGAAGACCTGGGAGTTCAGGGGGCGAAAGAGGCCAATGTCTTGGCCTTTGCCTCCCTAGTAGCCCGGAGATGGATTTTATTAATGTGGAGGGACTCGAATCCCCCAAGTATAGAGACTTGGGTTAACGACATGGCTGGGTTTCTCAACCTCGAGAAAATAAAGTTTGCCTTAAGAGGGTCTACGCTAGGGCTCTCCCGGAGATGGCAGCCGTTCGTCGACTTTCTCATGGAAAGTTAAATGGGGGGGGGGGGGTGAGTGCTTCATTGGGATGGTGTGGGAAGACTAAGTCGCGTGGGGTAATTGTGATTATATATTCTCTTTTGCACTCTGTTAATGTTCACTCTAGTTTGTTTTGTTATTATTGTTACTACTGTTTTATGAAAAATTCTGCAAAACCTTAATAAAAATACTTTTAAAAAGAAAGTTGTTCAGGAGCTGTCAATCAAAGCTTGATGTTTATAAACATTGCACTTAGAGCACTTCAGAGTTACTCAACCGTGAAGGAAGATGAATGGAACAATACTGAAAGCTGGGGGGGTGTTGAAGCTGTCAATCACAGCCTAGTAAAATCATTTTCAAAGATAAATAAATGAATGGCTTGCATCAAAGATCGGAGGGGTTTAAACACAGCTGACTGGTTTTCTCCTTCCAGGAATTGACAGGTGCAGCTTCCTGTGTCTGAGCCAGCAGGTACATTACCCAGGTGAGTGTTAAAGCAGTAATTCTTTTCACTGCCTCTGTCTGAAATGCTCTCTAGCTTCCAGACAGGGGTCTCACCTTTGGGGGGAGCTTCCTGACAGGGTCTCACTTGATTAGGGCCTATTGTCATGAACTTCCAAGAGACTGGGACAAAAAATTGGATTTTTAAAACTATTTTCCACCAGGGATTCTCCGAACAATCTACTGGGTTTAGCCCATTTGAATTGTACTTAGGCCATGACGTAGAGGGTCCATTAAAGTTGATGAAAGAGAAGTTGCTAAAACAAAGACGAATCCTCAGTGTTGGATCACATGTCCATGTTTCTGGAAAGACTCACAGAAGCTTGTAAAAGTTTTGGGAGAAAGAAAGTGGACAGACAAACATGCCGGGTCCAGAATATTCCGAGCTGGAGATAAGGCACAGTTATTGTTGCCTTTGCAGGTCGAACCTCGGAAAGTGAAATTCAGCAGCCCCGATAAAGGTAGTTAGGAGGGTGATAAGGTGATTTACCCAATAGATACTTCAGACTGTAGGAAGAAGGACTGATTTATGCCACACATACCAAGGGACCTGGGCATGACCTTAAACCCCAGTATCTCCAACAACACCTTAAACAGCAACCCCCCACCACTCACCCCCAAAACATGGGTATGGTTTGCAGGCCCTCTCCCACACTTCTCACAGCAATCCTCCACGTCCGGAAAGAATCCACTCATCCAGGCCCACGTCATGTTCACCCTGTGCACCACCTTAAATTGTATGCGACTCATTCTCACGCACAAGGATGTTGTGTTAACCCGACGCAGCAACTCACTCAATCCCCCAACCAACTCAACTCTCAGCTCCGCTTCCCATTTGTCCTTTATCCCATCCAATGCCGTCTCTTTCTTTCCTAGCCATCCACAAATATCCTCAATCCTCCCCCCATATATCTGGAATCAGGAATTTTTCCAGAAACACATACTCGGTAACGGAGGGAACCCAGGGAGCTCTTTCCGTACAAAATCCCGCACCCCAAGTAAGTATCAAAAATCACTATCCACATGCAACACAAATTTTTCTTGAAACTCCACAAATCGCTCTTCTAGAAGTAAGTCCCTCACTCGTCCTACTCATTCCCGTCGACACCCCTAATACATCCCACCCATCCTGCCGGGCACAAACCCGTGGTTACCACACAACGGGACAGCACCGACCCCCTTCCCAAATTAAAGTGCTTCCTCAGGTGGTTCCAAATCTTTATCGAAGAGACCACTGCCAGGCTATTAAGACGACTACCCCGAAGCAAACGGGAGCGGGGCCGTTAACATGACTCTCAGACTCCACCTCTTGCAGGAGTCCTCCTCCACCCGTACCCACTCCACCTTTGTGCCTTCGCACCCCCCGCCCGCCTCATCTCCACATTGGCTACCCAGTAGTACTGCAACAAATTCGGAAGCAGTAACCCCCTACTCGCCTTTTCCTCTGCAACAACGCCCTACTAACCTTCAGCATCTTACCCGCCCATACAAACTCGGAGATGAATCCATCCACCCTCCGAAAAAAGGCTACGGGCAGAAGAATCGGGATTGAAATAAAACAGGAACCAGGGCAACACATTCATTTTTACAGCCTGCACTCTCCCTGCCAGTGTTAGCGGCAGGATATCCCACCTCCGCAGATCCCTCTTGACCTCTTCCACCAGTCCCGTTAGGTTCCATCTTTGCACCGTTACCCAATCATGCGGCACCCGGATCCCCAAATACCTGAACCGGACCCTCGCAATCCTAAATGGCCGAGCCTCCAGATTTGCGTCCCTTCCTAAATCATTCACCGGGAAGACATCACTCCTACATTCAGCTTTCCACCCGGAGAAGGCCCCAAATTTTCCCAGCATTGTCATGCTAGCCAACAGATCCACTACATATAACAATAAGTCATCTGCATATAACGACAAGCTATACTCCCTGCCCCTGCCAGCAACCCCCCCCCAACAATACTCTGCCACTCCCCCGAGGCCCGGAGCGCAATCGCCAACGGCTCGATTGCCAATGCAACAATGGTGACAACAGGCACCCGGCCTTGTTGCCCTACGGAGCTCAAACAATCTTGACTCCACCCCATTTGTTCAGACACTAGCATTGGGGATGCATAGAGCAATCCTATCCACGCCACAAATGTCGGCCCGAACACAAACCTCCTCAAAGTCTCGAACAAATACAGCCACTCAACACGATCATCCATCGATACGATCTCCTCCGGCACCTGCTGCTTGACGGAGTCATGACTACATTTTGCAGCCTCCTAATGTTACTGGACAACTGCCACCCCTTCACAAACCCTGTCTGATCCTCTGCCACTATTGCCGGCACACACACTACCAACTGCCTGGCCACTTGGCCAGAATCTTTACATCAGTATTTAACAATGGGATGGGTCTGTATGACCCACATTCCAATGGGTCTTTTCCTTCTTTGGAATCAAAGAAAGAGAGGCCTGCCCACCGTGTCCGGCAGCACCCCCCTCATTAAACATGCTCAGGAGGTGCAGGGACAATTCCCCATAGACCCTGTTATAGAAAGGATATTATTAAACTAGAAAGGGTGCAGACTGGGATGTTATCATGACTTGATGGTTTGAGTTACAAGGAGAGGCTGGAGAGTAGGAGGGTTAGCGGTGATCTTAGAGGTCCATAAAATAATGAGGGGCATAGATAAGGGAGATGGTCAACATCTTTTCCCAAAGGTAGGGGAGTCTAAAACTAGAGCGCATAGGTTTAAGGTGAGAGAGGAGAGGGATATAAAAAGGGTCCAGAGGGGCAAATTTTCACACGGGCGGCATGGTGGCAGTGCTTAGCACTGTTGCTTCACAGCTCCAGGGTCCCCGGTTCAATTCTGGCCTCGGGTGACTGTATGCACTTCCTCCCAGTGTCTGCGTGGGTTTCCTCCGAGTGCTCCGGTTTCCTCCCACAGTGCAAAAAATGTGCAGTTAGGTGGATTGACCATGCTAAATTGCCCTTAGTGACCAAAAAGGGTTAGGTGGGGTTACGGGGATAGGGTGGAGGTGTGGGCTTAAGTAGCGTGCTCTTTCCAAGGGCCGGTGCAGACACGATGGGCTGAATGGCCTCCTTCTGTACTGTAAATTCTGTGATTCTATGAGCCTAGATGACTATACCTGCACACTCCACCCCACCACAAAGAAATCAATACCCGAGTATACCCGATGGACCTGAGAGGAGGAGTATTCCCCCTCAGCCTGGTGCCTAATCCTCCATAGATCCATCCCTCACATTTGCTCCATAAACACCCCAACACCCTCGCCATCACGGTCCTCAACACTGATTTAGGGGCCTTTGGATCTAGCACACTATTAAAATCACCCCCATTATTAACGTGTGGGAATCCAGATCCGGATTGGTTGCTAGTAGCTTTTTCAAGTCCCCATTGTCCCAATTGGATGCATTAACAATCACCAGAACCACCAGGGTCCCCACCAACCTCTTCCTCAGCTATCAATAACATTTTAGCAGTGCAATTTAACAAACCATGAGCAAATCGTGAAAAGACACAACTCAACCGTAAACCTCTCCCAGCCCTCGGTCCCGAACACAGTCATTCGCCTCTTCTGGCGTCTGAAAATAATGCTCCTTCCCCTTGAACTTCACCCACAACTTGGCAGGGTACAACACCCCAAACTGACCTTTGTCTCGAAAAAGCGCCGCCATGGCTTTGTTGAAACCCGCCTGCCTCTTGGTCAGTTCAGCCCCAATGTCCAGATATATGGGGACCCGGTTCCCCTCCCAGCTAAAGTCCTGAGCTTCCTTGGCCCAACTTAGGATCTTCTCCTTATCTTGAAATTTGTGCATTTGCACAATCACAGCCTGGGGCGGTTCCCCACCCTCGGCTTCGGTCTCAAGGTCCGGTGGGTCCGATCCACCTCCGGGAGCTTCTCAAAGATCTTTGCGTCACCCAGCTTCCCGAACACCGTTGACACAACTGGTGGTATCCGTTCCCTCTACTCCCTCCGGCGGCCCCGCAACACGAAGGTTCTGCCGCTTCGACCGATTTTCCTGGTCATCGACCTTCGCCCGCAGCACCATGCCGATTTCCCCCAGCATCGCCATCTCGACCTCCAGCGAGCCGATTCGATCACTCTGATATGATACCATCCTCTCCACCTCCTTGATAGTCACCCCATGTGTCTCCAGCTGGTTCTCCACTTGCTCCAGGGACTCTGGAAGAGGTTCCACCACACCCTCAATCGCCACTGACCAGTCCCCTTGCATCTCCTTGCGCTGTTGCCCGAATTCCTCCTCAAATGAAGCTCATAAGATGCTCCTACACGAGGCCTCCAACTCTTAGTCTGTTGTTATGGCAGTAAATGAACGAATGTGAAGCAGTGTTGTGCCTCAAGAGGTCCAAACCTTTACCTTATGCTAATGTCTGGACTGTTTGTTATACCATGGTCCAGCAGTTGAAACCAAGTTTCCCATGGATAGTCTTCTCAAGGTATAGTTTCATATGTCCCTCCAGTATTGTAATTGGCGGAGATGGCATTTAAGTGGCCACTTATTGCGTCAAGACAAGAGTGCTGGCATGCAGGGTCATGTGATGGGCACCAATCCCATTCATGAATAACCAGTACTCGTCAGCCGAGATCTAACATCAATCATTTTATTGAATTCAGGGAAATTATGAAGAGAAATTCAAATAGGTTTGCATGAGTGTCATGTGTTGGATTTATAAATGTCAGGATTATGGTCACTCACAACTGATGTTGGGTAAACTCTTTCCTTTTATTATAGCCCAAAAAACAAGTGAAAACCGATTAGCTAAGAAATAAAAAGTTTCTCAAGAGGCAAGGGGGGAAAAAAAAGACTTGCATTTATTCACACTCCTTGCGACCTCAGGACATTCTCAAACACCATGGAAATATTTTGCAATTCTAGTCCGTGCTGTATTGTAGGAAATGTGGCAGCCAATATACACAGGAATCTCCAACAAACAGCACTGTGATGCTGATCAGATCATCTGTTTTTGGTGATGCTAATTGAAGTATAAATACTGGCCAGGAAACGGGGCTAACTGGGATCTTTTCCACCCGCCAAGGGGCCAACGAGTTTAAAAAAAAAAAGTATTTTTATTCAACAGATTTTCAACATTTTCATAATACAAAACCCAACCACCCCAAGCAAACACAACATTCCCCAACCTTCCCCTCACCAATCAACAGTAACCAACTCCCAGAAATGCATGATAAACAAACCCAAAAAATTGTAGAACTCCTCCTCATCCCCCTCAGCTCAAACTTTCCCCCGCCACACCGAGGCACAGGGTGGAGGCTGACCTCCACCCCAACAGGACCCCCTCTGAGCAATCAGTGAGGCGAAGGCTAAAACATCTGCCGCGCACCCGTCTGCAGCTCAAGCTGACCAGACAGCCCGAACATGGCTGGGGCTGGGCTCCACATTCACATGCAAGACCCCCCGAAACTGTACTGAACATCATCCTCCAGAACTTTTCCAGCTTCGGGCAGGACCAAAACAAGTGGACATGGTTCGCCGGGCTCTCCTCACATTGTTCACAACATCCTCCACCCCCTCGAAGAGCCGATTCTTCCTTGGTTTTGTGAGGTGTGGTCTGTACTATCTTCAGCTGTATTAGCCCCAACCTCGCACGTGAAGTCAAGTCATTCACCCTCTGCAGCACCTCACTCCACAGTCCCTCTTCCAACACCAACCCCAGCTCTTCTTCCCACTTTGCCTTAACCCCCCTTCATGGACACCGTATCCTCTTCCAGGATCCTCCCACACATTGATGAGACAAAACCCCACTCCAATCCCCCCCCCGCCCAATAACCGTTCCAATACTGCCATCAGATAACTCCATTCTGCTCGATCAAACGCCTTCTCTGCGTCCAGTGCACCACCACCTCAGTCTCCCTTCCCTCCGTTGGAGAGAGGACCACATTCAGTAACCTCCTCACATTCGAGAACAATTGCCTTCCTTTCACGGACCCAGTCTGATCCTCCCCAATCACCTTTGGGAGACACCCCTCTAACCTTAATGCCAACACCGTTGCCAATATTTTGGCATCTACATTCAACAGCCATATGGGTCTGTATGACCAACATTCCGCCGGTTTCTTATCTTTCGTTAGCAGCAACGAGATGGTAGCCTGGCCCATTGTTTGCGGCAAGACATCCCTGCCTATCGCATCCTGAAACATTATAAATTTCTTATAAAATTCAGCCAGGAAACCATCGGGCCCGCCTCCTTCCAAAAGATGGAACCTCCGACAAACTCGCTCAATGCACCCCTCCCTCGGAGCGTCGGCGCAGTCTCTGGAGTAGGATTTGAATTCACCCTATTAATGTGTTTTCTTTTCATGTACGGAATGATCTGTCTGAGCTGCACGCAGAACAGTACTTTTCACTGTACCTCAGCACGTGACAATAAACAAATTCACCCATCCACAACCTTCCGACTCAGACCAAAGTAAGCTATGACTACCACTGTACAATAGTTGATTGCAAAAAAAAGATGGGGATACATTAATAGGACTCTTACCCTGGAATGGGAGCACAGAAACATCCACAAGGATGGTTGAATCCTCTTACAAAGTGAGGTTTAGGGGGACAGTCAGGGTGTTCCACATTAGTAGCTGAAGAAAACAGGATAATGCAGTCACTTCAAACAACGATTGTGCACAATACTCAAATCATGTGGGAACATGATAAAGGTGTAATGGAGAGCTTACAATCTGATTTCATTGTTTAATTATAGAGGCTCATGCAACAATCACATTGTTGTTTGAGCCACGCCATTTCACAAATTCAAACTTACAGAGTGAATTTAATATGGAATTAAAAGACACGTTTTCACTTCTCCACATTCAATTTCAGTGCGCATTTTTATTACAGCAGACCATCTGTGTGGGTGCGCGTCTATGCGAGTGTGTGCACGTGCGAGTGCCTACGTGTGCACGAGCATGCATGCGCGTGTGCTCACTAGTTACCATTTGAAGATATAATTCCACCTTCATATTGTTTGATTAAAATTACATCCACAAAATCCCTTGGAGAGATTAGGCCCTTAGCTGCTGATGGTGTAACAGTCCTGCAGACAGACACAGCCTAGAGGGAACAAAAGTACAAACATTAACACAAGCTCAACATTTCATTCATCATCTATTTCTGCTTTGCAACTGTAGAAAGTGAAAATAACAAAAAGTTTTTTTGCATATTTCCAGGTGAATTCTCAAACAGGGTTCCATGCTTCTTGAAACATTTGCCTTTATCTGCCATTATTTTTGTCTCGGACAGTATGATGCGAATTGTCATTTTCAAAGACGATTGTAGCAGACTTCAGGAGGACACAGACTAATCAAATGAGCAGTCACATAGCAGATGAGATTTAATGCAGACAAGTATGAAGTGATGCATTTAGAAGGAAGATTGAGAAGTAATATAAACTAAGGGAGTGGCAGGAGCACAGGCCTGGGGTCTGTGCATACAAAATCTTGGAGATGGAAGATCAAGTTGATGAGGCAGTTTTTAAAAAAGCAAATGAGGATCCTTTGCTTCATAAATACTGGCAAGAGCACAAAAGCAAAGAATTCTGCTAAACTTTAATAAATCACGAGTCCTTAGCTGGAGAATTCTGGGCACTGCACTTGAGGAAGGATGTTGTGACCTTGGAGAGGATGCAGAGGGTATTTATTAGAATGGTACCAGAGATGAAAGACTTCAGTTCTGTGGAGAGACAAGGAGAGGTAAGTTGCTTTCCTCAGGAGTAGAAAATGTTAAGGGGAGATAGACAGGGGCATTCAAGTTTATAAAGGGCTTTGATGGAGGAAATAAGACAAAATCTTTTGCACTGGCAGAACGGCCAGTTGCCAGAGTCCAAAGGTAATCGGCAAAAGAACTGGAAGTGAGTGGAGAAGAAAAAAAATGTAACAGCAACATACAATTTTGAAGGATTTGCTTGAAAGGGTGTTCGAAACAGAATCAATAATAAAAATTGCCCTTAGTGTTGGGTGGGGTTACTGGGTTATGGGGATAGGGCGGAGGTGTTGACCTTGGGTAGGGTGCTCTTTCCAAGAGCCGGTGCAGACTCGATGGGCCGAATGGCCTCCTTCTGCACTGTAAATTCTATGATAAACCTCCAAAGGGCCCGTCGGGGCCTCCGATCCCATTAGCGAGTGAAGCATCGTGCTCACATATGCCCCGACGTCCGCCCCCTCTGCGCCCTCGGGAAGACCGAAGACTCTTAGATTCTTCCTCCTTGAATTATTCTCCAGGGCTTCCAACCTCTCCACACACCTTGTGCTGCGCCTCGTGCGTCTCTGTCTTCCACCACCAGGCCCTGAATTTCGTCTTCATTTTCAGCAGCCTTTGCCTTCACGACCCGAAGCTCCAGCTCCTGGGTCCTCTGCGCCTCCTTTAGCCCTTCAATCGCCTGTAGCATCGGGGCCAACACCTCCTTCTTCAGCTCTTCCACACAGCGCCGCAGGAACTCTTGTTGCTCCGGGCCCCATATCGAACGGCCACCTTCCGACGCCATCTCGCTTCGAGTTTCCCTTCCTTGCCGCTGCTCCGAAGGATCCACTGCAATCCTACAGCTATCCTCTCCTTTTTCCATCAGTATCCGGGGGTGGGGGGGGGGGGGGGGGGGATTCCCTTCTATTTCACCGCACAGTGATTTTGGCCGTTTAAAATTGCCGTTGGGGCTCTTATCAAGAGCCCAAAAGTCCGTTCCAATGGGAGCTGCCGAAACGTGCGACTCAGCTGGTCATCACCGCACCCGGAAGTCCCGTAGATAATGATTATTGATAATGAATAATCTGCCATTGCCAGGTGGGCATTCGGTGCCAGTCTGACCCCACCTCAGGCAAATTGTTTGGAGGTGGGATCCCGGACGCAAATTTCTTCAATTTAGTTCTCAGTCCAGTCTCCAAACCCATCTTTTGTGGGACCAGAAAAATTGAGCCCCATTGTCCTGCCAGCCTCCTTCATTCTGCAGCACAGGTGGACAACATTTAGCCCGCCTTTGAAGGCACTATTCAGTTAATCCCCCTCCACACCCTTTCCCTGTATCCCTGCACTATAATTTCTCATTCAAGTGCGCACTCAATTCTGAAAATTATTATCGATTCTGTTTCGAACACCCTTTCAAGCAAATCCTTCAAAATTGTATGTTGCTGTTACATTTTTTTTCTTCTCCACTCACTTCCAGTTCTTTTGCCGATTACCTTTGTACTCTGGCAACTGGCCGTTCTGCCAGTGCAAAAGATTTTGTCTTATTTCCTCCATCAAAGCCCTTCATAAACTTGAATGCCCCTGTCTATCTCCCCTTAACATTTTCCACTCCTGAGGAAAGCAACTTACCTCTCCTTGTCTCTCCACAGAACTGAAGTTTTCATCTCTGGTACCATTCTAATAAATACCCTCTGCATCCTCTCCAAGGTCACAACATCCTTCCTCAAGTGCAGTGCCCAGAATTCTCCAGCTAAGGACTCGTGGAGGGAGCTTATCGAGTTATGGCGCGAAGACCAAGGGCAGGAGAAATACCTCGAGCCATGGTGGTGAGGTTTCACCGCTATAATGACAGAGAGATGGTCCTAAGATGGGCGAAGAAAGCTCGGAGCTGCAGGTGGGAGAACGCGGTGATCCGCGTATACCAGGAGGAGGGCAAGTTTCAATCGGGCTAAGGCGGTGCTTCACAAAAAGGTGACATTTGGAATGCTGCAACCGGCGAGACTGTGGGTCACATACCAAGGGAAGCACCACAACTTTGAGACGGCAGGAGAGGCGTGGACATTCATAGTGGACGAGAAGCTGGAATAGTCTGGCGAGAGAAAGAGCTTCTGGGACAAAGTGGTGGGGTGACTATGTGGGACGAGGAAGGGGGGGGGGGGGGGAATTATTTTTCAATTGTTAACTCTTTAATCCTGTAAATTTTCTCTCTTCCCCTCGTTTGGGGGGGGGGGGGGGGGGGGGGGGTGAGTATGAGGAACTTTAGGCGCCGGTGGGTAGGAAAGCGGGGCTGAGTGGGAAACGCGGGCCTCGTTCCCGCGCTATGGTAATTATGGCGGGAACAGGGACGCAGGAAGGTGGGGGCCTCGCACAGTGAGAGGCCAAGGGCAAACGGGGAAGCCGAGGTCAGCCAGAGTTCGCTGACTTCTGGGAGCAACATGGGGCGTGTAATTACGCTCGAGGGGGATCTAGCGGAGGGGGGGGGGTGGGGCTAACTGGGTTGCTGCTGCTAAGGGGAAGGGGGAGCTGTTATGGGGCGGCGTGGTCGAGGCGGGAGGGCACAGTCGATGGGATATACGGGCACGTGGGAACCGGGTGAGGAGCTGGGGTAAAAAAGGGGATGGCTAGTCGACAAGGGGGGGGGGGGGTAAAGAGCCCCCAACCCGGTTGATCACGTGGAACGTGAGAGGGCTGAATGGGCCGATTAAAACACCTAAAGAAATTAAAGGCAGATGTGGTTATGTTGCAGGAGACGCACCTGAAATTGACAGATCAGGTCAGGCTACGTAAAGGATGGGTGGGACAGGTGTTTCGTTCGGGTTTGGATGCGAAGAATAGGGGGGGGTGGCTATTTTAGTGGGGAAACGGGTACTGTTTGAGGCAAAGACCATAGTGCCAGACAGTGGGGGTAGATATGCGATGGTGAGTGGCAGACTGCAAGGGGAGGTGGTGGTTCTGGTGAACGTGTACGCCCCGAACTGGGATGATGCAAACTTCATGAGGCATATGTTGGGGCATATCCCGGACCTGGAGGTGGGAAAGTTGGTAATGGGGGGAGATTTCAATACAGTGCTTGATCCAGGGCTGGACCGGTCGAGGTCCAGGACCGGGAGGAGGCTGGCAGCGGCCAAGGTGCTTAAGGACTTCATGGAGCAGATGGGAGGAGTAGACCCTTGGAGATTTATCAGACCTAGGAGTAAGGAGTTCTCATTCTTCTCCCATGTTCACAAGGTATATTCACGGATAGACTTTTTTGTCCTGGGAAGGGCACTGATTCCGAAGGTGACAGGGACGGAGTACACGGCCATAGCCATCTCGGACCACGCTCCACACTGGGTAGATCTGGAGGTAGGAGAGGAAAAGGAACAGCACCCACTCTGGAGAATGGATATGGGCCTGTTGGCGGATGAGGGGATATGTCTAAGGGTACTTGGAGTTTAATGACAATGGAGAGGTTCAGGTAGGAGTGGTCTGGGAGGCGTTGAAGGCGGTGGTCAGAGGGGAACTGATATCCATAAGGGCACATAAAGGGAAGCAAGAGAGTAAAGAAAGGGAGCGATTGCTGAGAGAACTTCTGAGGGTGGACAGGCAATATGCAGAGGCACCGGAGGAGGGACTGTACAGGGAAAGACAAAGGTTACATGTGGAATTTGACCTGCTGACCACGGGTAAGGCAGAGGCACAGTGGAGGAGGGCACAGGGAGTGCAGTATGAGTATGGAGAGAAGGCGAGTTGGTTACTGGCCCAACGATTGAGGAAGAGGGGAGCGGAGAGGGAGAGAGGTGGGGTGAGGGATGAGGAGGGAGAGATGGAACGGGGAGCAGAGAGAGTGAATGGGGTGTTTAAGACATTCTATGAGAGGTTGTATAAGGCTCAGCCCCCGGAAGGGAAGGAGGGAATGATGCATTTCCTGGATCAGCTGGAATTCCCGAAGGTGGAGGAGCAGGAGAGGGCGGGACTGGGAGCACAGATTGAGATGGAGGAGGTGGTAAAGGGGATTGGGAGCATGCAGGCGGGGAAGGCCCCGGGACCGGATGGGTTCCCGGTGGAATTTTATAGCAAATTTATAGACCTACTCGCCCCACTTTTGACGAGAACCTTTAATGAGGCCAGGGAAAGGGGAAAGTTGCCCCCGACTATGTCGGAGGCGACAATATCGTTACTTTTGAAGAAGGATAAAGACCTGCTGCAGTGTGGGTCCTACAGGCCCATTTCCCTTTTGAATGTCGATGCTAAGCTCCTGGCCACGGTAATGGCGACGAGGATAGAGGATTGTGTCCCGGGGGTGGTCCATGAGGATCAAACTGGGTTCGTTAAGGGGAGACAGCTGAACACGAACATACGGAGGCTACTAGGGGTGATGATGATGCCCCCACCAGAGGGAGAGGCGGAGATAGTGGTGGAGATGGATGCCAAGAAAGCATTTGACAGGGTCGAGTAGGACTACCTGTGGGAAATGTTGAGGAGATTTGGTTTCGGTGAAGGGTTCATTGGATGGGTACAGCTGCTATATAGGGCCCCGGTGGCAAGTGTGATCACGAACAGGCAGAGGTCTGACTACTTCAGTCTTTATAGAGGGACGAGGCAGGGGCGTCCCCTGTCTCCGTTACTGTTTGCATTGGTAATTGAGCCCCTGGCCATAGCACTGAAGGGCTCCAGGAAGTGGAGGGGAGTACTCAGGGGAGGAGAAGAACACCGGGTATCATTGTATGCAGATGATTTACTGCTGTATGTTGCAGACCCGGTGGAGGGGATGCCTGAGATAATGCAGACGCTCGGGGAGTTTGGGGAATTCTCGGGGTACAAATTGAACATGGGGAAGAGTGAGTTGTTTGTGGTACATCCGGGGGAGCAGAGCAGGGGAATAGAGGATTTACCGCTGAGGAGGGTAACAAGGGATTTCCGGTACTTGGGGATCCAGATAGCCAGGAGTTGGGGAACCTTACATGGGCTTAATTTAACACGACTGGTGGAACAGATGGAGGAGGATTTTAAGAGATAGGACATGGTGCCCCTGTCACTGGTGGGGAGGGTGCAGGCGGTCAAAATGGTAGTCCTCCCGAGATTCCTTTTTGTGTTTCAGTGCCTCCCGGTGATGGTCACGAAGGCTTTTTTCAAGAAGATCGAGAAAAGCGTTATGAGTTTTGTGTGGGCTGGGAAGACCCCGAGAGTGAGGAGGGGGTTCTTGCACTTGGCACTACCGAGCTTAAGTGAGTACTATTGGGCCGCCAATATTTCAATGGTGTGTAAGTGGATGGGAAAAGGGGAGGGAGCGGCGTGGAAGATATTGGAGATGGCGTCCTGCAAAGGAACCAGCATACAAGCACTGGTGACGGCACCGCTGCCGTTCTCCCCGAAGAAATACACCTCAAGTCCAGTGGTGGTGGCAACACTGAAAATTTGGGGGCAGTGGAGACGGCATAGGGGAAGGACGGGTGCCTCGGTGCGGTCCCCGATAAGAAATAATCACAGGTTTGTCCCGGAGAGAATAGATGGGGGATTTGGAGCATGGCAGAGAGCTGGGATTGTGCAACTGAGGGATCTGTTCTTGGACGGGACGTTTGCGAGTCTGGGAGCGCTGACGGAAAAATATGGGTTGCCCCAAGGGAATGAATTTCGATACATGCAACTGAGGGCTTTTGCGAGGCAACAGGTGAGGGAATTCCCGCAGCTCCCGACGCAGGAGATTCAGGATAGAGTGATCTCAGGGACATGGGTGGGGGATGGTAGGGTGTCAGATATATACAGGGAAATGAGAGACAAGGGGGAGAACATGGTGGATGAGCTGAAGGGAAAATGGGAGGAAGAGCTGGGGGAAGAGATTGAAGAGGGGCTGTGGGCAAATGCCCTACGTAGGGTAAACTCTTCGTCCTCGTGCGCCAGGCTTAGCCTGATACAATTTAAGGTTTTGCACAGAGCACATATGACCGGAGCAAGGCTCAGTAAATTTTCCGGGGTAGAGGATAGGTGTGGGAGATGCTCGAGAAGCCCAGCAAACCACACCCACATGTTTTGGTCATGCCCGGCACTGCAGGGGTTCTGGGTGGGGGTGGCGAAGGTGCTTTCAAAGGTGGTGGGGGTCCGGGTCGAGCCAGGCTGGGGGCTGGCTATATTCGGGGTTGCAGAAGAGCCGGGAGTGCAGGAGGCGAGAGAGGCTGATGTTTTGGCCTTTGCGTCCCTAGTAGCCCGGCGAAGGATACTGCTTATGTGGAAGGAAGCCAAGCCTCCGGGCGTGGAGACCTGGATAAACGACATGGCAGGGTTTATAAAACTGGAACAGATAAAGTTTGCACTAAGGGGTTCGGCTCAGGGGTTCACCAGGCGGTGGCAACCGTTCATTAACTACCTCGCAGAACGATAAAGGAAATGGGAAGGTCACAGCAGCAACCCGGGGGGGGGGGGGGGGGGGGGGGGGGGGGGCTCAGGTGGGTCCTCAGGGGTGTTTTTGTAAAGATATTGGTACTTGGTTATGTATATTGAATTGCTGATTTTATTATTTGGGAGAGCTATTATTTTTGTTATGGCAGTTGCCATTTAGTTTATATATTATTTATTTATTAAAATACGGTCACGGTTATTTATATTGTTTTGCTGTTGTAAAAAGGGGAAAAACCTTTGTACTGTTTTGTATGGCCGAAAAAGTTGAATAAAATATAAAATAATCATTATCTACTTGGGGGCAAGTTGGAGATTGTCATTGACAACTCAGCCTACAATGGATGGAAAAAAACGTGGCAAAAAAAAAAAAAAAAAAAAATAGAAATCGGCAACAGCAGCCAGAGGAAGGGATGATGTAGCGGTATTGTAACTGCACAAGTAACCCAGAGACCCAGTGTAATGCTCTTACCACCTAGGCTCATATCCTACCACGGAAGATGGTGAAATTTGAATTCAAAGCCTAATGAAACCATTATCTATTGCCTGGTTCACTAATGTCCTTTAGTGAGGGAAATCTGGCCTACACCCGACTCCAGATCCACAGCAATGTGATTGACTCTTAACTGCCCTCTGAAATGTCCACTCAGTTCAAGGGCAAGTAGGGATGGGCACTAATCTCATGAATGAATAAAAATAAAGTGAAGCAGCGGCCTCACAAGGAGAGGCAAGCCTCTGAATAAAACGGTTAATGATTTTAAATTTGAAATATGCAATCGTAGTGTAGGAATGTATCATCTTAACATTTAAAGAAAATGTAGACATTAGTCAATTTGGATATAAGTGCCAGAATAAATGAGACCGAGAACTGTTTAAAAACCATTGCTAGGAGGTCTGCACACTATATTCATGCCTTTTAATATGCTAGTAAATATCTCTCGTGGACACATTATGGGCATTACAAAAGTAAAAAGTACCTATGTTCGTCATTCAACGGTCTAAATAAAAACAGAGGGAAAATCATTTAAAAACCAAATTCTTCTTGCAAAAGTAAATCATAGCCACCAAACTTACATCATTGATGACTGCAATCAGCTCAAATACTCTAACGTTTTTGTCCCACTTGACTCTTAGTCCATCGGGCACAGGTTTTAGACACTCCCAGACATCCTTTGGTGCAGCTTTAATTATCCCTTCACCTTTGTACCTAAATCAAAGGCACAAGAAAAAAGAGGAAGTATCAAAACAGTAATTAATTCTACTAATAACTGGCAAGTATTGCAACCTTCTTGCTAAACTGTTAACTGTTGCAGTGGGGAAGGAAGGGGCAGATGGAACTTTCCTGTAGTTGATTGAGGACAAGGCACATCTTTGGCACAGAGCACATACAGTTGCAAATCATATTAAGGTGCAAGCCATCTTAATTCCTAAAGTCAACCTGGATGGAGTTGGCCTGGCTTGGATTTTTGTTGCCGGGGGAAACAGGTGAAAATTGGAATCGTGGGGGGTAACCCCAGAATGACTGCATAGGCTGACGGGTGCAGAGGTGGGCTGCGAGGACGGTCCATCTCGGTGCAGCAGCGATGTGTGGAAGTCTTGTTAAAACATAAAACAGCACTGCAGCCCGCACCCTCCTCACAACTCCCCCAAACACATTCCTCATTTTGCATCAATGCTAACCCCTGCCACACATCATGCACCATGCTCCCGCCCACTCAACATGGCCCCTCACATCAACCTATACTCCTCTACACTTCCCCAAGACTTTTCATACCTTCCATGTCAACATATGGCCTTCGACCTTCCCTATAGTCCTTTATAACCCAAATGCAAACTTAGTGCCAACTGATGCCAACCCATGTCATTCACCTCCTGCATCCCCCACACACCTCCCTTGGGAGGGGTTTGGTGTGTCACTTTTAAGTCAAATACTGTACACGTCTCAAAAGTCTCTCTTTTGGATTCAAACCAGCATATAAACAGCAATAAACAGGCTCAATTCTGATCATATGCCGTGTTGATATACCAGAGGCTTGAGAATTCTGGACCTCATCAAAATAAATGTAAGAAAATAAAAACGGGGAGTGATGTAAAACAGAGTGTTGATTCACTTTCACCCATTTTATTTCTCTGGCAAAGCCTGGCAACGAAATCCTTATTTCCGGGACCAGCTCCAGGCCGACGTCCTGTGGCGGGAGCCATAAAGCCAGAGGGACTCCCACCGCAGAGCTTAAAGGCCAAACTTGCCAAATTGCATGGTGTTGGGCTCATTAATTGTGCAACTGGGATTTTACCGGCAAATCATGCAACAGGGCAAGCAGGAAATCACGTGCACCACTGTTATATCGGGGCACCACATTTAAAAAAGGGGCCCAGGCAGTTAATCATTTATTATTCCAGGAGTTTGGACCTAGTCATGGCTGCCAGGAAACAACAGCACTGGTCCCAAGTTTCAGTAAAGCCTCATTGGACAAACTACTGCAAGTCGTGGAGGACAGGAAGGACTTCCTACTTCCAAGGATGCCCACCTATCTCACCACACCTGCATGGGAGGAGGCCACTAAGGTGATCAATGCTAATTCCATTCAGAAGACCAACCTACAGTGCAGGAAAATAATGAATTACATAATCCGCTCCACCAGGGTAAGTGAACCCTCTATTCTCCATACTCACCACCTGAATGGGAGCTGGGACATGGGCCTCAATGGCACCCATTTGCCCATGCATAGAATTCCTTCTCAAAGTGCTGGCGTTACATTACTGAAACTACACAATCCCTCATAAAAACAAACATTTCATTCAAGTGCTTAATATTTTATAAAAACAAGCATTGGAATTCATAGCCCCACTTCAAAAAGTATAATGATTTGTAGCTGTCAATCAAACTACATAATGGCAGACACCCTGTGATCCAGGGATGATATGTCAACAGAGTGAAATAACAAACTTTTCTTCAAACACCTTACAAGTTTTAACAAAGCATTAAGCTAATTGCCTCCAGTTTCTGCATGAGGTTAGCCACAGACCATTTTTACTTGTAGGAATTATGACTGAATGAAAATGTGCACGTGGCTACGTTACAGCTAATACACCACTGCTGTTTTCAATGGTGACGAACATGACGGCAATCTTAAGGAACCAATTTCCCATGTCCTGCAAATTCTTCAATTACAAATCCACAATTATTGTGTCTATAATCCCTTTATGGTGTCGCCCCCCCCTCCCTCCCCAAATTCATACCCTCTCAAACCAATGCCCCTCCCCCAGTTCTGCATTCCTCTGACTTGAACTCTTCAACTTACCATTGGCCCCTATACTGACAGCCACCAAGGTTTCATACTCTGGGATACTCTCCTTAAATTCCTCTTGCTTCTGCATCTCCTCATTCTTCATAAATTCCACTGCTCTGACCAATCTTTGGTGTATTCCACTCAATACATCCTGCTTTGACACAATTCCCATTTACATGATTATGTCTTTGTGAAGTGCCACGGGTGTTTTTCTATGTTAAATGTGCTGTACAATTGCTGTCATAATGTCTATAGGTGTGACCAATCTGACAGTTGCCGGTCATATTCACGGCAGGTTTCTGCTCAAGCTTTATTTTGTTTCAAACTTACCCCACTGTATGAAGCCATTGCGAAGTGAACACATGAAAATATGAAATGAAATGAAAATCGCTTATTGTCACAAGTAAGCTTCAAATGAAGTTACTGTGAAAAGCCCCTAGTTGCCACATTCCGGCGCCTCTTCGGGGAGGCTGGTACGGGAATTGAACCGTGCTGCCGGCCTGCCTTGGTCTGCTTTAAAAGCCAGCTATTTAGCCCAGTGTGCTAAACCAGCCCCAGTGCAATCATGCAAACAGAGCAACTCTAACCAAGCATCTGATTTTCACCTTACACTGAGCACTACAGATCCTGCTTACCCCTGGAGATGCAGGTAAGAATTTCAATCCGTTCTCCCATCGATACTTCTTTTTTTTTTTTATAAATGTTTTTATTAAGGTATTTGAAAATTTTAATAAAATTAACGTAGACAATGACATCAACATGGTATAAATAAACATTCTCTCCCCCCTCCCCCCCATCTCAATCTTCACACACCCCAACCATAAAACAACAATCCGTCCCTCCCCCCCCCCCCGCCTTGGAATACTGCATCTGCTGACATTTTAATTTTCCCCGAGAAAGTCGACAAACGGCTGCCACTTCCGGGTTAACCCGACCATTGACCCTCTTAAGGCGAACTTTATTTTCTCGAGACTGAGAAACACAGCCATGTCACTAATCCAGGTCTCTACACTTGGGGGAAGGGGGGGGGGGGCGGTTTGAGCCCCTCCACATTAACAAGATCCGTCTCCGGGCTACCAGGGAGGCAAAGGCCAAGATGTCAGCCTCTTTCGCCCCCTGAACTCCCAGTTCTTCTGATACTCCAAAGATCGCCACCTCCGGACTCAACACCACCAGTGTTTTTAGAACTGTGGACATTGCCTTAGCAAAACCCTGCCAAAACCCTCTTAAGCTTCGGGCATGCCCAAAACATGTGGACATGATTTGCTGAGCTTCCCATGCACCTCGCACACCTATCTTCTACCCTGAAAACCCTGCTCATCCTAGCCGCTGTCATGTGTGCCCGGTGGAATACCTTAAATTGTATCAGGCTGAACCTGGCACATGAGGTGGTATTAACCCTGCTTAGGGCATCCGCCCATAGACCCGCCTCTATCTCTACTCCTAGCTCGTCCTCCCACTTGCCTTTAAGCTCCTCCACTGGAGTTTCCTCCGCCTCCGAAAGCTCCTGGTAAATATCTGAAACCTTCCCCTCTCCCACCCAGGTACTGGAGACCACTCTATCCTGTATCCCCCGTGGCGGCAGCAGCGGAAAGGCCAGCTCTAGCTTTCTCAGGAAGTGTGGCACCTGCAAATACCTGAATCCGTTCCCTGCTGGCAATTCTAATTTATCCCCCAAGGCTTTTCCCCAGGTTCAATTTATACCCCGAAAAATTGCCAAATTCTCCCAGGATTCGCATTACTACCTCCATCCCCTCCAACGGGTCTAAAATATACAAGAACAGGTCATCTGCATAAAGCAAGACCCGGTGCTCCATCCCCCCCCCCCCCCCCCCACCCCCCCCAGAAACCAACCCTTTCCAGTTCCTAGAGGCTCTTAATGGCATGGCAAATGGCTCTATGGCTAGAGCAAACAGTAACGGAGAGAGGGGGCACCCTTGCCTCGTCCCTCGGTGTAGTTTAAAGTACCCGACCTCAGCCGGTTCGTACGCACATTTCGCTACTGGTGCCTGATAGTGCAACCGCACCCAGTCAATAAAGCCCTCACCAAATCCAAACCTTCCCAGCGCCTCCCACAGGTAATTCCACTCCACCCAATCAAAAGCCTTCTCCGCATCCATCGCTACCACCATCTCCACCTCCTCTCCTTCTGAGGGCATCATAACATTTAAAAGCCTTCGAACATTGTCCTCGAGTGGGCTTGAGTTGCCTGCCCTTTACAAATCCTGTCTGGTCTTCCCCTATCAACCCCGGGACACAGTCCTCTATCCTTGTGGCCAGTATCTTAGCCAGCAGTTTGGCGTCCACATTCAGTAGAGAAATCGGCCTCTATGACTCGCATTGCTCCTGATCCTTCTCCCGTTTCAGGGTCAATGAAATTGAGGCCTGCGACATTGTTGGGGGGAGGACTCACTTCTCTCTTGCTTCATTAAATGTTCTCACCACAGTGGGCTCAATATCTCTGAAAACTTCTTATAGAATTCCACTGGGTAGCCGTCAGGCTCCAGGGCCTTGCCCGACTGCATGCCCTCCAGCCCCCTGATTATTTCCTCAATTTCAATTGGGGCTCCCAGCCCTTCCACCAGATCCTCATCCACCCTCGGGAGTCTCAACTGATCCAAAATCTGCCTCATCCCCTCCACCCCAGCCGGAGGTTCCGACTCTCATAATTTACTGTAGAAGTCCTTAAACACCTAGTTCACCCCGGCTGGGTCCAGGACAGTATTCTCATCTCTAATCTTTACTTTACCTATCTCCCTGGCCGCCTCTCTTTTCCTGAGCTGGTGCGCCAACATTCTGCTTGCCTTTTCCCCGTACTCATAAATCGCCCCCCTTGCCTTCCTCAACTGTTCCACCGCTTTCCCTGTGATCAACAGCCCAATCTCCGCCTGTAACCTCCGCCATTCCCCCAGTAGCCCCGCGTCCGGGGCCTCCAAGTATCTCCTCCACTAATCTATCCCTCTCAGCCCGTTCCGTTTTTTCTCTGTGGGCCCATATCGAAATTAATTTCCCTTTGACCACTGCCTTCAGAGCTTCCCAAACCGTCGCTGCGGAGACCTCCCCCGTATCATTTGTTTCCAGGTAGTTCTGGATGGACTTGTTAACCCACCCACAGATTGCTTTGTCCACTAGCAACCTCACATCCAGTCTCCACAGTAGGCGTTGTCCTCTCTCCACACTAACTCGTAGATCCACCCAATGCGGGGCATGATCCGACACTACGATTGCCGAGTACTCAGTATCCACCACCTCCAGTATTAGCGCCCTGCTCAGAACAAAAAAGTCGATGCGAGAGTATATCTTGTGGACGCGAGAAGAAGGAAAACTCCTTCGGCCCTTGGCCATGAAAACCTCCATGGGTCTACTCCCCCCATCTGTTCCATAAACCTTCAATTCCTTTGCCGCAGCCGGCCTTCTACCTGTCCTGGATTTTGACCGGTCCAATTCCGGATCAATGACTGTGTTAAAGTCTCCTCCCATGATCCGGTTCTTTGACTCGAAGCCTGGGATCTTACCTAAAACCCGCCTCATAAATTCCACATCGTCCCAATTCGGAGCATACATATTCACGAGTACCACCCACACCCCCTCCAGCTTCCCACTCACCATTATGTACCTTCCCCCCCGCCCCTTGTCTGACACGATACTCACTGCCTCGAATGCCACTCGTTTGTCGATCAAGATCGCTACCCCCCTGGTCTTTTGAGTCCAGCCCTGAGTGGAATACTTGGCAGGCCCACCCCTTTCTCAATCTCGTCTGGTCTGTAACCTTTAGATGTGTCTCTTGTAGCATTGCCACGTCCGCCTTCAGCCCCCTCAAATGCACAAACATGCGAGCCCTCTTGACCGGCCCATTCAGCCCTCTGACTTTCCATGTAATCAGCCCTCTCCCCCCCCCCCCACTCCCCTGCCGATTAGCGATCACCCTTTTTAGGCCAGCCTCTAGCTCGCGCCCTCCGCCCCCCCTCGGACAATCGCCGTTCCCGACCTCCCATTTGTCCCCTAGTAACAGTTCCTCCCCCCCCCCTTCCCGAATCCGGTTTAACACCTGCTCACCCCCACTGTGCTTCCGAGAGTCAGCTGACTCATGCTGACTTGATAGCGCCCGCCCCTGGCACCAAGCAGTCTGTCTCCCCATTGTTCTCTCCCCTCTCCCCCCACCTGGACAAACATTTTAAAAGCATCACATTCCCCAGTAAACAAACATCAGAAAAAAGTGAAGAAACAGCCACTTTAGAAAAATAATCTCCCAAAAAGCAGTACGAACCCCAAAGCCCATCACCCCTCTAACCATCTCCCTGCAAGACAAAGTTACCTTTAGCCATCCAAACAGCCCCTTATTATTTTCATAGAATTTACAGTGAAGAAGGAGGCCATTTGGCCCATCGAGTCCGCACCAGCTCTTGGAAAGAGCACCCTACCCAAGATCAACACCTCTACCCTATAACCCAGTAACCCCACCCAACACTAAGGAAACCGGAGCACCCGGAGGAAACCCACGCACACACAGGGAGGATATGCAGACTCCGCACAGACAGTGACCCAAGCCAGAATCGAACCTGGGATCCTGGAGCTGTGAAGCAATTGTGCTACCACAATGCTACCGTGCTGCCCACATAGCACAACAAATCACCGCCACAGTACTTCTCCAAGGCTTCAGTGTCTTTTAATTCGCCTCCAGCCTCTTTTCTTTAATAAAAGTCCATACTTCATCTGGTGTTTCAAAGTAGAAGCCCCGTTTCCTTATGTGTGACCCACAGACGGGCTGGGTACAGCATCCCAAACTTCACCCCCTTCTTAAAGAGGGCTGTTTTTGCCCAATTAAACCCAGCTCGCCTTTTGGCCAGATCCGCGCCCAGGTCCTGATAAATGTGCAGCTCACAGTTATCCCATTTGCTGCTCCGTTCCTTCTTGGCCCACCGCAGAACGTGTTCCTTGTCCAGGAATCGGTGAAAGCGTATCACCACGGCCCTCGGCAGCTCGTTCGCTTGGGGTTTTTTCGCAAGGGCTCGGTGATCTCTATCCACTTCCAGGGGCCGAGGGAACGCCTCAGCCCCCATCAACTTCTCCAGCATGTCCGTCACATAAGTCCTCACATCCGATCCCTCACTGCCTTCAGGGAGGCTGACAATTCTAAGATTCTGCCTCCTGGACCTGTTCTCAAAGTCTTCCATCTTCTCCTGCAGTCTTTTCTGGCAGTTGTTCATCATCTCCACCTTGGTCTCCAGCACGGTTATGTACTCCTCGTGCTCAGACACTTTTTTTCTCCACCTCCTGGATCGCTCTCCCGTGGGTCTCTTGATTCTGCACAACTTGATCAATCGAAGCTTAATCGGGTCCAGCGTGTCCTTCTTCAGCTTGGCGAAGCAACCTTCAAAAAACGTCACCAGCTGCTCCATCGACCACTGATCCGTCTCCCCGGCCCTTGCTCTTCGCCATGCTTTCCCGCGTCACCAGCTCAGCTCGTGTCTTCCTTATTGGACTGTCTTCTCACACGGCCACTTCTGATCCAATTCTCCATACACCGGAGGGGGATTTCTCCCGACTGTCTCACTCTTCACCGAGTTATCCCATAAAATCCGGAACAAAACAGGGGAAAAAGGTCCAAACGTCCGTCACAGGCGGGAGCTATCAAATGTGCGACCTACTCCTCCATGGCCGCCACCGGAAGTCTCCCATCTATACTTCTAATCAGACAAGAATAGGTCTTCTACATGGGCTGGAGGTAGACAGCAATAACATTATTGAATAGGTGGTGTGTGAAAATACCCAAAACACTGGTAAACTCTCGTGTGCAAATAGACTTACAAATCAGCTCAATAGACCAAATATTGTGATCAAAGCACAAGAGACCATTCAATCCCTCAAGCCCATGGCCCAAGTCAATTAGATCATGGTTGACCCATACTTCAACTCATTTTCCCACCTTTACTCCATTTGTTTTGATGCTCCAACACAAATCTGGCCCTCTCCATCTCAAATGCGTCAACTGACTCCTTGAGGAGCTAATACATATTTCCACTACCCTTTGTGAAAAACTTTATTCCTGGCATCAGTACATAATTCTTCACAATTTAGGTTTCATCTGACCACTGAGAATTGACATAAATTTGTTAAATAAATTTAAAAATTAGTGGGACCCAAGTATGCAAAACTCAATGGCATTGACTCTACTATTAAAAATTATTTATCACCAGGTGGACAAAAAGTCTACTTCATCAGAACTGCCATCACAGAGGATTGCTCCTAAACATTCAATAAACGTACACTCATCTCCACACTCACAAGTTTCCAGAATATTCTGATGATGGCCTCCAGGAGACACAAACTTCATTCTACCAACAAAGAAGAAAAACACATTTAGTGATTAAACTTTATATTTTGTAGCTTCTAAACTTACAAAGTCACGCACTCACTTCAAGCGAATGTTATGGCAGCAAATGATTCAGCATTACCATTGGCAGCGTTTAAGGGGCCCATATTAATGTCATCAATGTTTGATTCATTGCATAATACTTTTGAGAGAAGTTTTTGGACTGAGTTTTGGGGCATCATTTTGTGGTGGTTAAATACAGTTAATCAATATTTAGATGTTTTTAATGTTGTGGACTAGAGGGAAAAAAACAAGGTAATTATGACAATATTTTAGCACAGCCAGTTTAGTTTTGCAATTGAAGTGTGATGCAGACAAAGTCTGCGGGCAGGAACCTACTTCACAAAGCAGAATAAGGCACCCTGAAGGATGCAATTTATATGTCATTTTTAGTAGCGATCCCAAGCAGACACTGCTTCATAACGCTAAATATTGCAGTCCGAAAGAATTGTAAAAACACTAGTCCTGGATGGGAGCGAAAAATCTCAGAAACAAACATTTTATAGACATTCTGTAACCAATATGACAAGTGATTCCAAAGCGATTCAGTAAAATGCTAACAGAGGCGAGGAAAGATTAAGTTCCAGATTCTGCTGAATAGCTAAATAGGGATAAATGCCTGCATTGATGCTGTTCTCTTCATCATTATTCTAACTGTTCATAGCTCCGGGAATTATGTTCAAAATTGCTGCTGTAAGGTGGGCACGAGACCCAGGGTAAGAGGCAGAACACAGCGACAACGTGCATTTGTACAGCAATTTTAACATAATAAAACATTCCGAGGTCCTCCGTAGGAGTATGAGCCAACAAAATTTGACACTAAACCATGTAAGGAAATATTGGGGAAAATGACCAGAGGTTTGACCAAAGAGATAGATTTTTAATTAGTGTCTTTAAGGAGGAAAGAGAAACAGCGAGGCAGAGACGCTCGACGAAGCAACTGCTGGAAGTCTAGAGCTTTGAGGAATTGAACAAACGAATGTGATATAAAATAGTTAGTTCAAATATTAGTTACAGTAATGTGGATAAGATCAGTCTAATAGTAGTGAGTTCACAGACAAAGGATTTCAGAAAGCATGGCAAGGAAAGGGGGAGGGGTGTCTGGTGGAGGATGGGAAAAGGATGCTGGGTAACAAGAGACCCAGGGTTAAGGAATGCGAAGTGAGCCAATCAGGATGTATGGCCAGGTCAGGAGGGGTATAGGATGACCTATGGGAATCTTGTATGTGAAACTTGATGCCATTTGAATGTATTTGCAGAGAACTCTTAGTCTCCGACTCACTCGGTTCCTAGGGTTTCAGAAGACAGTGTGTTCTGAGGCTCATTATGAAGTGAGTCAGACTTGCAAGTTGGTTAAAATAAATAATACTATACCTACAAATCCATCTCCAATTTTATTGAGGCCAGACTGACGGGTAAAGAAATTAATATTGTCATTTGGTGCTGAAACCCGGGATTTCTCCAGACGGTCATCAGCCAGCTGCGAAATCAGAATTAGACTGATGTTGGACAAGAAAAGTGGAAACGGGCCCACAATGTGTGTTGCTGGAAAATGACGCATTGGTTTTGCCCTCTTCTCATGGTCTGATTGGTCTGGTCACTCGCTGTTGGTATGGAAAGATCGTCTCGACGAAATCAAAGGTCAGTCTGGGGATTAGAAAATTAAACTGATGGGATATCATGTGTTTTGGAATTGATGTGACATCGGATGATGGTTTAATTCCATGTGTGTGTGTTTTGATGAACTGATGGGACATCGGAAAGATGGTTCAGTTCTACAAGTGTTTTTGATTAACTGATGGGACATCGGGAGGATGGCACATCGGAAGGATGGTTCAGTTCCACGAGTGTTTTTAAAACTATAGTTGCTTAACCTAAAATTGTATCCTTGGACTGTAGTGGCGAGAAACGCAGTCTTGAGGACTAGTTAGAGATTATGGGGAATTGCTTGGATAAATTTCAAAACAAAGAACATCCATAGAACTGGATGCTGCATGTTAGTTAAAGCAGAAGTCTCTCAAAGGGTTAACAGCAGGCAAAGTTAAAGACTACAGACAGTGCTTCTCACACGGGCCTTGAGATAACAGCAGCAGCCTGTGGTGTAATCGGATACTTTTCTTTCGAGTCAGTGAAACTCCAGCAAAGTTACGTTTTGAATTAAAGGAAACCAGTGGATTTCTCCACCTCTTTGATAAAAGTTAATTATTTTAGCAAGCAATTGATTGAAATTGCCAGAATCTTAAGTTTGAATTACTTGAAATAATGTTTATTTAATTTTATTTGGAATTAATAGAAACTTAAAGAAACTCACTGACACCATTTTAAAAGGTGTAAATCTGTAGATGACAGTTGACGTTGCTCCGGTATAAATCACCGCAGCTAACTGCTCCCTCATTGATAGCAGCCAACATTTTTGTGAATGTAAGAAAAACTTGTTAAAAGAAAAATTGTTAAGATAAAGAATTAATTAAGTTGTAAAAGTTATACAAGTTTGTGTTAAGCAAATCGTAAATTCAGTTCTGAGTCGGGATCAGAACTAAGCTTGCAGTTTGCAGTAATTCAATTTGAATTTTCAAACATTTTAAGTTTTAAAAGAACACTGTTAAAACCTTTTAAATAACTTTGCCAAGTAGCAAAAATTGACATTGGTTATAAATAGGCAAATAAATTTAAAAAAGAGAGCCAAAGTATGAAAGCTAAAGAGTTAATTAGATTATGGAGACAGTATTGTCAAGAGGAGAGGGATAAGATCACTTTATTAAGTTGGCAAGAAAATGCCTTTAAAATGGGGATTCCAATTAGTGAAGGGGGGAAAACCAGAAAACTCTGGAGATCTTGAAAAAGAAGTGTGCATTCAAAAAACGGGCAAGTAAAGAGAAGGTGGACTCGAGTTTTTAAAAAAAAAGGCTACGTAGTTCAATGGCTGGCCTTGCATTGAGAGAGAGAGGATGAATCTAGAGAATTGGACCGACTGCACCGGTAGCATTGTCTGCACTAATTCCAGAACCACCAGGGTATCATAATTTATATATCCAGTCACTGCTCCCCAGATTCAAATCATGCCAGCCTCTCCAGTCCCTTCGGTTAATAGTTTGAGTCCTATTTCTGCACCTTCACCGTCTGTTAGAGAAGGGGAGCTCTGTTCCACAAGCCCAGTTAGCTGTAGGACCCGATCTCGGACAATTGCCCCCCCTCTCCCTCCCTCGTTGCCCCCCCCTCTCCCTCCCTCGTTGCCCCCCCTCTCCCTCCCTCGTTGCCCCCCCTCTCCCTCCCTCGTTGCCCCCCCTCTCCCTCCCTCGTTGCCCCCCCTCTCCCTCCCTCGTTGCCCCCCCTCTCCCTCCCTCGTTGCCCCCCTCTCCCTCCCTCGTTGCCCCCCCTCTCCCTCCCTCGTTGCCCCCCCTCTCCCTCCCTCGTTGCCCCCCCTCTCCCTCCCTCGTTGCCCCCCCTCTCCCTCCCTCGTTGCCCCCCCTCTCCCTCCCTCGTTGCCCCCCCTCTCCCTCCCTCGTTGCCCCCCCTCTCCCTCCCTCGTTGCCCCCCCTCTCCCTCCCTCGTTGCCCCCCCTCTCCCTCCCTCGTTATCCCCCCTCTCCCTCCCTCGTTGCCCCCCCTCTCCCTCCCTCGTTGCCCCCCCTCTCCCTCCCTCGTTGCCCCCCTCTCCCTCCCTCGTTGCCCCCCCTCTCCCTCCCTCGTTGCCCCCCCCTCTCCCTCCCTCGTTGCCCCCCCTCTCCCTCCCTCGTTGCCCCCCCTCTCCCTCCCTCGTTGCCCCCCTCCCTCCCTCCTTCCCTCCCTCGTTGCCCCTCTCCCCCTCCCTCAACGCCCCTCTCACTCCCTCCCTCCTTCATTGGCCCCTCTCTCCCACCCTCCCTCCTTCATTGGCCCCTCCCTCCCTCCTTCATTGGCCCCTCCCTCCCTCCTTCATTGGCCCCTCCCTCCCTCCCTCATTGGCCCCTCTCTCCCTCCCGCATTGACCCCTCTCTCCCTCCCGCATTGACCCCTCTCTCCCTCCCTCCCTCCTGCATTGGTCCCTCCCTCCCGCATTGGCCCCTCCCTCCCTCGCGCATTGGCCCCTCTCCCTCCCTCTCTCTCCCGCGTTGGCCCCTCTCTCCCTCCCTCTCTCCCGCGTTGGCCCCTCTCTCCCTCCCTCCCTCCCGCGTTGGCCCCTCTCTCCCTCCCTCCCTCCCTCGTTGGCCCCTCTCCCTCCCTCCCTCGTTGGCCCCTCTCTCCCTCCCTCCCTCCCTCGTTGGCCCCTCTCTCCCTCCCTCGTTGGCCCCTCCCTCCCTCCCTCCCTCCCTCGTTGGCCCCTCTCTCTCTCCCTCCCTGGCCCCCCCCCCCTCCCTCCCTCGTTGGCCCCTCTCTCGCTCTCTCCCTCCCTCCCTCCCTCCCGCATTGGCCCCGCTCTCCCTCCCTCCCGCATTGGCCCCGCTCTCCCTCCCTCCCGCATTGGCCCCGCTCTCCCTCCCTCCCGCATTGGCCCCGCTCTCCCTCCCTCCCGCATTGGCCCCGCTCTCCCTCCCTCCCGCATTGGCCCCGCTCTCCCTCCCTCCCGCATTGGCCCCGCTCTCCCTCCCTCCCGCATTGGCCCCGCTCTCCCTCCCTCCCGCATTGGCCCCGCTCTCCCTCCCTCCCGCATTGGCCCCGCTCTCCCTCCCTCCCGCATTGGCCCCGCTCTCCCTCCCTCCCTCCCTCTTTGGCCCCTCTCTCCCTCCCTCCCTCCCTCTTTGGCCCCTCTCTCCCTCCCTCCCTCCCTCTTTGGCCCCTCTCTCCCTCCCTCCCTCCCTCTTTGGCCCCTCTCTCCCTCCCTCCCTCCCTCTTTGGC
The DNA here is from genome assembly GCF_047496885.1 of Scyliorhinus torazame. Classification (NCBI taxonomy): domain Eukaryota; kingdom Metazoa; phylum Chordata; class Chondrichthyes; order Carcharhiniformes; family Scyliorhinidae; genus Scyliorhinus; species Scyliorhinus torazame. The sequence continues at coordinate 60,483,676 of NC_092718.1, read as the reverse complement.
CCCTCTCTCCCTCCCTCCCTCCCTCTTTGGCCCCTCTCTCCCTCCCTCCCTCCCTCTTTGGCCCCTCTCTCCCTCCCTCCCTCCCTCTTTGGCCCCTCTCTCCCTCCCTCCCTCCCTCTTTGGCCCCTCTCTCCCTCCCTCCCTCCCTCTTTGGCCCCTCTCTCCCTCCCTCCCTCTTTGGCCCCTCTCTCCCTCCCTCCCTCTTTGGCCCCTCTCTCCCTCCCTCCCTCTTTGGCCCCTCTCTCCCTCCCTCCCTCTTTGGCCCCTCTCTCCCTCCCTCCCTCTTTGGCCCCTCTCTCCCTCCCTCCCTCTTTGGCCCCTCTCTCCCTCCCTCCCTCTTTGGCCCCTCTCTCCCTCCCTCCCTCTTTGGCCCCTCTCTCCCTCCCTCCCTCTTTGGCCCCTCTCTCCCTCCCTCCCTCTTTGGCCCCTCTCTCCCTCCCTCCCTCTTTGGCCCCTCTCTCCCTCCCTCCCTCTTTGGCCCCTCTCTCCCTCCCTCCCTCTTTGGCCCCTCTCTCCCTCCCTCCCTCTTTGGCCCCTCTCTCCCTCCCTCCCTCTTTGGCCCCTCTCTCCCTCCCTCCCTCTTTGGCCCCTCTCTCCCTCCCTCCCTCCCTCTTTGGCCCCTCTCTCCCTCCCTCCCTCCCTCTTTGGCCCCTCTCTCCCTCCCTCCCTCCCTCTTTGGCCCCTCTCTCCCTCCCTCCCTCCCTCTTTGGCCCCTCTCTCCCTCCCTCCCTCCCTCTTTGGCCCCTCTCTCCCTCCCTCCCTCCCTCTTTGGCCCCTCTCTCCCTCCCTCCCTCCCTCTTTGGCCCCTCTCTCCCTCCCTCCCTCCCTCTTTGGCCCCTCTCTCCCTCCCTCCCTCCCTCTTTGGCCCCTCTCTCCCTCCCTCCCTCCCTCCCTCTTTGGCCCCTCTCTCCCTCCCTCCCTCCCTCCCTCTTTGGCCCCTCTCTCCCTCCCTCCCTCCCTCCCTCTTTGGCCCCTCTCTCCCTCCCTCCCTCCCTCCCTCTTTGGCCCCTCTCTCCCTCCCTCCCTCCCTCCCTCTTTGGCCCCTCTCTCCCTCCCTCCCTCCCTCCCTCTTTGGCCCCTCTCTCCCTCCCTCCCTCCCTCCCTCTTTGGCCCCTCTCTCCCTCCCTCCCTCCCTCCCTCTTTGGCCCCTCTCTCCCTCCCTCCCTCCCTCTTTGGCCCCTCTCTCCCTCCCTCCCTCCCTCTTTGGCCCCTCTCTCCCTCCCTCCCTCCCTCTTTGGCCCCTCTCTCCCTCCCTCCCTCCCTCTTTGGCCCCTCTCTCCCTCCCTCCCTCCCTCTTTGGCCCCTCTCTCCCTCCCTCCCTCCCTCTTTGGCCCCTCTCTCCCTCCCTCCCTCCCTCTTTGGCCCCTCTCTCCCTCCCTCCCTCCCTCTTTGGCCCCTCTCTCCCTCCCTCCCTCCCTCTTTGGCCCCTCTCTCCCTCCCTCCCTCCCTCTTTGGCCCCTCTCTCCCTCCCTCCCTCCCTCTTTGGCCCCTCTCTCCCTCCCTCCCTCCCTCTTTGGCCCCTCTCTCCCTCCCTCCCTCCCTCTTTGGCCCCTCTCTCCCTCCCTCCCTCCCTCTTTGGCCCCTCTCTCCCTCCCTCCCTCCCTCTTTGGCCCCTCTCTCCCTCCCTCCCTCCCTCTTTGGCCCCTCTCTCCCTCCCTCCCTCCCTCTTTGGCCCCTCTCTCCCTCCCTCCCTCCCTCTTTGGCCCCTCTCTCCCTCCCTCCCTCCCTCTTTGGCCCCTCTCTCCCTCCCTCCCTCCCTCTTTGGCCCCTCTCTCCCTCCCTCCCTCCCTCTTTGGCCCCTCTCTCCCTCCCTCCCTCCCTCTTTGGCCCCTCTCTCCCTCCCTCCCTCCCTCTTTGGCCCCTCTCTCCCTCCCTCCCTCCCTCCCTCTTTGGCCCCTCTCTCCCTCCCTCCCTCCCTCTTTGGCCCCTCTCTCCCTCCCTCCCTCCCTCTTTGGCCCCTCTCTCCCTCCCTCCCTCCCTCTTTGGCCCCTCTCTCCCTCCCTCCCTCCCTCTTTGGCCCCTCTCTCCCTCCCTCCCTCCCTCTTTGGCCCCTCTCTCCCTCCCTCCCTCCCTCTTTGGCCCCTCTCTCCCTCCCTCCCTCCCTCTTTGGCCCCTCTCTCCCTCCCTCCCTCCCTCTTTGGCCCCTCTCTCCCTCCCTCCCTCCCTCTTTGGCCCCTCTCTCCCTCCCTCCCTCCCTCTTTGGCCCCTCTCTCCCTCCCTCCCTCCCTCTTTGGCCCCTCTCTCCCTCCCTCCCTCCCTCTTTGGCCCCTCTCTCCCTCCCTCCCTCCCTCTTTGGCCCCTCTCTCCCTCCCTCCCTCCCTCTTTGGCCCCTCTCTCCCTCCCTCCCTCCCTCTTTGGCCCCTCTCTCCCTCCCTCCCTCCCTCTTTGGCCCCTCTCTCCCTCCCTCCCTCCCTCTTTGGCCCCTCTCTCCCTCCCTCCCTCCCTCTTTGGCCCCTCTCTCCCTCCCTCCCTCCCTCTTTGGCCCCTCTCTCCCTCCCTCCCTCCCTCTTTGGCCCCTCTCTCCCTCCCTCCCTCCCTCTTTGGCCCCTCTCTCCCTCCCTCCCTCCCTCTTTGGCCCCTCTCTCCCTCCCTCCCTCCCTCTTTGGCCCCTCTCTCCCTCCCTCCCTCCCTCTTTGGCCCCTCTCTCCCTCCCTCCCTCCCTCTTTGGCCCCTCTCTCCCTCCCTCCCTCCCTCTTTGGCCCCTCTCTCCCTCCCTCCCTCCCTCTTTGGCCCCTCTCTCCCTCCCTCCCTCCCTCTTTGGCCCCTCTCTCCCTCCCTCCCTCCCTCTTTGGCCCCTCTCTCCCTCCCTCCCTCCCTCTTTGGCCCCTCTCTCCCTCCCTCCCTCCCTCTTTGGCCCCCTCTCTCCCTCCCTCCCTCCCTCTTTGGCCCCTCTCTCCCTCCCTCCCTCCCTCTTTGGCCCCTCTCTCCCTCCCTCCCTCCTCTTTGGCCCCTCTCTCCCTCCCTCCCTCCCTCTTTGGCCCCTCTCTCCCTCCCTCCCCTCCTCTTTGGCCCCCTCTCTCCCTCCCTCCCTCCCTCTTTGGCCCCTCTCTCCCTCCCTCCCTCCCTCTTTGGCCCCTCTCTCCCTCCCTCCCTCCCTCTTTGGCCCCTCTCTCCCTCCCTCCCTCCCTCTTTGGCCCCTCTCTCCCTCCCTCCCTCCCTCTTTGGCCCTCTCTCCCTCCCTCCCTCCCTCTTTGGCCCCTCTCTCCTCCCTCCCTCCCTCTTTGGCCCCTCTCTCCCTCCCTCCCTCCCTCTTTGGCCCCTCTCTCCTCCCTCCCTCCCTCTTTGGCCCCTCTCTCCCTCCCTCCCTCCCTCTTTGGCCCCTCTCCTCCCTCCCTCCCTCCCTCTTTGGCCCCTCTCTCCCTCCCTCCCTCCCTCTTTGGCCCCTCTCTCCCTCCCTCCCTCCCTCTTTGGCCCCTCTCTCCCTCCCTCCCTCCCTCTTGGCCCCTCTCTCCTCCCTCCCTCCCTCTTTGGCCCCTCTCCTCCCTCCCTCCCTCTTTGGCCCCTCTCTCCTCCCTCCCTCTCTTTGGCCCCTCTCTCCCTCCCTCCCTCCCTCTTTGGCCCCTCTCTCCCTCCCTCCCTCCTCTTTGGCCCCTCTCTCCCTCCCTCCCTCCCTCTTTGGCCCCTCTCTCCCTCCCTCCCTCCCTCTTTGGCCCCTCTCTCCTCCCTCCCTCCCTCTTTGGCCCCTCTCTCCCTCCCTCCCTCCCTCTTTGGCCCCTCTCTCCTCCCTCCCTCCCCTCTTTGGCCCCTCTCTCCCTCCCTCCCTCCCTCTTTGGCCCCTCTCTCCCTCCTCCCTCCCTCTTTGGCCCCTCTCTCCCTCCCTCCCTCCTCTTTGGCCCCTCTCTCCCTCCCTCCCTCCCTCTTTGGCCCCTCTCTCCCTCCCTCCCTCCCTCTTTGGCCCCTCTCTCCCCTCCCTCCCTCTTTGGCCCCTCTCTCCCTCCCTCCCTCCCTCTTGGCCCCTCTCTCCCTCCGCCCCTCTCTCCCTCCCTCCCTCCCTCTTTGGCCCCTCTCTCCCTCCCTCCCTCCCTCTTTGGCCCCTCTCTCCCTCCCTCCCTCCCTCTTTGGCCCCTCTCTCCCTCCCTCCCTCCCTCTTTGGCCCCTCTCTCCCTCCCTCCCTCCCTCTTTGGCCCCTCTCTCCCTCCCTCCCTCCCTCTTTGGCCCCTCTCTCCCTCCCTCCCTCCCTCTTTGGCCCCTCTCTCCCTCCCTCCCTCCCTCTTTGGCCCCCTCTCTCCCTCCCTCCCCTCTTTGGCCCCTCTCTCCCTCCCTCCCTCTTTGGCCCCTCTCTCCCTCCCTCCCTCTTTGGCCCCTCTCTCCCCTCCCTCCCTCTTTGGCCCCTCTCTCCCTCCCTCCCTCTTTGGCCCCTCTCTCCCTCCCTCCCTCTTTGGCCCCTCTCTCCCTCCCTCCCTCTTTGGCCCCTCTCTCCCTCCCTCCCTCTTTGGCCCCTCTCTCCCTCCCTCCCTCTTTGGCCCCTCTCTCCCTCCCTCCCCCTTTGGCCCCTCTCTCCCTCCCTCCCTCTTTGGCCCCTCTCTCCCTCCCTCCCTCTTTGGCCCCTCTCTCCCTCCCTCCCTCCCTCTTTGGCCCCTCTCTCCCTCCCTCCCTCCCTCTTTGGCCCCTCCCTCCCTCCCTCTTTGGCCCCTCCCTCCCTCCCTCTTTGGCCCCTCCCTCCCTCCCTCTTTGGCCCCTCTGTCCCTCCCTCCCTCCCTCTTTGGCCCCTCTGTCCCTCCCTCCCTCCCTCTTTGGCCCCTCTCTCCCTCCCTCCCTCTTTGGCCCCTCTCTCCCTCCCTCCCTCTTTGGCCCCTCTCTCCCTCCCTCCCTCCCTCTTTGGCCCCTCTCTCCCTCCCTCCCTCCCTCTTTGGCCCCTCCCTCCCTCCCTCTTTGGCCCCTCCCTCCCTCCCTCTTTGGCCCCTCCCTCCCTCCCTCTTTGGCCCCTCTGTCCCTCCCTCCCTCCCTCTTTGGCCCCTCTGTCCCTCCCTCCCTCCCTCTTTGGCCCCTCTGTCCCTCCCTCCCTCCCTCTTTGGCCCCTCTGTCCCTCCCTCCCTCCCTCTTTGGCCCCTCTGTCCCTCCCTCCCTCCCTCTTTGGCCCCTCTGTCCCTCCCTCCCTCTTTGGCCCCTCTGTCCCTCCCTCCCTCTTTGGCCCCTCTGTCCCTCCCTCCCTCTTTGGCCCCTCTGTCCCTCCCTCCCTCTTTGGCCCCTCTGTCCCTCCCTCCCTCTTTGGCCCCTCTGTCCCTCCCTCCCTCTTTGGCCCCTCTGTCCCTCCCTCCCTCTTTGGCCCCTCTCTCCCTCCCTCCCTCCCTCTTTGGCCCCTCTCTCCCTCCCTCCCTCCCTCTTTGGCCCCTCCCTCCCTCCCTCTTTGGCCCCCTCCCTCCCTCCCTCTTTGGCCCCTCCCTCCCTCCCTCTTTGGCCCCTCTGTCCCTCCCTCCCTCCCTCTTGGCCCCTCTGTCCCTCCCTCCCTCCCTCTTTGGCCCCTCTCTCCCTCCCTCCCTCTTTGGCCCCTCTCTCCCTCCCTCCCTCTTTGGCCCCTCTCTCCCTCCCTCCCTCCCTCTTTGGCCCCTCTCTCCCTCCCTCCCTCCCTCTTTGGCCCCTCCCTCCCTCCCTCTTTGGCCCCTCCCTCCCTCCCTCTTTGGCCCCTCCCTCCCTCCCTCTTTGGCCCCTCTGTCCCTCCCTCCCTCCCTCTTTGGCCCCTCTGTCCCTCCCTCCCTCCCTCTTTGGCCCCTCTGTCCCTCCCTCCCTCCCTCTTTGGCCCCTCTGTCCCTCCTCCCTCCCTCTTTGGCCCCTCTGTCCCTCCCTCCTCCCTCTTTGGCCCCTCTGTCCCTCCCTCCCTCTTTGGCCCCTCTGTCCCTCCCTCCCTCTTTGGCCCCTCTGTCCCTCCCTCCCTCTTTGGCCCCTCTGTCCCTCCCTCCCTCTTTGGCCCCTCTGTCCCTCCCTCCCTCTTTGGCCCCTCTGTCCCTCCCTCCCTCTTTGGCCCCTCTGTCCCTCCCTCCCTCTTTGGCCCCTCTGTCCCTCCCTCCCTCTTTGGCCCCTCTGTCCCTCCCTCCCTCTTTGGCCCCTCTGTCCCTCCCTCCCTCTTTGGCCCCTCTGTCCCTCCCTCCCTCTTTGGCCCCTCTGTCCCTCCCTCCCTCTTTGGCCCCTCTGTCCCTCCCTCCCTCTTTGGCCCCTCTGTCCCTCCCTCCCTCTTTGGCCCCTCTGTCCCTCCCTCCCTCTTTGGCCCCTCTGTCCCTCCCTCCCTCTTTGGCCCCTCTGTCCCTCCCTCCCTCTTTGGCCCCTCTGTCCCTCCCTCCCTCTTTGGCCCCTCTGTCCCTCCCTCCCTCTTTGGCCCCTCTGTCCCTCCCTCCCTCTTTGGCCCCTCTGTCCCTCCCTCCCTCTTTGGCCCCTCTGTCCCTCCCTCCCTCTTTGGCCCCTCTGTCCCTCCCTCCCTCTTTGGCCCCTCTGTCCCTCCCTCCCTCTTTGGCCCCTCTGTCCCTCCCTCCCTCTTTGGCCCCTCTGTCCCTCCCTCCCTCTTTGGCCCCTCTGTCCCTCCCTCCCTCTTTGGCCCCTCTGTCCCTCCCTCCCTCTTTGGCCCCTCTGTCCCTCCCTCCCTCTTTGGCCCCTCTGTCCCTCCCTCCCTCTTTGGCCCCTCTGTCCCTCCCTCCCTCTTTGGCCCCTCTGTCCCTCCCTCCCTCTTTGGCCCCTCTGTCCCCTCCCTCCCTCTTTGGCCCCTCTGTCCCTCCCTCCCTCTTTGGCCCCTCTGTCCCTCCCTCCCTCTTTGGCCCCTCTGTCCCTCCCTCCCTCTTTGGCCCCTCTGTCCCTCCCTCCCTCTTTGGCCCCTCTGTCCCTCCCTCCCTCTTTGGCCCCTCTGTCCCTCCCTCCCTCTTTGGCCCCTCTGTCCCTCCCTCCCTCTTTGGCCCCTCTGTCCCTCCCTCCCTCTTTGGCCCCTCTGTCCCTCCCTCCCTCTTTGGCCCCTCTGTCCCTCCCTCCCTCTTTGGCCCCTCTGTCCCTCCCTCCCTCTTTGGCCCCTCTGTCCCTCCCTCCCTCTTTGGCCCTCTGTCCCTCCCTCCCTCTTTGGCCCCTCTGTCCCTCCCTCCCTCTTTGGCCCCTCTGTCCCTCCCTCCCTCTTTGGCCCCTCTGTCCCTCCCTCCCTCTTTGGCCCCTCTGTCCCTCCCTCCCTCTTTGGCCCCTCTGTCCCTCCCTCCCTCTTTGGCCCCTCTGTCCCTCCCTCCCTCTTTGGCCCCTCTGTCCCCTCCCCTCCCTCCCTCTTGGCCCCTCTGTCCCTCCCTCCCTCTTTGGCCCCTCTGTCCCTCCCTCCCTCTTTGGCCCCTCTGTCCCTCCCTCCCTCTTTGGCCCCTCTGTCCCTCCCTCCCTCTTTGGCCCCTCTGTCCCTCCCTCCCTCTTTGGCCCCTCTGTCCCTCCCTCCCTCTTTGGCCCCTCTGTCCCTCCCTCCCTCTTTGGCCCCTCTGTCCCTCCCTCCCTCTTTGGCCCCTCTGTCCCTCCCTCCCTCTTTGGCCCCTCTGTCCCTCCCTCCCTCTTTGGCCCCTCTGTCCCTCCCTCCCTCTTTGGCCCCTCTGTCCCTCCCTCCCTCTTTGGCCCCTCTGTCCCTCCCTCCCTCTTTGGCCCCTCTGTCCCTCCCTCCCTCTTTGGCCCCTCTGTCCCTCCCTCCCTCTTTGGCCCCTCTGTCCCTCCCTCCCTCTTTGGCCCCTCTGTCCCTCCCTCCCTCTTTGGCCCCTCTGTCCCTCCCTCCCTCTTTGGCCCCTCTGTCCCTCCCTCCCTCTTTGGCCCCTCTGTCCCTCCCTCCCTCTTTGGCCCCTCTGTCCCTCCCTCCCTCTTTGGCCCTCTCTCTCCCTCCCTCCCTCTTTGGCCCCTCTCTCCCTCCCTCCCTCTTTGGCCCCTCTCTCCCTCCCTCCCTCTTTGGCCCCTCTCTCCCTCCCTCCCTCTTTGGCCCCTCTCTCCCTCCCTCCCTCTTTGGCCCCTCTCTCCCTCCCTCCCTCTTTGGCCCCTCTCTCCCTCCCTCCCTCTTTGGCCCCTCTCTCCCTCCCTTCTCTCCCTCCCTCATTCTTTGGCCCCTTCTCTCCCTCCCTCCCTCCCTCTTTGGCCCCTCCCTCCCTCTTTGGCCCCTCCCTCCCTCCCTACCATGCCCCTCCCTCCCTACTTGGCCCCTCCCTCCCTACTTGGCCCCTCCCTCCCTCCCTCTTTGGCCCCTCCCTCCCTCCCTCTCTGGCCCCTCCCTCCCTCCCTCTCTGGCCCCTCCCTCCCTCCCTCCCTCCTTGGCCCCTCCCTCCCTCCTCCCTCTTTGGCCCCTCCCTCCCTCCCTCCCTCTTTGGCCCCCTCCCCTCCCTCTTTGGCCCCTCCCCTCCCTCCCTCCCTCTTTGGCCCCTCCCTCCCTCCCTCCCTCCCTCTTTGGCCCCTCCCTCCCTCCCTCCCTCCCTCTTTGGCCCCTCCCTCCCTCCCTCCCTCCCTCTTTGGCCCCCTCCCTCCCTCTTTGGCCCCTCCCTCCCTCTTTGGCCCCTCCCTCCCTCTTTGGCCCCTCCCTCCCTCTTGGCCCCTCCCTCCCTCTTTGGCCCCCTCCCTCCCCTCTTTGGCCCCTCCCTCCCTCTTTGGCCCCCTCCCTCCCTCTTTGGCCCCTCCCTCCCTCTTTGGCCCCTCCCTCCCTCTTTGGCCCCTCCCTCCCTCTTTGGCCCCTCCCCTCCCTCTTTGGCCCCTCCCTCTTTGGCCCCTCCCTCCTTTGGCCCCTCCCTCTTTGGCCCCTCCCTCCCTCCCTCTTTGGCCCCTCCCTCCCTCCCTCTTTGGCCCCTCCCTCCCTCCCTCTTTGGCCCTCCCTCCCTCCCTCTTTGGCCCCTCCCTCCCTCCCTCTTTGGCCCCTCCTCCCCTCCCTCTTTGGCCCCTCCCTCCCTCCCTCTTTGGCCCCTCCCTCCCTCCCTCTTTGGCCCCTCCCTCCCTCCCTCTTTGGCCCCTCCCTCCCTCCCTCTTTGGCCCCTCCCTCCCTCCCTCTTTGGCCCCTCCCTCCCTCTTTGGCCCCTCCCTCCCTCTTTGGCCCCCTCCCTCCCTCCCTCTTTGGCCCCCTCCCTCCCTCTTTGGCCCCTCCCTCCCTCTTTGGCCCCTCCCTCCCTCTTTGGCCCCTCCCTCCCTCTTTGGCCCCTCCCTCCCTCTTTGGCCCCTCCCTCCCTCTTTGGCCCCTCCCTCCCTCTTTGGCCCCTCCCTCCCTCTTTGGCCCCCTCCCTCCCTCTTTGGCCCCTCCCTCCCCTCTTTGGCCCCTCCCTCCCTCTTTGGCCCCTCCCCTCCCTCTTTGGCCCCCTCCCTCCCTCTTTGGCCCTCCCTCCCTCCCTCCCTCTTTGGCCCCTCCCTCCCTCCCTCCCTCTTTGGCCCCTCCCTCCCTCCCTCCCTCTTTGGCCCCTCCCTCCTCCCTCCCTCTTTGGCCCCTCCCTCCCTCCCTCCCTCTTTGGCCCCTCCCTCCCTCCCTCCCTCTTTGGCCCCTCCCTCCCTCCCTCCCTCTTTGGCCCCTCCCTCCCTCCCTCCCTCTTTGGCCCCTCCCTCCCTCCCTCCCTCTTTGGCCCCTCCCTCCCTCCCTCTTTGGCCCTCCTCCCTCCCTCTTTGGCCCCTCCCTCCTCCCTCTTTGGCCCCTCCCTCCCTCCCTCCCTCCTCTTTGGCCCCTCCCTCCCTCCCTCCCTCCCTCTTTGGCCCCTCTCTCCCTCCCTCCCTCCCTCTTTGGCCCCTCCCTCCCTCCCTCTTTGGCCCCTCCCTCCCTCCCTCTTTGGCCCCTCCCTCCTCCCTCTTTGGCCCCTCTCCTCCCTCCCTCTTTGGCCCCTCCCTCCCTCCCTCTTTGGCCCCTCCCTCCCTCTGCCCTCCCTCCCTCTTTGGCCCCTCTCTCCTCCCTCCCTCTTTGGCCCCTCCTCCCTCCCTCCCTCTTTGGCCCCTCCTCCCTCCCTCCCTCTTTGGCCCCCTCCCTCCCTCCCTCTTTGGCCCCTCTCTCCCTCCCTCTTTGGCCCCTCTCTCCTCCCTCTTTGGCCCCTCTCTCCCTCCCTCTTTGGCCCCTCTCTCCCTCCCTCTTGGCCCCTCTCTCCCTCCCTCTTTGGCCCCTCTCTCCCTCCCTCTTTGGCCCCTCTCTCCTCCCTCTTTGGCCCCTCTCTCCCTCCCTCCCTCTTTGGCCCCTCTCTCCCTCCCTCCCTCTTTGGCCCCTCTCTCCTCCCTCCCTCTCTTTGGCTCCTCCT